>NC_092717.1:235745619-236354821 GCF_047496885.1 Scyliorhinus torazame | reverse complement strand
GCTTATTTTTCCCTGTTCCGCAGCAACAGCCATCGACAGGCCCTTCCTGATAAGCACATCATGAACTCATATATCTGATAACAAGGTTATTTTTAATATTAGGGGGCAGCACGTGGCACAGTGGTTAACACCGCTACCTCCTGGCCCTGGGTCACTGTCCATGTGGAGTTTACATATTCTCGTCGTGTCTGCATGGGTTTCACCCCCACAACCCAAAGATGTACAGGTTAGATGGATCGGCCTCATTAAATTGCCCCTTAATTGGAGAAAAATAATTGGGTACTCTAAATTAGAAAAAAAAGCTTATTTTTAATATTAAAGCACTCCAGATACTGGAAATCTGAAGCAAAAACAAAAAATGCTATAAATAATCAGCAGCTCAGACAGCACTTCTGGAGAGCGAAACTCATGTTTCATGTTGATGGCTTTTCATCGGAAATGGAAACTGTTGGAAATGTAACAGATTTTACACAGGGAAAGTCATGGAAGGGAAAAATGAATAAATGGAAAAGGTGCAATAGGGTGGAAGGCAAGAGATTAAATGACAAATAGGGTGATAGTGCAAGGCAAGATTGAAGAAACAAAAGATGGTTCTAAATAAAGTGTAAATGCAAACAGTAGAGCTAATACCAATAGCAAATCTCTGAGAAAATGGAAGCAGTGATGTGGTTGAACTGAATGTTGAATCCAAGAGTCTGATTGAAATATCCTTGAGCTTCTGTTGAGTTTCATTGAACCAGTGGAGGAGACCGAGGATAGAGAGATCAGGGTGGGACAAAGAATTACAAAGGCAAACGAGGGAGAGCTCAGTATCAGAATGGCAGACTGAATGGAGATGATCAGCAAAACGATTACTCAATTCTGCGTTTGATCTCCCCACTTGGAGGAGACAGCAAAGGGAGTGTGGGGCCCAGAGTAATACGAAGGGAGGAGGTGAAAGATGAGGAAGCAGTGTGGGAGGAAGTTTAATCAAGGTAGTTGTGGGGGTGTGTGAGCTTATTGTAGATAGCTATAGACAGGTTTCCAGCGTCGTAGACAGATGGACATCCTGTCCCCAAAGAGAAAGAAGTTGAAGGAGGGGAAGGGAGAGTGGGAGATGGAGCAACTGAGGGTGAGAGCTGGATTGAAATTGGAAGCCAAGTTAATGACATTTTCCAGCTTATTTCTAAACACCTTTTCCTCTCCACTTTTCCGAGCACATTGTCACCAGCCAATTGTGAGACCGCCGTGAGAAATCAGAATCCTTTTAAATCCACCAAATTCACCAGACTAAAAATTCAACAATACCTTATAACATAGCAAGAACATGTTAATCTTCCTCATTGTCATTGACTTATTTATGGCTTTCTGAGTGGTTTATCACTTGCCCTCTTTCCATCGCACCAACACAACATAGGTGCATTTTCTATCTGTCCGATGCAGACACTCTTCCACTTTTTAAAATAATTTAGAGTACCCAATTATTTTTTTTTCCAATTAAGGGGCAATTTAGCGTGGCCAATCCACCCTACCTGCACATCTTTGGGTTGTGGGAGTGAGACCCACGCAGACACGGGGAGAATGTGCAAACTCCACATGGAGAGTGATCCAGGGCTGGGATCGAACCCGGGTCCTCAGCGCCGTGATGCAGCAATGCTAACCACTGCGCCACCAGATCGCTCATATCTCTTCCTCGTGGTCTCTCTCCGGTCTTGCACTCACCCTGGCTTGCCATTGTTGGAGTAATTGTTTGCGATTCACATGCTGCCCATAAGCGCCACTTTGGATATGTGTATGCCGACAAACTCTCCCTATCCAGCCACACCTTTGTAAAATTATTTTCATGGCATGTGGGCACCACTGGCTAGGCTAGTTTTCATTGTCCATCCTTAATTGCTCTCAAGAAAGTGGTGGCAAGCCCCTTTCTTGAACTCCTGCAGTCCATGTGATATAGGTACAACCACAGGAAGGCAGTTCCAGGATTTTGACCCAGTGACAGTAAAGGAACTGCCGACATATTTCCGAGTCAGGATAGTGTGTAGCTTAGATGGGCTTCCACAAGTGGTGATGTTCCCACAAATCTGCTACCCTTGTCCTTCTGGGTGGTAGAGGTTATGGATTTGGAAGCTGCTGACATAACAGCTTTGGTGAGTTGTTGCAGTGCATCTTGTAGATGGTACACATGGTTGATACTGTGCATTGATGGGTGGAGTGAATGTTTAAGGTGGTGGATGGGGTGCCAAACAAACAGTCTGCTTTGCCCTGGTTGGTGGTGAGTTTCTTGAGTACTGTGGGAGCTGTACTCATCCACAATGTTGGAGAGTATTCCATCACGCACTTGACCTCTCCCCCTTACCTCTTTGAAAGCTGCTCTTCTGTCTAATATTTGGCTGTTTATCATGAATTCCACTCAGCTTTGCACGTTCACATGCAGGTTCTACCTGATGATAGGTTCACCCTGAGCTAAACTTAAATGCTACCCCCCTGGGTGTCATCAAAACCAACTAGGTCTGGTGGGCCTGAACACACCCACCACTGAAGCCATTGCCTTTCCTACAGATTTTTTGAGCTGCACTTTATATAAACTTCAACTGAGACGAACATATGAATTACGAGCAGGAGTAGGCCATTTGGCTCCTTGAGCCTGCTCCACTATTTGATAAGATCATAGCTGATCTAACAGTGGCCTCAACTCCACTTTCCTGTTGCTCCATATAACCCTTGGTCCTTTGTTAATTAAGAATCAATCGAACTTGACCTAAAAATATTGAATGATCCAACCTCCACTGCTCTCTGGGGAACAGAATTCCACAGACTATGGAGTCTCTGAGGGAAAAAGTTTCTGCTCATCTCCATTTTATTTGGGAGATCCTTATTTTAAACCGTGTCCCTTTGTTCTCCTCTCCCTCGAAAGGGGAACTATCCTTTCAGCATCCACCCTATCAAATCCCCTCAGGATCTTCATGTGTTTTGATAAGATAAATTGCCTCTTATGGCACAACGATGTGCGGGTTAGGTGGATTTACGGCGATAAGAGCAGGGGAGCGGACCCAGGTAGGGTGCTCTTTGAGAGGGTCAGTGTAGACTCGATGGGCTAAATGGCCTCCTTCTGGACTGTAGGGATTCTATGCTATGTAAGATAACCTCTCATTCTTCTAAGCCCCAATATGTATAGGCTTAACCTGCCCAACATTTCCTCATAAGACGACACCTTCATCCTAGGGAGGAGTCAAGTGAACCTTCTTTGAATTGCTTCTAATACATCTATATCCTTCCTTAAATAAGGAAATCAAAATGTAAGACTAGGGAGGTTATGCTGCAATTGTATAAGGTGTTAGTGAGGCCACACCTGGAGTATTGTGTTCAGTTTTGGTCTCCTTACTTGAGAAAGGACGTACTGGCACTGGAGGGTGTGCAGAGGAGATTCACTAGGTTAATCCCAGAGCTGAAGGTGTTGGATTACAAGGAGAGGTTGAGTAGACTGGGACTGTACTCGTTGGAATTTAGAAGGATGAGAGGGGGATCTTATAGAAACATATAAAATTATGAAGGGAATAGATAGGATAGATGCGGGCAGGTTGTTTCCACTGGCGGGTGAAAGCAGAACTAGGGGGCATAGCCTCAAAATAAGGGGAAGTAGATTTAGGACTGAGTTTAGGAGGAACTTCTTCACCCAAAGGGTTGTGAATTTATGGAATTCCTTGCCCGGTGAAACAGTAGAGGCTCCTTCATTAAATGTTTTTAAGATAAAGATAGATAGTTTTTTGAAGAATAAAGGGATTAAGGGTTATGGTGTTTGGGCCGGAAAGTGGAGCTGAGTCCACAAAAGATCAGCCATGATCTCATTGAATGGTGGAGCAGGCTCGAGGGGCCAGATGGCCAACTCCTGCTCCTAGTTCTTATGTTCTTATGTATACAGTACTGCCGATGAGGTCTCACCAATGCCCTGTGCAACTGTAGCAAGACCTCCCTACTTTTATATTCCCTTCCCCTTGCAATAAATGACAACATTCCCAGAACATACTCCCAGAACACCTTGATCCACTGCAATTCACATACTGTCGCAACCGATCCACAGCAGACCATTTCCCTGGCCCTACACTCATCCCTAGAGCATCTCGACAACAAGGACTCCTACATCAGACTCCTATTTATTGACTACAGCTCTGCCTTCAACACCATAATCCCAGCCAAGCTCATATCAAAGCTCTAAAACCTAGGACTTGGCTCCCCACTCTGCAACTGGATTCTCGATTTTCTGACCAACAGACCACAATCAGTAAGAATGAACAACAACACTTCCTCCACAATAGTCCTCAATACCGGGGCCCTGCAAGGCTGCGTACTTAGCCCCTTACTCTACTCCCTGTACACACACGACTGTGTGGCAAAATTTGGTTCCAACTCCATCTACAAGTTTGCTGACGATACGAGCATAGTGGGCCGGATCTCGAAAAACGACGAGTCAGAATACAGGAAGGAGATAGAGAGCCTAGTGGAGTGGTGTAGCGACAACAATCTCTCCCTCAATGCCAGCAAAACTAAAGAGCTGGTCATTGACTTCAGGAAGCAAAGTACTGTACACACCCCTGTCAGCATCAACGGGGCCGAGGTGGAGATGGTTAGCAGTTTCAAATTCCTAGGGGTGCACTTTTCCAAAAATCTGTCCTGGTCCATCCACGTCGACGCTACCACCAAGAAAGCACAACAGTGCCTATATGGGCAGCACGGTAGCATTGTGGATAGCACAATTGCTTCACAGCTCCAGGGTCCCAGGTTCGATTCCGGCTTGGGTCACTGTCTGTGCGGAGCCTGCACATCCTCCCCGTGTCTGCGTGGGTTTCCTCCGGGTGCTCCAGTTTCCTCCCACAGTCCAAAAATGTGCAGGTTAGGTGGATTGGCCATGATAAATTGCCCTTAGTGTCCAAAAGTGCCCTCAGTTTTGGGTGGGGTTACTGGGTTATGGGGATAGGGTGGAGGTGTTGACCTTGGGTAGGGTGCTCTTTCCAAGAGCCGGTACAGACTCGATGGGCCGAACGGCCTCCTTCTGCACTGTAAATTCTATGATAATCTATGATGTCCACAGGAAACTAAGGAAATTTGGCAAGTCCACATTAACCCTTACCAACTTTTACAGATGCACCATAGAAAGCATCCTATCGGGCTGCATCGCAGCCTGGTATGGTAACTGCTCGGCCCAGGACCGCAAGAAACTTCAGAGAGTCGTGAACACCGCCCTGTGAAATGAAATGAAAATTGTTTATTGTCACAAGTAGGCTTCAATGAAGTTACTGTGAAAAGCCCCTAGTCGCCACATTCCAGCGCCTGTCCATCAGATGAACCTGCCTCCCATCCATTTACTCCATTTACACCTCCTGCTGCTTGGGGAAAGCGGGCAGCATAATCAAAGATCCCTCCCACCCGGCTTACTCACTCTTCCAACTTCTTCCATCGGGCAGGAGATACAGAAGTCTGAGAACACGCAAGAACAGACTCAAAAACAGCTTCTTCTCCACTGTTACCAGACTCCTAAATGACCCTCTTATGGACTGACCTCATTAACACTACACCCCTGTATGCTTCATCCGATGCCGGTGCTTATGTAGTTACATTGTGTTGCCCTGTTATGTATTTTCTTTTATTCCCTTTTCTTTCCATGTACTTAATGATCTGTTGAGCTGCTCGCAGAAAAATACTTTTCACTGTACCTCGGTACACGTGGCGATAAACAAATCCAATCCAATCCAATCCATTCTATTTGCCTTCCTAATTACTTGCTGTACCTGCATGCTAACTTTATTTGATACATGTATCAGAAGTTTCTTTTTCATTTATGGGACGTGAGCGTCACTGGCGAGGTCAGCATTTGTTGCCCATCCCAAATTGCCCTTGAGAAGGTGGCAGTGGTAGTGGTCTGCCTTCATGAACCGAACAGTCTACGTGCTGTAGGTCCACCCACAGTGCAGTTCAGGAGAGGGTTCCAGGATTTTGCCCCGGCAAACGGTGAAGAAACGGCAATATATTTCCAAGTCAGGATGGTGACTGACCTGGATTCCAGGTAACTGGCCGGATGGGATTTGTCCTGCTTTTTTTGTACAGGATGTACCTGGGGAGTTTTTCCACATTGCTAGGTAAATAAATGCCAGTGCTGTAGCTGTAAATGAAATGAAATGAAAATCGCTTATTGTCACAAGTAGGCTTCAAATGAAGTTACTGTGAAAAGCCCCTCGTCGCCACATTCCGGCGCCTGTTCGGGGAGGCTGGTACGGGAATTGAACCGCGCTGCTGGCCTGCCTTGGTCTGCTTTAAAAGCCAGCTATTTAGCCCTGTGCTAAACCAGCCCCTGAACTGGAACAACTTGCCTAGAGGCACACCAATTGCACAATCTATTGCTGACTCCCCATTCCCGAGCATACCATTTTTGAAATCTTTTATCACACTCTTGCTCAAAATCCACTGTTGGATGAACAGAAATTTCCTGCACTCTGGGGAAGGTTCCCCCCTGTTCGCCCCATTACCCACGGTACTTTGGCTCACAGTCCAACATCACCTCTGTTTAAAAATTCTTGTCTTTTTGCTCGTATCCCTCAACGTTCTCACCCCTCCCTATCTCTGTAACCTCCTGCTGCCCTAGAACCCCCTGAGATATGTTCTCTCTTCCAAATCAGGCCTCTTAATTATCCCTGATTTCCATCGCCCCATCATTGGTGGCCGTGTATTCAGCTGCCTGGGCCGTGAGCTCCAGAGGTCCCTCCCTATACCTCTCTGCTTCTCTCACTCTGTCACTCTCCTCCTATAAAACTCCATGAATCCTGCCTCTTGGACCAAGCTTTCAACCACCTGTTTTAATAGCTCTTCTGCATTTCATATCACAATGTTCATACCTTTAACCCTGTGTCACATTGTGTTTGATCAGACATAGGAGAAGAATTAGGCCACTCGGCCCATCGAGTCTGCTCAATCATGGCTGATATTTTCTCATCCCCATTTTCCTGCCTTCTCCCCATACCCCCTGATTCCCTTATTGATCAAGAACCCATCTATCTCTGTCTTAAAAACACTCAGCGATTTGGCCTCCACAGCCTTCTGCAGCAAAGAGGTCGACAGATTCACCACCTTCTGGCTGAAGAAATTCCTCCTAATCTCTATTTTAAAGGATCGTCCCTTTAACCTGAGCTGGTGTCCTCTGGTTCTAGTTTTTCCTACAAGTGTAAACATCCTCTCCACATCCACTCTATCCAGGCCTCGTTGCTGCTGTGAAGCACCTTACTCTTTGATGCTATAAAAATGCAATTTGTTCTCATTCTCAAATCCTTCAATGGCTCTACTTTTCTGCAGTGTTTTTATCTCTGAAACCCAGAAAACGCTGGAGACCTGGGGCGGGATACTCCCAGCTCTGCGCCGTGCCGGAGAATCCCCGTGAACGGGCCATGCTGCCTACGCCGGCACGCGATTCTCCGCAATGCGGAGAATAGGCGCCATTGGCGCCGGCATGGTTGTCGCGGCGCCGGTCGCGGGCCACTCTACGTGGCCGGTTCTCCGGGCTGGATTGCCGAGCGGCCGTAGGAAAAGAGCCGAGTCCCGCCGGCGCCGTTCTAACCTGCTCTGGCTCGGCGTGTAAGGGTCAGCTGTTGGCCTGTGGAGGGGGGTCCGACCCCTTGCGGGGCTTCCGATGTGGCCTGGCCCACGATCGGGACCCACCGATCGGTGGGCCGGCCTCTGTGGCTGGGGGCCTCCTTTCCTACGCGCCAGCCCCTGTAGCCCTGCGGCATGTTGCATCGGAGCCGGCACATTGAAGGAGGCCACTGCGCATGCGCGTGTTGGCGCCGGCGCCACTGTGCATGTCCTCGTTGGCCTCGGCACAACTGCGCATGCGCGAATCCCGCGGCGCACAGTTCGCGCCAGGATCTGCAGCTGGAGCAGCGCGAACCGCTCCATTGCCGTGCTGGCCCCCTGTAGGGGCCAGAATTAGACGTGGGAGCGGCCCGTTCACGCCGTCGTAAAACGTGACTCCGTTTACGATGGTGTGGACACTCTGCCATGGGATTAGAGAAACCTGCCCCAGATTCTACCAAGTTGTTTCCAATCCCCTACGCTGCCCAACCTGCCCCTCTCTTCACTTAACCTCTGTCATTCAGCGTAAAGATTTCAGACGCCAATGCGATCTTCGTCAGTGCTTTTGGCTTGTTACTTTCCTCAGCACTACTTTAAAAAAAAAACTTTCCAAAACCTGCTTCAACCGTGCCTTTGATGGCCATCAGTAAGTTCTGTCTCATTTCCTGCTTCAATGTAAAGTGATGCCAATAGCCTTGTGTTAAAATATCAGCTGAATGTTCAAAAGGGAATTGGATATATACTTGCAAGCCTGTGGGGAAAGAGCAGGGGAGTGGGACTAATTGGATAATTCTTTCAAAAAGCTGGCACAGGCATGCAGGAACAGGCCATTCAGCTTCTCCAGCCTCTTCCCTCTCCCCCCCCCCCCCATTCAAGTAGTTTATGCCTGATCTGTATCTCCGCTCCAGCTACACAACTTGGAGCTTTGCAACCCTTGCCTCACTGAAAATATCAATGTCAGATGAAAATTTGCCACCAAAAGCAACAGTGAATGGCCTATTTGCTCTTTGATTCTATCCAAGCTTATTTATCAGGCTCACTAACAAAAAGCAGTGATGTTATATTGCTATTTTAATTGAAGAAATGGAGATAGTCAAAATGGATGGCACGGTAGCGAGTGGGTAGCATGGTAGCACAGTGGTTAGCACTGTTGCTTCACAGCTCCAGGGTCCCAGGTTCGATTTCCAGCTTGGGTCACTGTCTGTGCGGAGTCTGCACATCCTCCCCGCGTGTGCGTGGGTTTCCTCCGGGTGCTCCGGTTTCCTCCCACAAGTCCAAAGATGTGCAGGTTAGGTGGATTGGCCATGCTAAATTGTCCCTTTGTGTCCAAAAAAGGTCAGGTGGGGTTACGGGTTCAGAGTGGAGGCATGGGCTTAAGTAGGGTGCTCTTTCCAAGGGCTGGGGCAGACTCGATGGGCCGAATGGCCTCCTTCTGCACTGTAGATTCGATGAAAATGAACACTTAACTTTGTACATGTTCATATTTGCTCCATTTCAAAGAACTTAATGAAATCTTTTATGATTGAATTTAATGTTAATCATTGATAAATACAAATTTCTCCAAAACTTTCCACACAAGCGCACAGTGACAAGCTTTGGAAGGATATCTGTTTATATACTAGAATACTAGCATCGCTGAAACCTGAGGTTTGCTTCTTTCATCCAAGAGAACCTTAAACCACATCTGGTGGGTCTCTTGAGCCAAGGAACAGAAATTTGGATAAATTAAAAGTTCCGAGATAATCTCTTTCTTAGAAAGGACAAACATCTGTAAGATTCCGTCGGACACAGGAAATATTATCTCCAGCAGATAACACAGAAGGACATCTGCAGCACTAAAGTCCACTGAGTTGCACTAAACAGACAAATTGTGTCGCCTCTAGCAAATGGTACAGCTCAGAATTATTTTTCATCTGCTGCGAGGCAAGGGAATAATCATTTTTGTCTGATTTACAAGTGGAAACTTGAAACCCAATACGAAATGGCATGAAGGGAAATTAAGCATCAGAGTAACTCCTAATTGGATTATGTTTTGCTATGATTCAGCCCGACATAACAAATCCTACCAAGTTCTTTATCCTGCGGAATAAGAGCACTGTTTTCAGGAACCTTGTCTAAAAAATATCCGTTCTTTCAAGATGCTCCTGGTCAGAAATGCAGAAGTAAAAGAAAGCTTGCATTTTACATGGCAGTTTTTGCATCCATAGAATTCGGAGGTTGTTTATTTAAACATTCTAATGAGATTGCTGCCTCAGATTTTAATTGCATTTTACAGGCCGGTGAGCCTTACTTACATTAGTGGTAGGGGAATTATTGGAGAGGAATTTTCGTGACAGGATTTTTACCCACTTGGAAATAAGTGGGCATATTGGCGAGAGACAACATGATTTTGTGAAGGGGAGGTCATGTCTCACTAACTTGGTCGAGTTTTTCGAGGAAGTGACGAAGATGATTGATGAGGTTAGGGCAGTGGATGTTGTCTACATGGACTTCAGTAAGGCCTTTGACAAGGTCCCTCATGGCAGACTGGTACAGAAGGTGAAGGGGCACAGGATCAGAGGTAAGCTGGCAAGATGGATACAGAACTGGCTCGCTTATAGAAAACAGAGGATAGCAGTGGAAGGGTGCGTTTCTGAATGGAGGGCTGTGACTTGTGGCGTTCCTCAGGGATCAGTGCTGGGATATTTGCTGTTTGTAATATATATAAATGATTTGGAGGAAAATGTAACTGCTTTGATTAGTAAGTTTGCGGATTAGTAAGGTTGGTAGAATTGCGGATGGTGATGAGGACTGTCAGAGGATACAACTGGATATAGATCAGTTGGAGACTTGGGCGGATAGATGGCAGATGGAGTTTAATCTGGACAAAAGTGAGGTAATGCATTTTGGAAGGTCTAATACAGATGTGAAATATACAGTAAATGGCAGAACCCTTAAGAGTATTAATAGGCAGAGGGATCTGGGTGTACAGGTACTCAGGTCACAAAGTGGCAACGCAGGTGGAGAAGGTAGTCAAAAAGGCATACAGCATGCTTGAGTTTAAAAATTGGCAAGTCATATTGCAGCTGCATAGAACCTTACTTAGGCCACACTTGGAATATAGTGTTCAAGTCTGGTCGCCACACTACCAGAAGGATGTGGAGGCTTTGGAGAGGATACAGAAAAGATTTACAAGAATGTTGCCTGGTATGGAAGACATTAGCTACGAGAAGAGGTTGGAGAAACTTGGTTTGTTCTCACTGGAATGACAGAGGTTGTGGGGCAACCTGATGGAGGTCTACAAGATTATGAGGGACATAGCCAGAGTGGATAGTCAGAGACTTTTTCCCGGGGTGGAAGAGTAATTTATTAAGGGGCTTAATAAGTGGGTTTAAGGTGCGAGGGGCAAGATTTAAAGGAGATGTACGAGGCAAGTTTTTTTACACAGAGGGTGGTGGGAGCCTGGAACTCGCTGTCGGGGGAGGTAGTGGAAGCAGAGACGATAGTTCCTTTTCAGGGTGTCTTGACAAATACATGACTAGGATGGGAATAGAGGGATACCCCGTGAAGGGTAGAGGATTTTAGATCAGACGGGCAGCATGGTCACTGCAGGTTTGGAGGGTTGAAGGGCCTGTTCCTGTGTGGTAATCATCTTTGTTTTTAAATATAGCACTGGCCAACCTGGTTTCTAGAACTTTGGGAAAACCCAGCAGTTAATGGGAGGCACGGAATCCAGCAAATAAAGGTGCGGAGGCGGTAGCATAGTGGTATTGTCGCTGAACTAGTAATCCAGAGACCAAGGATAATGGTCTGGGGACCTGGGTTCGAATCCCACCACGACAGGTGATGGAATTTAAGCTCAATAAATCATCTGGAACTAAAATTCTAATGATGACCATGAAACCATTGTTGATTGTTGTGAAAACCCATCTGGTTCTCTAATGTCCTTTCGGGAAGGAAATCTGCCATCCTTACCTGGTCTGGCCTACATGTGACTCCAGACCCACAGCAATGTGGTTGACTCTGAAATGGCCCGGCAAACCACTCAGTTATATTCAACCCCGACGAAAACACAAAAAGGGAATGAAACCAGACGGACCACCGAACATCGAACCAGGCACCGGAAACGACAACGGCAAACCCAGCCCTGCCGACCCTGCACAAGCCCCCAGATGTTAGTAAGGAGGGCTTTGCAGGGTCGGCAGGGCTGTGTTTGCCGTTGTCGTTTCCGGTGCCTGGTTCGATGTTCGGTGGTCCGTCTGGTTTCATTCCCTTTTTGTGTTTTCGTCGGGGTTGAATATAACTGAGTGGTTTGCCGGGCCATTTCAGAGTCAACCACATTGCTGTGGGTCTGGAGTCACATGTAGGCCAGACCAGGCTCCTGCACAAGCCCCCAGATGTTAGTAAGGAGGGCTTTGCAGGGTCGGCAGGGCTGTGTTTGCCGTTGTCATTTCCGGTGCCTGGTTCGATGTTCAGTGGTCCGTCTGGTTTCACTTAATCAGCAGCATGACATTGTCATGACATACTCACAGAATCATACCTTACAGACAATGTCCCAGACACCACTATCACTATTCCTGGGTATGTCCTGTGTCACTGGCAGAGGTGGCAGCACAGTGGTATACAATCGGGAGGGAGTTGCCCTGGGAGTCCTCAACATTTACCCTGGACCCGATAAAGTCTCATGACTTCAGGTTAAACATGGGCAAGGAAACATTTTGCTGATAACCACAAATCGGCCACCATCAGCTGATGAGTCAGCACTCCTCCACGTTGAACACCACTTGGAGGAAGCACGGAGGATGGCAAGGGTGCAGTATCTGCTCTGGGTGAGAGACTTCAATGTCCATCACCAAGAGTGGCTTGGTAGTATCACCACAGACCGAGCTGGCCGGGTCCTGTAGGACATAGCTGCTAGACTAGGACGGCAGCAGGTGGTGAGGGAACCAACAAGAGGGAAAACATACTTGACCTCATCCTCATCAATCTGCTTGCTGCAGATGCATCTGTCCATGACAATATCAGTAAAAGTGACCACAGCAGAGTCCTAGTGGATGCAAAGCCCCGTCTTCACATTGAGGATACCCTCCAGCGTGTTGTGTGGCACTACCACCGTGTTAAATGGGATAGACCTCGAATAGATCTAGCAACTCAAGACTGGGCATCCATGAGGGTCTGAGGGCCATCAGCAACAGCAGAATTGTATTCAACCACAATCTGTAATCTCATGGCCTGGCATGTACCCACTCTACCATCACCACCAAGCCAGGGGATCGACACTGGCTCAATGAAGAGAACAGGAGATCTTGCCAGGAGCAACATCAGGCATACCGAAAAGTGAGGTGTCGACCTGGTGAAGGTACAACACAGGACTACTTGTGGGTCAAACAGCATAAACAGCAAGTAATAGAACTAAGCGATTCCACAATGAAAGCATCAGATCTAAGCTCAGTAGTCCTGCCACACCTAGCCGTGAATGGTGGTGGACAATTGAACAACTCACTGGAGGAGGAGGCTCCACAAATGTCCCCAGCACCAATGATAGAGGGGCCCAGCACATATGTGCAAAGACAAGGCTGAGGCATTCGCAACAATCTTCAGCCAGAAGTGCCGAGTGGATGATCCATCTCGGTCTCCTCCGGAAGTCTCCAGCATCACAAATGCCAGTCTTCAGCCAATACGATTCACTCCGCCTGATATCAAGAAACAGCTGAAGGCACTGGATACTGCAAAGGTTTGGGGCCCTGGCAATATCCTGGCAATAGTCCTGAAGACTTGTGCTCCAGAACTTTATGCACCCCTAGCCAAGCTATTCCAGGACACCTACAACACTGGCATCTACCTGGTAATGTGGAACAGAACCATCTCAACCTGACCAATGTCAACCTGACCAACCTCTCAATCATCAGCAAAGCGATAGAAGGGGCTATCAGCAGTGATATCAAGTGGCTCTTACTCGGCCATATCCTGCTCATGGATGCTGCTTTTGGATTCCACCAGGATCACTCAGCTCCTGACCTCATTACAGCCTTGGTTCAACATAGACAAAAGAGCTCAATGCCAGTGATGAGGTGAGAGTGACTGCCCTTGACATCAAGGCAGCATTTGGCCAGGAATGGCATCAAGGAGCCCTAACTAAACTGGAGTCAATGGGACTCTGGAGGGAAACTGGTTGGAGTCATACCTGGCACAAAGGAGATGGTTGTGGTGGTTGGAAGTTAATCATCTCATCTACAGGACATCACTGCAGGAGTCCATCAGGGTGTCCTAGGCCCAACCATCTTCAGCTGCTTCATCAATGACCTCGCTTCCATCATAAGGTCAGAAGTGGGGATGTTTGTGGATGACTGCACAATGTTCAGCACCATTCGCTACTCCTCAGATAATGAAGCAGTCCATGTCCAAATGCAGCAAGACCTGGACAATATCTAGGGCTTGGGCTGACAAGTGGCAAGTTCCATTCGCGCCACACAAGTGACAGGCAATATCCATCGCCTGCAAGAGAGGATCTAACCATCACCCCTTGACAGCGCTGAATCCCCCACAATCAACATCCTGGGGATAACCATTGATCAGAAACGGAACTGGACTAGCCACATTAATACTGTGGCTTCAAGAACAGGTCAAAGGCTAGGAATCCTACGATGAGTAACTCACCTCCTGACCACTTAAAACCTGTCCACCATCTACAAGGCACAAGCCAGGAGTGTAATGGAACTATCCACTTGCCTGGATGAGTGCAGCTCCAACAACACTCAAGAAGCTCAACACCATCCAGGACAAACCAGCCCACTTGATTTCTCCCCCTTGCATAAATATTCAAACCCTCCATCACCGACGAACAATGGCAGCTGTGTTTACCATTTACAAGATGCACTGCAGCAACTCACCAAGACTCCTTACCCAACAACTTCCAAACCCACGACCACAACCATCTAGAAGGACAAGAGCAGCAGATACCTGGGTACCTCACAACTGGAGGTTCCCCTCCAAGTCACTCACCACCCTAACTTGGAAATATATTGCCGTTCCTTCACTGTCACTGGGGCAAAATCCTGGAACTACCTCCCTAACAGCACAGTGGGTGTACCTACACCTCAAGGAATGCAGCGGTTCAAAAAGGCAACTCACTACCAACTTCTGAAGGGCATCAAAGGATGGGCAATAAATGCTGACCCAACAAGTGACTGCCACATCCCGTATGATGTGTTGGGTACTCTGCTACACAGACGAACCAACACGGTTGCGAATGGTACAACTCAGTTTTATTACTAACATTTATTTACAGTGGTAAACTGGTTACTGAGGTTCGATCATAACCTTAGAATCTGTGGACCTATTCCTAATACTATCTTATAGTGGCACTCAGCACATGGTGGATGTCTGAGTGGCTTGCTATGAGCTCTGTGCCCTGAGCTGTCTCCTGCTGGAATGCCCAGGAAGTGTCGTGTTCCCTGTTTTGTACTGTGTATGCTCTTGCCTGTGATTGGCTGTGGTGTTGTGTGTGTTGATTGGTCCGTTGATCTGTCCATCAGTATGTATGTATGTTTGTGCTATGATGTTTATCTGAATATCATGACATCTCCCCCTTTTTTTACAAGAACATGTGCCTATGTGGTTATAAATAGAGATGTGTTCTGAGTGCAGCTGAATGTGTGTGTGTGTGTGTGTGCAATATCTACAGCATGTACATGGGGCTCAACTATATACAAGGGGCGATATCGTGTGCGACATAACAACGAGGTTGTACCATAAACAAAGAACGGGGAAATGTTGAACGACAAAACGAACATCTGTAACGACAAGGAAGAACAGAAACATATTAACACAGTGGTATTATGAGTTCAATGTACAAACAGGCTCATAAGTCCAGTCTAGTAGGTGGGCGACGAATTCGGGTTGACCGCCTCAAGGGTTGGTCTGGATCCACCGGCTGAGGAATGGGCCTGACCACGGGCGACGACGGAAGGGGCATGGTGGCAGGAAGCTCCACAAAGTCGACATCGGGGATAACAGGAGGGCGCGGTGTCGGTGTAAGTTCCCGTAGCGAGCGTGGAAGTAGGCGAAGAGCCCGGCGATTGCGCCTACGAATGGAGCCATCAGGCATGCAAACCAGGAACGAGCGGAGAGCCATGCATCGGAGAACTTCGGCAGGTGCTGACCAGCCACCTTCTGGCAGGTGGATGCGGATGTCGTCTCCAGGCGCCAGGGCGGGAAGATCAGTTGCCCGTGTGTCATGTGCCCTCTTCTGGCGAACGCGCTGCTGTTGCATTCTGTGTAGTACCGGAGCATGGTTGGTTGTGGGTACCAGAATGGATGGCACAGTGGTCCTGAGGGTGCGACCCATCAACAGCTGGGCTGGTGAGAGGCCAGTGGCTAGTGGGACCGAGCGATAGGCCAGCAGGGCTAGGCAGAAATCCGATCCGGCAGCAGCAGCCTTGCAGAGGAGCCGCTTGGCAATGTGAACGCCCTTCTCCGCCTTTCCATTGGACTGGGGATGCAGAGGGCTGGACGTCACGTGTGTGAAGCCATACGAAGCAGCAAAGGACGACCATTCCTGGCTGGCAAAACAGGTCCCATTGTCCGACATGACAGTAATCGGAATGCCGTGGCGAGCGAAGGTGTCTTCGCAGGCCCTTATGACAGCGGACGATGTCAAATCGTGCAGGCGTATAACCTCTGCATAGTTTGAAAAGTAATCAATGACGATTACATAGTCCCTGCCAAGCGCGTGAAAAAGGTCCACTCCCACCTTCGCCCAGGGGGACGTCACCAGCTCATGGGGCTGAAGCGTCTCAGGAGGTTGCGCCGGTTGAAACGTTTGGCAGGTGGGGCAGTTGAGCACCATATTGGCAATGTCATCACTGATGCCCGGCCAGTATACCGCCTCTCGTACCAGCCTCCCCGAACAGGCGCCGGAATGTGGCGACTAGGGGCTTTTCACAGTAACTTCATTTGAAGCCTACTTGTGACAAAAAACGATGTTCATTCATTTCATTTTTTTCATTAATTTTCTCGGGCTCACCGTCTGCACTTCTTGACCCCCAGAAGGCCTTTGTGTAGTTGGTCGAGGACCAGCTTGTGCATGCTGTGCGGAATCACAATCCGGTCCAGCTTTAGAAGGACACCATCAATGACGGCCAAGTCGTCTCGGACATTGTAGAACTGCGGGCACTGTCCTTTGAGCCACCCTCCCGTCATGTGGCGCATCACCCGTTGTAGAAGGGGGTCAGCCGCAGTATCCCGGCGAATACTGGAGTCGTCAGCTGGCAGATTTGCCGATGTGAAGGCCACCTGCGCTTCGACCTGACAGACGAACCCCTCCTAATCGGGCGGTGTGCTCACTGCTCTAGATAGGGCATCCGCAATGATAAGGTCCTTTCCCGGGATGTAGACCAGTTGGAAGTCATACCCCCTGAGTTTAAGTAGGATGCGCTGGACGTGAGGGGTCATCTCATTCAGGTCCTTATTTATGATGCTGACCAGGGGGCAATGGTCAGTCTCAACGGTAAACTGGGGGAGATCATACACATAGTCATGGAACTTGTCTATTCCGGTCAGCAAACCCAGGCACTCCTTTTCGATCTGCGCGTAGCGTTGTTCTGTGGGGGTCATGGCCCGCGAGGCATAGGCGACCGGGGCCCATGACGCAGTGTCATCCCGCTGTAGGAGTACCGCCCCAATGCCGGACTGGCTGGCATCAGTCAAACTTTTAGTGTCACGAGATGTGTCGAAGAAAGCCAATACCGGTGCTGTGGTGAGCTTAATTTTGAGCTCCTCCCATTCCTTCTGGTGTGTGGGCAGCCACTGTAACTCCGTGGACTTCTTGACGAGGTGGCGCAGAGCTGTCGTGTGGGAGGCAAGGTTGGGAATGAACTTCCCCAGGAAGTTGCCCATCCCTAGGAAGCGTAGCACTGCTTTCTTCTCTGCCAGCTGCGGCTGGCTGTAATGGCGCTCACCTTGTCTGCATCTGGACGGACCCCTGACCGGGAAATGTGGTCCCCTAGGAACTTCAGCTCGGTTTGGCCGAAAGAACACTTGGCTCGGTTGAGGCGCAGGCCGTTTTCCCATATGCGCGCAAAGACGCGCTGGAGACGATTGATGTGCTCCTGTGGTGAGGTGGACCAGATGATGACGTCGTCCACGTAGACGCGCACCCCTTCGATGCCCTCCATCGTCTGCTCCATGATCCTGTGACAGACCTCGGATGCCGAGATGATGCCAAATGGCATTCTGTTATAGCAGAACCTGCCGAAAGGGGTGTTGAAGGTGCACAGCTTTCGGCTGGACTGATCCAGTTGGATCTGCCAAAAACCCTTCGAGGCATCCAGTTTTGTGAAGATTTTAGCCCGGGCCATTTCGCTCGTGATCTTTTCCCGTTTGGGTATGGGGTAGTGTTCCCTCATTATGTTGTTGTTGAGGTCTTTTAGATAAATGCAGATCCGAAGCTCGCCGGAGGGCATCTTAACACACACCATGGAGCTGACCCATGGCGTGGGCTCCGTGACCCGGGATAGCACTCCTTGGTCCTGGAGATCCTGCAGCTGCTGCTTGAGGCGGTCTTTGAGTGGCGCTGGGACCCTGCGCGGAGCGTGAATGACTGGGGTGGCGTCCGGTTTGAGCCAAATTCTGTAGGTGTAGAGCAGTGTTCCCATGCCCTCGAATGCCTCCTGGTTATGGGCGAGGAGCGATTGGAGCTGTGCCCTGAATTCTGCATCTGGGAAGTCAGATGTGCCTTCTGGAGACAGAGCGTGGACTCGTTGCACAAGGTGGAGAACCTTGCATGCCTGTGCGCCTAGCAGGGAGTCCTTTGATGATCCGACTATTTCGAATGGGTGTGTGGCCGTGTGTGTGTTGTGTGTCACCTGGAGCTGGCAGGATCCCATAGCCGGGATAATGTTCCCATTGTAGTCGACCATCTTGCAACGGGTTGGCCGAATTGGTGGTCTGACGTTCATGCCGTAGAAGGCTGACCATGCTATGAGGTTGGCGGAGGCGCCAGTGTCCAGACGGAATGTTATCGGTGATCGGTTGACCGTTAGGGTGGCACACTATTCATCACCCGAATTGGCAGTGTTCACTTGCAACGGCTGGTGGGTCCTGGCTGGAGACATCCGGTTCCCATCAATGACCGCAACACGGAAGGCGTCTCGGTCGTCTGTGTTACTGGTCTGGATATCGTCTGGGCACGACTCGTAGTAAGGAGGCTGAATGGTCCGCACGACCCTGTGAGGTTGTCAGAATTGGGGAACATTGGCAGGTTGAGCTGCTCGACAGCAGGCAGCGTAGTGGCCCATCTTGCCACAGCGGAGGCATTGTCGGTTTCTTGTGGGACATTGCCGCTTTAAATGTGAGGCTCCGCAGTTGCCGCACGTTGTGACGTCATGGCGTTCGTTGCGCCACCGCGCATGCGCAGTTCGGTCTTGCGTCGAACACGCCTGCGCATCACGTCCCTCTGTGTCGACGTCGTTTTTGGCGCGCACAAACGTGGGAGGCCTCGAAAAGCGCGCAAAATGGCCGCCCTCGTCCGGGCCGCAGGCCGGGAGGAACCTGATCGCCTGGACCCGTTCGGCCGCGTAGGACCCCTGCCGCGCCGATTCGGGCGCGTAGGACCCCTGCCGCGCCGATTCGGCCGCCTGAAATTGGGAGTAGCGGCTAGTCGCGTTTTCATGCAGGACACAGGCTTCGATTGCGGAGGCTAGGGTGAGGCCTTTAATTTTTAAGAGCTGCTGGCATAGGGTGCCCGAGGTGACCCCAAAAACGATCTGGTCCCGAATCATGGAAACGGAGGTGGTGTCGTAACCGCAGGACTGCACGAGGATACGGAGATGAGTAAGGAAGGATTGAAAGAGCTCATCCTTACCCTGCAGGCGCTGCTGGAAGAGATACCTCTCTCAACTCTCGTTGACCTCGACGTTGAAGTGTTGGTCGAGCTTGAGAAGGACCGTCTTGTACTTGGTCTTGTCCTCATCTTCCGCGAACACCAGGGAGTTGTAGACATGGATGGCGTGTGGACCTGCCGTGGAGAGGAGGATGGCAATCTTTCTGGTGTCCGAAGCGCGCTCCTTTTCGTTGGCTTCCAGGAAGAGCTGGAAGCGCTGTTTGAACAGCTTCCAATCAACGTCGAGGTTTCCAGTGACTTGTAGCGGCTGCGGTGTGCTGACGGTGTCCATGGTGCAGGATGGCAGATTCCGGAGGATTCATAGGTAGGTCCCACAGTTACTCCTGGTACTATGATGTGTTGGGTACTCTGCTACACAGACGAACCAACACGGTTGTGAATGGTACAACTCAGTTTTATTACTAACATTTATTTACAGTGGTAAACTGGTTACTGAGGTTCGATCATAACCCAAGAATCTGTGGACCTATTCCTAATACTATCTTGTAATGGCACTCAGCACATGGTGGATGTCTGAGTGGCTTGCTATGAGCTCTGTGCCCTGAGCTGTCTCCTGCTGGAATGCCCAGGAAGTGTCGTGTTCCCTGTTTTGTACTGTGTATGCTCTTGCCTGTGATTGGCTGTGGTATTGTGTGTGTTGATTGGTCCGTTGATCTGTCCATCAGTATGTATGTATGTTTGTGCTATGATGTTTACCTGAATATCATGACACCGTAAATGAATTTTTAAAAAATGCCTTTCTCGAATGGCCAGGAGGAACAGGAGGGCTTCATTCATGGGTAACATACTTACCCATCCTCTTTCCGCCTCCAGACAATTTTGCTCTTTACCCCCTCTGCCCCCTTATCCTTCAATCTGCCCCCCTCCTCCCATCCAGCCTCTGATCTCCTACATCACCAGCCTCCAAATGTGACCCTCAGCCCCTCTCCCTGCATATCCGATCTTTCCCAATTCTGATCTCCCCACTGGACGGCCTTGCGAGGAGGCCGGCCTCTGGGAATGGCATTTTGCATAAGGGAGGCCTAAAGATTCTTCCTGGAGCCGAGAGGAGCACCGATGCGGCTCCTGGCTCTGGAGAAAAACTGAAACATTTAGCCGTGTTGAACCTCTCCATCTTCCCAGCAGGCCCAGATTTTTCAGCCTGTCAACATAATTCACAATGACTTCCTGATCGAGGCAGTGTTCAGATTGCAGTATGGCTGGGCCCGGTGATGTCATTGGACCTGGCTCTGCATGTTTAAAAAAAAACCTCACCAGTTGTGTCTGTTGCTTAGTTGCCCATTTTGGTGCCTATGTAAGAACTGTATATAAGAACTATGTAAGAACACATGGAGTATTGTGGGCAGTTTTGGTGTCCTTATCTGAGGAAGGATGTTCTTGCTATGGAGGGAATGCAGCAAAGGTTTACCAAGCTGATTCCTGGGATGGCGGGACTGTCATATGAGGAGAGACTAAGTCAGTTAGGATTGTCTTCATTGGAGTTTAGAAGAGATAAGGGGGAATCTCATAGAAACTTTCACAATTCTAACCGGATTAGACAGGGTAGATTCAGAAAAAATGTTCCCCATGGTGGGAGAGTCCAGAACTAAGGGTCATAGTTTGAGGATAAAGGGTAAACATTTAGGACTGAGGTGAGGAGAAATGTCTTCACCCAGAGAGTGGGGAATCTGTGGAATTCACTGCCAGAAAAAGTAGTTGAGACAAAAACACTGTAATTTCAAGAAGGAATTTGATATAGCTCTTGGGGCTAAAGGGATCAAGGGATACGGGGAGAAGGCGGGATCATAGTATTGAACATAATGTTCAACCATGATCACAATGAATGGTGGAGCAGGCTTGAAGGGCCGAATGGCCTTCTCCTGCTTCTATTTTCTTTGTATGTTTTTATCTATAGCATCACAGTGACTCAAGGTGGCTTTTAATTGCCCGATATGAGCTAAAAGCCCCTGCCCCCTCCTATAAAGATTTGTAACTCCGCTTTCGAATTTTACAGCTACTCTGTGTACAACAGTTTAAAATCCTGCGGCAACACGCTGTTTCCCAAACTCAAAATGGACAAGCTCTCGATGAGGGATCTCGTCAAGGTGCCAGGGTACAGCCCAGAGTATTGAAGTTCGACTGGCATCAGAAACCCTTGACAGGGTCAGCACTGGGTCAGGAGGTATTCCCTCCGCATCACGTTTCCACAAGCAATGGTGTGTTGAAGAGAAAAATTTCCAGGCTTCTGATGTTGATAAACTGTCAACAATGCAAAGGAATTGTTGATGTCCTCACACAGTGTAGTTTTTGTTTTCTGCAAATGAAAATAGAGACCACAATTGGCAGCTGATGGGTCACGAGTGATGACTTCTTGACGGGAGAAGCAAAACTGATGAGAGATGGAACCAGCAAGGTGTTTCCTTAGAACCAACGTCTCTGTCAGAAACTCGAAAATAGATGTCTAAAGTCAGTAAATTGAGAACCAGTGGAGCATGGCCGTCTCCATCACGTCACAGAACGAACAAGCAAGACTTAGACTGCAGCTTATAGGGCAGCTGTTCAGGCCCAGCCCTGTTTAAGCTGTCCATTTTGTAAGTCAGTTTCAATGAGCCATTATTCTGCCTTTTGACCTGTCTATCTCTTGAGTGATTAATATAGGTCAGCCGACAATTCCTGAAACATGAACTCACAACGAAAGCATACATTGCAAACACTTTGGATTTTTAAAACGCTGAACTTGGCAAAAACCTGAGGGAAAAGGAAGAACTGCTTAAAATCAGTTTGAAAGCAGACAGAAAGAGGCTGTCAACTGTGATAGGAAGTGGGCAAACTCCAAGAAGATGCCCTTGGCTGACACAAAGAACATAGTCCATTGAATAATTTCAGCAAATGAAAGATTGAAAAGACACCATCAGGAAGCTTTTCACAGACTTATCTGGAAATGCTATTACTTAGAATGCAAGCAGTTCCCGAATACTCACAATTTTGATCTGGCACCGTAACGATATCAGTGGAAATAGCACCAGATTGGTGAAATGAGAGCGTGACCCCACTGGTATTTGCAGGGTCAGATTAGGTTCATAGGTTAAGTGAATGCCAATTACAGCATTGGCTTACCTTGGGCACCACTTACAAATTTCTGAATCAGGTCCCCAATAGAGCAAAGGCAATTATCAGTGTGGGTGACTTCTAGCTTCCTGTCTGGAACATCTCTCTGGGTCCCACTTGTGCCACGTCATCTTTTGCTGGCGTCAGGTTTGTTTGCCTGGACACTTTTGGTGGTGGGGGCTGGGCGGGGAGGTAACCGCTGAGGAGAATCCGGAACTTCTGACTGCCCCCCGGAGAAAATCCCATGGCTGATCGTGGGCGATGGACATCTTGTCTCATCCCATTCCTTAATCAGCCAGTCCATACTGGCTCTCCGTGAAGCAATCCAGCCAATCCCATTCCTCCCCTTTAACCTTGTAATCCTGCAAGTTGATTCCCGTCAAGTACTCATCCAATTTCCTTTTGAAGTCATTGATTGTTTGTACTTCCACCACTCTAGTGGGCAGCGTGTTCCCGTCATTACCACTCGCTGCACAACAAAACTCTTCCTCATATTACTGCTGCATCTGAAATGAAATGAAAATTGCGTATTGTCACAAGTAGGCTGGGGCTTCAAATTAAGTTACTGTGAAAAGCCCCTAGTCGCCACATTCCGGCGTCTGTTCGGGGAGGCTGGGCACCTGTTGCCCAAAATCTTATATTTTTACCCTCTAACCCTCATGCTATCACCTAATACGAACATTTTTACTTTGTCTCCTGTCATAATCATGTAGATCTCTCTCAAATCTCCCTTCAGTCTCCTTTGCTCCAAGGAGAACAACCCCAACCTTTTCAAACTCACCTTTTCAAACTAAAACCTCCCATCCATAGAATGCCTACAGTGCAGAAGGAGGCCATTCGGCCCATCGAGTTTGCACCAACCCTCTGAAAGATCATTCTAACTAGGCCCACTCCCCCATCCTATCCCTGTAACCCCACGCATTGATCATGGTCAATCCACCTAACCTGCACATCCCCGGACACTAAAGGACAATTTAATATGGCCAACCCATCTAACCTGCATATCTTTGGACTGTGGGAGGAAACCGGAGCACCCAGCGCGAACCCACGCAGACACAGAGAACATGCAAGTCCACACAGACAGTCACCCGAGGCCAGAATTGAACCCGGGTTCCTGGCGTTGTGAGGCAGCAGTACCACCATGCTGCCCTGGAATCGTTGTGCTAAATTTCCACTGCACCCTGTCAGGGACCTTCACATCTTTCCTAATGAGTGGTGGCTAGAACTGGTGCAATACTAGGGCCTAATGGGAACTTTATAACGTTTTAGCATAACTACTGTCATGGGAGTGTCCCTTTAAGAAAGGTTTTTGTCTTATCACATGGCTTCATAGATTATCATAGAATTTACAGTGCAGAAGGCGGCCATTCGGCCCATCGAGTCTCTACCGGCTCTTGGAAAGAGCACCCTATCCAAGGTCAACAGCGCCACCCTATACCCATAACCCAGTAACCCCACCCAACACTAAGGACAATTTTGGACACTAAGGGCAATTTAGCATGGCCAATCCACCTAACCTGCACATCTTTGGACTGTGGGAGGAAACCGGAGCACCCGGAGGAAACACACGCAGACACGGGGAGGATGTGCAGACTCCGCACCGACAGTGACCCAAGCTGGTATCGAACCTGGGACCCTGGAGCTGTGAAGCAATTGTGCTAGCCACAAGGCTACCGTGCTGCCCCACGGCTTCATGATGTCATTTTGTGGGTGGAGCTGTGCTGGAGTTTTTCATAATTTCACTTTAGATGTGACTGCTGTGGACACAGGGAGAAAGAAGTGTCTTGTTCCTATCTTTCTATTTTCATTTTAAAGAGTTGTTCCAGGAAAACAAACATTGATTACAGCGACCGGCTTTAGTAACTTAAAAAATATCGTTTGCTTTCCGCAAGGGTTTAAACCTGCTGGTGAGACGGGGTCAGAATCTCAGGAAAAGCCCGTCTTATTCAAGTGAGAATGCAGACTGCTGGGCCATGCCCTTGAAAAGGGTTTTTTGGTTTATGGGATTTTGTTTTTGAATTGGAACAGTTAAGAGGGAATTCATTAAGTGTAATACATAGAATAATGTAGCTGTGGGGTATCTTTATGTTTGTAATTGATAAAACATTCTTGCTGTTTGTTTATATTGTTGTGGGCCAGGGTTTAGAGAACCCCAAAGTGTATCATGGAGTTCACCTGACCCACAACTTTTAATAGTTTGTGGGAGCACACGGCCCACTCTACAGGCGTGGTACAGCAGAAATGGTAAAGTATTGTTTAAAGCAAAACAATGTTTATTCTATGAACTCAAGTTAACCTTTTTAAAACATACAGTGAACATCTTAGCAACCATTAATTCAAATACAACCCCCAAAGAATACAACACTAAGTAATCCTTAATAACTTCCCAAACAACATCCAGAAGACAAAAGAAACACCTTTTAACAGAAGCACAGAAGGCTTAGATAGGGTGGATGTAGGGAAGTTGTTTCCATTAGCAGGGGAGACTAGGACCCGGGGGCACAGCCTTAGAATAAAAGGGAGTCACTTTAGAACAGAGATGAGGAGAAATTTCTTCAGCCAGAGAGTGGTGGGTCTGTGGAATTCATTGCCACAGAGGGCGGTGGAGGCCGGGTCTTTGAGTGGCCTTAAGACAGAAGTTGATAAATTCTTGATTTCTTGAGGAATTAAGGGCTATGGAGAGAGAGTGGGTAAATGGAGTTGAAATCAGCCATGATTGAATGGTGGAGAGGACTCGATGGGCCGAATGGCCTTCCTTCCACTCCTATGTCTTCTGGTCTTAGCAGGTTTACATTCACTACTGAAAACATTTATAATTCCGAATTCAGCAAATGATCAAGAGATAGTCTTTTCATGGCAGAGAGATCAACAGTACACCTGCTCTGTCTGGCATCAGCTCCAACACTGAAAACGAAACTAAAACACAGACACACCCAAGCTTTTCTCTAAGGGAAACTAAAAAGCAGAGCCAGAGCTCAGCTCCACCCACACCCTGACATCACTGCAGTAACATAAGCATTCAAACATTTCTTAAAGTGACATTCTCATGACAATATAAAAGTGTTAACTAAGCTCTTAGAATAAAGCTTATTTTGAATAAAATGACCAGGAAGACAATTGAATCACACCTGAAGGGTAGGCTCTTGTGCTCATCCGAGCCAATTTCAACAACACGTTACAGATCAGGTGAACTCCATAATGCACTCTGGAGTTTTTAAACCCTGGCCCATAACACTACCCTGCTCTTGTACTCACTGGTATGAAGCTCAGGATCCCATATGCTTTGCTAACTGTGCTCTCAATATGTTGTGCCACCTTCAAAGATTGGTGCAAATTTGCTTCCAGCTCCATCTGTTCCTGCACAGTCTTCAGAACTGTGTAATTAAGTCTATGTTGTCTCTCCCTGTTCCTTCTGCTAAAATGCATCCCATCACATTTCTCTACATTAAATTTCATCTGCCACATGGCTGCCCATTCTGCTGCCCTGTTACAGGCAAAACATATCTCCTTACTGTTTGCCACTCCGACAACATTGTATCATTGGAAAACTTTGGAAATCTTACTGCGGAATCCAAGATCCAAGTGATTTATATCTGGCAAAAAAAGCAGCAGTCCTCGTACTGATCCTTGGGGAACACTGCTGTCTCCTATCCTCCGATTTGATAAGCATCCATATTCCATGGCTCACTGCTTTCTGCCTTCAAGCCAATTTTTAATCTACTTGGACACTGATCCTCCTATTCCATGAACCCCAATTCTGTTAATCTGCTTGTAATGTGGTACCTTCTGATAAACACTTCCTTAAAATCTATATAGACAACATCCACCACATTCATTTCATCCTCCTCCTCTGTTACTTCATCAAAAAGGTCAATCTTATTAGTCAGGCATTATCTGCCTGTTACAAATCCATGCTGGCGCTCCTCAACTTGATCAAATGTTTCCAAGTGCCCGTAGATTTTTTTTTCCTCCCTGTGAACACTTAATTATCTTTAGAACACTGTTGGTCAATGGGGAACCTCCAAACTATCTCACACTGCTTCCGCTCAGGCAGTCTCACATTGCTCCCTCTCAGATTGTCTCACACTGCTCCCTCTCAGACTGTCTCACACTGCTCCCTCTCAGACTGTCTCACACTGCTCCCTCTCAGACTGTCTCACACTGCTCCTTCTCATCCCGCACTGCTCCCTCTCAGACTGTCTCACACTGCTCCCTCTCAGACTGTCTCACACTGCTCCCTCTCAGACTGTCTCACACTGCTCCCTCTCAGACTGCCTCACACTGCTCCCTCTCAGACTGTCTCACACTGCTCCCTCTCAGACTGTCTCACACTGCTCCCTCTCAGACTGTCTGACACTGCTCCCTCTCAGACTGTCTCACACTGCTCCCTCTCAGACTGTCTCACACTGCTCCCTCTCAGACTGTCTCACACTGCTCCCTCTCAGACTGTCTCACACTGCTCCCTCTCAGACTGTCTCACACTGCTCCCTCTCAGACTGTCTCGCACTGCTCCCCCTCAGACTGTCTCACACTGCTCCCTCTCAGACTGTCTCACACTGCTCCCTCTCAGACTGTCTCGCACTGCTCCCCCTCTGACTGTCTCGCACTGCTCCCTCTCAGACTGTCTCGCACTGCTCCCTCTCAGACTGTCTCGCACTGCTCCCCCTCTGACTGTCTCGCACTGCTCCCTCTCAGACTGTCTCACACTGCTCCCTCTCAGACTGTCTCACGCTGCTCCCTCTCAGACTGCCTCACACTGCTCCCTCTCAGACTGTCTCACACTGCTCCCTCTCAGACTGTCTCACGCTGCTCCCTCTCAGACTGCCTCACACTGCTCCCTCTCAGTCTGTCTCAAACTGCTCCCCCTCAGACTGTCTCACACTGCTCCGTCTGACTGTCTCACACTGCTGCCTCTCAGACTGTCTCACACTGCTCACCCTCAAACTGTCTCGCACTGCTCACCCTCAGACTGTCTCACACTGCTCCCTGTCAGACTGTCTCACACTGCCTCACACTGCTCCCTCTCAGACTGTCTCACACTGCTCCCTCTCAGACTGTCTCACACTGCTCCCTCTCATCCCGCACTGCTCCCTCTCAGACTGTCTCACACTGCTCCCTCTCAGACTGTCTCACACTGCTCCCTCTCAGACTGTCTCACACTGCTCCCTCTCAGACTAACTCACACTGCTCCCTCTCAGACTGTCTCACACTGCTCCTTCTCAGACTGTCTCACACTGCTCCCTCTCAGACTGTCTCACACTGCTCCTTCTCAGACTGTCTCACGCTGCTCCCTCTCAGACTGCCTCACACTGCTCCCTCTCAGACTGTCTCACACTGCTCCCTCTCAGACTGTCTCACGCTGCTCCCTCTCAGACTGCCTCACACTGCTCCCTCTCAGTCTGTCTCAAACTGCTCCCCCTCAGACTGTCTCACGCTGCTCCGTCTGACTGTCTCACACTGCTGCCTCTCAGACTGTCTCACACTGCTCACCCTCAAACTGTCTCGCACTGCTCACCCTCAGACTGTCTCACACTGCTCCCTGTCAGACTGTCTCACCTGCCTCACACTGCTCCCTCTCAGACTGTCTCACACTGCTCCCTCTCAGACTGTCTCACACTGCTCCCTCTCATCCCGCACTGCTCCCTCTCAGACTGTCTCACACTGCTCCCTCTCAGACTGTCTCACACTGCTCCCTCTCAGACTGTCTCACACTGCCCCCTCTCAGACTGTCTTGCACTGCTCCCTCTCTGACTGTCTCGCACTGCTCCCTCTCAGACTGTCTCACACTGCTCACCCTCAGACTGTCTCACACTGCTCCCCTCAGACTCTCTCACACTGCTCTCTCAGACTAACTCACACTGCTCCCTCTCAGACTGTCTCACACTGCTCCTTCTCAGACTGTCTCACACTGCTCCCCCTCAGACTGTCTCACACTGCTCCCCCTCAGACTGTCTCACACTGCTCCCCCTCAGACTGTCTCACACTGCTCCCTCTCAGACTGTCTCACACTGCTCCTTCTCAGACTCTCTCACACTGCTCCCCCTCAGACTGTCTCACACTGCTCCCTTTCAGACTGTCTCACACTGCTCCCTCTCAGACTGTCTCACACTGCTCACTCTCAGACTGTCTCACACTGCTCCCTCTCAGACTGTCTCACACTGCTCACTCTCAGACTGTCTCACACTGCTCACTCTCAGACTGTCTCACACAGCTCCCTCTCAGACTGTCTCGCACTGCTCCCTCTCAGACTGTCTCACACTGCTCCCTCTCAGACTGTCTCACACTGCTGCCCCTCAGACTGTCTCACACAACTCCCTCTCATCTCACACTGCTCCCCCTCAGACTGTCTCACACTGCTCCCTCTCAGACTGTCTCACACTGCTCCCTCTCGTCTCACACTGCTCCCTCTCAGACTGTCTCACACTGCTCCCTCTCAGACTGTCTCACACTGCTCCCGCTTGGAATATCTCGCACTGTTCTTTCTCAGACTAGTTCTTGTATTCTCTTACTGCACAGCATAATGATTGCAGTATAAAGTTTTGAGAATATGGAAACGTTAAGGAATAAATGTGTGGCTCTCAAATTGCTCCTTATTTGCTGAAGTAATACCACATTGCATTACATTATGTGATCTATTCCCCAGTTTGAGGTATATCCTTTAATGTTTCGCTGCTTTGCAAAAGTTTAATCTCAGCAGTTGAGCCCTAATGTTGAAATTTTAACTTGGTGAGATCATTGCAAAAAGCAACAATTTGCATTTATTTATTGAGCTTGATGTAGAAGTCATCCGAAGACATATTGAAAAAGGGTAGGAATAAATTGACACAACACGGGTTAAGAGAATTGTTTAAACATGTATTCAAAAGGATACATTTTGGGGAGGCTTTGAAAATTAGCAGTGGGACAAAATGGGTTGGGGAGGAATTTACGAAAAGACCAATGTATTTAGAATTTTTGCCACAAGTGGTGAATCAGAGGGAGGGATGGTACGGGAGGAGACACACGTGGCAGGAGAAGGCTGCAGAGATATTTGGGCCAATGCCATGGGTGGATTTGGAGCTGTAGAGGAAGCTGTTAAAATGTGATGCTTTTGAAGAGTGAGCCAGTGTGCGTCAGCTGAGTGGGTTGGTGTGCTGGGCAAAGAGCTTGGCAGGATGTAGGAACATCACATAGATCATTGAGGTTGATTTCGGCCTGAATAAATAGCCAGGAAGGAAGCGTCATGAGTAGGAGACCATTCTTTTACTATCGGGCACACTGGTGGCTTTAACCTTTCAATTGGAGGAAAGCTTGGCGCCTGCACACCTTTATGTCGGATTGGCGGTACAGACTTCATCAGGCGCAACAATGGAAAGTTAGAGCTAGATAGTATTAGTCTTTGAGTTGTATCTGCCTTGTGCTGTGAATGTTTTGAGTTGCTGAAGTGTTAAGACACCTCTCCTGTGTTTCTACGCTTGCAGATGTACAAAAGGTGCCAAATGTGTTTGAAGTGGTGTTTCATAATGAGACGGAGGAGCGTCCAGGGATGATGATGTGGAGGTACCCGGAACCCCGTGTCCTCACTCTCGTTAGAATCAACCCAGTGCCTTTCAACACAACTGAAGATCCAGACATCAGCACGGCGGATCTTGGAGATGTCCTGCAGGTCTGTGGGGCATGTTTTAATTTATTGTTGTTGAGAAGTGTCACATTAGATTCGAAACGTTAACTCTGTTACACTGATGGCAGACCTGTATTTCCAGCATCTTGTTCTTATTTCAGATTTTCAACATGCTCTGTATCTTGTTTTTATTTTAAAATATTCCATTTGATTTTCACCAACATTGGTCTTAACGGGTTGCAGTTACACAATCTTTAATTTACCACCAACAGGCACACATTTAAATATGGTCTTATTAACTTCCAAGCAATTTGCAAATATGGATTAGAATAGTTAGGTGGATGTTTTTGACTGGCGCGGAAGAGCGTTTTCTGTACAGTATGACTCTAAAACACTAGTGTTCATAGAATCATAGAATTTACAGTGCAGAAGGGGGCCATTCAACCCATCGAGTCTGCACCGGCTCTTGGAAAGAGCACCCTATTTAACCCCACACCTCCACCGTATCCCCATGACCCTACAACCCCATCTAACCTAAGGGCAATTTGGCATGGCCAATCCACCTAACCGGCACATCTTTGGACTGTGGAAGGAAACCGGAGCACCCGGAGGAAATCCAAACACCCACGGGGAAAACGCGCAGACTCTGCACAGACAGTGACCCAAGCGGGAATCGAACCTGGGACCCTGGCCCTGTAAAACCATAGTGCTAACCACTATGCTACCGTGCTGCCACTGTGTTGCTTGTAACACTTCAAAAACCTAAATTACAATTTTGCTTGGTCCATTAGTGTGTGTGCGATTTGTCAGCTCTGGCCCGGTTGGTAGCACACACTCCGCGCTGTCACAAGGTTCTGGGTTCAATTTCCACTCCAGGGCCTGAGCGCAAAAAATCAAAGCTGATGCTCCAATGTAGCACGGAAGGAGCGCAGCACTGTTGGAGGTACTACAGTGGATAGGGGACCTGGGTTTAATTCTGACCTTGGGTGACTGACTGTGTGTAGTTTGCATGTTCTCCCCGTGTCTGCATGGGTTTCCTCGAGTTGCTCCGGTTTCCTCCCACATTCCAAAGATGTGCAGGTTAGGTGGATTGGGCATGCTAAAAATTGCCCCACAGTGTCCAGGGGCATTCAGTCCACCCAGGTGGCACTGTCAGGGTGCCAGGCTGACACTGCCAGGGCTCCCGGGTTGCATCAACCGTCCAGAGTACCAACCTGCCGAAAGGGCATGCACCTGGGGGCCTCTGATCCCCTGGAAGACCCCAACGAGTGCCGTTCCCGTTTGTGGAGACCATTACTGAATGGCCATCGCCCGTCTCCGAGGTGAAGGGGACAGATCCCAATGCCTCGGGTACCTCGGGAATCTGCACAATACAGTGAGACTAGCTGCTCTTGCTATAATATGCAGATTTGCTAAAAGTGGCCCGGCGCACAATGGCCAGGGTTCACAATGCAACGTCTCACGAGGTCAGATCAGGTCTCACGAGGTGTTGCGAGCCGGGTAGATCCCGGAAACGGGGTCTCCCGGCTTCTATCGGCCACGCTGTGCCGCGGTGAACTGCTTATCGTAAGCAGCATGGCCATTAAATCGTGCTCAACATCTCCAAAAACCCTGACCATTATCACTTGAATGAAAATGAAATGAAGCACTTAGCTGTTTGTCAAAGTTTCCTGTCTGTAAATTGGTCACCACATCTCCCACTTTACAACAGTGACTACACTTCGTAAGCGCATTAATTAGGTGCATTGAAATGTCTGGTTGAAGTGAAAATGGTTATTTAAATATGAGTCTTTCTTATCTTTCCTTTCAAGAAAAAGGATCTATATAACTATTTATTATTTAATTGATTTTACAGTGTTTTCCTCCGGGTAAGAAGGTAAATGGGAGGATATAATTCGCTTTGGTCTAGAATCTGTGCTCGTCATTCCCACAGATTTTATTCTGTTGATGGGGCTGATAGACGAGCGCCTCCTGAAAAACTGAATCCTGCTGGATGTTAGTATTTTTTTTGAAAGCTGAGGGTTTTTTTCATGTTTCCTCAGAAATTTAGTGCAAATTTCCCAGGGCTCTAAAATTACCATTTCCCAATACCAAAGGGAAAATAAATGTTAAGTTGAGTGCAGTGTTTATATGCGCCTGGCTTTCCGGACAGGAAGACAATTTTGATGCAGTGCAGTATTCCACAATACTTGTGGGGCAACACAGGTGAAAATGTTGCAGCTGTGTCTTCTTTACAAAAGTCAACACTACAACTCTGGGCAAGGTTTTTCCTGTGGAGCACCACTTTCGTGTTTCCCAGGAGTGGATTGCATTTACATTTTTAAAATCCTGAGTTCCTGCACCTCATCCATGTGGGTTTCTGGTACATTCCTGAGAAATTGATATTTGCATTGAGTAAAGTAATTCAGCCGGTCACTTGTACGAGGGCCGTGTGGAGCTTTCCGCATCCTTGCAAACCCGTTCTCACAAACAAAATAATTGCTTTGCTCTCCGAAAGTCACCTCTGCAGAGCATCTGAGCTAAAGTGTAGAAAAAGGTTTTTGTGTGACTTACTGGGGAAGTTCAGGGAGGGTGGAACTAATTTGGATGGCTCTTTGTAAGGGGCAAATGCCCTCCTTCTCTGCTCTGTGACGCTATTTCTCCGTCCCAGGTTATTTGGATTTGGATGTTGTTTATTGTGACGTGACCCAAGATACAGTGAAAAGTATTTTTCTGCGAGCTGCTCAACAGATCATTAAGTACATGAAAAGAAAAGGAAATAAAATAAAATACATAACAGGACAACACAAGGTACACAATGTAACTACATAACACCGGCATCGGGTGATGCATACAGGAGTGTAGTATTAATGAGGTCAGTCCATAAGAGGGTCGTTTAGGAGCGGGGAAGAAGCTGTTTTTGAGTCTATCCATGCGTGTTCTCAGACTTTTGTATCTCCTGCCCGATGGAAGAACTTGAAAGAGTGAGTAAGCCGGGTGAGAGGGGTGTTTGATTATGCTGCCCGCTTTCCCCAGGCAGCGGGAGGTGTAAATGGAGTCAGTGAAGGGGAGGCAGGTTCGGGTGATGGACTGGTCTGAGCAGTTGCCTTACCAGGCTTACCAAACTCTCAAGTTTCTTGCGGTCTTGGGCCGAGCAGTTGCCTTACTAGGCTGAGATGCAGCCAGATAGGATGCTTTCTATGGTGCATCTGTAAAAGTTGGTAAGACTTAATGTGGACATCCCGAATTTCCTTAGTTTCCTGAGGAAGTTATGTTTCTAACTTTGATCCTAAATTGTCTACATTGTTAAAGAGAGCATGAGAAATGGGCGGCATTAGCACAGTGGTTAGCACTGTTGCTTTACAGCTCCAGGGTCCCAGGTTCGATTCCCAGCTTGGGTCACTGTCTGTGCGGAGTCTGCATGTTCTCCTTGTGTCTGCGTGGGTTTCCTCCGGGTGCTCCGTTTCCCTCCCACAGTCCAAAGATGTGCAGGTTCGGTGGATTGGCCACTATGTAATTAAGTAGTCTTAGTGAGGGTGCCAGTATGAGATCGGAAGCTCATCTGAGATGTACTTATAATCAAGTCACTGAAGCTTCAGTTCAGAGGGATTTCAATGCAACGTTTAGACTGTTTTCAGGAGCAGTTTTAAGCATCAATCAATGCTCACTTAGTAGCACACTTGCTTGTGTCTCCAAAGATTGTGGGAGCAAGTCCCACTCCACAGATTGAGTACTGCACCGTTGCAGGTTTGGGATGTGTTGTCAGACCAAAGCCCTGAGGGCACCCACCCTCTAAGACCAACTTAAAAGAACTGTGGCTCTGCATTGAAGACGAGCAAGTTAGTTCTCCATAGGCAATAAGCAAATATTTATCCCTCAATCACATCAGCTCATTTCTCCTCTTGGGAGCTTCCTGTGTGCAAATTGAGAGCCGCATTTCCCACATTATAACAGTGACAACATTTCAAAACTACTTCACTTGCGATGTCCTGAGGTCATGAAAGGCGTTTCAGAAATAGAAGTATTTATTTTGTTGATGCAGCACGATTGCATACCGCGTCTATTGGGAGGGTGTTTACCAGAATATGGCACTTTTGAAAACTGAGCAACTTCTATCAATTTATAAAAATTTCTCTCATGCAACTGGAGGGAGCTTTGTTGAGTTGCACGTAGCCAGTGAAAGCTTTAAATCAATCCTTTAGCTCATAGCTGGCTGTCAGCCGTGGAGAAATAACGGTCTCCGTGGTCTGACTAGTTTCTCGTGTTTTCAGATCAAACACTGCTGTGTTGAATCAGACGCTAATATTGGAGTCATAAATCTGCCGCAGTGTCAGGACAAGTTTTATTGCTGTAATGCTAAGCCCACAAAACTGAAATATACATTCAAAATACAGTTCGATATAAATCTTAAGCTCTTTGGGGAGTCATTTTACGTTTTGGAATTGGCGGAAAACTGGACGATATTGCATCAAACACCCGTTACATGCCCTGCACAATTTTCAATGGACGGGAATAACAGCATGGGGCTGGATTCTTCCGCCCCGCCCGTCGCAAGAACGCCACGGGCGATACGGCGACAATGGAAAAATCCATTGACCTCGGGCGGAATTATCCGGTCGCCGGACGAACGCGGCAGGAGAATCCCGGCCACGATGGGAGGGGTGCAAACTGCTGGGGTGCAAAATAGATGGAATGGAGCATGTGGGACTGTAATGAGCAGGTATATATATCTGCAACGAACAACATGATAACAGGCGGGGCTATAGCGGGAGAGTGTGTAACAGAGGGTTGTGAAATGGAGGTGTGCCAATCGGGTGGCTAATCAACTATTGCCTGTTTTACATCATTAGTTAAAATGACCTTCTCTTTTCCTGCTTGCCCTTGCATCATTATGCCGTCTTTATCTCTCATGCAACCTAATTGGTCTGTCCAAATTGCGTTGGGCTTGATTCGTAAAAGGTAGGACGGTGGGAGCCCGCTCAGATGAAGAGCAACTGCTCAGCAACCATTGAACAGCTGTTAAATTGGCTGTTAATATGCTGGAAGCACGATCTGTCCCTTTGGGACAGGAAGTCCCACCTCAGAGACTAGCTGGGCAACCACACAGACTTTGGGTCAGGAGAAGGCGTGAGGCGCTGGATCGGAACTGATTTGGGGAGAATTGGGGGGGTTTGAGAGCCTGGGGGGGGGTTGTTAACATCTGGAGGTTGGGATCTATTGGGCCCAAAAGGCTCTTTAAGGATGTACCTTTCATCCAACCCACCACCAGCCTGTGAGGGGAAACCTGCCAGACTGGATGCTTGGCATTGGACTCGCCTGCTCCCTGGTGGTGGTGGGATGAGGCCCTTAAATGGACATTAATTGGTGAGAGGGTCACTGATCCATTCCTGCCTCTGGCAACATTACAGTGGAGGCAGGGGCAGGCAAGTAGGTTGGGATACCTGCTGGATTTAACATGACCCCCACCCACTGTCCACTGGTGGGGGAGCAGGGTGGGACAGGAGGGCTGCATTAAATCCAGCCCATTGAATTCACTGCATATAAACTGTTCATTCAGTCCAAATTGCTTAATGCTGGTATTTATGCTGCACACGTCTGAACTCCCAACTTGCTTCATCTCAACCTATCGACTTACAATATTAATCCTTTCTCCCTTGGGTATAGGACTAACATTCTCAAATGCTTCTTTGATCAAAGTGATGCTGTCTATAAGCTAAACTTTAGCTGTGAATTCTTGCCTGTGCCCTTCTAACTTTTGGCTTCTGTTTTGGAAGTGGGAATTATTTCCAAGGGGGAGGGAAAACATCTCTTTAGGTTTCTTTTCCTCAATGACGCTCACAGTCTGCATCTTGCGATCTTTGTTGATTGCCTTGGTCACATCATTGGCCAACCTCATTCCGCCACACATCTGCCAACTGACAAAAGGACACGAACTGGTTCGAAGCATCTGTGCTGCACCTCACTTACCACTCCAGGGTGACCTGTTCAACCCACCTACCATCTTGGTGCCCCATGTTGAGCTCCATTCCTGGGCAGAATGTGCCAGCAGACACCCTCCGGACCAAGGAGTGGGAAACGAGGGAAGTCGCGAGCAAGTTCCTTTGCCGCCCCTGAACTGCCACGGCGACAGTGGTCCTTGTTAAATAGGTTCAGGACTGGCCAGGCCTTCTGGGCCGCCAACTCCCACCACTGGGGGCTCAGTAGAAACTCCTTATGCATTGTGGCAAGACACAAAGAATGGCGCACGTTACCGAGGAATATCCCCATGACGGGCTAAGGGTTGGACTCATCATCTTAAGCTCAGCTAATGGGGATTTGCAATCGCTAAATAATTCATTCAATAATTATTGGCCAAGCTTTTCAAGTAAATGAACTACTGCTGACCTCTCCCACTGTCCCCAAGGGTCCATCACACACAGGCACCAGACCTAATTGAAACCCAGTGTAAGTTCATTTTGTAAAGTCTAATTATTTCATTATTCATTTCAAACAGGTACCATGCAACCTGCAATATTGGGATGAGCTTCAGCAAGTATTTGTGGATTATCGTGACTTTAGCCTGTCTGAGAGCAAAACATGTGAACTGCAGCTGCCCAATGTTACCTTGGCTAATGACCAGAAGGAGCTCATAGCTTCTGATCTGTGGCGAATTGTTCTTAATAGTAATCAGGAAGTTGCAGAAGAACAAAGGTGAGCCAAGACTCTTTTGACAACTGCTTATGGAGTGGGGTGAGCAGGGGGCGGTGGTGGCGAATGCAGTGATGGGCGAATACACTGCATTTTTAGAGCCTAAATGGAATGAGAATTCTTTTTTTTCAGTTATTTGTAATTGACATGGATAAATAACTTGCGTGGAGCTTATTTTAGAAAATGCTGCAACAAGCTTTTAACCAAAAAAAACAAGGTTTTGAGTCCTTGGGCTTGAGTTGACATCCAAGGCCAGATTATTAATGGGATGAACACCTGGTGTTGGAAGGTTGTCATCCAAAATTCTATCTGAACTCACACCAAGTTCACCCATCGCTCCTGTCCTCGCCAATATAAATTGGCTCCTGGTCCTACAATGCCTCAAATGAAAATTGTCATTCTTGTGTTCAAACCCCTCTCTGACTTTTCCACCTCCCGAACACTGTCACGTCGCTCAGCCCGACAAATATTCAAGAGCTCACTGCATCTCCATTTGCTCCTCCATTGGTGGCTGTGCCTTCAGTTGACAAGGCATTAACCTCTGTCCTGACATCTCATTATAAGGCTTGGAGTCAAATATCGTCTGTTCCCAGTCTTGTGAAGTGCCTGGCGATGTTTTTTAAAGAAATGTTTTTATTGGGGTTTGGAGTTAGATATAAAAAAACTTGAGTTTTGCATGTCAAAGACAATGCAACAACAATAATAACAAAACATAGAAACAGCAAGATTTGAGCCTCTCGCTGTCACGGTAACCGTGACTGGGGCTCCAATGCTAATTTGTATTTACATCTTTACAGTAGTGTTTGGTTTTTATAGTGATATGGCAGGCTTCAGCTGAGGCTCCAACCACTTGGTGATAGGGGTTGCATCCAGCTTTACTCACATATACAGATACAGTTGGGATTCTTCCCCTCGCTCGCCAGTAGATTCCATTCCACTGGTCGGCGGGGGAAGGGAGATTGCGTTTTTGAGGGAGGGTGGGTCCGTTCGTTGCCCTGGTTTCTTCCTGTGTGGGAGAGGTCTGTGACCCCTCAGTAGGTGACCCTGCTCTCCATTCTTTCTCTGTTCCTGCGAGCACCCCCCCTCTAAACGACCATCCCTGCCTCCCTTTTCTGCTCCCCCCCCCCCCAAAACCTAGCTAACCCCCCCCCCCCCCCCCCCCCAAAAGCAGGACTGCAAAGAGGCTTGTCATTTTGTTCCATTTGCCATGGAATCTTTCCTCGGACCCTCTTACTTCAAATTCTTTTTTTCAGCTTCAGGAAATAGGCGAGATCTGCGAGCCATTCCAAGGCCCGGGGTAACGCTGCCGACTTCCACCTGAGCAGAAGTCTCTGCCTGGCCATCAGTGAGACGAAGGCCAGGGTGGCTGCCCCCTTCCCTGTCCAGAGCTCTGGATGCTCTGACACTCCCCAAGACTGCCACAGATGGGTATGGCTCCATCTTAACCTCCACCACCTTCAACATAGCCTCGAAGAAGGCCGTCCAGAATTCTCTGAGTCTGAGACAGGATCGGGACATGTGGATGTGGTTGGCCAGGCCCCTTTGACACCGCTCGCACTTATCCTCCACCTCCAGAAAGAACCCGCTCATGCGTGTTTTAGTAAGGTGCGCTCTGTGCACGTCCTTGAGCTGCATCAGGCTTAGCCTGGCGCAGGGGGAGGTGGAGTTGACTCTGTGCAGCGCCTCGATCCAGGGTCCTCTCCCTGACTCCATGCCCATTTCCTCCCCCCACTACCATCTGGTCACGTCCAATGGAGTCATGACCTTTTCTATAGGTCATCTATAAATGTCGCCGCATTTTTCGTCTTCGAACCAGCCCAGCCCTCTCATTGTGTCCAGGAATGTGTGTCTGGGTCTCTGGTGGAACGTTTTTGTCTCCTTGCGGAGAAAGTTACTCAGCTGCAGATATCTAAGCTGGTTCCCTTTCGGGAGTTGGAGCCTCTTTGTAAGTTCCCCCAGGGTCGCTAGTCTATTGTCCACATCCATGTCGCCTACTGTCAGTGTTCCTCTGTCCTCCCACCACGTCCCAAATGTGGTGTCTATCCTTGCCGGTGCAAACCTGTGGTTGTTGCAGATGGAGGCCCCGGTGAACATCTCGCCAAGTTCGAAGTGGCGCCTAAACTGGTTCCACGTCCTATGGGTGGCTACTGCCACTTGGCTCCTGGAGTGGTGCAAAGAGGAACCTTGGCACCACATTCATTTTGATGTCTGTACCTTCCGGCTAGTGAAAGAGGGAGTAAGTCCCATCTTTGCAGCTCCCTCTTCACCTCCTCCACCAGGATGGAGAGGTTTCACTTGTGGTAGTTACTCCAGCTCTGCTCTTCCCTTTTGGAGGTTTACCAGGAAGATTTTGCTCTTTCCTAGGTTGTGTTTGTAATCTGAGAAGGCGCCAAACTCCCTGAGGAGTCCAGTTATCTTTCTCATGCTGGTTCGACACTTAGAGAAGCAGGTTATCCACATAGAGTGAGACTCTATGCTCTCTGCCCCTTCTCCGAATGGCCATCCACTACTCTGCCTATTTAAGGGCGATAGCCAGCGGCTCAGTCGACAGCGCGATCAGGAGCAAGGATAGCGGGCACCCCTGCCTTGTTCCTCTGTGCAGATGGAAGTAGTTTGGAGCTGTTTGCGTTTGACCGTACGCTCGCCATAGGAGCGCAGTACAGGAGTTTAACCCATGTGGTGATCTGTGCTCTAAACCCAAACCGTTCAACCACATCCATGAGATACCTACTTTCTACTTGATCAAAGGCTTTCTCAGCGTCCAGGGAGACGATCACTTCTGGTGGCTTCTCCCCAGATGGGTCATTATTATGTTCAGTGGCGTCTGATGCTCGCTGTTAGTTGTCTGCCCTTAACAAACTCGGTCTGATCTTCCACGAACATTTCATGCAGGCAACTCTCCAGTCGCTTCGCCAGTTCTTCTGCTAAGATTTTCACATCAGTATTTAAGAGAGAAATGAGTCTGTGTGCTCCACACTCTGTTGGGTCTTTGTCCTTCTTGGAATCAATGAGTTTGAGGCCTGTGCCAACGTGGGCGGCAGGACCTCTTTCGACAGTGAGTCAATGAGCATCTCCCACAAGTGTGGGCCCAGCGTTGCTGAAAATTTATTGTAAAAGTCTCCCGGGAACCCATCCAGTCCCAGAGCTTTCCCTGATTACAGGGAGTTGATGCACTCCACGCTTTTACCCAACCCTAGTGGAGCTTCCAGTGCCTATTTTCTGTCCTTCCCCACCACCGGTATATCCAGTCTGTTGAGGAACTGTTCCATCCCCGAGACCTCATCCGGGGTATCGGAGGTGTATACTAAGGTATACTGGGTGCCACGGTAGCACAGTGGTTAGCACTGTTGCTTCACAGCGCCAGGGACCTGGGTTCGATTCCCGCTTGGGTCACTGTCTGTGCAGAATCTGCACGTTCCTCCTGTGTCTGCGTGGGTTTCCTCCGGGTGCTCTGGTTTCCTCTTCAAGGGATGTTCAGCACTTTGGTAAACCTATCCAATTGGTCTCACTCCCCATACTCAATACGGTATCAAGTAGGTGAGGATATAATTCCAAACCTAGCTCTCTTAGATTGTTAGAAAGGAATAAAATTAATATAAGCTTACAAAATTCCACAAACTACATAATAATAATAATCTTTATTGTCACAAGTAGGCTTACATTAACACTGCAATGAAGTTACTGTGAAAATCCATGAGTCGCCACATTCCGGCGCCTGTTCGAGTACACAGAGGAAGAATTCAGAATGTCCAAATTATCTAACAGCACGACTTTCAGGACATGAGCGGAAACCGGAGCACCCGGAGGAAACCCACGCGACATGGGGAGAACGTGCAGACTTTGCACAGACAGTGATCCAAGCCGGGAATCGAACCTGGGACCCTGGCGCTGTGAAGATACAGTGCTAACCAGAGTGCTACCGTGCCGCCCTACATTTGTATCTGATCAGCAAAAACAATGAATTGGCTGATAATTGAAATTCTCTCATATTGCAGATGTATTCCTCACCCTATAAGAACTCATAGCTAAGAGTTAAAGGACTGTTTTATGAATGGTTTGCTCGACACGAAGCTGAATATGGAGCAAGACAAACTAGAGAAGCTGGGATCATGTAGCAGGTTGTGTAAATTCAGCTGGTGCAGCGGTCTTCGTTGGAGGGCATTTTACAAGCGTTACATCAACAAAAGTATGATCTCTGGGATGCAACTTTATTGTGCTAGCCTCCACAGACTCTGACATAAGCATTTTGCAAAGCAAAGATGGAAGACATCGGTAAGGGGATTAAAATCATACTGTCTGGTCCACTTCTTAAATCTGTACACATGAAGATGACGACCCAGCTGTACAGAATGGGTATCAATGGTACAAATGCATGCAAGGCAAAACAGATGTGAAGTCCTTAGAAAAGGGTGCAGAGGAGTATCCCTGGAATGCTGCCAGGGATATGGGCTTTCCGTTACATAGTGAGGCTAGACAGACACTGGTTCCCTAGAAGCATGGATGGTTAAAGGGGGATTGAATAGAGGTGTTCAAATTCATGAATATTTTTGATATAATGAAGATGAAGAAACAGATTCAGGTGGCAAAATAATTGGTAACCGGAGGACAGAGATTTAAGGTGATAATCAAAAGAACCAGAGTTTTGAAGGCGCCATTTTGAAAAAAATGCAGTCGGTTGCAGTGATCTGGAATGCATTGGCAGAAAGGAAGGCCGAAGCAGATTCAATAATCACTTTCAGCGGGAATTGATTAGCTAATTAAAGTGGAACATTTTGCAGGGCTATGGGGAAGAGCATGGGGGTGGGACAAATTGGATTGCTCTTCCAAAGAGCTGGCATAGATCAGTGGGCTGAATGATGACCTGCACTGTGAGAGTCTATGAAAACTTGACTCTGGTCGACATCTCACAGAATTCTGACTCGACGGTGCCCTCTAAAGAGATGTAACGAATTGTGATATGGGGAAACTCAGTCAGTTAATCTGCTCGGGGCCAGGAAGTTAGTACTCGTCAAAATTCCGATGGATAGTATGGACTAAAACAAGAGAAATAGTCCTGAAAATTATATTCAACTTAATTACAGCAGTTACTCAACACAGACTCAAACTGTTCATCTGGAGACAGAGAAAACCTGTAATCCTCGCTTTCCCCCCTTTCCCATCTTTCTCCACCGCATCTACAGCCAGTAATGTATCATAAGTTAACCAGCTGATTGTGTTAAAGATAACAAATATCATTTCATTTTCGTTAGAATGTAGATAAAATCTTCAAACATTTTGGGCGTGATTTAGCAGCGTGTCCCGCCGGAATCGGGACAGGACGCAGCCGATAAATCCAGTGAGAGGACTCGTCCGGGATTCCCAACCCTCGTTACGCCCCACGAGGTCTAATGATTTGCATAGTTAAATATGCAATTAGGCTCATTTAACTATGTCTACACCAGAACTAACCAGCCCCCCCCCCCCCCGGATCTATCGGCTTCGCTGAGGAGACCCTAGCCAGGCGCCTTTTAGCACTGGTCTCCCCAAATGGGGACCAGGTGGAGCGGCACTTTGGGGCGTCTCCCAGACTATCGCAGCCCTCTGGGTGAATGGCCTCTAGGCAGGGTAGCACCCTGGCACTGCTGATCCCACCTGGGCACCTTGGCACTGTCAGCCTGGCACAATGGCAGTGCTACCTGGGCACCCTGGCAGTGCCACCATAGTGCCACTGTGGCACTGCCATAGTACCCAGGCTGGCAAGGGCACTGCCAGGGTGCCAGGTTGGCCAAGGATCCAGGTGGCACATTTCCCATACTGGGGATCGGGCCTGGGGGTGCCGAAAGAGATGGCGCCCGATAGTTTGATAGTAGCGCTGGCAACCACCCCGCTAAACCCACGGAAACGGGATTATGTTTTCTTTTTGTCCGAATGCACCTTTCAAACTTTGATTACTTGTGATTGTTTCAATTAAGTGAATTTTGCTTATTCAGGGATAATTAGAACACTTTTAAAGTTATAACCAAAAGCCGTAGGGCATCTCATTGCTTGCCCCTTTAGTTAGACTTATTCTCTCAAACATTTGATGATAATATTCTTTATTAGTGTCACAGGTAGGTTTACATTAACACTGCAATGAAGTTACTATGAAAAGCCCCTAGTGGCCACACTCCGGCAGCTGTTCAGTTACACGGAGGGAGAATTCAGAATGTCCCATTCACCTAACAAGCACGTCTTTTGGGACTTATGGGAGGAAACTGCCTCACCCGGAGGAAACCCAAGCAGACACGGGGAGAGCGTGCAGACTCCGCACAGACAATGACCCAAGCCAGGAATCGAACCTGGGTCCCTGGCGCTGTGAAGCAACAGTGCTAAACCTAACTAGCCGAAGGTGTGAGCTGATAATGGTCCGACGAGGGCAATGGGGCAACTGGGAGCTTGGTGAACAAGGGGACAAACAGTCTGTCCCCTTAATCAATAAAAGTTAAGGATTCAGAAAGAAAGTATTGGCAAGGAAGGAAATGGGTTGAGCTGGAATCAAATCATGTACAGAAAGAGAAATAATGAGAGGGAAAGAAATATTGGGTTAAGAGAGAGAAGAAAATAATAATTTTTTGTTTAATTTGCTACCTGTGGGAAAGAAACTACACAATTTTGATTGTTTGCTTTATGAGGCAGAGACAATTGTTAATTAATATGCAAATACAGCAATTTATTGAAGGTCACAGGGAGTTTGAGGATGAAATGCTGTTCTTGTGAGGCTAATGGCGAAGCACCATAATTCATTCAGCAATTTGTTGCGATTTACAGTTTATGGAGGTTCTCTTTACTGCAAGTTACTGAACGGTTTACACGTTATTAACAATCAGCGCCGTTAATCTCTTCAACCATTACTCTGGCAGTAAATTCTAGCCAATTGAAAAATGTTCTTTTGGAGTGACGCTGGATTAATTTCTGTCTCATACATAACAAGTCCATTTTCAGAATTAGAAAATACTTTATCTGTTTTAAATTAAGAAAGATGACTTGGCAAAGATAACTTCTGCTTAAGAGATCAGGAATGTGTTTTGAAAGAATGCAGTAACTTAGACGTATTGAATTTCCCTGTATGTTCAACTGTTGCTAAGTGACCCCTTTGTTAGATTACAATGCTTAGATTGATACAATGGAAACTTTTTAACATCTGTATGGAACAAGTAAACCTCTGGATATATGTTGTCCTTATACAAATAGTTAAAAGGAGCCACACATTGTCTCTCTCTGGCTTGATTTGCCCTTGATTTATTGTTGCTTTGGATGCAAGAATTGAAGCTGTTATGCGTTATAACTCATGTTGCTCATACTTTCTCTACCTTTGCAACCTGCGACAGGACCCCACTGTTGAATATTTGAATGATCAGTGTATGTAACAGGGTGCTTCCAGGTCAGGATTGGAATTTTATTCGCTTGACTTTCTCGCCAAGTAGTTCACAAGTAACTCTAGCTTGCACACCACTTTCAGCTGTTTGAAACCTTGTTTTTGAATAACAACCAAAACCCCAAATCAACTTTTGAAGGGAAAGTGTGGCCAAGTACATTAATAAAGTCCAGAGAATAAATACAATGACATTAAATCGTCCACAAATGCTTTTTTAATTTTAATCTTAAGTCCAGTACTTTGAAAAGGAATTATATTCGTACCACTTGATCCTAAATACCATCAAGATCATAAAATGGATAAAAGTGCGAAACAGTATTCAGCCCATCGTGATTCAACCATCTCGAACAAACCACCAGATTCCCACATCGTACCACCCAGCGAATGCTTAACCAAATCCAAACGTTCATTCACCATGTTGGCCACTTTGTGGGGAACTTTTTGACATCTGTCTTTAGTCTGTCTTACAATCGTTTGTTCCGATGCTCTTAGTTCTCCTTGTTTAACTAGTTGCCGTGTTCCAGCTTTACCTTTCTAAACAGGTTGCAGCATCTCACCTGAAACAATAATTACGGGCTACTACCATTCACCCCCCCCCCCCCCCCCTCCCCTCCAAAGTCCCCAATTGCCTATTTCTGTGGTTGAAAATCCAGGGCGAGATTCTCCGACCCCCCCGCCGGGTCGGAGAATCGCCGGGGGCTGGCGTGAATCCCGCCCCCGCCGGTTGCCGAATTCTCCACCACCGGATATTCGGCGGGGGCGGGAATCGCGCCGCGCAGGTTGGCAGGCCCCCCCGCGATTCTCCGGCCCGGATGGGCCGAAGTTCCGCCGCTAAAATGCCTGTCCCGCCGGCGTAGATTAAACCACCTACCTTACCGGTGGGACAAGGCGGCGCGGGCGGGCTCCGGGGTCCTGGGGGGGGCGGGGCGATCTGGCCCCAGGGGGTGCCCCCATAGTGGCCTGGCCCGCGATCGGGGCACACCGATCCGCGGGCGGGCCTGTGCCGTGGGGGCACTCTTTCCCTTCCGCCTTCGCCACGGCCTCCACCATGGCGGAGGCGGACGAGACTCCCTCCACTGTGCATGCGCGGGAATGCCGTCAGCGGCCGCTGACGCCCCTGCGCATGCGCCGCCCGGAGATGTCATTTCCGCGCCAGCTGGCGGGGCACCAAAGGCCTTTTCCGCCAGCTGGCGGGGCGGAAATTCGTCCTGTGCCGGCCTAGCCCCTTAAGGTTGGGGCTCGGCCCCCAAAGATGCGGAGCATTCCGCACCTTTGGGGCGGCGCGATGCCCGACTGATTTGCGCCGTTTTGGGCGCCAGTCGGCGGACATCGCGCCGTTTCCGGAGAATTTCTCCCCCAGGGTTTCCTAGTCGGTCCTTCTATCTCACAATTTGATTTTTAAAATTCTTCTCTACGTTTTGCTCAAGACATTGCTGTTCCTGTGGCCAGAACGTGATGGAGATAAAAACAGAAAATGCTCGAAACGCTCGAAAGGTCAGGCAACATCTGTGGAGTGAGAGAAAACCTTAAGAGTTCGCATTCCAGGGTTGGATCTTCCATCAAAACTATCAGCCTGAAACGTCTCTACAGATGCTGCCTGACCTGCTGAGTTTTCCCCGCATTTTCTGATTTCATTGATGGTTTCCAGCATCTCTGGTACTTTAATTGTTTTTATTATAATCAAAATATTGCATAACCAGAGCAAATTGCCGATATAAATATAATTCTGCTTCTCACATAATTGCCACGTCACAGGAGAGTTATCAAAAAAAGGTGACATGGGGCGAAATTCTCCGTTATCGGCGGAAAGTCCGCCGATCGGCGCAAAAAACGGCGCAAATCTGACTTGCGTCACGTCGGAAAAATGGGTCGATAGTCTCCGGCCCGAAATGGGCTAGCAGCGACATAACGGGATCCGCACTTGCGCAGTGGTTCACGCCGTGCAGCGTCATACGCGCTGCACGGCGTGACGGCTCATAAGGCCGCGCTGCTCCCCCCCACCCGACCGGAACACCCTACCGCAACACCCGACTGGATGGCTGGCCGTCGCTCAGCCCCGAGGTTCGAGTCGCGCGATGTGGAAGCGCTCCTGGACGCGGTGGAGAAGAGGAGGGACGCCCTGTATCCCGGGCACGGCCGCAGAGTTGCCCCACGCCACAGCCGGTGTCTGTGGAGGGAAGTGGCAGAGGCCGTCACCGCTGTGGCCCTGACACCACGGACAGGCACCCAGTGCCACAAGAAGGTGAACGACCTCGTCAGAGCAGGCAGGGTGAGCCTCCCCATATCCCCCCTCCCCCATATCACCCCTCCCCCATATCCCCCCTCCCCATATCCCCCATATCCCCCCTCCCCCATATCCCCCCTCCCCCATATCCCCCCCTCTCCCATATCCCCCATATCCCCCCTCGCCCATATCCCCCCTCCCCCATATCCCCCCCTCCCCCATATCCCCCATATCCCCAAGTGAATCCAGCCCTAACCTTAACCTCTGCAATGCACGCGCAACCGATGGCGTGCATTCATATACCTGCCTAACACTGTTGCCTTTTACCCCTGCCCCCCCCCCCCCCCCCCCACAGGAGAAGCGCGCACACAACAATAGGGAGCATGTGAGGACTGGAGGAGGGCCCGCTGATGAGAGGCCACTGACCGAACACCAGGAAAGGGCCCTGGAACTGGCTGGCGGACCTGAGGACCGGGAGGTTGCTGATGCAGAGGTCGGGGGCGTACTAGCAAGTGAGCCACCGACAGCCCGTCCCCATATCCCCCCTCCCCTATATCCCCCTCCCCCTTATCACCTGATCACTGCCTGATGTCTAACCATGCATGCTTCATTGTGTATCGCAGGACCAAACGTCCAGGCACCCATCCCCGCAGATGCAGACCGCCCGCAGGATGTCCCTCGGAGACCACAGGAGACGGAGAGACCCGCACCCTCCAGCATGCGACGCCCGCAGGATGCCCCTCGGAGACCACAGGAGACAGAGAGACCCACACCCTCCAGCATGCAATGCCCGCAGGATGCCCCTCGGAGACCATGGGAGACGGAGAGACCCGGACCCTCCAGCATGCGGCGCCCGCAGGATGCCCCTCGCACACCACGGGAGACGGAGAGACCCGGACCCTCCAGCATGCGACGCCCGCAGGATGCCCCTCGCACACCACGGGAGACGGAGAGACCTGGAGCAACAGGGAGACAACACCCCCGTCACGTGCGGGAGCGACCACCCAGTGACGAGGGGGGCAGCCACAGGCCCCCGTCACATCCGAGCCAGGACACCACTACCCAGGACACCACTACCCAGGACACCACTACCCAGGACACCCCTACCCGGGACAGCCCTACCCAGGAAGACGAAATACCGGACAGCGACTCAGAGTGGATGGGTGGAGACGAACCCCCACCCCAAAGTGCCATGGACTCAGAGTGGGACGAAGAGCACGACACAACGCCACTGCTGTCACCAACACCCTCCACCATCGCAGAAACACTCACCACGGTTGGGCACTTTAGTGATGACGCGTCTGGTACACTCACTGGTGCGCACAACACAGCCGTCCCGGTACAGCAGGTGGAGGTAGGAGCAGCAGAGGGACCGGGCGGTCGGATGGCAGCCCAGCCCAAGCGAACATCTGCCGCCCAGATGGATTCCGGGTTCCTGCAGTTACCACACCCACACATAGATCCGATGCAACCACCGACCCGGAGACGAGCGAAGAGGGTGACGGGCGGCTGCGGTCGCAGGTGGAGGAGTCCACCCGCGTCCAGGAGCTGGGAGTGGTGCCGGTCATGCGTGCCACCCAGGACGACACCGCACGGGTGGCGTCCGCGGTGGAGGCAATGGGTGCGACGGTGTCAGACATGGGGAACGGTTTGCGAGGCCTGGGGCCTTCCGTGCAGGCGGCGTCTGTGGCCCAGGAAATGGCTGCCCTCTCACAGGAGGCCATGAGCCAGTGCCAGCGCCAGATGGCAGAGGCGCTCAACGCCATAGCCCAGTCTCTGCAGGCCATGGCCCAGTCTCTGCAGGCCATGGCCCAGTCTCTGCAGGCCATGGCCCAGTCTCTGCAGGCCATCGCTGAGGGCATCGGCGCCAGTGGCCATGTGCGAGCCAGCGTCGCACTGTCACAGACAGTGTTTGCCAACCCCCTGGGCTCCATGGCTGCAAACCTGCAGACCCTTGTCGATACCAGCACGGGCCTCCAGGACTGGCAGCGCCAGATGTCGGGGGGGCGTCGGATGGCCAGTCCGTTCGCATCCCCCACCCATGTAGAGGCCTGGGGGCCATCGGGCACCCCAAGGGAGGAGGAGGTGGTGTGGTCCGTCCCGGCTCCCTCTGTAGGGGAAGTCCCGGTACACCGCGATACCTCGGACTCCCCCCCCCCCCCCCCCCCTTCCGTCCCAGGTGCATCGGGTGGGCAACGGGCAGGACAGGCTGGCAGCTCGCCATCCCAGTCGCCCGGGCCGCAGCCTGGCCCATCTAGGCCAGGGCGCCCCAGGAAACGGCCGCCAAAGGGATCCAGTGTCGGAGGGCAGGAATCACAGGAGTCCACCTCCAGTTCTGCTGTACCGTCTGGGGAACCACGTAGACGTAGTCAAAGGGCCCGTAAGGCCAAACAATTAGACACTGAGTAAGTTGACACGGGTGCAGGGCACAGATGAGTTTTAGGGGCTAGGGCACGTGCATGAACTCCTTTGGTTATTAAAGTCAATGTTACACCTACCGAAGCTGCCTTTGTGCTCTGTCCAAAGTGTGCGGGGGTGTCATGTACGTTGAACGCAAGTGTGTGTGTGAGGGGTGGTCTTACCTCAGCCCCAGGTGAGTCTGCCCCCTTCCCCCTGGGCCGCCATCAACATCCCCCGGGCAGAGGACGGGACCGTGCGCTGCAGTGTCACAGCCGCATGCAGGGATGGTCTGGGTGGATGGTGGTACTGTGGCCATGGGTCAGACCTAGTCCAACGATGTAGAGCCAGGAGCTCACCGCAGGGCGGGTTGTCATCATCCTCCATGGCCTGCGATAGACACGCGTCCACTCGCATCTGTGTGAGCCCGGCCCGTTGTGCCGCAGGTGGATCGGCAATGGGGGGGGGGGTGCATGCGGGTGGGGTTGGGGAGGGGGGTGAGGGTGCTGGATGGGTGGGGGGTGTGGGTGGTCGGCTGTTGCCATGGTGTGCGGTCTGTGGCCATACTACCCGATTCCCACGCCCATCTAGTCAGTGAAGCGGGCGTCTATCAGTCTGTCCCGTGCCCGCTGGGCCAGCCGGTAACGGTGGACAGCCACCCGTCTGTGTCTACCCCGTCTGCCCTGACCATTGCCCCCATCCCCCTCATCTGGGGAGGACTGGGCCTCTTCCTGCTGCTCCTCCACTCCGCCCTCCTCTGCCTGCGGCACATCGCCCCTCTGCTGGGCTATCTTGTGCAGGACGTAGCACACCACAATGATGCGGCCGACCCTATCTGACCGATACTGGAGGGCGCCCCCAGAGAGGTCCAGGCACCTGAAACGCATCCTCAGCACGCCAAAGCACCTCTCTATCACTCCCCTTGTCGCTACATGGGCATCATTGTAGCGGTTCTCCGCCTCATTGCGTGGCCTCCGTGTAGGCGTCATCAGCCACGATCGCAATGGGTAGCCCCTGTCGCCCAGCAACCAGCCCCTCAGCCGGGGATGGTGTCCCTCGTACATGCCGGTGATGGATGACCGCGACAACACGAATGAGTCATGTACACTGCCTGGGTGACGGGCGCAGACGTGCAGGATCATCATGCGGTGGTCGCAGACCACCTGTACGTTCATCAAATAGGTACCCTTCCTATTAGTGAACACGGCCCTGTTATCTGCAGGTGGCCGCACGGTGACGTGCATCCCATCAATCATGTCTGGACCATGGGGAACCCGGCCACGGCAGAGAAGCCCACGGCCCGGGCATCTTGGCTGGCCCGGTCCACGGGGAAGCGGATGTAGCGGTGCGCCATGGCATATAGGGCATCTGTCACTGCCCGGATGCACCGGTGCACCGATGTCTGCGATATGCCAGACAGGTCCCCACTCGGTGCCTGGAATGACCCCGTTGCATAAAAGTTCAGGGCCACCGTAACCTTGACGGACACGGGGAGAGGGTGTCCCCCGCCAGTGCCACGCGGTGACAGGTGTGCCAGCAGGTGGCAGATGTGTGCCACGGTTTCCCGGCTCATCCGGAGTCTCCTCCTGCATTCCCGGTCCGTGAGGTCCTGGTATGACTGCCGGGGCCGGTACACACGGGGCGCCCTTGGGTGCCTCCGTTGCCGTGGGGCCGCGACGTCCTCCTCCCCCTCCTCGTCCTGTCGGTCAGGTGTCCCTCCAGCCTGGGCGGCTGCCGCCTGCCCCTCTGCGGCAGCCTGCGCCGCCTCTCTGGCACGCTCGTCCTCCTCCTCCTCCTCCTCCTCCCCCTTCTCCTCCTCATCCAGGGCAACATAGACATGAGCGGCTGCCACCACGGCGGCCAACATCGCTGGATGATCTGAAAACATGACGGCCTGGTGGGGGGGGAGGGGAACGACGACATGTCATCATTGCCCATATCCCCTCCTCCCCCCAGCCAGGTGGCATGGACCGCATGGGTCTAACTGTTGGAGGCTGGCACCTGGCCAGGTGGACCAACTCACTTGCCCTCCCATCCCCCTCCTCGGCACGGACCCCCCCCCAACCTCCATCCCGGCACGGACCCCCCCCCCCCCCAACCTCCAACCCGGCACGGACCCCCCCCCCAACCTCCACCCCGGCACGGACCCCCCCCCCAACCTCCACCCCGGCACGGACCCCCCCAACCTCCACCCCGGCACGGACCCCCCTCCCCCAACCTCCACCCCGGCACGGACCCCCCCCCCCCCCAACCTCCACCCCGACACGGACCCCCCCCCCAACCTCCACCTCGGCACGGACCCCCCCCCCAACCTCCACCCCGGCACGGACCCCCCCCCCCCCCAACCTCCACCCCGGCACGGACCCCCCCCCCACCCCCCCAACCTCCACCCCGGCACGGACCCCCCCCCCCACCCCCCCAACCTCCACCCCGGCACGGACCCCCCCCCCCAACCTCCACCCCGGCAAGGACCCCCCCCAACCTCCACCCCGGCACGGACCTCCACCCCAGCACGGACCCCCCCCCAACTTCCACCCCGGCACGGACCCCCCCAACCTCCACCCCGGCACGGACCCCCCCCCCCCCAACCTCCACCCCGGCACGGACACCCCCCCTCCCCCAACCTCCACCCCGGCACGGACCACCCCCCAACCTCCACCCCGGCACGGACCCCCCCCAACCTCCACCCCGGCACGGACCCCCCCCAACCTCCACCCCGGCACGGACCCCCCCAACCTCCACCCCGGCACAGACCCCCCCCCCCCCCCCAACCTCCACCCCGGCACGGACCCCCCCCCCCCCAACCTCCACCCCGGCACGGACCCCCCATCCACCTCCCCGGCACGGACCCCTTCCCGGCACTCCCCCGGAGCCCAGCCTACTCTAACCACCCCCCTCACCCCGCCGCACACACACACACACACACAACCCGAGACACACCTCTCCTCACGCATTCAGACTGCGGCCACGTCATTGCCTGCCCAGAGCCAACCCCCCCAGGCCGTCACTCACCTCCACGCTGGTATGCGTGAGCCTGGAGCACCGGGTCACGCCGATTAAAAGGAGGTTTAATTTACGTCGACGTGAACGGTCATCACGTCGATGGGACTTCGGCCCATCCGGAAGGGAGAATATCGGCAGGCAGAAAATCGGCTGCCTTGCACAGACCCGTGACATTCTCCGCGGCAGCGGCGCCATTAACGCCCCGCTGACTTTTCTCCCTTCGGAGACTTCGGCAACCGGCGGGGGCGGGATTCACGGCGGCCAACGGCCATTCTCCGACCCTCTGGGGGGTCGGAGAATGACGCCCATGGTGTCACACATTAGGACAGACAACCAAAGGTCTGGTCAATGCTTTAGGCTTCGAGAAGCGCCATATGGAAGGAGAGAAAGGTAGTTTAGAAAGGTAAAGGAATTCCAGAGCTCCTCCGCAGCTAATAATAATCTTTAATATTGTCACAAGTAGGCTTACATTAACACTGCAATGAAGTTACTGTGAAAAGCTGAGGTCAGAGGCACTAATGGGGGAATGATTGGATCAGGGATGTGCAAGATGCCAGAATAGGAGGAACGCAGCGATGTCAAAGGGCTGTACAAATGACACAGATCACAGAAATGGCAGGATGGGGAAGAGTAGGTGGTGGTCAAGGCCATGGTGGTGTTTGAAAATGAGGATGATCATTTTTAGATTGAGGGGTGATAGGACCTGGCGCCAATGTATCTCAATGAGCTAGGTTTAACCATCGCTTCCACTAACTTGTTCTCTTCTATTTTGCCGATATAATTTAGCATTCGAGTTGCTGATATTTGCTCTTCAGCAACTGGACATCCAAATGCTGTGTCTATAATGGTCCAAATTCCTTAATTCTCCCTTTACTGGTATATGAAAACCACTCACTGATTACCAATGTTACTTGTGTTTCATCCTGCGCCCATTGGACCTTGTGCCTTTCAGTCTGTTTTTCACTATCTTATACTTTAACACTGCTCATTAGAGGCAGCTCCCGATTAAAATTTCCACCTTACATTAATCTCTGCGATTGCATCATGAATAGAGATTGTGGCATAGGAGTGGGCAGTTGAGCCCCTCATGCCTGCTCTGACATTCAGTGACATCAAGGCCAAACTTCAAACTTTGTCCCACGTCCCTTACGACCCTTGGCTAACAAATACCTCAGATATAAAATTAGCATAAATACTATATTCGGCATTTTGATAGAATGACAAAGGTCTGTCGAGGGTCTCATCAATCAAAATAAAATTAATCTTAAATACCTTTGAAGGGAAATTCTGTGTAAAACGCCTATTCCTAACATTTTTTCTGTATCAACACTCTGTGTGTTATTTACCCTTTGGCTGAGCTTCTGACATCGTACACTCAGCATCACAATAATAATAATCTTTATTGCAATAATCTTTATTGTCACAAGTAGACTTACATTAACACTGCAATGAAGTTACTGTGAAAATCCCCTAGTAGCCACGTTCCGGCGCCTGTTCGGATACACGGAGGGAGAATTCAGAATGTCCAAAGTACCTAACAGCACGTCTTTCAGGACTTGTGGGAGGAAACCGGAGCACCCGGAGGAAACCCAAGCAGACACAGGGAGAAGGGCAGCTAAGAGTCAAGCACATTGTTGTGGGTCTGCCAGACCAGGTGAAGGCCAGGCAGGGTAAGAATGGCAGATGTATTTCCCTGAAACATTGGTGGAACAACAGTACTAACCACTGTGCTACTGTGCCACCCTAAGACCCCTTCCTGCCATATATTGTCTGTCTCTCATCAAACTTTAACACCTCTATTGCTGAAACCCTCATTCATGGTTTTCTCACCTCCAGACCTTGTTACCCCAGTGCTCTCCTGAGTGGCATTTTATCCTCTGCCCTTTAATTCTGTTCTCTTTTGCACTGTCAGTTGCTTCCTGCTCCCAGCTTAAATGATAACCCTGTTGCTTGCTTGAGTCCACCTGGAAAATATTGAATATTGTTTCACTTTCTTTGCTAATACCTACAGCCTGACAAAATGGCCAATTTTCAGACTGGGGTGAGCCTGGTACTGTGAATATCCTTTGGTTGTTGAGAGACATCTTTGACAGAAAAATAACTCTGCAAACTTTAACTTCATTTTTAACGAATGCGTTGGCAGAAATGCGATGTTCATTATTTTTGCCATGTGTTCCCCTTAGCAGTGATGGCGAGTCTGGCTCACAAAGCACCTGTGATCAACTTGTGTCTCCAATGGCATTGGCAGCCTGTACCAGGGTAGATTCGTGTTTTGCACCATGGTCCGTGCCTTCTCTTGGCATCTCGTTGCAGTTTGCCCAACTTGAGCTTCATCTTTGCCATCACCTGGATCAGCTGGGCACAGGTACGTTACTGATAAAACCAAAATGTGCCAATTTAATGCTTGGAACTTTACAATTCTAAGCCAAAGCTTCATCAATGCATTGGAGGAAATCTGTCACAACATATTGAATTTTTAAAAAAATATTGGAAAAAGAGCTAAATGTGCTTTCTGCAAGATATATTATGACCTTTATTCACACAATAGTATTAATCAAAAAAATAAATTTCTGCCTGTGAAATATGAGACAGATTTTCCTCATATCTTGTTAATTATGGTCATCCTAGTCATTGCTACTCGAAATAGTAGCTCATGTTGAGCATTATATAAAAAATCGTTTGCTAGTACAGAACGTGAGTATTGCTGAAAAAAGAGACATTTTTGTCGAAGCTTTTTGCCTTGCACTCATCAGAACAATTTTCACAAGAATTCCAGTACGCATAGAGTATAAATTGTTGTTCCTGTTAGATTGATAAGCTTACGAATTGTCCTGATGTACGACGACTGCCTTTATTTCAGCAATTCTTGAGTATTACACAGTGAACAACCAAAAGAATACAATGGGCGGGATTCTTTGCGAATCGGCGGGGCGGGCCACTCCGGTGCTGAGAAGTGGCGTCAACCACTCCGGCATCGGGCCGCCCCAAAGGTGACGAATCCTCCGCACCTTCAGGGGCTAGGCCGGCGGCGGCCGGGTTGGCGCTGCGCCAGCCAGCGTCAAAGGGCTTGGTGCCACGCCAACTGCCGGCGAAGGGCCTCCGCCGGCCGCGCGAGTTGGCGCATGCGTGGGAGCGCCAGCATGTGCTGCCGTCATCTCAGCGCATGTGCAGGGGGTTCTTCTCCCCACCGGCCATAGCGGAGTTTGACAGCGGCTGGTGCGGAGGGAAAGAGTGCCCCACGACACAGGCCCGCCCATGGATCGGTGAGCCCCGATCGCAGGCCAGGCCACCATGGGGGCACCCCCTGGGGCCAGATCCCCCCGAGGACTCTGCAGGCCGCTCGTGGAGCCTGGTCCCGCCGGTAAGGACCTGTTGTGATTTATGCCGGCGGGACCCACCAAAAGCGGGCGGCCACTCGGCCCATCGAGGGCCGGAGACTCGCCGGGGAGGCTGCTGCCAGCAGCCGCTGACCAGCGCGCCGTGATTCCTGCCCCCGGCACTGGAGAATTCGGCAGCCGGCGGCGGCGGGATTCGCGCCCCCCCCCCCCCGACGATTCTCCGACCCGGCGAGGTGTCAGAGAATCTCGCCCAAGTATGCACAGCTTCACAATGAATTCAAATCGGGGAGCTGATTGTGAGCGCATAACTGCATTTAAGGGCAAGGTACAAAGTATGTGAGGGAGAATGAATTGAAAGATACGCTTATAAGCTGAGATGACATTGGCTTGTGTAGAGCACAAACATTAGTGTATACTGGTTGAGCTGAATGGCCTGAATTGTAAATTCTACTTGATTTAGTATACACCATTTAGCTATCGCATTGTTTTAAATGGGAAATTAAAATTTGGATTTTAAATAAAGGAATTGATATCCTTAATTAGTTAACTTCATAAGTTTACAAGATATAGGAGCAGAATTTGGCCATTTTGCCCATCAAGTCTGCTCCGTCATTCTATCATGGCTGATATGTTTCTCATCTACTCCCTACAATGCTACAGCCCAAGAGCTGGATTGCAAAATGAGCCAGAGCATCTCCTCCCTCGAGCACATGACCTAGGAGTGGGGGTCGACAATTTAACCTCCCGAGCCAAACACCCTCAATGTGATCATGGCTGATTCCATCCTGGCCTCAACGCCACCGTCCTGCCCGTTCTCCATAACCCTTCAACCCATTGCCAATTAAAAATCTGTCTAACGCCTCCTGAAATTTACTCACTGTCCCAGCATCCACTGCACTTGGGCTTTGTAAATACGCTGAACACTTAAAGAGGTATGCCCATAGTTCTCTCAGCTCTTTTATTGGGAATTTGTCTCTTTAATCTGAGTGTAATTTTAATGCCTCCGTTTGGCGTGTTTCGGCTTTTCAGTATCTTCTGATTTTAGTAGCTGGGGGCCAATTGGCATGTCATGCCTCTGCCTGCTCTCAAAGTGCAATCCATTTGCTCCCACTCCCCTAAATCTATTTTAAATTCAAAATCCATTCTATTTTCAACTTTGAAATAACAACCACACGGAATGGGATAAATAATGCCATTAATCTCACCAAATCAATCCCTCCTATTGCACCCGGTAAGATAGTTTTATAAATATGAATGCGAAATGGACAAAAATCAAATGGATTAATTTCATCTTAAGAGACATAATTAAAGGTATTTATCTGGCTAAACGTCGATTATAAATCAGTGAACGGTTTTAATTTTTATTGTTTTATATAATCTATCAAAATTTTTAAAAAACATCAGGAGCATTGAAATATTTATTTTTATGTCACAGCACATCCCAGCCGCCTCCAGATGTTCATCCCTGATAGAAAGTTGCCTGCAGAGCAAGAATTCATGATCGCTGCTCTGAAAAGCCCAAACGTCTACTTGCGGCAATGGTCTGATGGCCCTGTCTGCCGGGAGCTCCAGTTCTCGGCCATCGCCGACTGCAAGCTGCTCGAGTACCGCAATCTAACCATGTCGAGCATTTTAAAACCCTTCATTTTTCACGGACAAGTGGCCATCAGCAACAGCTCCGTGGAGCAGCTGATGGACGGAAACGTGTTTGTCGACCCTGTGTTCATCAACGTGGGGCAGCACGCGATTCATTCACTGGACACGGCAGTCCGTGCTTGGAAGCAGGTATGTTAAAACAGAAGCTGCTGGAAATGCTCAGCAGGTCCGGCAGCACCTGTGGTGGAAGAAACGGAGTTAACATTTTGAGTCCGCGTGACGCTTCATCAGGGCAGAGGGGAGGAAGAAACGCGGTGGATTTTATACTGTGGAGGAGGTGAAGAAAAATAGAAGGTCAGGGACACTTTCTCCACAGATGCTGCCAGACCTGCTGAGTATTTCCACCAGTTTGTGCCTTTATTTCAGATTTCCAGCATCCACAGAATTTTACTTTGACATTGTTCAAATCATTAAAACTCTTTTAATTGCCAATTAGGAGCACTGGAATTGGCAGTTGAGCTCCTCAGCCTGCTCTGCCATTCAGTGACATCAAGGCGTATCTGCGACCAAACTCCAGACACCCGCCTTCGTCTCACACCCCTTCCCACCCTTGGATTAGAAATGCCTCAGATGTATTTGGTATAAAATGCCACATTCGGCACTTTAACCCTTGACTCCCCTTGCCTATCAATAAAAAAAAAGTGATACATCTAACTCTGCCTTGAATGAATTCAGTGACCAGCCTCCACTGCTCTCTGGGGAAGGGATTTCCATAGACTTAAGACTTTTTGAGGAAAAACATTTCTCCTCATCTCTTTCTTAAATTGTAGACCTTTTCTTAGACTGTGCCACCTGGTTCTGGCCTCTCCCATAAGTGGAAACATCCTTCCACCATCTATCCTGTGAAATCCCCTCAGGATCTGTTGTGTTTCACACAGGCCCTCTCTCATTCTCCTAAATGTCATTGGGTACAAGCTCAACCTGCTCAGCTTTTCTACATACAATCGGTCCCCTCATCCCAGGATGAGTAGAGTGAACCTTCACGGTACTGCTTCTAACATAATTCTATATTTTTTTCGAACAAGGAGACCAAAATTATGTAACATTTATCGAGGTGTGGCCCATGTACAGGTGCAGTGAAACATCCGTATTTTAAGATTCCATTCATAGAATCACAAAATCCCTACAGTGCAAATGGCGGCCATTCGCATCCTACCCAGGCCCACGCTCCCCCCCCCCCCCCCCCCACTCTATCCTCACCTAACCTTTGCATGGCCAATCCACCTAACCTGCACATCTTTGGACTGTGGAAGAAAACCGGGGCACCCGGAGGAAACCCCCACACACACACACACACCACTGGGAGAAGGTGCAAATTACACACAGGCAGTCACCCAAGGCCAGAATCGAATCTGGCTCCTTGGCATTGTGAGACAGCAGTGCTAACCACTGTGCCATCATGCCGCCCCATTCTCCTGGTAATAGTGCCATCATTCCATCTGTCTTCCTAATCACTTGCTGTATCTGCATACTGGCCTTTTGCGATTCATGTGGTAAATAGTGAGGAGGATAGCCTTAGATTACAGGAGGATATGGACGGGCTGGTTCGTGGCAAATGGAATGCAATCCAGATAAGTGTGAGGTGATGCACTTGGGCAAGATAAATAAGACAAGGGGATACAGGAAGAATGGCAGGACCCTGGGAAGCACCGAGAATCAGAGGGACCTTGGTGTACATGTACACCGGTCCCTTAAGGTCGACGGGCAGGTGGATACAGTGGTGAAGAAGGCATATGGTATACTTTCCTTTATTAGCTGAGGCATTGAGTTTAAGAGCAGGAAGGTTATGCTGGAACTGTATAAACTGTTGGTTAGGCCACAGTTCTAGTATTGCGTGCTGTTCTGGAATCCACATTATAGCAGGGGTTTGTGACAGCACTGGAAAGGATGTAGAGGAGATTTACCAGGATGTTGCCTGAGCTGGAGATTTGTAGTTATGAAGAGAGATTGGATAGACTGGGGTTATTTTCCTTGGAGCAGAGGAGACTGAGGGGGGACATGATTGAGATGTATAAAATTATAAGGGGCATAGATAGAGTAGACGGGAACAAACTTTCCCCATTGATAGAGAGATCAATGACCAGGACGTAAAGGTAAGGGGCAGGAGGCTTAGAGGGGATGTGAGGATAAGGTTTTTCACCCAGCGTGCGTGGGTCTGGAACTAACTGCCTGAAAGTGTGGTGGAGGCAGAGACTCTCATAACATTTAAGAAGGACTTAGATGTGCACTTGCGATGCCGAGGCAGACTAGGCTTTGGGCCAAGTGCTGGAAAATGGGTTTAGAATAATTAGGTGGTTGTTTTTGACTGGTGCCAATGTGATGGGCCAGAGGGCTATTTCTGTGCTGTAGACCTTTATGACTCTATGTACCAGTACACCCAGATACCTCTGTGCCACCGCGTTCTGCAATCTTTCTCCATTTGAATAGGATACTGCTTTTCTATTCGTCCTGCCAAAGTGGACAAGTTCACGGGCACGATTGTCCCAAAAGGAGACAAAGTCCCGACGCCGGTGTGAAAACCGGAGTGTTTCACTCCTGCGTCGGAGCCCGCTCCGGGGGGGCTAGGAGCGGGGTCGCGTCTTTTATGCGCGCTGGGCCTTGGCGCCGCGTAAAAAGCGGCACAGCGTAAATGACGCAGCCGGCGTCGTGTAAAAAACGTCACCCGCACATGCGCAGTTGCCGTCCTCCCCGAGGCCGCCCCACAAGAAGATGGCAGATGGATCTTGCGGGACGGCAGAGGAAAGAGAGGCCGGCCCGCCGATCGGCCAGATCCCATCGGAGGCCCCCCCCCCCCCCGGTGAAGGAACCCCCCCCCCCCCAGGCCGCCCCCCCAGCGTTCCCGCCGGCAGCGACCGATTCTCCCACCCGGCGTGGAGGGGGAGAATACCGCCCCACATTTTCCAACATTATTCTCCATCTGCCAGTTTTTTACCCATTGATTTAACCTATTTATATCTCTTTGCAGACCCTCTGCCTACCCTTCCAACTTACCTTGGTGACATCAGCAAATTTAGCTACCATACAATCAGTCCCTTCACCAGATTGTGAATAGTTGAGGCCCCACCACTTGTTCCACCACAACTGTGGCCACACTTCGAAAGTCCCTCATGATTGGAAATAGTTTCGGAACATCCTTGGTCTTGGAAGGTGCGACATAAATGCAGTTATTTTTGACGTAACAGTGACTCTTCAAGACCTGGATTTGACATAAAATGATGAAACTGGTGCTGAAAATTCTTCTTTCATTCTATAACTACCAAACATGGGGTGAATCCCGTAAAATAACGTGCGCACTGGATTCAGAAGAATTCTTAAAGCTGGCAGTGTCTGTGCAAAATTCTCTCGCGTGCAATAAATATCCTGTCTTAATTTCAGAAAATCATCAGATTTCATCTTCAGTTCAGGGAATTGTCTTTTGGAAGCTCTAGCAGGAATGTGTCAGCATTTCATGTGAGGCAAAAACTAATGGATATCTAGGAACGATAGCAGACCAGTCTGCTAATCTCTTGGTTCATCTTAGTTACCATCTAACTGAAAGAGCTCTTGTGATTTATAAGCTGAACAGCCTAGACTAGATTAATTATGGAAAACATTGTACTATAAATACAAAGTGCGAATGTGTACTCTGATCTCCTGTAATCCTCCTCACAAATTGGTATGGATTTGGCCTATTCTCCTGTTGATGACATGCAGCTCTTAATTAATGAGGTAGGTGAGGGCCTGTCTTCGAACTGTATCTGCATTTAGGTTTCTTTGACTTCAGGTGGCACGGTGGCCCAGTGGTTAGCACTGCTACCTCACAGCGCCGAGGACCAGGGTTCGATTCCAGCCCCGGGTGACTGTCCACGTGGAGTTTGCATACTCTCTCTGTGTCTGTGTGGGTCTCACCCCCACAACCCTAAGATGTGCAGGGTAGGTGGATTGGCCTCTTAATTGGAAATTTAAAAAAAATGTTTCTTCTGTTTCTTTTTAAAAAGTACTTTTTTCCTCCCTCGTGGGTGGAGGGCAGGTGAATAGCCCTGTACTGTGTCAATGAGGGGCCGTTCCTGTGAGCAGGGTGCACTGGATCATGTTATCCTTGTCGCTGGTTCATAAGAATCTTCCCAAGTGTTGCAGAGAGAATTGAATATCTGGAAGCCAGGGATTCGATTACAAACTACGTCCCAAAAGAAAACGCTCTGCTTAATCTTCCTGTGCAGTTCTGTAGTTCAGTTTCTCTCAATGCTGAAGTTCAATTCATTGTAGATCATGCAAGCAAATAATGCATAATCAGTGTGAACATTGCATACCACTGATTCTTTTTTAACTATTTTCTTTCCTGATATATTTCAAATTATTTCTGCTTCACAATTCCAAGACCTGCTTGTTAGGTGCCAGAGACATTTCTCAGAGGCAATATTTCAGTGGTCGTACAGATTACTTCGGTCAAATTGAACCCACTCACTGGTCCGCCTCGAAAATCTTAGTTCTCTCGTTTGTAAAAGTAGAACGCTGAGCTAAGATGCTCGTATTCTTTTCGATATATTTTTGCAGTCATTAAAAATTAAACATCAGAGCGATTGCCAACTTTTAAGTTCCAAACCAGTTCATGAAAGAGACCCCAGTCCAGCAGAAGGATCCAATTTTTTTTTAAATAACTGTTTTATTAAGCACTATGGAGAATTTAAAATGCTGGCATTGACAGTAACCAGCTTGTGTCAGTCATCAGAAATGTTAACCAGTGTATTCACGTCCTCGGGTTTTTCAGGCTATGGTATTTACCACTAGGCGGGCGGCTGCTGAACATCTTTAGGGCTGATCTAATGCACACTGATGTTTTCCGTTCCAGAATGAACATCCAGAGGCAGAGGAGTTGGTCTTCAGCCACTTTGTGATATGTAACGACACTCAGGAGACACTGCGGTTTGGCCAGGTGGATACTGATGAAAATGTTCTACTGGCTAGTCAGCACAGTCATCAGTACAGCTGGCGCTCGCACAAGTCCCCCCAGGTATTACAAAACGTAGCTTGCTGAATTATTCTTTGGCGATTCCTTCAGGGGACTGAATAGTAATAATAACAGCAGGTGCCTTGAAGTAGATATTAATAAGTTTAAAGCAAATATTTTATGATTTAGTTTGGAAAATGTCAGCGATGCACCAATGCAACAGGCTCCAACTTAGTCTAAATACCTCAAAGCACAGCTTAAATGTAACCCAACAAGTCAAGGCGCAACCCTTTAAGGACACCAGTCATGTTTTCTCACCCCAAGGTCAGGATACAAGTTTGGCATTTTCTCGTAACTTCTGTATGAATATGATGAACATTCTGGCTCCCTCACAGCTTTTGCATTTAATTCTGTTCTTGCTCCTGGAAGCAAATTGTCAAAGGAAATGTTTATTTCTTGCAGCGCGGAGCTTTCGGTTCTGAAAGGTTAAGAGAACATTAACAAGTATGAGGCACTGATGTGTAGTTTGTTCCACACAGGTGGAATTTCATTTCATTTTTAAATAGCCTGTTCTTGACAGCTGAAGTGATGTGGAGGGTGCTCAAACTGAGAGGTGTCCTAATTGCAGCTGATGTGACACTGTAAGGATTTTCCAACCTCAGCTCTCAAATTAACTTTTCAAAAGGAACTGGAAAAACAGATGATTGGATTCAGACCAGACTCCAGTGCATTTAAGCTGTTCCCTGCCATAAATCCTCAGCTGTACATCAGTCCTCTCTCAGTTGTCCATCCCCTCGCCTTCCTAACCTCTTCAAATGACAATTCTCTGTCTTAATTCCTGTCTCAATCTCCTCCATGCCATCAGTGCTACTACTCCTGCGCTGCCTCTACAGAGCAATCACCTTATTGTCCTTTCAAAACAAAGCAGCACGATAGCTGTCACCGGCCCTGATTTCTGAGTTACCAGTGAAGCAACAGTGCTTAACACTGGCTTTGAAGAAAGCTGCCCAGAAAAATTTAGCAATTGCTGTGGCATGGATTTCTCCTTTCCCAGAGATTGTTTGAACCTGGCACCAAAACTATGGGATCACCAAGTGTCAGACTATAGTGATATAATCAGATAGGTTAAGGAGCCAATTGCATTGAAGTATTTTCACAGACAGCAAAACAGGAAGTAAAATGCACCGATTAACCTTCACTTCTAATTAGATTTTTACAGTGAGTAAAATAAATGATTGGGTCATAGATGAGATTAGGGTGCTTGGCATTCTTCCCTCTGTAAGTGATGATAGAAATGTAGCCTCAGAGCTTTGGTGAGGTTAGATGAAAAAATAATTGCGCTCACCATGGAGCTCGATCCTGCAACTCTGAGATTAAGAACTTCATACTCTGCCTTCTGAGCTCTCTGGGCATTCTCTCCATTTGATTTTTGGATGTATAGCGTGGGCAAGGTTTGGAGACACCAAAGTGCCCAGCACCTACATCTCCCTCTCAATCTTAACCGACTCCAGAGGAAGGGTAAAGGGCCCCATGTCTGAAGCCCACTTTGTTTCAGGAGTTGCCAGAAAGTGTATGTTTAAAGGGATCACCAGATACCTAGAGCACCCCGCTCTAGTGCCTTTGACTCTCCTGAGCCACACCTACAATGCAGTGACCACGATTTGACCCACAGCTGGGACCTGGTTGATGGACACCAGAGCATGGCCATACGACGGTGGGCCTGTATATCATAACCAAGGTTCCTTTGAGACCCACTGCAGTTCAGGCTAGTGCAGTAGGATGCATATTTGCCATCTGTTAGTCTGAGGAGGCACTACCGGGAATCTTAGAACATAGAACATTACAGCGCAGTACAGGCCCTTCTGCCCTCGATGTTGCGCCGACCTGTGAAACCACTCTAAAGCCCATCTACACTATTCCCTTATCGTCCATATGTCTATCCAATGACCATTTGAATGCCCTTAGTGTTAATTACTCATATTTGATCAAGTGGATCACGAACTGCACTTGACGCTTCACATCGCCCTGTGGTAAGCCACGGACACACAAAGTAGAAGATTATGGGCAATATTCTCTGCCCCCCCCCCCCCCCCCCAATGTGTTTCTCGTAGGCAGGAGGCGGCCCGCCATTGGGATCTTCTGCTCTCGCCACTGTCAATTGGATTTCCCATTGAATGCACCCTAGGCTGCCAGGAAACCCACAGCAGGGGGTGATCCTGGCGACGTAAACAGCCAGACGATCATGTCCAAAATATCATTAATCATTTTTAGATGGATTTTTTTATCATTATGTCATTCTACAAACATAATATTAGTTTTCAGAGCCAGAGAGGCTTTTCAACAGTAATTATGAACTTAGTTTGCCTCTAAAAACAATTGCACCTCAGTCGACGAGCTGTAATGTTTTGAATGGGTTTTGCAGTGTAAATGAACGAGTTCTGAGCAGTTCAAAGATCTCTGAAGGTGGTGTAAACAGCAATAGCAGAATCATTAACAGCACCTGCTGCCTGAGAAATTGTTGAACTTAGTATTGCATACAGGGGTTTGTAAAGTGTGTGTTAGAAAGATGAGGTGCTGTTCCTCGAGTTTGTATTGAGGTGCATTCGGAGGCGGGGGTCAGAGTAGGAGAATTAAAAGGACAAGCAGCTGAAAGCTTGGGGTCAGGCTTGTGGACTAAAAAGAGCTGTTCAACACACAGATCACAGTTTGAGTTTGGTCTCCCCAGTGTAGAGAACACAGCATAGTGAGCAGAGAATACACTACACTGAATTGACAAGTAAATTGCTGTTTTTGGGAGTGTCCGTGTGTATCACTGTCCTGCTGTACAAATGGGATCAGTTTATCCAGTTGCATAAAAGTCTACTTAGACCACATTTAAAATACTGTGTTCATGGGGTGCACTGCAGATTCAACAGAGTAATACCAGGGGCGAGAGGATTGAATTAGGACAAATAAGCATGTTCCTTTATGTATCGATGGTCTAATTGAGGGGTTTAAGTTGATTAATGATATTGGTCAGGTTGCTAGAGAGAAACATTTTCCCCTGGAGAATGGTGAGGAATTGGTTTACGAGCTAAGAACAAAAAGGTATAACCTTAACCTAGAGCTGAATTAAACAGGGGTGATGTCAGGAAGCACTTTGTCTCACAACTGTGTGAACTGTAAGCCAATAACTTTAATACTTACAAATTTGTTCCTGTGTATTCGTTTTTAAATTCTGTATTAGTCACAGAAGAATGCAAAAGAAAAGCAAATGCTTATATTTATATACTCCTCAAAGTTGCTTCATTCAAATTATCTGCTCGTTTAGATTGAAATTGTACAAAAAAAACCCTCCTGTTGAAAATGTATTATTTAATTCAATTCGTATTCACACACAGGACCCTGTCCATTGCAAACGGGGGGGGGGGGGGAATGTCTACGAATTGTGCCTTCATGAACTGAACAAAAGCTTGGGGGCAGGTATTCCCTGGTTCTTTTCCCATGGCAATGCTTTGAATTTAATCAAAGGCTTAGCAATTAACTGTTCTATGCTGTATTTCCCATGACAACGCCTTTACCGATCACTTGCCAACCGATCAGCACCCTCTTTTCATGCCGTATAAATTGTTGTTCCCTTTGGCATTTGGTGTACCTGTGATTCTGCACTGATGAGCACAGGATGAAAAACTTCGACAGGATGTCTCTTTATTTCGGCAATAAGTCAATTCTCCTAATTTGAATCACTGGTTGATCCAGATTGGAATCCTACTCTGAATGAGTACTGAGCAGTGAATTCAAAGTCAAACCTATGATCCATGTCAAGTACAGCTCCTCCTTTGTCTGCATGGAGGTAGACCGCAATATGAGCCACGTTTTTAGGCGGAGTTTCTAAGCTGGTTTCAGAAGCTGTTCAGTAACATGGCTCCCCAGGGGTGCAAAACTGCATATAAAAATCAACGGCCCTGAAATATGGCATAAACACTCTGGGGCGATGAAAGAAACTAGGACACAAAAACTTATCGCCACCATCTCTTGCCTATCTGAAAAACAAGTAGAGAATTTTACCTGCTAAAGGGATGATGTTCCTGACGTCAAACAGCTTGCTGAGTTGGTTTAAGGAGGCCAAAGGATCTTTCAGGTCTGTCTGTCCTCACATTGCTGCCAAAGATTAATCAATTTGCCAAAGAATTTCAATCTGCTACAATGTAATCAAATCCAGGTCCACACGAAATATTCCCACAAAAAGTGCCAACAGCTAAAAATGTTTATCATTATAAGCCAGGAGTCATCTGCACTATTGATAAAAACTGGCCTTTATTGTAGAACAGAAAAAAACCTGCAAAGTAATGAAAAACATTAATGTGGAAAATTGTCGAGTGGCATATTGGAAGCTGCTGTGAAATCCGTTTGTCATCTAATAAGAGTGGCGAAACAGGCTACCCTATTCCCATTCCGGGGTCATATGGTCGCAGTGAGGGGGCATGATGATTCAAAACAAAATCATTTCGGTAATTGTGAAGTCGGAAATCCAGGCACGTATTTCGAGGTGCTGTTACTTTGCCCGGAAGCGAAGCGAAGAACAAAATGGCGGAGATGACTGATGGCCATTTTGGGACGTGGTCGAGTCGCTTTAACCAAAGTATGACATCGGAAAGCGGCATAATTGACAACTGCGGGGCTCGTGTGAAATACCTGCGCCGAACTGTAAGAGTTATTTGACAGGAATGTCCAGTCCCATGTGCCATAGGAATCGTCATGGGTGAGGAAGAAATTTAACACTTCCGCGAAAGGTCCATTGACTTTGGGGTGGGAAATTCCAATCCCGTGGATTCCTACCAGCTGCTGACTTGGCAGTTAAATCCAGCCATGATGCTGATGCTATTGATACAATGGAACAGCAGAACAACACACATATAGTTAAAATCTCCAACGTACCATGTCCCATGGAGCATTGACAAGACAGGAGTTGATACCAAGCCATGTAAACAGAGATTAGAATGGGTCAGGTTGGTTTTATAGGAACAACTTAAAAAGAGGAGATAGAGATATGGAGAGGTTTAGGGAGGGAATTCCAAAGTTTAGGAACTAAGTAGTTGGTTGCCTGGCTGGCAGCTAATGATGGAGCAAAGGAAATTGAGGAAAATAATAATCTTTATTGTCACAAGTAGGCTTACATCAACACTGCAATGAAGTTACTGTGAAAAGCCCCCAGTCACCACATTCCGGGGCCTGTTTGGGTACACAGAGAATTCAGAATGTCAAATTCACCTAACCTGCACATATTTGGACTGTGGGATGAAACCGGAGCACCCGGAGGAAACCCGCGCAGATACGGGGAGAACTTGCAGACTCCGCACAGACAGTGATCCAAGCCGGGAATCAGACCAGGGACCCTGGAGCTGTGAAGCAACAGCGCTATCCACTATGCTACCGTGCATACAAAAGAGGCCAGAATTGGAGGAGTACAGAGTTGTTGCAGAAATGTAGCTAGTGAGGAAATTACAGAGATAGGAAGGGAGCGAGGTCATGGAATGATTTGAAAGCAAGGATGAGAATATTAAAATCAAGGTATTGCTGTGTCAGGGTACCAGATTAGGCCAGTGAACAGAGCGCGATAGTGGGTCAGTGGTACTGACATGAAAATTGGCTAGTGTGATAAGCTAGCACAGCACATGACGATGGCACAGCAATTAAGTTGGACATTCTACAGACAATCCACCTGATCCACTCATCTGAGGAGAAGAAGACAGGAAAATCAACTGCTAAATTTAACTGAAGCATTGTAACAGTCAGCCCTGAAACAGAAAATTCCGCTCTGCAATTGTCTAAAGACATTGCCTATTGAAGCTATCGTTGGCAAGGAAACCTGCCACCCAGTTGAGATGACTGGCAGTAATGTTTGGCACTCTACACGAATGTACCAGCAGGAACAAGAGTGAGAAAGAGGTCCAAGCAACTGGGACCAGTGTGAAAATGGAGGCCCAGAAATCAGCACCCGTCATGTCATTTGCATCCAGTTTAATGAAAATACTCGGGAAGTAGCTGACAATTAAACCAGATATCCCGAAAGAACTTTCCTGCTCCAAGTGGTTTGACATCTTTGTGGCAAATGTTCTGTTAGCAGATCGCAAACCACAGAATATGTTGACTGAGCTTCATGTTGTGTTGCTTTACACAGCTTGTACAATGCTTCAGTTTTGATCACTTGCATTTCTGTATCTCAGTTGTTGCTTGAATCCTTGGATCTCCTTGGACTATTTCTGTGCGTTGTTGTTTTTGTCAGTCACATCGAATCAAAATTACTCGTTTCAAATGACTGAAAAGTTCTAATTTTGCTTCAAGCAATAAGAATTTTGCAGTTTTAGGCATATCCTGCAACACCATGGGCGCTATTTCTCCCTCCCCCCACCCACGCCGGGTGGGAGAATTGCCGGGGCACTGCGGGAATCGCGCCACACTGCCTCGACCCCCGCACGCGATTCTCCCACCCCCCCCCCCCGGAAACCAGCGGCGCGCGATTCGCAATGGGCCGCCCGGCGAGCGGCGATTCTCCAGCCGGATGGGCCGAGCGGCCGCTACGATACGACAGGTTCCTGCCGGTGCCGTCCACCCCTGGTCGCTGCCGGCGGGAACTCTGCGGAACGCTGGGGGGGGGGGGGCGGCCTGTGGGGGAGGGATGGGGGCTCCTTCACCGGGGTGGCCTCCGATGGGGTATAACCCACGATCAGGGCCCACCAATCGGCGGGCCAGCCTCTTCCCACCCCCCCCCCCCCGGGCCTACCTCCTTCCGCGCGGCCCCAGAACACCGGCCCCATGTTGGTGAAGGGCCAGCATGCGTAAGACGTTCCCCGCACATGCGCAGGATGGCGCGGCCCAACTGTGCATGCACAGGATTGGGCTGCCCCAACTGCGCATGCGCGGGTTAGCGCGGCGCCCATTTGGCACCGCGTAAGGACGCTGGAGCGGCGTGAACCGCTCCAGCGCTGTGCTGGCCTCCTGTGGGCCAGAATAGGTCGTGCCCGGGCCCTGTGTCGCGTTTCACGACGGCGCGAACACTTGGCCTCCATATTGGAGAATCGCCTCCCAAATTTTACCCTTAATATATTTAAAGATGTTTCACGTGTGTTACAACACCCTGGGCTAGTGCGCAGTGAATACCAACCCCACGTGCCCCATAGTTATAACACAAGTAAATTAACCAATAATTTTTAGAAAAACATGCAAAGTTTTTGGACGCAACAATTACAGTCACTCGGTTTGTAAATTTAAACACAATTACTGTTTATTTATAGCAAGAATTATAATGAAATATGCAGCTAATACAACTGGTTAACTATTAACTGATACCTAATTCCCACTTTAACTTGCCCCCCACATTCCACACACACATAAAAGATAGACAAACACTGAGGGGAAGAATGGGCTAAAAAATCATAAGTAAAAGGACAAAAGAGTCTTTGTTTCAGATTATGGTTTTTAGCGCACCTTCCTTCATAACAAGCCTGCAGGTTAAACCCTCTGTTAGCAGCCTGTAATGGTCTTCTCTGTAGAATATTCAGTCAGGTCTCTATAGTTTCAGAAATACAGCAGTCACAGCAGCTTTTCTGGAGTGAGAGAAAGCACACACATCAGCTTCTGTGCTACGAAGATCAAAACTGGAACTCCTCTGGACTCTGAAAAGCATTCCACTGGGATAGAATCCAATCGCCACCTGTTACCGGGCAGAGTACGGCCTTTTGGCCCATTCGTTGGACACCAGCCGACCAGTCAAACCGAGTCCCACCTCATCTCTCTGGCACCACAAAGTCTGCAATTCTTGTTTAAACCAGCGCAGGCTAGCAGAATGATCTCTCCTGTACCTTCTGAATTCTGCTTCTTGAATGAAAGATACAGACTGTTTGCCTTAAAGAGACATGTCCGTTAATCATCCATGGATCAAAAATAATAACGTCAAAATACCAGAAAGGGGAAATAAAGGAATAAACAGGAAGGACCCTTATGCACGCCACAATTGTAAATATAGTTAATGTTATGAATGCAAACATCACAATCAATGGGCGAGATTCTCCGACCCCCCACCGAGTCGGAGAATCGCCGGCGGCTGGCGTAAATCCCGCCCCCGCCGGTTGCCGAAGTCTCCGGCACCAGAGATTCGGCGGGGGCGGGAATCGCGCCGCGCCGGTTGGCGGGCCCCCCCGCTTGATTCTCTGGCCCGGATGGGCCGAAGTCCCGCTTCTAAAATGCCTGTCCCGCCGGCGTAAATTAAACCACCTTCCTGACCGGCGGGACAAGGCGGCGCTGGCGGGCTCCGGGGTCCTGGGGGGTGCGCGGGGCGATCTGGCCCCGGGGTCCTGGGGGGTGCGCGGGGCGATCTGGCCCCGGGGGGTGCCCCCACGAAGGCCTGGTCCGCGATTGGGGCCCACCGATCCGCGGGCGGGCCTGTGCCGTGGGGGCACTCTTTCCCTTCCGTCTCCGCCACGGTCTCCACCATGGCGGAGGCAGAAGAGACTCCCTCCACTGTGCATGCGTGGGAAGCTGTCAGCGGCCGCAGACGCTCCCGCGCATGCGCCGCCCGGAGATGTCATTTCCGCGCCAGCTGGCGGGGCACCAAAGGCCTTTTCCGCCAGCTGGCGGGGCGGAAATTCATCCGGCGCCGACCTAGCCCCTTAAGGTTGGGGCTCGGCCCCTAAAGATGCGGAGCATTCCGCACCTGTGGGGCGGCGCGATGCCCCGTCTGATTTGCGCCGTTTTGGGCGCCTGTCGGCGGACATCGCTCCGTTTCCGGAGAATTTCGCCCAATATGTCCGCACTGAAAAACTGTAAATGAGATGCATGAGCAACAAATTATTTTTGCTGGTATTTTCACCATCTGAAGTGAAATGAAAAATGAAATGAAAATCGCTTATTGTCACAAGTAGGCTTCAAATGAAGTTACTGTGAAAAGCCCCTAGTCGCCACATTCCGGCGCCTGTTTGGGGAGGCTGGTACGGGAATTGAACCGTGCTGCTGGCTTGCCTTGGTCTGCTTTAAAAGCCAGCGATTTAGCCCAGTGTGCTAAACCAGCCCCTAAATGAAAATCGCTTATTGTCACAAGTAGGCTTCAAATGAAGTTACTGTGAAAAGCCCCTAGTCGCCACACTCCGGCGCCTGTTCGGGGTGGCTGGTACGGGAATTGAACCGTGATGCTGGCTTGTCTTGGTCTGCTTTCAAAGCCAGCGATTTAGCCCAGTGTGCTAAACCAGCCATCGGATGGATGAAGTTTTGAATTAGTGTTTCATCCAAAGGACAGTTCCTCCAAGAATTTAGTTCTCCCCTGAGACTTCACCTAAAGTACAGATAATGTACTGAAGTCTTGGGCAGAATTTAATGTGCAGGACAATGAGCTCTTCCACCGGCTAGAAAGCCAATGGCAACACTTCCAAAGCTATTTCCGAGGGCCCAAATTGGGCAGTCTGATGGGATTTCTGGACCCTGCAGGGGAGAAATTCTTGCCTGTGAGAACTGTCGACCAGCAGCACCACCCGGAGCAGTGGTCACTGCCAGTATTGCAGGTAGCCCCAGGAGAAGGATTATTGCTGGAGTCCCGGAACACAGGTGAGTGGGGCAGGCCTGCTGGGAGGACGGGATCATGTTTTCCTGCGGGGGCAACCCTTTCTGCTGGCAGGTCCTTCCTTTGGGTACAGGGAGAGAACCCCCTTGCTCACATGGCAAGGCCATCACTCGCCACTGGTTGAATATCCGCAGCAGCATGATGAGATGCTTATGTGGTGAATTAAGGGCCTCAATTTAGCTGCAGTGGCTAGCACTGCTGTTTCACAGCGCCAGGGACCCGGGTTTGATTCCAGCCTTGGGTGACTACGTGGAGTTTGCATGTTCTCCCCGTGTCTGCGTGGGTTTCCTCCGGGTGCTCCCGTTTCTTCCCAAAGATGAGCGGGTTAGGCAGATTGGCCATGCTAAATTGTCCCTTGGAGTCCAGGCATGTGCAGGTTAGGCTACGGGAATAGGGCGTCGAGGGCAGTGGGCCTAGGTAAAGTGTGTTCTTTTGGAGATTCAATGCAGTCTCGATGGGTTGAATTGCCTCCTGCACTGTCGGGATTCTATGAAAATGATTTTGAGATAAAATGCAGAGGGACAAGTAATGGTGAAAGTTTTACAGAAATCGTTCTGGTGATTGAGTCATAGAATTTACAATGCAGAAGGTGGCCATTCGGCCCATCGAGTCTGCACCGGCCTTTGAAAGGGCACCCTACTTATGCCCACGCCGCCACAGAGTCCCTGTAATCCAGTAACCCCACCTAACTTGTTTGGACACTAAGGGCAATTTATCATGGCCAATCCACCTAACCTGCTCATCTTTGGACCGTGGGAGGAAACCGGAGCATTCAGAAGAACCCCACGCAGACACGGAGAGAGTGTGCAAACTCTGCACTGACAGTGGCCCAAGCTGGGAATGGAACCTGGGACCCTGGAGCTGTGAAGCAACTGTGCTAACCACTGTGCTGCCCAAGTCACCCAAGGACTTTTCAAGCGGCCATTTTATTTTCCTTCAACCTTTTGCGTGCCTTATTCACAGACTGTATGTGGAAAAGTTTCACAAAGTAGAGCCAGAATAATATGAATGATAACTTATTTGGAGAGTTGACTGGGGAGCAGGTGATTGCATCCCTGTAGAGGAAAGAAGGAACAATCTAGTACACTTTCTAATGAGGAAAAGTAAGTGGTGATGGTCAGGTTTTATAGATTCCACTGGTGTACGAGATTGAGATAAAAATATAGAAGTTTATTTTCAGGAATTGGAATTCGCAGCTTTTTTGCATGTTGAAAACTGCATGAAAGTACGAGGACGTAGAGTGGAATAATAGGTACCATGTGCTGCAATGAAGTGCCACAAAAATGTTAGTCAACAAAGATTATTTTGAATATTTAGTTATGGTTGAACATGGCATTTGGACATAATTGTTTCCATGCTAAATAAAGTGTTTAATAGCTCACAGCAGATGAAAGATGGAATTAAAGCCCCAAGTGCGGACAAGCCCTCAGAGTGTTAGATTAGAGGAATGTTAGATGACTTCATAGCAATAAAATTATTTCAGTCCTCTTGATAGTTCTGAATTTGCCAAGTTACTGAAGTTTCAGAACATTTAAACCAGATCTGAAGATAAATGTGAAATAATCTGTGCACTTGGAATCAGTAACTGCCCCAAAGGCTCGCGTTCATACTTGGATTGCACCAGGGAATAAAGTGAGTTAGGACAGGGGTCTCGGATACCACATACTTACAGTGGGAAAGAAAATGAAGTTACTCAATGTTAACCTCTCATGTTTCTTATTATGCAGGCATTGCACAATTACGGAGTGTTGCTTTCTATTTAAAAAAATTACCCATTTTATATGATCCATATTATAAATGGCAATTTCACTATGTTCGATGTTTACACAGGTCACCCTGTTAGCTCTTTGTAGGGTCATTCTACAAAATGCCAACCCTGTGTACTTGTCAACCTGGCAAATTTCCTGAATCCTGAAATGCACAACGACAACTGTAGAGGTTTATATGGCCTTGCTACCCTCTTGTTTTCTTAAACATGTTGCGAACTCAATAATAGATGTGTTACATCTCAAAACACTCCTGTTTTGGAGTATCGCATGCGAGAAATTTTCCTGTAAAAATGTTTCAGGATACAATAAATTGTCTGAAACTCTGGCAGAGTTTAACCTAGCATGCCCATTGCAGTGAACACACAGAGCCTTTTCTGTTACGCTAATGGCGCGGCAATGAATGGATCGTGCACATTCACTGGGGACGGTCAACATTCCAGATGGGTGACCTAATTAGTTTGTGTTTAATTAAATCAATTTCTTCAGGCTTTCTTCCTCAGCAACAGGGCTGGAGCTTTTTCTTTTCAAACACTAACTTCCTCCAACACTGTGAGCAACTGGGAATCCACATTAATACTTTCTTTTCTGAAGGAACTAGTAACCTGTTGCTCTTTGACTCAAGTAATTGTTAATTTTCTACCTCAGTGCCATATGTACTAGAATCACTTTTAGTCAAAATGTACTCCTTGCTCTTCTGTACAAAAGGTTAAAATTCCTTAATCCCTACCCAACAGAGTTTCAATAACGATATTGTCTGATTTGTTGCGAAGAAAAACTTCAACTTCAAATGCAATCCTTCTCGAGAACTAAACGTGACACCTAATAACCCCGAATAGACTTTAAAGTTCACCAGAACCATTGTTGGTGTAGCTTTTTAATTCTTTTTTCCCTTCATGAAACTAATATTGGAGTTAACTTTTGTGTTGCCTGTATTAACCTTATGGGCCATCGCTTCAGTTTCTCAAAGAGCAATTAGTCTCTGCTTTGTTCGGGAATGTTTTTTTTCCAAATAAAAAGTAGCCTTCCACTTGCTTCTGTGTAGCTCCCTAGGACAGTGCAGTGCTTTCGCTGACTTGCGGCATTTCTTCCGACACATGATGCTTCTGTGAATGGAAAGGTCATATACTACAAGGAGCAGTACATGGAAAGCACAGCAAGGTGCTATCCTGGTGAGCCACACAGAAGCGGATGCCAGGGACGTTCATAAATTGTAACTTTTAAACCTACGGCGAAATTCAATGCAGGAATGCTGTGAGGAAGTCTTTTAACTCACATAAATGACTCCTTTTTAAAATGAGTTCCTGTAAAGCTACATTGGTAATTGTAGCACTGTGAATAGTTCTAGTTTATCCCAGATTTGCTAGTGAAGCACTAATTTAAAAACAACGCTGATCCTACAGACATCTGTTACAAGCCCACAGGCTCCGACAACTATCTGGAGTATGCCTTCTTCCCACCCTGCACCCTGTGAAGGCTCTATTCCTCTCTTGCAGTTTCTCTACTCCTGCCTTCTACTTTAGGTGCCAAAGCATCTAAAATGCGTTGACTTTTTGTCTAATGGTGGTGAGCAGGATTATTTAAAAATGGCTTCCCCCCATTTCCCATGCTCCTGTCCCTGTGCTGTTCCTCACAGTGACAAAGTTCCCCTCTTTGTTTGAATTCCGCACACCAGCTTCCACATACACAGAATCACGGACTTGTTTGGGCACAGAAGGAGGCCATTCAGCCCCTCATGTCTGCACCGGGTCGCCAAGTGAGCATCAAGACTTTGTACCATTCTCCTGCCTTTTCCCCGTACCCCACCACATTGTTTCTAGTCGAGTAATCATCCAATTCCCTTTTGAATGTCTTGATTGATCCTGTCTTGAACAAACTTACAGACAGTGCATTCTAGGTTTGAACCACTCATTGCATGAAAAGGTTTTCTCACATCACACTTGCTCCTTTTGCAAATCAGTTTAAATCTGTGCCTACTCATTCTCAATCCTTTTGTCAGCGGAAACAGTTTCTCCCTATCTACTCTGTCCAGTCCCGTCATGATTTTGGATATCAAATCTCCAGTCTGAACTTCTTCAATCTATCCTCATAACTGAAGTTTGTCATCCATAGAAACATTCTTGTAAACCTCTTCTGCGCTCTCAAGTTTGTCAACATCCTTCCTATATTATGGCGCCCAGACCTGTACACAATCCTCCAGCTGAGGTCTAACTCGTGTCATAGAGTCATGGAGTCATTGACATTTGCAGCGTGGAAACAGACCCTTCGGCCCAGCTTCTCCATGCCACCCAGTTTCTATCACTAAGCTAGTCCCACTTGCCCGCATTTGGCCCACATCCCTCTATACCCCCCCCTGCCCATGTAACTGGCTAACTGTTTTTTACAGGAAAAAATTGCACCCGCCTCTACCACTGCCTCTGGCAGCTCCAAATGCTCACCACCCTCTGTGTGAAGAAATTTCCCCTCTGATCTTTTTTGTATCTCTCCCCTCTCACCTTAAACCGAAGCCCTCTACTTCTAGACTCCTCTACCTTTGGGAAAAGATGTTGACTATCTACCTCATCTATGCCCCTCATTATTTTGTAGACTTCTATAGTATGAGCTGATGCATTTTGTATACGTTTAGCAAAACCTCCTTGCTCTTGTACTCTATGCCCCTTTTAATAAAGCCCAGGGCTGAAATTTCACAGCTGTTCACGCCGGCAGAACCTTCTGGTCCCACCAACGGTGCAACCCCTGCCGTGGGTTTCCCAGCGGAAAGCTCCAGTTAACTGCTCTCTTCCCCCTGTCCTGCCACCTTCAATGATCTATGTACATATACACCCAGGTCCCCCTGCTCTTGTACCCCCGAAGAATAGTACCCCTTATTTTATATTGTCTATCCATATTCTTCCTACCAAAATGCATCAGCTCACACTTCTGCGCATTGAACATCATCTGCCACCTATCTGCCCACTTCATCAACTTGTCTGTGTCCTTTTGAAGTTTTATGCTGTTACCCTCACAGTTTGCAATATTTCCAGGTTTTCTATCATCCGCAAACTTTGAAACTGTACCCTACATGCCAAGATCCAGATCATTAATATATATGAGGAAAAGCAAGGGTCCCAATACTGACCCCTGGGGAACTTCATTACAAACCTTCCTACAGTCTGAAAAATATGCATCGACTCTTTCTTTCTTTTTCGTATCACTTAACCAATTTTGTATCCACATTGCTAATGTCTCTTTTATTCAATGACCTATATAACCTTTCTCACAAGTCTGTTGTGTGGCACTGTATCAAATGCCTTTTGAAAGTCCATGTACACATCAACAGAGTTACCCTCATCAACCCTTTCTCTTACCTCTTCAAAAAAACTACAGCATGTTAGCTAAATATGATTTCCCCTTTCGAAATTCACGCTGGCTCTTTCTAATCAACCCACATTTTTCTGTGTAACTACTAATGCTGTCCTGAATAATTGTTTCTCGAAGCTTCCCCACCACTGAAGTTAAACTGCCTGGCAAATTCCTGAGTTTCTCCTTAGATTTGGTAGGTCATATTCTGCCATATTCTGCCAACTACAACACGATCGCACCACCAAACCGTTCTTCCACTTTTCAAATGCCAGAACTTTTTACATTAATGGGATTATTGACAACACTTATTGTGCACCTCCTGTAAAAATAGCTGAGTGGAATACCATGGAATACCCTTACCAAATACCAGAACCAAGGACTAAGCTACTCTTATTAGCTCATTTACTATTTTGACCTCCAGTCAACTGAGCACACAATCCCTGTGTCCCTAACCAGAAGTCTATCAATGTTACAGATGCCTGGTCATCTCTCAACAAGAGATTGACCAGAACCATAACTTTTTAAAGTTTTAAGACAGTGCAGAAAGATCAGTTTGTTCCAGGAATGATAATATAAGACACAGGACAGGGCTTGGTTATTTTATAAACAAACATTAGTAAAACAAGAAAAGAAAACAGTAGTTTTAATTTTAAACTTCAACTCTAAGACTAATAGATTACAGGTAGTTTCTTAACCCTAGCACACTAGTTCCCATTAAACAGCCCTTTAACTTTCATGACAACTTGCACAGGCAGACAAAGGCAATATTTGCATTCACAAAGCAATTTTTCTTCTGTTAGGGACATTTGTTCTGAACCCTTTTCCAAAGCCTGCCTCGGTGGCAACTTACTTCCATGACCACTCTCGGTCGATTTCCATAGCCTTCTCCTCTACCTATTCTTAACAACATTCTTTCTCTCGGGCGGCACAGTAGCACTGTTGCTTCAGAGCTCCAGGTTCCGGGTTCGATTCCCGGCTTGGGTCACTCTCTGTGCAGAGTCTGCACGTTCTCCCCATGTCTGCGTGGGTTTCCTCCGGATGCTCCGAGTTTCCTCCCACAACTCCCGAAAGACGTGCTTGTTAGGTGAACTGGACATTCTGAATTATCCCTCCGTGTACCCAAACAAGCGCCTGAGTGTGGCGACTAGGGTATTTTCACAGTAACTTCATTGCAGTGTTAATGTAAGTCTACTTGTGACAATAAAGATTATTATTATTATTGACTGCCTTTATGTGCAGTAGGGTTGTACAGCAGTGCATGCATGCAACCTTACACCACCGAATTGCCAGCGTGAAATCTAAATAGAAAATCTGAGCTGTACTTAACTAACTAATGTAAATTAATAAATGACCATTAACTCTAGAAGGTTTCTTATTCCTTCCCAATGTAATTTCCCCAACTGCTACTAGCTTATCCAATAGAAACATTTACCGTCTACATGACCCCCATCTATTTACTTTCCTTGCTGATTTTCTAACTGGTCGAATGGATCCGACTGCTGAGGCTGTTTTTCTTTGGCATTAACTAATATTTATAAATTAAACAAATTAATTGCACACAGACGTACATGGAGAGACCCGAGTCCCTGGCCAAATGTGCCCCAGAGGTACTTGTATCAGTGAAGCCTCCCGGTGTAGGTTTCCAAGATTAACTGACTTAGTTACATTCAGAATTGAAGTGACAATTATATCTTTTGGCTTTCCAAGACTATTATAGATTTAGCCATTTTACTGTCTACTAACGAGATAAATCCATTAAGCTTATTTTTTGAAACAACCTAAAACTCAATTGTTTTGGTTGGATTACAAAATATTATATAAAGCTCTGCTGTATGCTTAAGATATCTGTCTGCAGTAAGCTTAACGTATATCTCTTCTATGTACTTGACCTCGATACCGCCGTAGCTTTTCCTTTCAGGTAGTGATCATAATTGGAAAAGAATGTTTTGCAGTTGTGACATCTTTTGGCCCTGACTGAGGGTTTGAAACAATGACTCAGTTTATGCAATGAAACTAACGTTGAGGCTATCAGCACTCGGCATTATTGCGAATAAATTGAACAGCAACCTCTGGCGACTATACGGGTGCAGATAAAGGCATAAATGCAAAATGTTCTGTCTGAGTTACTCCTAATCCTCCAGGAGCTGTGCTGTAGCAAAATCTCACCCAGAGACGCATCATTGAAATTGACAGACATGGAATGGTGTGAATTTGTAGTACTTACCACTAGATTCATTAAACTACAGCAGCCCCCCCTCCCCCTGCCCAGAAAGGTTAGGGCTTGTCCATTCCAGTGTAATTGTATTTTTAACAGCATGATCAGTCTTAATCCCTGTCAAAAACGTGTTGGTACTGAGAATTAACTTTCCAAGTGTGGAGAAACGTTCCATCCAATTTTAATTATTGTTGAAGATAAAAAAAATAAAAAGCACAATGTTTTAACTGATATCTTGGGCGGGATTCTCCGACCCCCCGCTGGGTCGGAGAATCGCCGGGGGCTGGTGTGAATCCCACCCCCGCCGTGTCCCGAATTCTCCGTCAACAAAGATTCGGCAGGAATCGCGCCGCGCCGGTCGGCGGGGGTGGGAATCGCGCCACGCCGGTCGGCCGCCCCCCCCCCCCCCCAGCGATTCTCCGCCCCGTGTTGGGCCGAATTCCCGCCGCTGTCAACCCTCTCCCGCCGGCGTGGATTAAACCACCTACTTTACCGGCGGGCGCGGGCGGGCTCCGGGGTCCTGGGGGTGGCGCGGGGCGATCTGGCCCCGGGGGGTGCCCCCACGGTGGCTTGGCCCGCGATCAGGGCCCACCGATCGGCGGGCGGGTCAGCGCCATCTGGCACTCTTTTTCTTCCGCCTTTGCCATGGTCTTCACCATGGCGGAGGCGGAAGAGACCCCCTCCCCTGCACATGCGTGGGGATGATGTTAACTGACGCTCCCGCGCATGCACGGACTTCTGCCGACATGCAAAGACCTTTCGGCCCTGGCTGGCGTGGTGCCAAAGGCAGTCCACGCCAGCCAGTGGAGCGCCAACCACTCCGGCGCGGGCCTAGCCCCTCAAGGTGAGAGCTTGGTCCCTAAAGGTGCGGAGACTTCCTCACCTTTGGGGCGGCCCGACGCCGGAGTGGTTCCCACCACTCCATCACACTGGGACCCCCCGCCCTGCCGGGTAGGGGAGAATCCCGCCCCAGGGCCGGGATTCTCCGGTATCCGGCGGGGTGGGCCGTACCGGCGCCATGAGCGGCGTGAACCACTCTGGCGTCGGGCCGCCCGGAAGGTGCGGAATCCTCCGCACCTTCGGGGGCTAGGCCAGCGCTGGAGAAGTTGGCGCCGCTCTTGGCGCCGGTACAGCCAGATACCGGAGAATCCCGGCCAAGATTTCAGTTAAAAAATTGTGTTGTTTATTTTTTTAATCTTCAACAATCATTAAAATTGGATGGAACGTTTCCCACACTTGGAAAGTTAATTTTCAGTGCTAAGACGTTTTTGGCAGGGATTAAGATTGATCACGCTGTTAAAAATACAATTACACAGGAATGTTACACTGGCGCGAGTTGACGCATGCTCAGGAGCGCCGATGTATTCTGGTACATGCACAGAACCGCTGCCGTGTTTCCTGTGCATGCGCAGGGAGTTTCTTCTCCGCGACGGCCATGGCGGAGCTTTGCACAGACTGGTGCGGAGGGAAAGAGTGCCTCCACGGCACAGACCTGCCCGCAGATCGGTGGGTCCCGATTGCGGGCCAGGCCACCGTGGCCCTGGAACGGCGGGGCGGGATTCACACCAAAAAACCGGCGTCGGAACGGCGGAGCGGGATTCACACCAAAAAAACGGCATCGGAGCGGCGGGGCGGGATTCACACCGCGCCCCCGGCGATTCTCCAACCTTGTTCTCTCCTAATCCCTTCTTTCTCTCTCTTTATTTCATTTTCCTGTACATGATTGGGCATTTAATTAAATATTCCAACACAGGCTGGTTCAAACTGCGAGGTAGCACAAGCTTTTGTACATTCACCGGGGGCCACTTCCTGCCCCAGTGAGTTGTGAAACATCTGACTAGTTAGAAGTGACGCTAGCCGATCAGAATTCTCTCCATGCATGTTTCAGGAAGGATCCTTCAATATGATTGGCAAAGGCTTGCTGATGTACTCAGGAAATTTCTGACAGTAAATCTGGGCTCAAATATTGTTGTAACGGAGGATCCCGCCGACGGAGAATCCCACACACAATGTTTTGGCCTCAACTACTTCCTGTGGAAACAAATTCCACAGGCCGACCACTCTCTGGGTGAAGAAGTTTCTTCTCATCTCTGTGCTAAATGGTCTACCCCGTATCCTCAGACTGTGACCCCTGGTTATGGACACTCCCACCATCGGGAACATCCTTCCTGCATCTACCCTGTCCAGTCCTGTTGGTATTTTATAGGTTTCTCTGAGATAAAGACTCAAATCCAAATATCACGTTCACATTTAAAAATACTGAAACGACCCTATTTGCTCCTTGAAGCTGCCGTAAGAATAGGCTGATACCTAAATAGATCAGTCGTGGCTCAGATCACAGAATAATACAGTACACAAGAGACCCTTCAGCCCATCGAGTCTACGACGCATGAGAAACATCTGACCTGCCTACCTAATCCCATTTGCCAGCAGTTGGCAGCACTCTTGCCTCTGACTGGTTCTGTGTTCACGTTCTGCTCAAGAACTTGAGTGCAAAAGAATTGAAGGCTAATAATATTCTAGTGCATTACTGAGGATTTGTTGCACTAAATATCAAGGCGGACACTCCAGCACATTTACTGAGGAATTGTTGCACTGTCGGAAGTAACATATTTCAGAACAGACATTACAACCGAGGCCCCAATCTGCCTTCACAAGTGGATACAAACAATGCCCCGGCACTATTTTGAAGAAGAGCGAGAGAATTATTCCCAATGTCCGAGCTGATATGCATCCCTCGAACAACAGCACAAAAAATACACAATCCGGTCATTATTTCAGTGCTGTCTGTGGGAGCTCCTGTGCATATTGGCTGCCGCAAATGCAATGACTACGCTTCAAATGTACTTCATTGACTGTAAGGTACTTCGAAACATCTGGCAACCATGAAAGGTGGTACATACATGCAAATATTCCTTTTTAATATCTGACTGGTTCTGTCTCCATTGCAGCTTAGGCACGGGCAATCCACCAGCGACACTGGCGCCATGACAAAGTACAACTCTCCTCAAATCGATTGATCATTTCTAATGAGTAAATGTTGTCCAGTGACCTGCCAATTGTTTAAATGTTACCACTCTATAAATAGATCGGAACACATAATTTTGGAGAGAACTGTAACTGTCAAAGAATGATGTGGGATGTACTGGTTTATCTCAGTCAATATAAACATGCTCATTGTTCTGTGCAGCTGCTTCACATCTGTATCGAGGGCTGGGGAAACTGGCGCTGGTCCGAGCCATTCAGTGTGGACAACATAGGCACATTTGTTAGAAGTATTCAGTACAAGGGAAGGACAGCATCACTGATCATCAAAGTGCAGCCACTTAACAGTGTGCAAAAACAAGTAAGTTACTTTCATGTGGTTGCATATGAAGGCCAACCATTTTTTTTTTCATTTCACAACCCTTTAAATACAGAAGAGTTTGTGGTCTGTAAATATGTTTTCCATTACATTCTGTTTTTGAGAAGATCCTTCTTTAAAAGCTACGGCTGAATATTAAAGCGAAGGCGGAATATTCAAACATGGAAGGAACAAAAAATAAATGGGCGCGATCGAGCGGCCCCCGTTAGCCGCGGGCTCAAATCCTGTCATGGCCGCTGGATCCCAGGAGCGGCCAAAAGCTGGATTTGCATCAGTGAATTCTCAGTTTGACATCTCCCCCGCCCCCTCACCGCTGTCGGCTGGGAGTGAGCCTGATTGCCATAGATTTAAATCAATTTTAATATGATTGATGGGCTTGAAGCCCACAGCATCCGCCCATGCCGTACTCTACCCGGCGGCATAACGTCACCCCGGCTTGAACCAGTAGAGTGAAAACCAGTCGTGATGGCCATGCCGGGAGCGTGGAGGTGCCAGGGCTGTGGGACAAAGCTGGTAATTTACCCCTGGCACAGTGGCAGTGCCAAGGAGGCACAGGAGAGGGGAAATGTCATGCGGATTCTGGCAGGGGGAGTAACGCCCCTCCATTGGTTGGGGGAGGGGGGAGTGGGGGTGTGGGAGGTGGTAGAAGTTCCCCTTGTATGCAATGGGGATGGGGTCGTGCGGGAGGGGGGGGTGGGTGGCGGGGGAGAGGTAAGCGCCCTGATGCCTTCGAGAGAGGTGGGGGGGGGGAGAACTCCAATGCCTGGGGGGGGGGGCCATCATTGGCATTGTGGTGGAGGGGGGTCAAGGGTAGCGCTCCGAGGCTTGGAAGGGAGGGGATCCCGATATCCGATTGAGGGGGCGGGGTCTTAATCGGGGCACTCTGGGCGTGTTTGGGCACCGTCCCTCCAACTGGCTGTGTGATCCTCACCAGCACTGTGAAGTTGCACAGAGTGCTGTTTAATCAGGCAAGAAAAGGCAGCTGTGAAGTCGGCAAGTTTCACACAGCTTTTCTCGCCTGACCAAACACTCGGGCTGCAATTTGGGGAAAATTGCACCCAATTTGTTTTTTAAAATAAAGGCATAAATCAGATGTGCCTTTTGAAAGATGTTCAATGCAGCATAGAAAATGCTGAACAGTGTTGCTTAATTTCAAAGCAATAGTTACTGCATTTGTCACACTAGTTATACTGACTCTACATGATCTAATAACATACGTGAAGAAAATCTGGAAGTGTAGAATAGTTACATCGCAGAAGTCTCCCGGTGAGAATTATTATGGTCTGGTGGTTAGAATTACAAGTTTATGCCTCTTCATTGTTGATTGGGCAACGAGTGGAACCAATCTTTCATTATTTACTCTCTCAACACCCTGCGTAATTGTGATATCAGACTCCCATTTGACTTTCTCTTCAATGAGAAAAGGTTCCAGTTTTTAAAATCGTTCTTTATAACCATGTGCTCTATTTGGATCCTTTCTATGGTTCCATTCCTGTAGTGGGATGCCCAGAAGTATACACATTATTCAGGACAGCACTCCTTCCTGTTGAGAACATTATGGGGTGATTTGATAGAGGTGGTCAAAATTCTGAAGGATTTGGCAGATAGTAAGTAATAAGGCGAAATGATTTCAAGTGGCAGAAGGGTTAGTCGCCAGTGGACACGGTAAAAGAACCATCAGTGAGATGAGAAAGTCATTTTGCAGCAGATTGCTCTGATCTGAAAGGTTGGTCGAAGCTGATCCAATAATAACTTTCAAAAGGAAATACTGTATTCGAAGGAGGAACATTTGCAGAACTATGGAAAAAGTGCATAGGGGTGGAGCGAATTGTATAGCTCTCTCAAAGAGAGAACACAGGCAGACACAGCCATGTAGACTCCTCCTATACTATGATTCTGTGGTAAATCAAAAATCCGAAGGGTGTATGTGCAAAGTGAACAGTGTTTGAGATGTCAATGTTTAAATACTTGTGTTTGATCATAAACCAATGTTCAAAATGCAAGCCGCAACATACTTTGAATCTGGTTTTGTACCTTGTGCACAGTACACAAGAATGATTGGTATAATTTCAAAGTAATCTATCTGTATCGCAAAATGTATGAAGTCCTTGATTATTATGTGCAATAGTGCCCTCAAGGAATATGAGGCGTTCTGTTTCTTTCTGCTGATTATTTTTCAACCCATACTTGCAAAAAGCCAACAATTCCTGATGTTGTTCCCTTTCAGATAATTATTTGTGGAAGACAAGCTATTTGCAGCTACTTAAACCAGGACGTAGAGCTGAAGGTGGTGCAGCTTTGCAGTGGGCAGGATGGGCAAGTGTCGATCAAGGAACATCTTAGCTGCTTGCCGTTGAATCAGAAGATACCATCTTTCGTTCTTGAGAACACAGAGTTCACTGAGTTGTGCATCAGGCTGGAAGGGAATGACACAGGCTGGTCACCAGATGTGTGTCTGGAATCTCTTCAATCTGATGGCAGCGCAGTCATTCAGGTATTCAAATCATTTGTCATGACCATAGGAACAGCAGAAGGCCAATCAAGCTTGTTCCGCCATTTCACTTGGATCACGGCTAATTTGTACATTAACCCCACCTACCTTCCTCGGCTCCATAATCCTTAATACCCTTGCCTAACAAAATTCTAGCAGTCTCGGTTTTTATGTGGAGATGCCGGCGTTGGACTGGGGTGGACACAGTGAGAAGTCTTACAACAAACACCAGGTTAAAGTCCAACAGGTTTTTTTCGAATCACTATCTTTCGGAGCACAGCTCGTTCATCGGATGAGTCACATCTTGAGAAGGTGAAATTTTTAGTTGGAACACACCAGCTTCAATAGCTTTTTTGGGGGAGAAATTTCCACCAGATCTTGTGTGCAGAAATGATTCCTGACGTCACATGTCCTGGCTCCGATTTGTTCCAGACTCCCAGGTCAGAGGAGATAGTTTCTCTCTCAACCCCATTAGTCACCTTCAACATCTTAATTGTTGCGCAACAATGTTTCCCCTTTCTGGGGAAGCGCATAACTAGAGGCTATCACTGTGAGATAGTCACCAAGAACTCCATGACCAGTATAGTGCCTCAAAAATATCAACCATGGAACCAAATCTGCCCCATATTTCAGAACTTGTCTGTTTTGGAGGATAAACAGAACCTTAAGTGAATTAATTTTTTTTTAATAAAGTATTTTTATTCAAATTTTTAGCATTTTAACATTTTACTAAACAAAAACATTACACCCCCAAATACAATAAGCCCTGCGCCAACCTCCCCCCAACAGTTAATGGTAACAAGCTCTCCAAAATGCAAATTGAACAAGCTCCAGCTCTTGTGGAGCTTTGCCACTTTGGGCAAATTTCACCTTCTCAAGATGTAAGAGCTCCATTAGGTGCCCCAGCCATGACGAGGCACTGACTGGAGAAGCTGACCTCCGCCCCAACAGAACCCGCCTGCGAGCGATCAACGAGTCGAAGGCTAAAACATCTGCCCCCGCTCCCGACTGCAACTCCGACAGGTCTGACATTCGTATATGACTCCCTGGGGACCCGGCTCCAAATCCACTTGCAGGACTGCCGACATGGTGCTGAAAGACGACCCCCCAAAATGCCTCCAACTTCGGGCAGGACCAGAACATGAGCGCATCGTTCACAAGTATCCTCTACCCCATCAAACAGCTGGCTCATCCTTGACTTCGTCAAATGTGCCCTGTGCACCACCTTCAACTGTATCAACTCCAGCCTCTCACACGAGGTTGAGGCATTCACCCTCTGCAGCACCTCACACCACAGTCCCTCCTCCAGCACCATCCCCAACTCCTCCTCCCACTTGGCCTTAACCTCTTCATAGACACCTTATCCTCCTACAAAATCCTCCCATAAATTTACGAGACGACCCCACCTTCCCACCCATTACCGACAGCACCTCCTCCACAACGAGAAGGCAGGCGCTATCAGAAAGGTCGGAAAAACCTTCCTAGCAAAGTCCCGCGCCTGCATATATCGAAAACCCTCCTCACGCAGAAACCAAATTTCCCCCTCAACTCCTCCAAGCTTGTGAACCAGTTATCCAAAAACATCTTCATCTCCTTCATCCCTCTCTCTTCCCATCCCGGGAACCTCGCATCCATCCTCCCCAGCACAAATCCATGTTTCCCCCGGATCGACATCAGCCTCGACGCCGCTCCCAACCTAAAGTGCTGCTGAAATTGCCTCCAAATTTTCATCGTGACAACCACCACAGGACTCCCTGGGGTAAAAGGAAGAAGTGCCTTCGCCACCGCCCGCAACCTCGAACAAGAGCCCGCCTCCATCCTCACCCATAAAGCCTCCGTCTTCCTACTCCAGCCCTGCACCTTCTCCGTGTTCGCTGCCCAGTAATAATACAACAAGCTTGCAAGGCCCAAACCCCCCCCCCCCCCCAACTGCCTGCCCCTCTAAAGTGCCTTATCTTGGCCACCTTCCCTGCCCAAACAAACGACAAAACCTACCTGTTCACCCCCTTAAAAAACAACTTTGGTAAAAAGACCGCAGGCCCTGAAATATGAATAAAAACCCTGGCAAATGTGCCTGGACCCGACCTGCCAGCGACATTGGAATACTGTCTCATCTCAGTAAATTTGCTTTCACTCTCCCAACCAGACTCGTAAAATTCAGCTTACGAAGCCTCGCCCAATACCCCCAAATACTTGAAATGGGTTGCTGCCACCCGAAACGGCAAACGTCCTCCTCTTCTCCCCCCCCCCGCCCCCCACCCCCGCCTCCTTCCAATCCCCAACCCTGGAGAAGACACCACAAAATACTCGCTTTTCCCCAAATTCAACTTGTATCCTGAAAACACCCCAAATCTCTTAAACAAACCCATTATGTCCTCCACCGAAGAACTCTGGTCTGAGAAACATAACAGCAGGTCATCAGCATACAGAGACACCCTGTGTTCCACATCCCCTCCTCACTATCCCCTTCCATAAATCCAAGCACCTCTGCACAATGGCCAACGTTCCTATCGCTAACGCAAACCGTCGGGGGGACATGGGGCATCCCGGCCTCATTCCCCGATGCAATGGAAAGTACCCTGAATTCATATCATGCATTCGCACACATGCCATCGGATCCTTCTACAACAATTTCACCCTTGCCACAAATCAGGCCCAATCCCAAACTTCTCCAACACTGCAAACACATAACTCCACTCCACTCGGTCAAACGCTTTCTCCGTATCCAACGCCACCACTACCCCCAACTTCTTTCCTTCTGCTGGAGAAAGCACCACATTCAGCAGTCACTGCACATTCAGCGACTTCTGTCTACGGACTGTGCAAGAAGAACAACACAGTTAAACAATCTAGCCATGTCTACAAATTAGTGGATGAAACTCAAGATCACTCAAAAGTCAGTGAAACCAAGTTACTGCAAGAGTTAAAGCTAGATCTTTTAAATACAAGGAGAACAACAATGTTTTTGGGCATATTCAAAACTTGAAGGTCATGAAATTAAAATGGAATTGGATACAGGTGCATCAGTAACGCTAATACCTGAGACAATTTATGATCAAAAGCTGAAACATCTGCCTCTAAAACCGTCCTAAGAACGTACACAAAAGAGGTTGTACCATTAAATGTATGCATTATGGTGAAAGTAGAAGCAAATGGACAGACAGCAAAGTTGCCCCATCGACTTTGGCGGGACTGGAAGTTCCCTCCGGTTTGCGGGGGGGGCGGCAATAAATTTCCACCTTTGGTGGGTAGGTGTGTGTGTGTGTGTTGCTGCATTTCTTACAGATGGTGAGTGTCATTAATAGCTGTAGGATACTGATTTCATTTGATTTTGATTTTCAAGCGCTACAAATGGACAGCTTGGCGGTATGCCGCCTGCTCTGGTTAGAGCGAACAGTGAAACGTGCATGCATACTTAATCACACACAGCTCTTCTTATTTGCGTAGTTAAATGAGAGCTGACAGCTCCTATCTACTCTACCTGGAACCAATATGAATCCAAACTACGCAACGCTTTTACCAACCTCCTCCTCCACCATGCTTGACCCAGTAAGGAAGTGCCAAATAGATGCAATTATAATCCAGGGACTGGTTAGCACACTGGGCTAATTCACTGGCTTTTAAAGCAGACCAAGGCAGGCCAGCAGCATGGTTCGATTCCTGTACCAGCCTCCCCGAACAGGCGCCGGAATGTGGCGACTAGGGGCTTTTCACAGTAACTTCATTGAAGCCTACTTGTGACAATAAGCGATCTTCTTCTTCATTACAGTGCAAAATCATAGATTATCATAGAATTTACAGTGCAGAAGGAGGCCATTCGGCCCATCGAGTCTGTACCGGCTCCTGGAAAGAGCACCCTACCCAAGGTCAACACCGCCACCCTATCCCCATGTCCCAGAAACCCCACCCAACACTAAGGGCAATTTTGGACACTAAAGGCAATTCATCATGGCCAATCCACCTAACCTGCACATCTTTGGACTGTGGGAGGAAACCGGAGCACCCGGAGGAAACCCACGCACACACGGGGAGGATGGGCAGACTCCGCACAGACAGCTACCCAAGCCGGAATCGAGCCTGGGACCCTGGAGCTGTGAAGCAATTATGCTATCCACAAGGCTACCGTGCTGCCCAAAGTTGGACTGAAATGAAATGAAAATGAGAGCTACTTTGCACCAGCACTGGTGACGCAATGCAATTGGCCATAAGACACCAATTAAGATAATTGCACAAGGTTTGGAGTTTGGCTACATTCACTCCTGCCGCAAAACTTGTAAAATCAGTCCTTAAAATAAGGAGAATGGACCAAGCATAAAATTATGAAGTGGAAAATCATTTAATATTAATATAGCTTTTACTTCCTCATAGCCCCCTTCAAATAACTAACTCCTTCTTGTTGATCTTCGCAGGTGCCCAATTCAAATGGCTCCATGTTGCATGTGTGGTGCACTTGTTTGAGCTTGGATGCCAAATCCCCTGTACAGCAGAGAGTGGTGAGTGTTTTATCCCCCTTCAGCCCTTCCAAAACCCAATTTGTTTCTGCCAAGCGAACAGCAGTTTTGATATCTTTATTCACTCCCCTGATTACAATGGTGCCAGAACTAGAAAGTTCAGGTGTGTAGACTTTGGGGAGAACATTGGTATTCCAAAAAATAATTTTTATTCTTTCATAGAAAACTGGCTAGGCCAGGATTTATTGTCCATCCCTAATTGCCCTTGTGAAGGTTGTACTTAGCTGCTGCCTTGAACCATTGGGAGTTCATGTGGTGCGGGTGCACCCACAGTGCTGTAGGAAGGGCGCTCCAGGATTTTGACTTAGTGACAGTGAAGGAATGGCAATTCCAAATCAGGGTGGTGTGTGCCTTGGAGAGGAACTTGCAGATGATGGTGTTCCTATGCATCTGCTGTCCTCGTCCTTTTAGGTGGTAGAGGTTAGGGATTTGGAAGATGCTGTCAAAGTAGCCTTGGTGAGATGCTGCAGTGCATCGTGTTAATGGTACATGCTGCTGTCGTCAGTGGTGGAGGGCGTGAATATTGAAGGTGGTGGATAGGGTGCCAATCAAGCAGGCTTGTTTGTCCTGGATAGTTTTGAGTTTCTTAATTGTTGTTGAATTTGCACTCATCCAGACAAGTGAAGAGTACTCCATCACACTTATGACTTGAAGGAGGTGGACAAACTTTGGGGAGGCAACAAGTGAATTACTCTGTGCAGAATTCCTAGCCTCTGATCTGCTCTTGTAGTCACGGTATTTATATGGCTGGTCCAGTTGAGTTTCTGATCCATGGTAACTCCCAGGATGTTGATTGTGGAGCTTCAGCAGTGGTATTGAATGCCATGGGGAATCTTGGTCATTGGCTGGCACTTGTGTGGCCCAAATGTTACTGGAGGTTTGAGGGTCTTTGTACACAAATCACAGGAAGTTAACATGCATGTAGGAAACAAGTAGAAAGTTATTGCAAGGGCGGGGGCAGGGTGGGGGTGGGGGGGCGGTTTGAGCATAAGAATAAGGGAGTCTTGCTGCAATTGCAAAGGGCTTTGATAAAACTACAGGTACAAAGAAAATAGAAGTAGGAGGAGGCCATTCGCCTCTTCGAGCCTGTTTTACCATACATTATGATCATGGCTGATCATCAAGTTCAATACTCTGATTCCACCATCCCCCATATCCCTTGATTCCCTGAGGCCCAAGAGCTATATCTAATTCCTTTATGAAATTACACAACATTTTGGCCTCAACTACTTCCTGTGATAGTGAATTCTACAGATACACCACTCTCTGGGTGAAGAAATCTCTCCTCACCTCGCCTCCGAAAAGGTTTACCCCCTTTATCCTCAAACTATGACTCCTAGTTCTGTATTCTCCCACCTTTGACTCGGTTAGGATTGTATCCATTGGAGTTCAGAAGGATGAGGTGGGATCTCACAGAAACCTATAAAATTCTGCCATAACTAGACAGGGTAGATGCAGGAAGGATGTTCCCGATGGTGGATGTGTCCAGAACTGAGGGGTCACAGTCTGAGGCATTTAGGGTAGAGATGAGGAGAAATTTCTTCACCCAAAGAGTGGTCGGCCTGTGGAATTCATTGCGACAGAAAGTAGTTGAGGCCAAAACATGTTTTCAAGAAGCATTTAGATATGGCACTTAGGGCAAAGGGAATCAAAGAATATGGGGGGAAAGCAGAATCAGGCTATTGAGTTAGATGATCAGCCATGATCATAATGAATGTCGGATCAGGCTCGAAGAGCTTTTTGGTTCACTCCTGTTCCTATCTTTTATGTTCTTACATTCTAATAGCAATTCCAATATGATCCCTCATTATCTGTCGTCTTCAACACACTTCTTAAAACCGGCCCCTTTGGCCAAACTTTTGTGCCCAGCCATTGTCCTTCCTTATGTGGCACAGTGTCAAGTGTGATAACTTTCCTGTGAAACACCTGGGGATGGTTCACCACGTTATATCATAGCTATCATAGAACATACAGTGCAGAAGGAGGCCATTCGGCCCATCGAGTCTGCACCGACCCACTTAAGCCCTCACTTCCACCCTATCCCCGTAACCCAATAACCCCTCCTAACCTTTTTGGTCACTAAGGGCAATTTATCATGGCCAATCCACCTAACCTGCACATCTTTGGACTGTGGGAGGAAACCGGAGCACCCGGAGGAAACCCACGCAGACATGGGGAGAACGTGCAGACTCTGCACAGACAGTGACCCAGCGGGGAATCGAACCTGGGACCCTGGCGCTGTGAAGCCACAGTATTATCCACTTGTGCTGCCCCGTTATAGGCGTTAATAGTAAATTAATTATGTTATTAAGATGCACAGCTAAATTATTTTGAGCAAAATATAAACATCCTGGGGTTGCCATTGATCAGAAATTGAGCTGGACTAGCCATATAAATACTATGGTTACAAGAGCAGGTCAGAGGCTTGGAATCCTGCTGTGAGTAACTCACCTCTTGACTCCCCAAAGCTTGTCCACGACCTGCAAGACACAAGTCAAAAGTGTGATGGAATACTCTCCACTTGCCTGGATGAGTGCAGCTCTAACAACACTCAAAAAGCTCAATACCACCCAGGACAAAGCAACCCACTTGATTACCACCCCTTGCTCTCTCCACCACCGACGAACAGTGGCAGCCGTGTGTACCATCTGCAAGATCCACTGCAGGAACCCAGCAAGGCTCCATCCAAAGCAGCGCCATCCAAACCCGCGACCACTACCATCTGGAAGGACAAGGGCAGCAGACACGTGGGAACCCCACCACCTGGAGGTTCCCCCCCAAGTCACTCACCATCCTGACTTCATTGTCGCTGGATCAAAATCCTTGAACTCCCTCCGTAACAGCACTGTGAGTGCACCTCCAACTCGGGGACTGTGGCGTTCAAGTAGGCATCTAACCACCACCTTCTGAAAGGCAACTAGGGATGGACAATAAATGCTGGCCTAGCCAACGATGCCCACTTCCTGTAAATTAATTTTTAAAATATATAAATTGGGGACGGCTGGGACATTGGGTGTGTGAGAGGAGACCTAAAAGGCTGAACAAAGTCAATTAACTCTCTCAGTGAAGAAGGTTTCTGAGGCTTGGCTTTGACTTGACCAACCAGCTTGAATTCTACTGAGAAAAGATACTATAGAAGTGCAACTTGTTGTTGCACCATTAATGACATTAGAATTGTGCCCTAAACGAATCAACATCTTCAGAAGTATATTTTGTACTCGGACACGAATGACAAGAGTAAAATTATTTTATTCCTCAAACCACATCGCCATTCTTCCCTGCCCTCATGCTGCCTTTCTCTTTGCTGCTGTATTGATTTTCCTCAGAGCTAAGGCACGTTTCATTACTTGTGTTTCAATTGCAGCTGTTTTTCAGCCCCCTGTTTATCATGAGAAGCCATCTCCCGGATCCTATTATTCTCCACGTGGAGAGGCGAAGCTTGGGTTTGAAAGACCCTCAAGTCATTACTGGAAAAGGGCAGGAAGAGCCACTTCTGTATGTGGAGCCAGAAGTTGTGCACCATTTGACATTTCAAGCCAGGTAACTAAAATTCCTGCCAGTGGCCGATTCGTCGCCTTGTTCCAGACATTCTGACATATGATTACAGTGTAATTTGATGAAGCTTCTTTGTCTAATTCTCAGTCTGTAATACTTGCAATGGCACTTCGAAAGGATACAATTAGTGGTGACTTGTTATGTTTGCCTACATTGTACATTTTGTGCTCAGATGTAAATTAACGAATCAGTGGGGAAGGGTGGGGAAAATGCTGCTTCTGTCGTCATTCCTCTGTTTGGTCTGCAAATATACTGATGCAAAATGCTATGTGACTTGGCATGTTGAGCCGGGAGGCAGATAATTAAGAACTCAAATGGAAATAAAAGGCGCGATTTAGTAAAAAGAAATCAGAGCCCGCACTGGGTGGGTTTAGCGTGGTCGCTCCGGGCACTTGTAGCTATTTCTGCCCCCGACGGGGAACGCATGCCAAGGCGCGCTTAGCGAATTTCCTACACTGAGGAGCTCTGATGAGCGGAGCTCCTCTGTGCAGGAAGAGATCATTGGCGCCCCAAACTCTCGATCGTCGACGTGACCCCCGGACCCGTCCAACGCCCAACTCACCTGTAGGGGGGTCCTCGGGACCCTCCCACCCCACCTCACATGGGCAGGGTACTTCTGGGACCAATCCCCGGCGCAGGCAAAATGCCAGCCTGGCACCTTGGCGCTGCCAGGGTAGCACCCAGGTGGCCCTGCCAGGGTGCCCAGGTGGCACTGCCAAGGTGTCCAGGTGGCACTGCCAGTGTGCCAGACTGGCAGTGCCAAGGTACCCTGGCCGGAGGCTGACCAACCAGGGGCCTTTGTTCGCCTGGGAGTTCTCCCCCCCCCCCCCCCCCCCCCCCCCCCCACCAAGTGCCGTTCCGCCTGGTTCCCATTTGTGGGTCGGGGTGGAAACGCACGCATTATCCCGATTGCTGCCCTGCAACAATTTTACGCTGGAAGACATGTTAGTTGCGTCGTAACGTGACTCCCGTCCCTATCATGGAGGAAGTCCTGCTTTAGGGTGCTACTGGCCAATCAGCTGTATAGTGGCTCTGTAATCTGGAGCTCTGGAGTGGCAGCCAGTGCTGGTACTACAGGAAGTCCCACCAGGCCGAGGATCCCAGGCAAATATCAATCTCATCCAACCCTGCATAAGGAAATTGTGTTTAAAGAGCTGATCAATGAATTGTAATGATGGATTCCCCCTCCTTCCCAGGGAGGAAGATGAAGCATCCCAATGTGCAGTCCCCATCTCAACGGTCCTTATTCAGCAAATCGTCCGTGGACCACAAAGTGATTGTACTGTTAGCAAGTTACTTGCAGAGTTCTACAATGCGGACACTGATCCACAGCTCCCGTGGCCCTACATAACAAAGGAAACTGACAGGTAATGCAGTTAAACCCTGTACCTTCTGCTTACTGTGCCTCCAGCACTGGGAATAAGTTACATATGTGATGCAAATTGATGCAATTAGGGTGTCTGTTACTTTGGTATATTTAAGCTGAAATATCCTTTAATCAGAAGGCACATAACTATTGCCAGATATAAACAATTGTGTCTAATAATGTTTTGCATAGCTCTTTGGTGTCTTCTCTTATCAAATTCTTTACATTTTCAGTGGATTAAGAAAAAAATCTTTAGGGAGGGAGCAGTCTGAATTTAAACTGTATGAGCATGTTTCTGAAAGGGCTTACCGTATCACTTGTATTCGTGAAAATATTTATTTTAGAGATAAAACATATACTCTTACAATGCTTTGTTTATAAAATGACCATTTTCTTTACAAGCCTGCCACGGTTGTATGAGAGTCATTTGATCCCCAAGCTGGCTTTTTAAAGTTCTGAGTCAAAAACATTATATCAACTGGTAATCCGCATTTAGGATGATAAATGTCATTTTAGCTAGGCCTGGGAAGATTGTATAGTAACACAAAAGAATTTGTGGATAATCTTTATGTAATCATTTTCTGGCAGTCTTTTAAAAGCCAGAACAATTTTTAAGGATCTGCCACTTTTGACATGAAGAATTATGACAGCTTAAATACTTGTTTCAAACGCATAACTGCCAGCAAGGATAATGAAGGACTAATCTGTTTCTTTTGATGTGAATTTGAACCGAGCAGCAAGAACAGCAGCGAGCTGCTTGCTCAGTGGGACAGTCCAATGCAAGTTAAGCTGTCTGCCTGGAAACCCTGTCTCAATACACTTCTTGTTGAACTGCTACCTTGGGCCTTGTTTGTCAACCAATCCAAATGGGACCTCTGGCTCTTTGAAGGCGAGAAGATAGTCGTGCAGGTCCCTGCTGGGAAAATAATTGTCCCACCGAACTTTCAGGTAAACGTATTTTAAAAAAAAAAAAATTTAGAGTACCCAGTTATTTTTTTCCAATTAAGGGGCAATTTAGCATGGCCAATCCACTTACCCTGCACATCTTTGGGTTGTGGGAGTGAAACCCACGCAAACACGGGGATAAACGTATTAACAAATTTTCTTTGTGTTTTCAAAAAGAAAAGTTTTTATGCTTTTGAAAAGTGCTGCGTTTTACTTTTGGGGAAAGGTTTGTGGTGTGCATTTGTGTTTACTAAGAGCTGAATTAACAATTTGGCCGAATACCCGTATCAGCCTGCACACTGAGAAGAACTGCATCCAAGCAGTTAGCGGATATAAATCATTTGGGTCCCAGGCAGGGGCTTATTTTATTTTTTTCACAGGCACATGGGCGGTGCTGGCAATTAAGGTCAGCATTTCTAACTCGTCCCTAATTTCCCTTGGCTCACCACCACCTTGAATCTAACTGAGTGGCTTGCACAGCCATATCAGAGGGCAATTCAGATTCAGCCACATTGCTGACTGGTTACTGGGTAAAGAGGGCAGATTTCCTGCCTTAAAGGACATTAGTGAACCAGATGGATTTTTCTGACAACCTGATAGATGCCTGATCACCATTACTGAGACTAACCTTTTATTCAAGATTAATTTGATACACATTCCCCAACTGCCAAAGTGGGATTTGAATTCATGTCTCTGGGCTTTTAGTCTCAGCTTCACTAATTTATTTATTTTATCTATTTTAAAGGGAATTGAAAGCTAGGTGGTACATTGGTGCTCTGACGCTGTGCTGCACCCTGGAAAGATCCTGCCTTATGTCCCCATGACATCCTTACCCCATCCTTGGGTATACTGTCCACCAGGCTCCTGTTAGAGGCAAAGAAAGCTAGAGAATGAGTCACTGGGGTTAAACATGCACCTTACCAGTTATGTTTAAAGACTTTTTGTTTACCCATTATGGAGTCTTACAGCACAAAAGGCCGCCATTTGCACCATCATGGACGAGCCTTTGCATTAGCCTCACTGCCCTGTTGTTTCCCTTGTCGACCTGAAAATTTCTTCCCTTAAAATAATGATCTAGTTCCCTTTTCAAAGTTATTTTCCACCAGAGGAAAACGAGGAGCCCAATTAACCCCTCGAGTTTGTTCCGCCACGCAGTGAGATAATGGCTTATCTCTTTCGCGGTGGCTGTAGGAAGAAGGTTTACTCATGAGGCTGCATCTCCCTTAGTACCTTTGGTCAACAAAAATCTACCAATCGTATATTTAACATTAACAATTGACCTCGCATCACCTATAGCGTGTGGAACAATAAATATCGACTATCCTTGGCATTTTCTAACGTGGCTTCCGTAAAGCTTGCCTTTCGTTTCTAGGTTGTATCCCCTCATCGTAAACTCCACAATCATACAAATTAGGAGCAGATGTAGGCCATTTGGCCCCTCGAGCCTACTCCGCCATTCTTCTTTCTTAATCTTTTTATTAGTGTCACAAGTAAGCTTACATTAGCACTGCAATGAAGTTACTGTGAAAATGCCCTAGTTGCCACATTCCGGCGCCTGTTTGGGTACACGGAGAATTTAGAATGTCCAAATCACCTAACAAGCACGTCTTTCGGGACTTGTGGGAGGAAACCGGAGCACCTGGAGGAAACCCACGCAGGCACAAGGAGAGCGTGCAGACTCCGCACAGACAGTGGCCCAAGCCAGGAATCGAACCTGGGACCCTGGCGCTGTGAAGCAACAGTACTAATCACTGTGCTACCATGCCGACCATTCAATAAGATCAAGATTGTAACCTCAGCCCCACATTCCTGCCGACCCAGATACCCTTTCACCCCCCCCGCCCCTTGTTAATTAAGAATCTATCCAACTCAGCCTTAAAAATATTCAAGGATTCTGCTTCCACTGCCTTTTGAGGAAAAGAGTTCCAGAGACTCCCGACCCTCTGAGACAAAAACATTTCTCCTCATCTCTGTCTTAACTGGGCGACCCCTTAATTTAAACAGTGACCCCAAATTCTTGATTCTCCGACAAGAAGAAAGAAGCTCTCCACATCCACTCTGTCAATACAATACTCCTCAGTATCTTTAAAGTTTTGATCAAGTCGCCTCTTAATAAACTCGAGAGGATACAACCCTAGCGAATGCAAATAGCTCTGCCTTAAAAATATTCATGGGTTCTGTTTCCACTTCGAGGAAGAGACTCACAGAGATGCACGACCCTCTGAGAGAGAAAAATTCCTCTCACTCCGTTTTCAAATGACTAACTGTAGCGGATGCGAACCTAGCCTCACCGATCTTTCCTCATAAGACAATCAGCCCAATCAGTGGGATCAATGGCCGGAATTCTCTGGCCGTTGTGATTCAGTTTTCCTGCTGGCAGCGCACTCCCACCCAAGGGTTTCCCGGCGGCATGGGGTGGCTTCAATGGGAAATTCTATTGACAAGAGGTGGGAAGACAGAATCCCGCCATCAGTAAATAGCGTGCTGCTGACAAATATGCGGCTGGGGGACCAGAGAAAAAAAAGAGAGGAAAAATAATTTTGCAATTTTAATGAGGTTCAAATGTTGGCTGATTAACCCAGAAAGGAAAACTACAAAATGCCACTCACAATCCTGTGAAGGTGCTACAAAATAAGCAGCACCATCATTTTTTTTTCAACCATTATTTTTAGGAGCCTTTTCAGATTGGTATCTATTGGGCCAGTACAAACACCGTACACAAATCAACAGCATTCCGGCTTGTTCACGATGTCACATCCCCCAAGTGGAAGGATTATCCCATCACCGATGTCATTACGCTGGATGAGGAAGGGATTGCTGATGCAGATGTGAAACTTGGAACCTTTCCCGATCATCAGAAGGTCTGTTTGCAATAACTGAACCTTTACTTGCACCTCGGGGAACATTTGGAAGCCAATCCATGTAATTTTCTGTTAGGACATTAGTGTGGTATCTAAAACAGCCAGCAGCAAGCACCCTTCCCCCATGGTCAAAGCAAGAACGTTTGTACGAGATGCGGCTCTGCCTCCTTGACACCTTGTATTTCCAAGAGGATCTAGCTGTGTGATCACCTGGAAAATACAGCTCTTTTAACTTTAGAAATTGTTAGATTTTGGTAAACTCATACTTCCTGAGTAAATTCATAGGAATCCAGGACCAGGGGCGAGATTCTCCGACCACCCGCCGGGTCGGAGAATCGCCGGGGGTTGGCGTGAATCCCGCCCCCGCCGGTTGCCGAATTCTCCGGCACCGGATATTCGGCGGGGGCGGGAATCGCACCGCGCCGGTTGGCGGGCACCCCCCGCGCGATTCTCTGGCCCGGATGGGCCAAAGTCCCGCTGCTAAAATGCCTGTCCCGCCGGCGTAGATTAAACCACCTACCTTACCGGCGGGACAAGGCGGTGCGGGCGGGCTCCGGGGTCCTGGGGGGGGCGCGGGGCGATCTGGCCCTGGGGGGTGCCCCCACAGTGGCCTGGCCCGCGATCGGGGCCTACCGATCCGCGGGCGGGCCTGTGCCGTGGGGGCACTCTTTTCCTTCCGCCTTCGCCACAGTCTCCACCATGGCGGAGGCGGAAGAGACTCCCTCCACTGCGCATGCGCGGGGATGCCGTAAGCGGCCGCTAACGCTCCCGCGAATGCGCCGCCCGGAGATGTCATTTCCGCGCCAGCTGGCGGGGCACCAAAAGGCCTTTTCCGCCAGCTGGAGGGGCGGAAATTCGTCCGGCGCGGGCCTAGCCCCTCAAGGTTGGGGCTCGGCCCCCAAAGATGCGGAGCATTCCGCACCTTTGGGGTGGCGCGATGCCGTTAATACCCATGCCCAACAAGAATCTCAGTTTTGAATTGTTCTGCTTTTTGGGGCAAGGTCTCCAGATTTCTATTACTCTTTGTGTGAAGAGGTGCTGCCTGACATTACTCCTGAGCAGCCCAGTTCTAACTTTAACGGCATGTGTCTTTCATAGAATGTACAGTGCAGAAGGAGGCCATTCAGCCCATCGAGTCTGCACCGGCTCTTGGAAAGAGCACCCTACCCAAGGTCAACACCGCCACCCTATCCCCATAACCCAGTAACCCCACCCAACACTAAGGGCAATTTTGGACACTAAGGGCAATTTATCATGGCCAATCCACCTAACCCGCACATCTTTGGACTGTGGGAGGAAACCGGAGCACCCGGAGGAAACCCACGCACACACGGGGAGGATGTGCAGACTCCGCACAGACAGTGATCCAAGCCAGAATCGAACCTGGGACCCTGGAGCTGTGAAGCAATTGTGCTATCCACAATGCTACCGTGCTGCCCCGTGCTACCGTGCTGCCCCAACCATACAAACAAAGCTGCCCCAAGCTTTGTTCTGGTTATCCCGACCAGAGGAAATAGTTTCTCTCTTTGTACCATTTTAATCACCTTAAACACCTCATTTAGATCATCCCTTAACCTTCGAAACCCAAGGAATACAGTCTTTGTAATTTATCCTCATCACACCTTCCCCCGCCGCCCCATATTGGCCTTCACAGCGAGAGGATTGGAGTATAGGAATAGGGATGTTTTACTGCAATTCTATGGGGCATTAGCGAGTCCACACCGAGAGTATTGTGTGCAGTTTTGGTGTCCTTATCTGAGGACGGATGTTCTTGCTATGGAGGGAATGCAGCGAAGGCTGATTCCTGAGATGGTGGGACTGTCATATGAGGAGAGACTAAATCGGTAAGGATTATATTCATTGGAAGAGTGAGGGAGGAATCTCATAGAAACAAAATTCCAACAGGATTAGATAGGGTAGGTTCGAAAAGAATGTTCCCAATGGTGGGGGAGTCCAGAACTAGGGGTCATAGTGTGAGGATAAGGGGTAAACCTTTTAGGACCTAGGGAAGGAGAAATTTCTTCACCCAGGGAGTGGTGAATCTGTGGAATACACTACCACAAAAAGTAGTTGAGGCCAAAACATTGTGTAATTTCAAGAAGGAATTAGACATAGCTCTTGGGGCTAAAGGGACCAAGGGATATGTGGCAGGGAGATGGGAACCGATGCAGGAAGTCGGAAGGAAGTAAAACGGGGCCAGAAACAAAAAGCCGTAAAGGGGAAAGTGTAAGGCAGAGAAGCCATAGTCAAAAATCAAAAAGGGCCATAGTACAGAGTACAATGACTGAGGAGAGTGTGAAGGGAGAGGTGGTCAATGCAGGATTGAGGGGGTGTACCTAAATATGCGCAGTATACGGAACAAGGTAAATGAGCTTGTTGTGCACATTGAAATTGGCCAGTGTGGCTGCAAGGGGATCAGGGCTGGTATCTAAATATCCAAGGACATGTGTTTTATCGAGAGGACAGGCAGATGGGTAAAGGGGGCGGGGTTGCATTGTTAGTAAGGAATGAGGTTAAATCGATAGCAAGGAGCGATATAGGATCAGAAGGCATAGAATCTCTGTGGGTAGAGTTGAGGAATCGCAAAGGTAAAAAGACCCTGATGGGAGTTATGTACAGGCCCCCTAGCAGTAGTCAGGATGTGGGGCAGAAAATGAATCAGGAGATTGAAAAGGCACGTAAAAAAGGCAATATTGCAATAATCATGGGGGACTTCAATATGCAGGTGGACTAGGAAAATCAGGTTGGTAGTGGATCCCAAGAAAAGGGATTTGTGGAATGTCGAAGAGATGGTTTTTTGGAGCAGCTTGTGACAGAGCCTACTAGGGAACAGGCAATTCTGGATTTGGTAATGTGTAATGAGGCAGACTTGATTTGGGAACTTAATGTGAAGGAACCCTTTGGGAGCAGTGACCACAATATGATCGAATTTACCCTGCAGTTTGAGAGGGAGAAGCTGCAATCAGATGTAACGGTTTTACAATTAAATAAGGGTAACTACAAAGACATGGGGGAGGAGCTGGCCAGAGTTGATTGGAGAAGAAGCCTAGCAGGGAAGACAGTGGATCAGCAATGGCAGGGGTTTTGGGGGGTTATTAGGGAGGCACAACAGAAATTCATCCCAAGAAGGAGGAGACATGTTAAGGTGAGGACAAGGCATCCATGGCTGACGAGGGATGTCAAAGACAGCATAAAAGCTAAAGAAAAAGCATACAAAGTGGCGAGGATTAATGGGAAGTCAGAGGATTGGGAAGTCTTTAAAAGCGAGCAGAGGACAACTAAAAAAGCAATAAGGGGGAGAAGATGAAGTATGAGTGCAAGCGAGCTAGTAATATAAAGGAAGATAGGAAGAGTTTTTTTCAATATATAAAAGATAAGAGAGAGGCAAAAATAGACATTGGACCACTGGAAAATGTGGCTGGAAAAGTAATAATAGGAAACACAGAAATGGTAGAAGAATTGAATAGTTATGTTGCACCAGTGGGATGCCAGAGCCCCAGGAGAACCAGGGGCCAGAGGTGAGTGCAGTGACCATTACTAAGGAGAAGGTTCTGGGGAAATTGAAAGGTCTGAAGGCGATCACCTGGACCGGATGGACTACACCTCAGGGTCCTAAAAAAGATAGCTGAGGAAATTGTGGAGGCATTGGTGATGAGCTTTCAGGAATCACTGGAGGCAGGAAGGGTCCCAGAGGACTGGAAGGTGGCTAATGTAACACTGTTGAAGAAGGGAGGGAGGCAGAAGACGGGAAATTATAGGCCGGTTAGCCTGACTTCGGTTATTGGTAAGATTTTAGAGCCTGTTATTAAAGTTGAGATCGCAAGGTACTTGGAAGTGTATGGTAAAATAGGAGTGAGTCAGCATGGCTTTGTCAAAGGGAGGTCGTGTCTGACAAATCTGCTAGAGTTCTTTGAGGAGGTAACAAGGAAGTTAGACAAAGGAGAACCAGTGTACGTGATTTATTTAGATTTCCAGAAGGCCTTTGACAAGGTGCCGCATAGGAGACTGTTAAATAAGTTAAAAGCCCATGATGTTAAGGGTAAGATCCTGGTATGGATAGAGGATTGGCTGACTGGCAGAAGGCAGAGAGTGGGGATAAAGGGATCTTTTTCAGGATGGCAGCCAGTGACTAGTGGTGTGCCTCAGGGGTCTGTGCTGGGACCACAACTTTTCACAATATATATTCATGATCTGGAAGAAGTTGCTGAAGGCACTGTTGCTAAGTTTGCAGATGATACAAAGATCAAAAGAGGGACAGGTAGCATTGAGGAAGCAAGGGGGCTGCAGAAGGATTTGGACGAGCTAGGAGTGTGAGCAATGAAGTGGCAAATGAAATACAATGAGGAAAAGTGTGAGGTTATGCACTTTGGGAGGAGGAATTTAGGCATAGACTATTTTCTAAATGGGGAAATGCTGAGGAAATCAGAAGCACAAAGGGACTTGGGAATCCTTGTTCACGATTCTCTTAAGGTTAACGTGCAGGTTCACTCGGCAGTTAAGAAGGCAAATGCAATGTTAGCGTTCCTGTCAAGAGGGCTAGAACACAAGACCAGGAATGTACTTTGAGGCTGTATAAGGCTCTGGTCAGACCCCATTTGGAGTGTTTTGAGCAGTTTTGGGCCCCGTATCTAAGGAAGGCTGTGCTGGCCTTGGAAACGGTCCAGAGGAGGTTCACAAGATTGATCCCTGGAATGAAGAACTTGTCGTATGAGGAACAGTTGAGTCCTCTGGGTCTGTACTCGTTGGAGTTTAGAAGGATGAGGGGGAATCTTATTGAAATTTACAGGATATTGCGAGGCGTGGATGGAGTGGATGTGGAGAGGATGTTTCCACTTGTAGGAGAAACTAGAACCAGAGGACACCATCTCAGACTAAAGGGACGATCCTTTAAAACAGAGATAAGGAGGAATTTCTTCAACCAGAGGGTGGCGAATCTGTGGAACTCTTTGCCGCAGAAGGCTGTGGAGGGCAAATCACTGAGTGTCTTTAAGACAGAGATAGATAGGTTCTTGATGATTAAGGGGATCAGGGGTTATGGGGAGAAGGCAAGAGAATGGGGATGAGAAAATATCAGCCATGATTGAATGGCGGAGCAGACTTGATGGGCCGAGTGGCCTAATTCTGCTCCTATCTATGTCTTATAGTCATATATGGGGGGAAGGCGGGATCAGGGTATTGAACTTGATGATCAGCCATGATTATAATGAATGGCGGAGCAGACTCGAAGGGCCGAATGGCCTCCTCCTCCATCTATTTTCTAGATACCTTTCTATGTATGTAGTAATCCAGGTGATGTTTAACCCAAACTCTGCAGCTGAAGAGCAACGTCGACCTCCTTGAGTTAAAACGGAACATTCCATAGAAAGGTTACAGCACAAGAGGGGCCATTCGGCCCATCTTGTCCATACCAACTCAAAGACACCCCGGTGCCCTTTCTAATCCCATGTTCCTGCTCACGGCCTCTAGCCTTGCAGCTCACAGCATTTAAGGTGCAGATCCAGGTACTTTTTAAAAGAGTTTTGGGTCTCTGCCTCCACCACCAGCACGGGCAGCGAATACCAGTCACCCACCACCCTCTGTGTGAAAACATTTCTCCTCATGTCCCCTCTAATCCTTCTGCCACTTAGCTTGAATCTATGACCCCTGGTTTTTGAACTGTCTGCCAAGGGAAGCAGGTTTCTCCTGTCTACTCTATCTCTACCCCTCACAATGTTCTACACCTCAATCTTTTCACCGCTTAGCCCTCTCTGTTCCAAGAGAAACAACTCCAATCCCTCCTCGTAGTTACAATTCTCCGGCCCTGGCAACATTCTAGTAAATCTTCTCTGCACTCTCTTCGAGTGAAATTACATCCTTCCTGTAATGTGGTGACCAGACTGCGCACAATACTCCAGATGTGGCCTCACCAGTGTCTGAAACAAGACACCTTTAGCGTTTTCAATTATTTTTTGTTCCTGGCCTTGGTGATTTCTGTACATGGTCTCCTGGATCTCCCTGTTCCTTCTTAGCACCTAATATTTAGTACATTCCTTCATTATTCTTTATTGGCTTCAAAGCGGACCAATAGCTTTTCTTTAACTGAAAAAAACAGGAAAATAGATAACATTTAGTTTGATCCACATTTAACAGACCAATTACATTGCTCCCTGAAGAATATTGCACCTCGATTGAACTCGGGTTATACTCTTTTGTCCCTTGCTTCACAGAGGATTTCTTTCCTTTCCTACTGAGAGGTACTTCTTTGTTTGCAGAAGCACAGCTACACTTTGACCAGTATACTACCTCCCCTTCACGTTCACCCTTCAAAGCTTTGCTTATTTTCCAGTGCAGACGATGGTACGTGTCCATATTTCCTTGCAATGCAATTGCTCCTATACTCCCCACAACCTTTGATGTAGAATAAAATATTACTTTGGGGTGAATCCCCTCAATAGGCTGTCATTCTACTATTAAGGCACTAATATACTCTGCATGCTATGTTTTAGTTTCATTCAATGTTCTCATCGCTCCATCATTCGCGGTCGTACCTTCAGTTTCTCTTTATTTATTCTATCTAAAGCCTTCATGATTTTATACACTTACATCAAAGCACGTCTTTGAGAAGGCTTCTCTGCTCTCAGGAGAGCAACCCCAGCTTTTCCAGCCTGTCCACATAAATGTAATCCCTCACCTCTGGAACCATTCCAGTAAATCTCTTTTGTAACCTCTGCAAAACCTCCTCATCATTCCTTAAGCATGGAGTCCAGAATTGGGTGTAATACTGCAGCTGGGGCCATGGTATTGTTTTGTAAAGCTTTAGAATAATTTTCTTGCTTTTGTACTTCTGTCCCCCTATTTATAAAGCCCATGATTCTGGCTGCTTTGTTTCATGCATTGTTAACTTGTCCCATCATGTTTAAAGGTTGGTGGAGAAATGTTGGTTCTTACATCACCTTTAAAAGTGTGCATTTAATACCATTTGTACCTCTGTAAACGTTACCCACAACACTGAATATTCTGATTTGCATCTCAACTCTCACCGTAGTATATCACTTGAATTGAGCCCTGCTATGTATTATAACTAGTCCTGCATGAAATTGTATAATAGCAGTTAACCATGAATGAAAGATGCTTATATATTCCCTTTCCTGTGCTGCAAATGTCATTGAAACCTTGGTACCAAGGTGTGGTATTATCAGGTATTGCAGCACCCGAGAGGCTGAAGTCCATTGGTTAAACCTGGGGGTTTACCATTGGCTGTATAGTATGCAGCTCCGCCCTGATAGGCGGGGTATAAGAGTCGGTGCCGTCCCAGCAGCCCTCATTCTGTACCTGAGCGGCTGGGGAACAGTTCTAGTCTATTAAAGCCTTCAGTTATGCTTTAACCTCGTCTTTGCAGTTATTGATCGTGCATCACAAGATCTGTGGGAAGAGATTGAGTGTCTATAGCAAAGCTGTTTCCCTACATTTTTAAAATAATCTTTATTGTCACAAGTAGGCTTACATTAACACTGCAATGAAGTTACTGCGAAAATGCCCTGGTCGCCACATTCCGCCGCCTGTTCGGGTACACGAAGGGAGAATTCAGAATGTCCAAATTACCTAACAGCACGTCTTTTGCGACTTGTGGGAGGAAACCGGAGCACCCGGAGGAAACCCACGCAGACACGAGGAAAACGTGCAGACTCCGCACAGACAGTGACCCAAGCCGGGAATCGACCCTGGGACCTGCCGCTGTGAAGCAACAGTGCTACCCACTGTGCTACCGTGCTGCCCATAACACTTCAAGAGTAGTTAATTGGCTGTGAAGTGTTTGAGGGATGGATATGACATGATGTAAATTCAAATTCATTTTGTTTATTGTCTGATCGCTTCTCGGCCTTTTGGCTCAGATCAAGTGTAGTATCTGTTCTTATCTGATATGGGGCTGGTTTAGCACAGTGGGCTAAACAGCTGGCTTGTAATGCAGAGCAATACCAGCAGCGTGGGTTCAATTCCTGTACCGGCCTCCCCAAACAGGCGCCGAAATGTGGCGACTAGGGTCTTTTCACAGTAACTTCATTGAAGCCTACTTGTGGCAATAAGCTATTATTATTATTAATATGTTCTCTTTGCTTTTGCAGTTGTGTCAGTTCTGTATATCTTCAGTAGTGCGCCACGGGATTCAGATCCTGGTGATTGAGGACAAGACCGTGATAATGAACACCACTGCTCACAAAATCTACTATCGGCCTCTGCTTATCTTCCCAGAACGCACAACACGAAAGGAGGTACAAGTTACAGAAATCAATATAAGAGCGGCCCTTTACTTAGTCAAAACTATGGCACCAATAAACATGTATATTTAATCCAAGTTATGAATGAATATATGGTGACAGTCTCTTAATATATTTCTATCGCAGGAGTTTTTTTTAGTCTTGACCTAACCAAATACACATAGGGAATGGGTACAGAGAAAGGGCATGAATGCCCAGAATTACAGCAAAGTAGTACAATTATCACATACAGCGCTGCCAGCTATGCCTCCTTTTGAGGTGATGACAGCCAGTTTTGCAGGTGCATTTGGCTTCAAGTTCTGAACTGTTCAACAGTAGAAGCTGAGAGGCTGGCGAGTCGCAAACTAAGGGCTATAGTCTCAGGATAAGGGGATGGCAATGTTGGACTGAAATCTGGAGCAGTTTCTTCACTCGGAGGATTGTGAATCTTTGTGATTTTCTACTTCATTGGGCAATGGATACTCAGTCATTTACCATAGGAAATAAGAGAAAGCCATTCAGCCCCTCAAGCCTGCTCCGTCATCTAACTAGATCATGGCCAATCGACATCAATGCCATTTTCCTTGCTCTCCCTTGATCTCTTTAACTTCTAAATACAGATTGGTAGATTTTTGTACATTAAGGGAATTAAAAAGTAGGGGGATAGGCTAGGAAAGTGGAGATCAGATAGAAAATTAACCGTGATCTTATTGAAGGGTTGAGGGGGATCATGAAGTTGTATTGCCTACTCCAGCTTCTGTTTCTTAAGATCTTATGTTCACAGACTAATTTGCCCTCCTAGTTTGTGAGTTTGTTCAGTTGTGTGAGATTTTCTCGGGGTTTGGGTGGCAAGGAATGAGCGATGGAGCCCCTGCCCTGAAGGCACAATTTTTTCAATTTTCAGGCCATGTTTGAAGTTGATCACTTCGCCGTCCACGCGTTGCCAGTGGCGACGGGCTGCCCAACTAACTGGACGGGGCAGCATTTCCAGCAGCACTGGTTTGAAGGACTCTTAAAGCTGTCCTTCTGCTCCCCCTCGAGTTTCTGCTGCCTGGGATCAGGCCTCTACACTCCACTGGAAAGCTCAATCTAGTGGCCCGCCCCTGGAGGTCTTTGTGTTGAGCAGGTGAGAGGACGGAGAATGGTCTCCTTCCTCTCAGGTGCTGGGAGAATGCCGAGGCGGACCCTTAGGCAAGTCTGGCGGGAATGTGGCTAAAAATGTAGCTGGGCGTCCAAAACAATCTGCCAGACCACCGCTAAAAATACTCTACTGTTAACTTTGAAGCATAATTGTAAATAAGATCGTTTTTCTTCAGCTGCATGACTCAAATTGGCAATCGCCATATCCTGTACTGCTACGGATTACAGATAGAAGCCTCAGCAGATCTTGTTTAACTGACAAATCTTTGACCAATTTTCAGCTATTTAAAGATATGGCCATAACGAATTATTGGATGAATTCCTTTCAAAATTTGACATGCTCCTAACTCAAAATGGCCTTCAGTGTAACTTCAATAACTTGTGAACTCATTAACAGATTTACACTCCATTTCAATGCGTAGCCTTTTGTATTATGACTATGTGAAGAGTAATTCTGTTGTAATTTGAGATGAGTGCCTTTGTTATATTAATCTTTGGTGACCACTCAGTAACTTTTGGCAACTGGCAGCTGTGGTCTTGTGCTACCCTGAGGGGAGGAATGCTGCCCCGTCCACCCTTGTTAAAAGTCAACAGATGACATGCTCGTGGAAGTAAGGTGTTTATACACATTTCACAACAAGTGAGACATTCTAATAACAGCCACTTTACAGCTAGACATTTGTTTTAAAAATAAAAGGAAAAATAGCACAGGTCACACACAAAGATAGATTTGTATTTATTTTTTGAAGTTGAAAAGCAGTGAGGAGCATAGCTGCCTTAAGCCTTTTGCGTCTCACACCTTTGAGACAGTGGGCCCAGTCAGGAAGGACGTTACTGGAGTTACAGGTACAGCGATGAGATCATTAAGAGACCGAGACAGATCTTTAAAGAAATATCTTCACTTGGAATGCAGTTGGGACATGGTTTGTTTTGCAGATCCCAGTAGCTGTTGCGTTACATATGTCACTTATAAAATGTGATGGGCCCAGGATGTGAGCTCCCCCTCCCACACCGCCGGCATAATTCCAGCTGAGGCAGGGGTGGTCAGGTAGGCAGCGGGCCAGCTACCTGCTGGATTTAACAAACCCTCCGTCTTTCAAACTCACTGGCAGGGGAGCATAAAATCCAGCCCCCTGAATCCGAAGTCGGCCGTGGCTTTATCGGTAGCACTCTGCTCTCTGAATCGGAACCATGTGCTCAAGTATCAGTAATCTAGTTTGACACTCCAGTGGAGTACTAAAGAACAGATCGAGGAATAGAGGGCTATGGGGAAATGGCACTGAATAGGAGTTTGAGTCCGGCATAGATCAGTCATGATCATACTGAATGGTGGGGCTGGCTTGAGGGGCCTGCTTCTATTCCTTGTATTCTTGTGAATGCTGCACTGTTGGAGGTGCCATCTTTCAGATCTGAGGTTAACGTGAAGCGTTGTCTGCCCTTAAATCACACTGTTTCGAAGAAGAAGATGAGATTTTATCCCAGTGTCTTGGTCAGTATTTATCCCTTATCTGTCACACTGATGTCTGTGGGCCTTCCTGTGTGCAAATTGGCTGCTGTGTTGCCATTCCTCAACTTTTTGATTGCGCCTCAACAGTACTTCATCGGCTCTACGGCGCTTTGTGACGGTTGTGGAAGCAGCTATATAAATGCATGTCTTTCCTTTGCAGCGATGGTCAATAATTTTGCTTCATTATTTGTGTTTTACAGCATGTCCACGTGCCAGAGAGTTCTGTGTTCAGCCTCAGTCCAGCGAGAGCCCAGTGTCCTTCCGTACCATGTTCCATTCCTTGCTGGGACCTTGTCGCTGGCGGAGGGCGAGCAGATTTAAGCATCCCGCTGCCCCAGAAACACCTACTGCTCGGTTACTCCCCACACGTCGGCACAAACAGCTGTCCGTACTGGAGTCTGCCAACTATGATTAGGCAAGACTTTCCAAGGCAGAGTGTGGCGGTGCCCCTTGGGGATTCTGGTGAAAGTGGACTTTGTTCCAGGTACAGTGAGAGCCTTTTTTTTGTAATCTCTTTTTGACATGTTCTGCTGTGCATAATTATTTAACTTCAACATCGATATTTCAAGCAACTCACCAGAGAGACTTTTATGAGGACGTTCCTGTTTGAAGAGAGAAATTCAGTAATCCTCTCCTTTTTATTTCTGAAGCAAAGTACAGCTATTTGCAATTCGGGGCAAATCATTCTTGATTCTGTGTCTCTGAATTACAAATCTGGCAAGAACTTCAGACCATTTAATAGAACTGATCAGCAAAGCTGCGGTTCAGTTGAAGTGGGTTTATTATATGTGTTTCTGCTGCTTCAGATCCAAAAGCTCTGTTCAACCAACAAAGATTATCAAACCCTGTTATTATTATTGAAGCATGAGGACCTTTTTTTTATTCTTTCATGGGCGTGGGCATTGTTAGAAAGCCTGGCATCTGTTGCCCATCCCTAATTGCCCTTGAACTGAGTGGCTAGCTTGGCATTTCAGAGGGCAGCCGAGAGACAACCAGATTGCTGTGGGCCTGGAGTTACATGTAGGCCAGATCGGGTAAGGGTGGCAGATTTCCTTCCCAAAAGGACATTAGTGGACTAAATGGGTTTTTACAAGAATCTGCGATAGTTCCATGGTCACCATTACTGAGATTGGCTTTGAATTCCAGATTTTATCAATTGAATTTAAATTCCACGAGCTGCCATGGTGGGATTTGAATCAATACCACCAGAAAGAACATTATCCTGGGCCTCTGGATTACTAGTCCAGTGACCATGATCGGCCACATGTAGCTCACATTGGGCGTTCACTGAGAAGAATCTGGGGCAGGATTCTCCCAGCCCTGGGCTGCGTCGGAGAATCCCTGCGAACGGGCTACGCCGCGTTGACGCCGGCAAGCGATTCTCCGCAGAGCGAAGAATCGGCGCCATTGGCGCTGACGTGGTTGGCGCGGCGCCGGTCGAGGGATGCTCTAGCAGCCAGCCCGCCGATTCTCCGGCCCATTCGGGCTGATTGGCCGTAAGAAAAGAGCCGAGTCCCGCTGGTGCCGATCTAACCTGCTCTGGGCCGGTGGGACCTCGACGTGGAAGGTCGGGTGGCGGCCTGTGATGGGGGGGGCCTCCGATATGGTCTGGCCTGCAATCGGGGCCCACCGATCGGCGGGCTGGCCTCTGTGGCTGGGGGCCTCCTTTCCTCCGCGCCGGCCCCTGTAGCCCTGCGGCATGTTGCATCGGGGCCGGAACGTTGAAGGAAGCCACTGCGCATGCGTGGATCCCGCGGCGCACAGTTTGCGCCGAGATCGGCAGCTGGAGCAGTGCAAACCGCTCCAGCGCCGTGCTGGCGGGGCCAGAATTAGTCCTGGGAGCGGCCTGTTCAGGCCTTGTAAAACACGACAGCGTTTACGACTGTGTGGACACTCTGCCGTGGGATGGGAGAATCCTGTCCCTGATGTTTCAGGAACACAGGGTGGAATTCACCCATTTTGAAACTAAGTGCAGTGATGGGCTCCGGCGGTGTCTGTCCCGCTGAACAAAATGACGGGATCCTGCGACAGATAATGCGTATAGAACCTCATTAGTTTTGCACAGGCGAGTTCCCCTCCGTCTCCCCTGGCGTGCTAGCAGCAGATTCATCCGCTTGCCCTCAGCTGACGAATGTGAAGGATCCAAGGCAATATTTAGGCACCAGTCCAACGCACTCCTATCTCTCTTTCCAGGCCCCCTGTCTTCACCAGACCGTGCAGGATGTCAGCAACCCAGAGGGAAAAGGCTAGCAGCCTCGAGGAGAAGCCTATTCCTCGATTCACCCACTTTCATCCCGAGCCCACCTGCTGTGAGGCGCCCTTGCCTCATTTGGACCTCTACCCACTGTCTCTGGAGTCTTCACGCATCCCCTGTCAGTTAGCAAAAGGAGGCTGTTTGTTCAAATGTGCCTGTGCTGTACTTACTATTCCGATCACTTCATATGCTGGGCGGCACCGTAGCACAGTGGTTAGCACTGTGGCTTCACAGCGGCAGGGACCCGGGTTCGATTCCCCGCTGGGTCACTGTCTGTGCAGAGTCTGCACGTTCTCCCCGTGTCTGCGTGGGCTTCCTCCGGGCGCTCCGGTTTCCTCCAACAAGTGCCAAAAGACGAGCTTGTTAGGTGAATTGGGCATTGTGAATTCTCCCTCTGTGTACCCGAACAAGTACAGGAATGTGGCGACGAGGGGCTTTTCACAGTAACTTCATTGCAGTGTTAATGTAAGCCTGCTTGTGTCAATAATAAAATTATTATTATTAAGGTCCTCCCATTGCGAGCCCACTAAAACGGCTAAGTTAATGAGTTACGTTAGTGTATTTAGTTTGCTTTGAACATATCCGTGTCAAACGTCGCACGGGAAGAATTGCTGAGTTAAAATTTAGCTCATTAGCTCAAACACTTAATGATGTTGCTGCAGCTCTCCCCAGCTACCACATCAAGAGCAATTGCTTCCTTCAGCACAAACGCACTATACTGTGAATGCTGGATGCCTGAAATAAAAGCAGAAAATGCTGAATGACTCAGGAGGTCAGGCAGCATCTGTGGAGAGGGAAGTAACCGAGGGGCCCGGCAGCGTCTGTGGAAAGATAAATGGCTGGCATTTCAGGCCGATGACTGCCATCGGCAGAACAGTCCTGACTGAAGGCCATTGACCTGAAAGTCCACAATGCCAAGATAGGGATCTTTCTAAAAGCAAGAATCCACAAATTATGAGGGGTTTTGGGAGGGGAATTCGCAAGAAACCGTTCCAGTGGTAGGGTGAGTAACTGTAGGACACATATTGAAGACAAATAGCAAGTGAGGGCAGCTGAGACGTTTTTATCTGCACAGCAGCTTATTATGATTTGGAATCCGCTGCCTGAAAGGGTGGCGGTCACAGATTTAAGAGCGACTTTCAAAAAATGTATTGGGTAAATAATGAAAAGGATCAAAAACAAATCACAGGCTGCGGGGGGGGGGGGGCGGGGGGCGGGGGGAGCAGCAGGAGTGATTAGATTGCTTTGTCAAAGAGCCAACAGGTGTGAGGGGCTGAATGGACCCCTCCCATAAATAAAATGACATTGAAACTTGACGGCCCTACATTAAAGTAGAGGATGACAATTTATAGAAACCGATTGATTTTTGTAAAAACTGGCAAATGGGATTTCTTAGAAATCCCATTGTATCTCGAACATCAGACGCTGAAGAACATCTGCAGCCCAAGCAGATTTCCAGAAACTATTTTTCTCTTGTACAGTATCCTATAATAGTATCGGGGTTTGCTCAAACTCTTAACTGTATCAGGTTGGATCACGTGTTTGGCATTGAGACAAACAACACATTTATCCTATTCTTATCTTACATCTGTTTTTAATGAAGCCTTCAGATCTTCTTTTAGGGAGGGTGCAGCAGTTAAAATTTTTAATATTTTTTTCAATCATAAAGCGCATAAATCTTGGAGCAGTATGGGAGGCGGCTGAGGCAGTTGGTGCCATTTCACTGACTGGGAAAGTCTGGCTGTGAATCCCAAACCCCTCTGACAGCTCGTTACAGATTTCAGCCTGTTCATTGACTTGCAGTGCTCAGTGGCAGCAGGGAAGGGCAAAGGGAATATTTGGGCAGGGGTGCTGCATCTGGCAAGTCATGGTACTTGCCGCTGACTGAGGCCACAACATGTCCATCATTAACCGCCTGTCTTCATAGACTGGATGTGAGTGCGCATGACCCAAAAGCATAAAATAAGAAAAGTATGCACAGCGTTTCTTCTTAACCAAGTTTTACCAACCCCAGATTTTATTCCTGTTCACTCTTTCACACATTTTGGTTTTCATCCTGCAGTGTACCTAATCAGTTTCTGCCAGATTTCTGCCTGTGCATCTGTATAACCCTCAAGACAACCATGGGGGGGAGGGGGGGATCGCTAATTGATCTCCCTGTGGGAGTCGTAGGTAGCACTGTTGCTTCACAGTGCCAGGGACCTGGGTTCAATTCCCGGCTTGGGTCACTGTCTGTGTGGAGTTCTCCTCGTGTCTGCCTGGGTTTCCTCCGGGTACTCCGATTTCTCATTGCCTGCAATGGTATAGTCATAAATTGACCAGTTGGAAAGCCTCTGGATAATAGGCCAGTATGGTTCGTGGAGTGGGCAGCACCAGTGGTCCCCGTCCTCAAGCCTGGCAAGCCTATCCACCTTTCCGGAGATTATATACTTACAGTAAATAAAGCCTCGTGACTGGATTGGTACCCCATGCTGCACGTCGAGGTTTTGTACACCAAATTAGCAGGTGGTCAAATCCTCAAAAAACTGGATATGAGCTTTGCCTACCTCCAGCTCAAACTAGATGAAACATCCAGAAAGTATGTCACAATTAACACCCATAAGGGCCTGTACGAATATACACACCTGCCCTTTGGAGTCTCGTTAACATGTACCATTTTTCAGTATGTCATGGAAAATATTCTCCAAGAGCTGCCTAGGGTGGCAGTATATGTTGGTGACGTATTAATCAATAGGGGCCACTGAACAAAGAGCATCCAGCGAACTTAGAGGAGGTCTTGAGGCGGTTTTCCAATGCAGGTGCATGTCTCAAGGGAGAGAAATGTGTATTCCAGGCAGGTAAAGTGATCTACCTGGAATACCAGATAGATCAGAAAGGCCTACATCCCGTGGAGGATAAAGTCAAGGCCATCATGAGGCAACAAGCCCATGAAATGCAACAAAGTTGAAATTGTTTTTTAGGCCTGATAAATTACTGTGGGAAATTCATCCCAAACTTGGCCACTTTGTTGTCACCCCTGCACATCAAAGGTGGTGATAGCAGGCACCGCAGGGTGAAGCCTTTGTGAACGTAAAACAGCAACTGCTGTCCTTGAACTTCCTGGCCCATTACGACCTCAGAAAAGAACTGCTACTGACGTGTGCCTCTTCATATGGAGTGGGTACAGTCCTCTCACATTGATGGGGCAATGGCATGGAGAAGCTCATTGTTTACACATTCAGGACCCTGGCGGACGCTGAGCGGTGTTAGTCACAGATTGAAAAGGAAGGGTTGGCTGTTATTTTTGGTGTGAAAAAGTTCCATCTGTATGTCTATGACCGACATTTTGTAATCATAACAGACCACAAGCGTTTGCTGGGCCTTTTGAAAGAAGATCAACCAATTCCCCACATCGCCTCGTTTTGGATCCAGCATTGGGCCTTGTTACTGGCGGCCTATGAATCCGCCCTCGAGCACCGCCCAGCAGTGCGTGATGCCGACGTGTACGCTCTGATTCACCTCCCGCTGCCCATGAGCTTAACCCCTTTGCCAGAGTTGGAAGACGTCGCATGACTTTAAACTTTATAGATACCATGCCAGTATCTGCAAAACAGATTAAAGCTTGGACCCAGAAGGCCCCCACATTGTCCATGTGGCACCATAGGATCCTCAGTGGCAGAATCCGAGGACACCCCACGGACGACATGAAACCCTTCCTCACGGAAAGACAAGGGACTGGATTCTCTGCCAGTGGGATACTCGGTTACGCCGGCAGCACACTCACGACCGAGGGTTTCCCAGCGATATAGGGAGGCCACAATGGGGAATCTCATTGGCAGGAGGCGGGAACGGAGAATCCCACTGCCGGCGAGGGCACGCCGCCAAGGAAAACGTGGCTGGCAGACTGAAGAATCCTGCCCACGAACTAAGTGCTGAAGGTGGTATTATCATTGTGGGGATCGCGGGTAGTCAACCCCCACCCTGGTCAGTGCCCAGTTCTGATGGAGTTGCACAACGGTCATGCTGAGGTATCCAAGATGAAAATGCTCGCGAGGAGCTACGTTTAGTGGCCCGGGCCCAATGCAGATATCGAGGACTTAGTGAAGCAATGCTCCTTGTTCCAGGAGAACCAGAGGTTCCGACCTTTGGCTTCTTTACACCCATGGAAATGGACAGGAAGACAGGGGTACAAGTGGACGTAGACTTTGCTGGTTTGTTCTTAGGGTCAATATTCCTCATTCAGGTCAACGGCAATTCAAAATGGTTGGAAATGCATTGCATGGCCTCCATGACTTCTCACGCGATAATAGAAAAACTCCGGCAAGTTTTTGAACCCATGGGATACCAGAGGTCCTCGTATCCGATAAGCCTTCACAATTTTAACCTTTACCACTGGGGAGTCCAGGGGCGGGATTCTCCCCTACCCGGCGGGGCGGGGGGTTCCGGCGTAATGGAGTGGCAGGAACCACTCCGGCGTCGGGCCACCCCAAAGGTCTCCGCACCTTTAGGGGCCAAGCCCTCAGCTTGAGGGGCTAGACCTGCGCCGGAGTGGTTTCCGCTCCGCCGGCTGGCGGGAAACGCCTTTGGCGCCATGCCAGCCGCGGCTAAAAGGTCTTCGCCGGGCGACGCATACCTCTGCCATAGTGAAGACCATGGTGAAGGTAGAAGAAAAAGAGTGCCCCCACGGCACAGGCCCGCCCACGGATCGATGGGCCCCGATCGTGGGCCAGGCCACTGTGGGGGCACCCCCCGGGGCCAGATCGCCCCGTACCCCCCCAGGACCCCGGAGCCTGCCCCCGCCGCCTTGTCCCGCCGTTCAAAAGGTGATTTAATGCACGCTGGCGGGACAGGCTTTCCAGCAGCGGGACTTCGGCCTATCGCGGGCCGGAGAATCGGCAGGGGTGGGCCCGCTGACCGGCGCGGCACGATTCCCGCCCCCGCCGAATTTCTGGTGGCATCGACTTCGGGACACGGCGGGGGCGGGATTTAAGCCAGCCCCCGCCGATTCTCCGACCCGGCGTGGGGCCGGAGAATCCCGCCCATGGTGTTCTTGGAAGTCGAACGGCACCAAGCACATCCAGATGGTGCCGTACCACCCGTCGTTCAATGGTCTGGCAGAGCAGGCGGTACAGACATTCAGGAATGGAATGAAGAAACAGCCAACGGGTTCCATGCACACAAGGGTGGCTAAATTCCTGTTTGATGACTGAACCACGCAATTACTGATGGGACGACTGCACGCACCAGGCTGAGTCCAAGCAGAGGGACAAAAGAAAAGAAAATTGCTTATTGTCACAATGGCAGGAGACCCGAAAGAACATTAAAAACAGGATATGCTGCATACATGGTCCAGTGGGATCCCTGGAATCGTGTTGGAGAGGACAGAATCCGTCTTCTATAAAGTGAAGATCCAAAGAAAGGCCATCAAAAGTCACCTGGAACACCTGACGATTAGGTCTGAATGGTCTTCAGACCCCTGGTTCTGGATACCCCCACCATCGAGAACATCCTTCTTGCATCTACACTGTCTAGTTCTGTTATAATTTTATTGGTTTCTATGAGTACCTCCCTCATTCTTCTGAATGACTCAATCTCTCCTCAGACGTTCGTCCTGCCATCCCAGGAATCAGTCTGGTAAACTTTGCTGCACTCCCTCTGGAGCAAGAACATCCTTCCTCAGATAAGGAGACCAAAACTGCCAGGTATGGCCTCACCAAGGCCCTGTATAATTGCAGTAAGACATCCCTGCTCCTGTACTCGAATCCTCTCGCTAGAAAGGCCAACATATTCTTTAAAGAGTGATCCATCTTGGCTTAAAATCTGAGCTCATTCTGAATGGCTTAAGCTGGGAGAAGCCTTCTTGAGCCGCTGCAGTCCATGTGGTATCGGTAGTCCCACAGTGCTGTTGGGGAGGGAGTTCAAGATTTTGACCCAGCGACAATGAAGGAAAGGCCGATATATTTCCAAATCATGATGGTGAGTGACTTGGAGGTGAACCTCCAAGTGATGGTGTTCTCATGTAGCTGCTGCACTAGATGCTAGAGGTCATGGGTTTGGAAGGTGCTGCATCAGGAGCCTTGGTGAGTTTCTGCAGTGCATCTTGTAGATGGTACTCACGGCGGCTGTTGCACAACGGTGGTGGAGGGAGCCAATATTTGTGGAAGGATTGGCATCAAGCGGGGCTGCTTAGTTCTGGATGGTGTCGAGCTTCTTGAGTGTTGTTGGAGCTGCACTCATCCAGGCAAGTGGGGAGTACTCCATCACACTCCTGACTTGTGCCTTTTAGGTGGTGAACAGGCTTTGAGGAGTGAGAAGGTGCATTACTCGTTGCAGGATTCCTAACCTAGATAATAATCTTTATTATTGTCACAAGTAGGCTTACATTAACACCACAATGAAGTTACTGTGAAAATCCCCTAGTTGCCACACACTGGCGCTTATTCGGGTACACAGAGGGAGAATTCAGAATGTCCAATTCACCTAACAAGCACTTCTTTCGGGACTGGTGGGAGGAAACCGGAGCACCTGGAGAAAATCCACACAGACACGGGAAGAACATGCATACTCCACACACAGATCCAAGCGGGAATTGAACCTGGGACCCTGGCGTTCCGAAGCAACTGTACTAACCACTGTGCTACCGTGCCGCAATTGTCAATGCCTGACATTTGTGTGGCACGAATGTTACTTTTCACTTTCAGCTCAAGCCTGGATATTATCCAGGTGTTGCTGCATTTGGACATGGACTGCTTCAGTGTCTGAGGAGTCACGAATGGTGTTGAACATTGTGCAATCATCAGCCAACATCATAAAGCAGCTGAAGATGGTTGGGCCTAGGACACTACCCTGAGGAACTTGTGCAGCGGTGTCTTGGGATTGAGATGACTGACCTCCAACCACCACAATCATCTTCCTTTGTGCGCGATGTGACTCCAAACAATGGAGAGTTTTCGTCCTGATTCCCATTAACTCCAGTTTAGCTGGGGCTCCTGATGCCATACTCAAGATATCTCAACATCTCTCCAATGGTATATTGCAACCGGGAATGACCTCTTTTCCTTTTGTTTTCATGGAGCTGTTTTCTTTGCTGATGGAACTATTGCCTTAGTGATCCCCCTAGCATTTCCTGTATCAAAGGACACCTGGATATTCTGGCAAAGTGCAACCAGTAATCATTGGCACACCATCCAGCAGTTGTCAGCAGAAAATGTATAGACTCTGTGGTGCATGTGAAGAGTTCACTTTGACCAGCAATAGTACAACGAATGTTATAGTCTGGGATGTTACCATGCCGTCATCTATCAGCATTGACAGTGCAACACTGTTGATAGCTTCACATACCTGGACTCCACAATCACCAGCAGTCTGTCACTTGCTGCTGAAATCAATATACGAATGGCAAATGCTGCAGTTGTGATGTCCAAACAGAATAAGGGAGAGTGGAACACCAGTACCCTAACCGAGAACGTCAGACTGCAAGTGTACCAAGCCTGCATCCTCAGTATATTCCCAGGTGTGACCCGGACAACATATGCTGGGAAGAGGAAAAGGCTGAGCAGTTTTCATTTTTGCTGTCTCTGAGGTATTCTCGAGATCACTTGGCAGGAAAAGGTCACAAGCTCAGAGGTCCTGAAGCATGCTAATTCCACCAGCATACATTCATTGCCAAGCCAACAATGTCAGTGCTGGCTCGGTTGTGTTCATTGGTTGGATGATGGCTGTATACTCAAAGACCTTGCGTACAATGAACTGACATACAAGTCACGACCTTCTGGACGTCCATTCTCCCACTGCAAGGAGCAACTTAAAATGTGAAGAGGTGTAGAAAGGAATATCTGGATTTGGGGCCTAGTCAGCTGAAGGCATGGCTACCAGTAATGGAGTGATAGAAATCGGTGATCCACCAGAGGCCAGAATGGAGGACTGCAAGGTCCTGGGGTTGCATAACACTGGAGATAGAGATAAGGAGGGGTTGGACCATGGGGGGGGACTTGGATGAGAATTTTAAACTTAAGTTGCTGCAGGACCGGGAGCCAATGTAGGTCACAGAGTAAAGGGGAGATGGGCGAACGTGACTTGGTGCAAGTTCGGTTACAGGCACCAGAGTTTCGAATTGCAGATTCTTGATGATATTCTTTTTCACACAATAAGTGATTCGACTCTGGAATGCACTCCCTGAGAGAGTGGTGCAGCCAAATGCAATCAGAGCTTTCAAAAGATTGGATCATTATCTGGAGGGAAAATGTTTTTGCAGCGCAGTGGGGAAAAGGCGGGTGAGTGGGATGAGATGAGTTGCTCTTGCAGAGAACTGGCAGGGATGCAATGGGCCAAATGGCCTCCTTGTGTGCTATAACAGCACAGGGATAAATCGCTGGCTTTCAAAGCAGACCAAGGCAGGCCAGCAGCACGGTTCAATTCCCGTACCAGCCTCCCCGAACAGGCGCCGGAATGTGGCGACTAGGGGCTTTTCACAGTAACTTCATTTGAAGCCTCCTTGTGACAATAAGCGATTTTCATTTAATTTCATAACTGTCCTATGATTCCATGATGGAGCGGAGGGTGCCTCAGATGCAGAGGAGACAAAGGAAAACTCCTGCATTAATAAACCTGAATGTTTGTGACCTGGATGTATTTCCTTTATGGGCTATGTTCCTGCTGAGCAAATTATCTGTACAATTTACCACTGATCTGTTTGCCCAAACTTTAACTCTGAGCAGGAACTGGGGTGGGTGCAGAACTACTTGATGTACCGTCAATTACCACGAGACGAGAATGGTGAAACAATCGAGGCTTTATTGCACACGATGGTGTGCCTCCTGCAGCTGGAACCAGAATGGGAGCAGCGCAGGAGAGCAGACACTTTTATACTCCGCCTGCTGGGAGGAGCCAGCAGGCGGAGATTTACTGTTGTACCTGTAATACAGGGGCAGTACCGTAATACATGCACTGTTACTCGTGTTTACCACACTACTCTTGACATGGCAACTTGAGAGCAGAGATTTTAACACCCAGGCCTAACCTGCATCACCTCACCGAATTGGGCAGAAAGCAGAAATGCAAAGTCTGGCAGGAGTTAAAGTCGCCCTTCTGGTGTATGCATGGCAGATCTCGAGTCTCTGTTTTGGACAATGGCTGTGATCAACAGTCTGCACATCCTTGTTGTCCAAAATGATTTAATTGGTCTTATCTATCTTGAATCTAGAATGGTGACATTGTAGCTGTTATTGTTAGTGTTTAAAGGAATGGCAGAGTGCTGAGGTTATTAACCGCACAGCTAGATTTGTGAAACATTTGCACTTTGGCTTTCAAAACAAAAGTTGAGATAAAAAGAAAAATGCTGGAAGTCACACCAGTTTATAGATATTGAAAGGAAGATCTACATTTCTATCGTGCCTTTCATTTCTTCAGGCTGTTCAAAAGCACTTTACAGTGACGTACTTTTGAAGTTGTTGCTTTTAGCATATCTTCACACCTGTGTACTGATATTTTTTACCCTTTGGGGAGTAGTGGTGGAAGGATTCCCGAGCTGATTATCAGCCCGTTGAACCACGTTGAACGCTCCTTCCATGGCCAACAAATCCTGGTCATGGTGATATGCCTATGGGCTATATCATAGTTGAAGGTGTGCGACCACCAGCCAGCAGGTGGCGGTACAGACACACCATGCGGTCTCTAGGCTCCGGCCATCTTGCGAAGAAGATTGAGATGGTAATCAGACGTACATGTGAATGGTTAGTGCTAGGTGCACGTTCCAGAGGAGTAGTTAGCAGACTCCATGATAACGTGCTCGGTATCAGATTGCAGTCTTGCCACACGAAGCTCAATAAAAGATTCTGGTTGGACAAGTCTAAGTGTTTGGTGAGTTCCTTCGTAAAGTACAAAGGACCAAACACAACACTGGTGTTGGACTCAAACTCGGAGTTTCATGTCCAGTGGTAGGGGGCGCTATCACTGCACCACAAGGTCTCCTGCTTTTTAAGTGAAGTCACTGTGTTGCAGTGTAGAAAACGTGGCAGTTGATTTGCGCGCAGCAAGCTCCCGTGAACAACAATGCTCGGAGGACAAACGCCACCAGGACATATTGAAATGTGTCTACCCGAGGCAACATTCACGGCCTCGGTTGAGCGTCTCAACTGAACAGTACAGCACTCACTCGGTACTGTAATTGGAATGCCAGCGGGAATTTTGTGCTCAGGCTTTTGGAGTGGGGCTTAGACTCGAACCCTGCTTACATTTTGACGATCAGTTCTCCCTCCCACCCCAGTCATTGACTTTCCTTACTTGTTCAGAGGCTGACCCCCCCCCCCCCCCGTCCCCGTCCCCGTCCCGCCACCCCACCATGTATGCCTTACATTTTGTCATTTCAGTTCTATTTTAAAATAATTTACATTGTTTAACAGAGCACATAATAAACGCTGGTTGTAAATTGTAATTCCTCTTCCATTCTCTTTATTTCAGAGCTGTAGTGGTGACTTATCAGGAATACCTCGGTGTCACCTACATAACTGTCAGCGAGGATTTTAGTCCTCGGATGATCATTCATAACAGATGCCCCATCACAATCATGATGAAAGAAAATGTGAAAGGTAGAAATCTGATTTAATATCTCCGAACTGTGGTTACTATTTGTTTTTGTACTTTGTCCTTTGATTCTTTGCGATAACCAGTTTAACTTCAATATAAGAATGTGGAGGAGACCAAAACTGGGGCCATAAATATAAGATAGGCATCAATAAATCTAAGAGGGAATTCCAGTTTTTACCCAGAGTGTGGTCAGAATGTGGAACTCATTACCACAAGGAATGGTTAAGGCAAGACGAATAGCATAGATACATTCAAAGGGAAGATACATTAACGGGAACACCGCCATCTGGAAGTTCCCCCTGAAGCAACACACGACCCTGATTTGGAAGTGCATCGCTGTTCCGTCACTGTCCCTGGGTCAAAATCCTGGAACTCCCTCCCTAGCAGCACTGTGGGTGTACCTGCACTACATGGTCTGAGCGGTTCAAGAAGGCGGCACAGTGGTTAACACTGCTGCCTGACAGCTCCAGGGACCCAGGTTTAATTCCGGCCTCGGGTGACTGTCTGTGCGGAGTCTGCACTTTCTCCCCGTGTCTGCGTGGGTTTTCTCCGGCTGCTCCAGTTTCCCCCACAGTCCAAAGATGTGCAGGTTAGATGGATTGGCCATGCTAAATTTCCCTTTAGTGTCCAAAAGGTTAGGCTGAGTTAAGGGGATAAGGTGGAGACGTGGGCTTAAGTAGGGTGCTCTTTCCAAGGGCCGTGCAGACTCGATAGGCCGAATGGCCTCCTTCTGCACTGTAAATTCTATGATTCGAAGGCGGATCACCACCACCTACTCAAGGACAACCAGGAATGGGCAATAAATGGCCTTGCTGATGGCGCTTGCATCCCTTGAACGAGTACATTTTTCAAAAAGCGAGAGAGAAAGGACATGTCAGTAGAGTGAGCTGAGACAAGGTGGAAGGAGGCTCATATGAAACGTAAATACTGGCACAGCCCTCTTGGGCTGAATGGCTTGTTTGCAGTGAAGTTCTGTGTAATTCTGTTGATATTTTTTATTTTCAAGTGTATCTTACACACGCTCTTTCCGCATTGGAGAACGGCGGAGAGGTCGTGGAAGGATTCTCGCGTGATTACCAGCCCCTTGAACCGTGTCGCAAGCGCTCCTTCTGTGGTCAACAAGTGGGACTTGAACCCAGAGCCGGGCTAGAGGGAGGGATGCTATCAGTGCCCCACAAGACCGCCAATCAGATTCCATTGATTTAGAGAAACCTATACTGGAATAAAATCAGTCAATGAATGAATTAAATTTATACTTGACTGTCATGTGCTCGTTTTCATGGATCTGTGAGGTGTCTTCATGGGTATAAACGAGAAAATTACAGCGTCGAAATGGGCCATTCAACCCAACTGTTTTATTGATGTACCACACAAGCCTCCTCACATCTTACATCATCTCCTCCGATCAGCATATCCCTCTATTCCTTTCTTCCCCTTTCACTTATCCATCCACCTTGTGCTTAAATGCAGGGACATATTTGTTTATAACTTAAGCTGAATTTATTTGTGGTGTTTTAGATGCCCCAAAGTGTGCTGTTCATTGCCGAAAAGTTCCGGGTGAGTCTTCAGTTCATCATGAGCTTTATCATCAAGTCTGGAACTTTCCTGACTGCAAAACCGAAGAGCACTTTCCCAGTGTCCATCTTAGCATGGTATCTCTATCGGATCTCTCCGAGGAATGGAGCGATCTCATTGATCTCAACAGTCCTGGGACTCAGGTGAGATGTTGCAGCTTTGTTTTATCTTTGTTTTGTGCTTAGCTGTCATATGATCATTTTGTTTCCAGTTTGGGTAATTAAAAAAAGATTATGTTCTGATTTGTTGGGTTCACATTATGGCTTGTATCGTAGAAATAGGAGCAGGAGTAGGCCCCTCGAGTCTGCTCCGCTATTTGATAAGATCATGGCTGATCTGATTGTGACCGTAACTCTCTTTTTCGGCCTCGTGCCCCTCAACCATTGGCCCCTTTGCTGATCAAAAGTCTGTCCAGCTCAACCTTGAATATATTCCATGACCCTGGTCTCTGGGGAGGGACAATCCAAACATTAACAACACTCTGAAGGAAGAAATTCCTCCTCATCACTATCTTCAGTAAGGCCTTTGACAAGGTCCCTCATGGCAGACTGGTACAAAAGATGAAGTCATACGGGACCAGAGGTGAGCTGGCAAGATGGATGCAGAACTGGCTAGGTCATAGAAGGCAGAGAGTAGCAATGGAAGGGTGCTTTTCTGATTGGAGGGCTGTGACTAGTGGTGTTCCGCAGGGATCAGTGCTGGGACCTATGCTGATCGTAGTATATATAAATGATTTGGAGGAAAATGTAACTGGTCTCATTAGTACGTTTGCGGACGACACAAAGGTTGGTGGAATTGTGGATAGCGATGAGGACTGTCAGAGGATACAGCAGGATTTAGATCATTTTGAGACTTGGGCGGAGAGATGGCAGATGGAGTTTGATCCGTCAAATGCGAGGTAATGCATTTTAGAAGGTCTAATACAGGTAGGGAATATACAGTGAATGGTAAAACCCTCAAGAGTAATGAAAGCCAGAGAGATCTAGGTGTACAGGTCCACAGGTCACTGAAAGTGGCAACACAGGTGGAGAAGGTAGTCAAGAAGGCCTACGGCATGCTTGCCTTCATTGGCCGGGGCATTGAGTATAAAAATTGTCAAGTCATGTTGCAGCTGTATAGAACCTTAGTTAGGCCACACTTGGAGTATAGTATTCAATTCTGGTCGCCACACTACCAGAAGGATGTGGAGGCTTGAGAGAGGGTGCAGAAGAGATTTACCAGAATGTTGCCTGGTATGGAGGGCATTAGCTATGAGGAGCGGTTGAATAAACTCGGTTTGTTCTCACTGGAACGAAGGAGGTTGAGGGGCGACCTGATAGAGGTCTACAAAATTATGAGGGGCATAGACAGAATGGATAGTCAGAGACTTTTTCCCAGGGTAGAGGTGTCAATTACTAGGGAGCATAGGTTTAAGGTGCGAGGGGCAAGGTTTAGAGGAGATGTATGAGGCAAGTTTTTTACACAGAGGGTAGTGGGTGCCTGGAATTCACTGCCGGAGGAGGTGGTGGAAGCAGGGACGATAGTGACATTTAAGGGGCATCTTGACAAATACATGAATAGGATGGGAATAGAGGGATACGGACCCTGGAAGTGTAGTAGATTTTAGTTTAGATGGGCAGCATGGTCGGTGCAGGCTTGGAGGGCCGAAGGGCCTGTTCCTGAGCTGTACTTTTCTTCGTTCTAAATGCGAGACCCCTTATTTTTAAACGTACCATCTGTTCTAGATTCCTCCACAAGGGGGAACCTCCTCTCAGCATCGACCCAGTTAAACCCCCTCAGAATCTCATGTTTCAATGATATCACCCCTCATTCTTCTAAACTTCTATGAGCATGGGCCCAGCCTGCTCAGCCTTTCCTCATACAACAACCCCTCATCCTAGTGAACCGTCTCTGAACCGCCTCAAATGCAGTCTCTGTGAGTATAAAAACCTAACGGTAACTTTCTGTTTTCCAGTTATTTTTTTCCAAAAGTGACGTCAGAGGGAAGCTGTGATCTGATTGGTTGATAGCAAATCTGCCCCAAATTTTTTTAAAAAACACAGCTAAACTCGTAAACTTAAATTAAACTAATTAATTAATTTGTGATGGCTGGTCAGGTGATGTGCTTGAGCTGCTTGATGCGGGAGCTGGTAGACCCCATTGCGAGCTGCAGCGACCACATCTGCAGTAAGTGTTGGCTGCTCGAAGAGCTCCGGCTCAGAGTTGATGAGCTGGAGTCTGAGCTTCAAACACTGAGGCACATCCGGGAGGGGGAGACTTACCTGGACACTGTGTTTCAGGAGGCAGTCACACCTGTCAGAGTAAGTAGTTTAAATCCTGCCAGTGGCCAGGGACAGCAGGGTGTGACTGCAAGACAGGCTGGTAAAGGGAACCAGCAGTCAGGAACTCGGGAGCCTAAGCCCTTGACCCTGTCCAACAGGTATGAGGCACTTGCTCCCTGTGTGGATGGCGAACAGGGCTGCAGGAAGGATGAGTCAGCTGACCAAGGCACCATGGTTCAGCAGGCCATTCAAGGGGAGGGAGTAAATAGGCAAGTTGTAGTTGTAGGGGATTCTATTATCAGGGGGATAGATAGTATCCTTTGTGAGCAGGATAAAGAGTCCCGCATGGTATGTTGCCTGCCCGGTGCTAGGGTACGGGACATCTCTGACCGGCTTGAAAGGATACTGGAGAGGGAGGGGGAGGATCCAGTTGTTGTGGTCCATGTCGGTACCAACAACATAGACAAGCCTAGAAAAGAGGACCTGTTTAGAGATTATAAAGAGCTAGGATTCAAATTAAAAAACAGGTCCTCAAGGGTCATAATCTCCGGATTACTGCCCGAGCCACGTGCAAATTTGCATAGGGAGGCAAGAATAAGGGAAGTTAACACGTGGCTGAAAGAGTGGTGTGGGAAAGAGGGGTTCCTTTTCATGGGACACTGGCATCAGTTTTGGGACATACCGTTGGGATGGTCTCCACCTGAACCGAGCTGGGACCAGTGTTCTGGCGAAAAGAGTAAATAGGGTGGTCAATAGGATTTTAAACTAGAGATTGGGGGGGAAGGGAAAGTCAGGGAACCAAGAGGTGAAGTAATCAGTGGGAAGCGTAGCTGCTTAGGAATACAAAAAAGCACGAAAAGACAGAATTCAGGAGAGGTTACGATAGTCCCCATCCCACAAAATATGACACAGTGTATGGAAAGGCTCAGTAAACCAAGGTCCACCACACTAAGAAAACAAAAAGGGATGGTCAATAGAGAATTAAAGGTGCTATATTTAAATACGCGCAGTGTACAAAGAACAAAGAACAAAGAAATGTACAGCACAGGAACAGGCCCTTCGGCCCTCCAAGCCCGCGCCGACCATACTGCCCGACTAAACTACAATCTTCTACACTTCCTGGGTCCGTATCCTTCTATTCCCATCCTATTCATATATTTGTCAAGATGCCCCTTAAATGTCCCTATCGTCCCTGCTTCCACTACCTCCTCCGGTAGCGAGTTCCAGGCACCCACTACCCTCTGCGTAAAAAACTTGCCTCGTACATCTACTCTAAACCTTGCCCCTCTCACCTTAAACCTATGCCCCCTAGTAATTGACCCCTCTACCCTGGGGAAAAGCCTCTGACTATCCACTCTGTCTATGCCCCTCATAATTTTGTAGACCTCTATCAGGTCGCCCCTCAACCTCCTTCGTTCCAGAGAGAACAAACCGAGTTTATTCAATCGCTCCTCATAGCTTATGCCCTCCATACCAGGCAACATTCTGGTAAATCTCTTCTGCACCCTCTCTAAAGCCTCCACATCCTTCTGGTAGTGTGGCGACCAGAATTGAACACTATACTCCAAGTGTGGCCTAACTAAGGTTCTATACAGCTGCAACATGACTTGCCAATTCTTATACTCAATGCCCCGTCCAATGAAGGCAAGCATGCCGTATGCCTTCTTGACTACCTTCTCCACCTGTGTTGCCCCTTTCAATGACCTGTGGACCTGTACTCCTAGATCTCTTTGACTTTCAATACTCTTGAGGGTTCTACCATTCACTGTATATTCCCTACCTGCATTAGCCCTTCCAAAATGCATTACCTCACATTTGTCCGGATTAAACTCCATCTGCCATCTCTCCGCCCAAGTCTCCAGACAATCTAAATCCTGCTGTATCCTCAGACAGTCCTCATCGCTATCCGCAATTCCACCAACCTTTGTGTCGTCTGCAAACTTACTAATCAGACCAGTTACATTTTCCTCCAAATCATTTATATATACTACAAACAGCAAAGGTCCCAGCACTGATCCCTGTGGAACACCACTGGTCACAGCCCTCCAATTAGAAAAGCATCCCTCCATTGCTACCCTCTGCCTTCTATGGCCTAGCCAGTTCTGAATCCACCTTGCCAGCTCACCCCTGATCCCGTGTGACTTCACCTTTTGTACTAGTCTACCATGAGGGACCTTGTCAAAGGCCTTACTGAAGTCCATATAAGGAACAAGGTAGATGAGCTTGTGGCCCAGATTGTGACTGGCAGGTATGATGTGGTAGGCATCAGAGAGACATGGTTGCAGGGGGTTCAGGACTGGCATTTAAACATCCAGGGATTCACAACCTATCGAAAAGACAGAGAGGTGGGCAGAGGGGGCGGGGTTGCCTTGTTAATTCGGAATGAAATTAAATCAATAGCACTAAACGACATAGGGTGAGATGATGTGGAGTCTGTGTGGGTAGAGTTGAGGAACCACAAAGGCAAAAAAAACCATAATGGGAGTTATGTACAGGCCTCCTAACAGTGGTCAGGACCAGGGGCACAAAATGCACCACGAAATGGAAAGTGCATGTCAGAAAGGCAAGGTCACAGTGATCGTGGGGGACTTCAATATGCAGGTGGACTGGGTAAATAATGCTGCCAGTGGACCCAAGGAAAGGGAATTCATTCAATGTTTACAGGAGGGCTTTTTGGAACAGCTTGTGATGGAGCCCACGAGGGGACAGGCCATTTTGGACTTAGTGTTATGTAATGAGCCAGACTTCATTAAAGATCTTAAAGTAAGGGAACACTTAGGAGGCAGTGATCATACTATGGTAGAATTCAATCTCCAATTTGAAAGAAAGAAGGTAGAATCAGATGTAAAGGTGTTACAGTTAAATAAAGGTAACTACAGGGGTATGAGGGAGGAACTGATGAAAGTCGACTGGGAGCAGAGCCTAGTGGGAAAGACAGTAGAACAGCAATGGCAGGAGTTTCTGGGAGTAATTAAGGACACAGTACAGAGGTTCATCCCAAAGAAAAGAAAGGTTATCAGAGGGGGGATTAGGCAGCCATGGCTGACAAAGGAAGTTAGGGAATGCATCAAAGCAAAAGAGAAAGCCTATAATGTGGCAAAGAGTAGTGGGAAGTCAGAAGATTGGGAAGGCTACAAAAACAAACAGAGGATAACAAAGAGAGAAATAAGGAAAGAGAGGATCAATTATGAAGGTAGGCTAGCCAGTAACATTAGGAATGATAGTAAAAGTTTCTTTAAATCCATTGTTAAGGATGAGATTTCGAAATTCTTGGAAGTGCAGGGTCGGATTAGGACAAATCAGCATGGATTTAGTAAGGGGAGGTCGTGCCTGACAAACCTGTTCGAGTTCTTTGAAGAGATAACAAATAGGTTAGACCAAGGAGAGCCAATGGATGTTATCTATCTTGACTTCCAAAAGGCCTTTGATAAGGTGCCTCACGGGAGACTGCTGAGTAAAATAAGGGACCATGGTATTCGAGGCAAGGTACTAACATGGATTGACGATTGGCTGTCAGGCAGAAGGCAGAGTGTTGGGATAAAAGGTTCTTTTTCGGAATGGCAACCGGTGATGAGTGGTGTCCCGCAGGGTTCAGTGTTGGGGCCACAGCTGTTCTCTTTATATATTAACGATGACGGGACTGGGGGCATTCTGCCTAAGTTTGGCGATGATACAAAGATAGGTGGAGGGGCAGGTAGTATGGAGGAGGTGGGGAGGCTGCAGAAAGATTTAGACAGTTTAGGGGAGTGGTCCAAGAAATGGCTGATGAAATTCAACGTGGGCAAGTGCGAAGTCTTGCACTTTGGAAAAGAGAATGGAGGCGTGGACTATTTACTAAACGGTGACAAAATTCATAATGCTGAAGTGCAAAGGGACTTGGGAGTCCTAGTCCAGGATTCTCTAAAGGCAAACTTGCAGGTTGAGTCTGTAATTAAGAAAGCAAATGCAATGTTGTCATTTATCTCAAGAGGCTTGGAATATAAAAGCAGGGATATACTTCTGAAGCTTTATAAAGCATTAGTTAGGCCCCATTTAGAATACTGTGAGCAATTTTAGGCCCCACACCCCAGGAAGGACATTCACAACGCCAGGGTCCCAGGTTCGATTCCCGGCTTGGGTCACTGTCTGTGTGGAGTCTGCACGTTCTCCCCATGTGTGGGTGGGTTTCCTCCGGGTGCTCCGGGTTCCTCCCACATGTGCCGAAAGACGTGCTGTTAGGTGAATTGGACATTCTGAATTCTCCCTCTGTGTACCCAAACAGGCGCCGGATTGTGGCGATGAGGGGCTTTTCACAGTAACTTCATTGCAGTGTTAATGTGAGGCTACTTGTGACAATAAAGATTATTATTATTATTTAATCCATGTGACAGGGACTCACTTGCTGGAGAACCTTCGCTGTCTCCTTTGGGGAATGCCGTGGTAGTAAGTGCCACTCAGACACTTAAATGGACAGTGGTAACCCTTCTGTGGGATCTAGGGCCACAGGGGTATAATTGCTACACTAACAGCTGCCAGGTAATCGGAGACTGGTAGCTCTCCATTACAGGGAGAGCTAAGTGGGGGTCAATGCGAAAGAGAAAATGCCGGAAAATCTCAGCAGGCCTGGCAGTATCTGTAGGGTGAGAAAAGAGCTAACGTTTCAAAACCAATCAATGGCAGGTACTGGCAATGCACCCACCAGAGGCCCAGGATCAGCAAGGGGCCTAGGCTAGTGGTGATTGAAGACCAGAAGGGGATCATGGAGAGGGGATCGCCGGCTTGATGGGAGTAGGGAAATCGGAAGAAAGGGCGGGATGGCTCTTAGCAACCCTTCCCCGCAAATCTGGATCCCTCGATCGGACACTGAGTGCTTGGCAATGAAGGACTCACCCCCGGGAGCCCGCAATGAAGCCTGGTTTTTGGGTCCGTCACGTGGTGGTTGAATACCAGCAACATTGGGATGAAGCCCTCCCGCTCTGGAGTGAATCGGTGCAGAGGCAGGAAGGTGATGGGATCGCAACACCGTCAAACCCAATGAAATGCCCCAACCATCTAACTCGTCTCTGGAGGGCATAAATTCCACCCATAAAGTGTACAGCACAGAAACAGGCCACTCGGTCTAACTGGTTCCATATGAGCCTCCTCCCATCCTATTTCATCCAACACCATCAGCAAACCTCCCAGTCCATTCTGCCCTATGTGCTCTGCTCACCCAACCTCCCCTAAAATGTATTTATTTTGTTTTCCTCAACTGCTTGTTCCACTTTTTGGGCAAAGACTGAATTCACTGTTGGGATCAAGCTGGTGACTGATTTGTCGCACATCATAACCAATGTTCCCATGTTCTTTCTCATGGGTTAGTCTGATATTGGCCCATTGTCAATGCGGATTTGCAGGAGTACAGTTGGTTTGAATGTTCGCTGACTGAGGCTCAATTTGTGTGTCATTAAGTGACTGTCCTTGTGTTACTTTGGTGAGGCACTTGAAACTCTTGGAAGATGTGAGTGGAACAAAGTTTTCAACATACTTTGCATCTTGACTAAATGCATGAGTGCAGCGCCAAAATCCAGGATCAATCATGATTGTATTAAATGGTGAAGCAGGCTCAATGGGCCATATGACCTACTCCTGTTCACATTTCTTATGTTCTTGAGTTGTACAGGCTCCCACCTTCTCAAGCATCTATTCCCAGGCTCTGACAGCAGTGTTGGTCTGATGGCTGCTGGCCTCTGTCAGGCATGGTAACCCTGAGCAAGGTGCTGTAGATAGTCACAACCCCCCCCCCCCCCCCCCCCCCCCCCCACCACCCCCCCAAACCACCTGGCACTCACCTGATCCAGGTGCATATCAGCTGCTTTAGGCATGAAACAAGAAGTTGGAGACGGGCTTGCGCTGCCTTTTGCTCACAAACTCCATTTTGTGGCTGCTTGAACTTTGACCCTGACAGGTTGCCACTTTTCTGTTCCAACCCCTCCCCTTCCCTTTCGGAAATACTGAAAACTCATCCAAAATATTCCATGAGCCGTTAAAAGGCACAATCACTTGAATTCCCTCTTTACTTTTAAGTGGTTCAGCCTGTAAAATTTGAGATGTAGACCTTCAAAATCACCATGCCAACCTTCTGAAGGGCTTCCTCCCATATACTTAATTGCACAAGGCTCAGGTTGGACAGGGCGCCTGCTAAAATGTGGAAGCATCTCAACATCTCTTGAGGCCAGCCATCATATTGTTGATGTAAAGTTAGGCCTTCAGGTGGTTCTGACAGTTTTTCAGTCGGACTCGCTGATTCAACACGAGTGTGGATGGGTACGATGTACCTGAGCCAACAAGTCAGGAAAATCTGTGGTCTAAACACTATGAAGTGTGGAGATACCTGGGGTATCCAACGCGACAATCCTCCATTGTCTGAATTCGGTATGCCTTGAGCATGGGTGTGGAATGTCCAGTTATAACAAATCAGGAAAATCTGGACAGACATGAACAAACGTCAGTTCTGGTACTCAGTTGATGGAGTTGAGTTTTTTTTCTAATTGAATGAGTAATCATAGAATCCCTACAGTGCAGAAGGAGGCCATTTGGCCCATCGAGTGTGCACTGACCCTCTGAAGGAGCACCCCACCGAGGCCCACGCCCCGACCCTATCCCCGAAACCCCACCTAACATTTTTGGACACCCAGGGGCAATTTAGCACGATCAATCCACCTAACCTGCAAATCTTTGGACTGTGGGAGGAAGCCGGAAACCCACGCAGACACTGGGAGAAAGTGCAAACACCACACAGGAATTGAACCCGGGTCCCTGATGCTGTGAAGCAGCAGTGCTAACCACTGTGCCACCATGCCATCAATGAAGATTTATTAGCCCCCGCAATTGGTTGATGATTGGAAATAGCACCAGAGTTGATCTTCCCCTGCTGTATTCTCCACTCCACACTGCACCTCACTAACGTGGGAACACTGAAGCCAAGTGAAATACTCTGCCTCGCTTCTGCCGGCTTCATATAATTCAATGCAGACCTGGACCTCTGCATACAGCTCAATACTGGACCCTGCAGTGCTCTTAAGGGACCATCCATTTGAAGGATTTCTGTTTGAAGTCTCTGATTTCTTCTTGAACAAGACAGATTAACCTTTATTTAAAATGAAAACCCTTTCTTCACCTGATCCTTCATTCAAGATGACATGTTTCTGTTGACTGAAACACACAGATTAAGACCAATACCGTTTAGGATCAGTGTGATTTTACACTAAATGTCAAGCATTTGCAAAGTCCGCAAATAATGTTTAGCCAAACAATCTGTCCAACGCAGTTTTTCAGACTGCAAAACAGATTAACTGACTGCTGGAGGGTTTAGCTTTAAGAATAAATAAACGTGCTTCTTTTTATTGAATTGTATTTTGTTCCCTCCTTTCCTGCACTCAGGTGGTGTTTCTGCATGGTTACGGCTGTGTGTATGTGGATATCAGTCATCACTCCAACACCATAACCGTGACCCTGGCTCCAGAGGGTAGGGCTGGACCCGTCCTGACCAGCCTTCATGGGTAATTACCTGCGTGCGCTCTACACAGCTGGCGGATTAAATATTGTGGGCCATAAAAGAAGGTTGATCGAATTGTGCATCTCGAGAGGAGGCCATTCGGCCCATTGATCCCGTGCCAGCTCTTGAGTACTTTATAGTATTTGTTCCGATTCCCTTTTGAAAGTTATTGTTGAATCTCCTCCCATCACCTTTTTTCAGGCTGGGTATTCCACACCATAACAAAATTCTTCATCTCCTCGCTGTTTTTTTTCCCGCTTTTATCTTAAATCTGTGTCTTCGGGTTACTTGCTCTCCAGCCAATACAAATAGTGATCTAGGACCTCAGTTAAACAATTAAAACTCCTTTATGCCTCCTTTTAAATTGCTTTTTAAAAAAAAATGATTCTTTCTTGCCTTTAACCTCCATTTTCAAGTCAGTACAACATTTTCCATTGAAACGCTGTCGCAGGATCTGTGTGCTGAGCTACAATTAGGAGAGTCGCCATTTTCTTTGTCACGGGAAAAGCTACTCACATAATTTATGGAGGGCTCTTATTGCCATAAACCTCGGTACATATAATAAGAATATGGAGCAGGATTTTGTAAAAAAAAAATTTCAGGAGATGTTTATCTTGTTAAGTCAAGATGTGTGAAGAGGCCCTTCTGCCCATTGAGTCTGCACCAACAAAACAACACTAATCCCACTTTCCAGCACTTGGCCCATAGCCTTGAATGTTATGACATTTCAAGTGTTCATCCATGTACTTTTTAAAGATTGTGAAGTTGCCCTACTGCCCTCCCAGTTTACAAAGCTTCCAAGTTTTGTATCATCGGCAAACTTTCAAACTGTCCCCTGCACACCAAGACCTAGATCATTAATATGTATCAGGAAAAGCAAGAGTTCCAATACCAACTCTTGAGGAACTCCAGTGCAAACCTTCCTCCAGCCCCCCAAATATTAATTAACCATTACCCTCTGCTTCAAGTTATTCAGACAATTTTGTATCCATATTGCTACTGCACCTTATATTCCAATTTTTTATTTTTCAATGAAACCACCTCTCAATATTCAAAATCCTGAGAATTTGCCCTTTCGACTCAATCTCTCCTCATCAGACAACCTACTCATCCCAGGGATCAATCTAGTGGCCCTTCACGCATTCCTTCTAAGGCAGTAATATCAGCAAGGAAATCAAAACTGTACCTAGTGCTTCAGTCGGGGTCTGGCCAACGACCTAAAAGGTTGCCACAGGACTTACTTACTCTTTGCACTCTAATGACCTCCTTCACCCTCCCCCATTTCCTTGCAATAGAGGCTAACATATAATTTGCATTCGTAATTGTTTGCTGTACCTGCATATTGAGAGCAGTAGCAGAGGGCCCGAGTGCAAAATGGATGAGCTCGGAGGAAATGTTAGAGAAACTTTAAAACAAAGACAGGGCCAGAGGGCATAAATAGAAATTACTACAAAGTAAATATCAGGAAGAATTCCTTCAATCCTTATGTTACTGGATCCCTAGGTTGATACCTAGGGGATCCAGTAATGTAATGGTCACGTTCGAGGCCTGGTAATTCGCCAGTTCACAATCTATCGTGGCAGTTGGGAATTTAAATTGAGTTAATTAAATAAATGTGCAATAAAAAGCTAGTGTTGGAAATGGTGACCGGATTACCATTTAACCCACTTGCACCCTATAGAGAAAGAAGTCTGCCATCCTTGAAATGGTTTGGCCAGTATGTGACTCCAGACCCCACAGGTTGGCTTAACTGCCTTCTGAACTGGCCAAGCAAGCCACTCAGTTCTAATGCTTGGACGTGCGTTCGCCACATAGACTTCAAGAAGGCAGCTCACCATCACAATGGGGGGGGGGGGGGGACGTTAAATGTTGGCCTTGCCAATGACATTGCGTGAATGATTGGGAAAAAATTGTTTCGAAGAACCCCCCAGACACACGGTTAGAAACAAAGGTATTGGAGATGTTCAGAATATAACTGGACGGGTGAGACACCTGGAAACATTAAATAGTATGCTGAAGCTTTCGTTGACCCAAAGGTCCTTTGTTGAACCCTGAGATCTTTATATGCTTAATTGTAAAATCGACACTTATCTGTTGCTTGGTGCTTCAGCGTTGAAAATCGATCCAAGGCTTCCATAAAAAAGAATGTTCCATTGGACAGAATGGACCATTATCTTCAGTGTTATCTTAGGAACTACAGAAGGAAAATAGGTAATTTGGCTTTGTGAACCTGTTTGGCCATTTGATGGGATCATTGCTGATCTGTGATCGAATTCCATATAGCTGCTTTTGCCCCATATCCCCTGCTACCTTTGATTAATAAAAATCTATCCATCTTAGATTAATTGTTCATTTTAAATCTACCATCAATTTCTATTCGCAGAAGAGTGATCCAAACTCACACCATTCCTTGTGGGAGAGGTATTTCCGAACTCCGCCCCTGAAAAGCCTGGTTCTCATCTTTTTGACCATGTCCGCAATCCTAGACAATCCAACCAGTGCAAAGGTGTCTCTCTATCTACCCTGTTTCTCTGGACATCTTGGAAACTTTGATCAAATCTCCCTTAATCTTCTGAATTCCAGGGAATACAATAGAGAATATAATCTTCCCTCGTAATTTAACCCATAGTGGCCAGGTATCATTCTGATATAATTCAACCGGTTCAATCCAATATAATAGAATGACTGATCTGAAGCTCAGATATCTTTGCCTACCTTTGTTACATATCCCTTGATATCTAATAAATACGTCCTTCTCAGTCTAGAACATTTCAATTGTCTCTCAGCATCCACAGCTTTTTGATGGATGGAATTCTAGATTCCAATTACCCTTAGTATGGAAAACATGTTTCCTAATTTTACTCCGAAATGGCTGAGCTTTCATTTTATAATAGTGCTCAGTTGTTGTGGATTCTACACCAGAAGAAATGGTTATTTCCCCCCTCCCTCCATTAATTTTTTAACATCAGTTTTAATACCTCAGTTAGGTCAATCTTCTGAACTCGGGGCAGGCACAAGTGCAGTTTATCCAATCGTTCCTCATAATTTAATCATTCATAGGGCAGCACGGTGGTGCAGTGAGTAGCACTGCTGCCTCACGGCGCTGAGGTCCCAGGTTCGATCCCCGCTCTGGGTCGCTGTCCGTGTGGAGTTTGCACATTCTCCTCGTGTTTACATGGGTTTCGCCCCCATAACCCAAAGATGCGCAGGCTAGGTGGATTGGCCACGCTAAATTGCCCCTTAATTGGAAAAAATGAATTGGGTACTCTAAAATTTACAAATAAATAAATAAATTAATTAATCATTTATGACTTGGTTAAAATTCTGCTCAGTCTCTGCTATACCCACTCCAGGGTCTTACAGTAATAATAATAATCTTTATTGTCACAAGTAGGCTTACACTGCAATGAAGTTACTGTGAAAAGCCCCTGGTCGCCACATTCCGGCGCCTGTTCGGGTACACTGAGGGAGAATTCAGAATGTCCAATTCACCTAACAAACACGTCTTTCAGGACTTGTGGGAGGAAACCGGAGCACCCGGAGGAAACCCACGCAGACATGGGGAGAACATGCAGACTCTACACAGACAGTGACCCAAGCCGGGAATCGAACCTGGGATCCTTCTGCTGTGAAGCAACAGTGCTAACTACAGTGCTACCGTGCCACCCACGAATGGTGCCTAAATCTGAGTTCAGTACTCCAGATGGGGCCTGAGCTAGTCAAGCGTAACTTCCTCATCTTTGTATTCACCCCTTTGAAATAGAGACTAACAATCCACGTGCCCTTCTGATGATGTATTGCACTTGTGAACTAATTTTTAGCAATGTCTCTGCCAGGACACCCAAATTCCTTTCCTCCTCTGTAGTTGCTACTCTCTCACGATTTACAAAATATTTTAGGGAGAAGGCAAGTTGGGAGAGTATTGGAATAGTCGAGTCCAGAGGTGACAAAGATACCAAAACTGTAATTTCCTCCGCCAATGCTAGGATACTTCACCTGATTGTTCAGCCGGTGACAAATTAACACAAGCCAAATTCAACTCCTGACCCTGGGACATCTGAGCTATTCAGCCACCCAACAATCATCTGGTTTTGCGAGAGAGTAGCTTGGGGGCTTTTGGCATTCAAGACTAAAAAAAAATAGTTTGTGGCTGCCAGGCTAAAAATGGTTAAAATCCAGAAAGATGACAATCTTTATGAATAACTGGTCTGATCCTTATTAGCAGGCCCATGAGAAACAGTTCAAAGAGCTTTGTGCACAGTGTTTGAGAAAACGGCACTTAACATTTTCCATTTGTTCTCCGGAGAATTCTCTTAAATGTTTTGCGAATCGTACAGTGACAGATGAATTGCGTATCCTTAGTCTTTTGAGACTCTTTAAAAAATGCTTCTTGCCTGCTGCATTTCTGCAGCGCAGACAAATTTTAACGTTGTGTGGTTTTCCCTCATTTGTTTTTTGCACAGGACACTGAAACAGGCCATTGCAATGAGAGTGTTGATTACTCAGGCGAGCCTGACGATAAACGATGATGTGACCAATCACTGCAAGTCTTCAGAATTGCTGCGGCTGACACTGGATAATGTTCTGTTGAACCTCGCACCAATGGTGAACCAATCCAGGCCCCTGCTGCGGGAATTCCGAGCTGAGCCCGCTGATGGATTTGCGGAACTTTATATGCTGGAGGTGTGCGTTGGGGACTTACAGATTGACAATCAGCTTTACCACAAAGCAAGCTTTCACTTCCCTGCCCTGCTTTGCCAAGAGTTGAAACCTGAAAGACCACAGTGGAGAAGTGGCTCCAGTTCCACACTTTCGGCCAGAGACATTGACGACTACAAGCGCAAATGTTTTCTCACAGCCTGCGTGCTCCTTGGAGAGCAGAATTTTGCCTTCACCATGAATGAGTTGGACTTTGAATTGAAACCTGCCAGGCTTTACGTGGAAGACACGTTTGTGTATTACATCAAAACTCTGTTTAGCACATACATCCCGGACACTAGACTATACCAGAAACAAATGAGAACGTCTTTGTGCTCATCAACTGACCCCCCTGTGCCTGAGCAAGTGCTCAACGCAACTCAAGCGCTAGTTAACCCAATCAAACTGCAACGGTTAACCATCCGCTCCATCAGCTTACTAGTCAGTGTCCACGCTTCAATAAAGTTATACATTGCGTCAGACCATGCTCCTCTTTCCTTCTCTCTCTTTGAACGAGGGCCCATCTACACCACTCCCAGGCAGCTCATCCATGCACTTGCCATGCACTACGCCGCAGGAGCATTATTTCGAGCAGGTCAGTATAGCCATTTAACATTTTGACATTCCTATTCACTGGCCTGCAGTGGAACATCCAGCTTGGGCTCGGCAAAGCCACAACGGGCCCCCACCGTACACCACTTGGGAACAGGATTGGACCATTCAGCCCCTCAAACCTATTCCATCATTCAACAAGATCATACCTGTGACCTAACCTCTTATACCCACCTTTTTCCCCCATCCCCTATTACTTTTGGCTTACCAAACTCTATCAATGTCAAATTTTAATAATTGAACTGGCATCATATGGAAGCCAGTTCTAAACCTCGATCTTCTCCGTGTTGAAGCGTAGAGCAACTTCACCCCTGAAAGGCCTGGCCTGATTTTGTCTGTTTCACAGTGCAAGTTCTGTATTTTCCAGCTACTCACAGGCTCTTCAAAATTGTCTTTTTCACATGGATACAGATCTCTGCCTTAAAGGACAAGTGCCAGAAGAAGATGAAAATGCTGGCCTGTGATGAATCAGCTCATCTCATCCCTGGGGACAGGACTTTGAGGTTGTACAATTGGCCTCAGTATCTTGAACACAAGGACAGGACTAGACCCAATTAAAATGCTGCTGGTTGGGTGGAGCTATTGGAATTCCCAGATCACTAATTCCATGGTTATATTTAGTTTCTAATCAAGACTCTTGCAAAAACATGACAATCCATGTTACTGTCTCAAATGGCATAATTCAGAACCAGGCACTCCGTATTGAGGGAGAGGGCGAAAGCTCAACATTCCAATAGAATCGCGGGATATGGAAGTAGGGGGTGTGGGTGAAGAAGAATTATAAGACTTGGGTGCAGAAGTAGGCCATTCGGCCCACTGAGTCTGCTGCTCCCTTCAATAAGATTGTGGCTGAGCTGATATGATAGACCTCATCTCCACTTTCCCACCTTATCCCCACAACCCTCGATTCCCTCACTGATTAAAAATCTGTTTATTTCAGCTCTCTGCGGTAAAGATTTCCACAGATTCACTACCCTCCGAGAGAAGACATTCTTCCTCATCTCTGTCTTAAATGGGCAACCCCATACTCTGAGATTCTGCCCTCTGGTCCTAGACTCTCCCAGAAGGGAAAACAACCCTGTCAAGCCCTCTGAGAATCATATATGTTTCAATAAGGTCACCTTTCATTCTTCTAAACTCCAATGAGTACATGCCTAACCTATTCAACAACCCCTCATATAAAAATCCCTCCATACTCAGGATCAACCTAGTGAACCTTCTGTGGACTGCCTCCAATGCCAATATATATCTTATTAGATGAGGGGACAAAACTGTTCACAGTATTCCAGATGTGGTCCAACTGGTGCCTTGAATAGTTGTAGCAAATCTTCCCTACTTTTATTCTCCATTTCCTTTGAAATAAAGGCCAAAATTCCATTTACCTGCTGAACTTGCATGCTAGCTTTCTGTGATTTATGCACGTGGGCCCCCAAATAACCCTGTGCTGCAGCTTTCTGCAGTCTTTTTCCATTTAAATAATATTCAGCTCCTTTATTATTCCTACCAAAGTGCATAACTTCACATTTTCCATCTGCCAAGACTACTCATTTAACCTGTCTATATATCTCTGTAGACTCTTTGTATCATCCTCACCAATTGCCTTCCCACCTATTTTTGTGTCATCCGCAAACTTGGCAATAGTACATTCACTTCCCTCGTTCAAGTCACGAATAAATATTGTAAATAATTGCGGCGCCAGCACTGATCCCTGTGGCACTCACTACTTGCAAGGTTGCCATCTTGAAAATGCCCCTCTCATCCCAAATCTCTGTTGTCTATCAGTTAGCCAATCCTGTATCCATGCTAATATACTACCCCCAACATCATGGGCTCTTAACTCATTATGCAGCCTTTTGTGCAGTACCTTATCGTAAGAACTAGGTGCAGGAGTAAGCTATTCAGCCCCTTGAGACTGCTCCACCATTCATAGAACATAGAACATACAGTGCAGAAGGAGGCCATTCGGCCCATCGAGTCTGCACCAACCCACTTAAGCCCTCACTTCCACCCTATCCACGTAGCCCAATAACCCCTCCTAACCTTTTTGGTCACTAAGGGCAATTTATCATGGCCAGTCCACCTAACCTGCACGTCTTTGGACTGTGGGAGGAAACCAGACCACCCGGAGGAAACCCACGCAGACACGGGGAGAACGTGCAGACTCCGCACAGACAGTGACCCAGCGGGGAATTGGACCCTGATCAGTACGATCATGGCAAATATCCTCTCGGTCTCAACTCTATTTCCTGCCCGTTCTCCATAACCCTTCAACAAGATGGATAAAATCTATCCATCTCCTCAAATTTACTCAGTGGCCCAGCATCCACCGCACTCTGGGGTAGTGAATTCTACAGATTCACGACCCTTTGAGAGAAGTAATTTCTCCTCACCTCTGTTTTAAATCTGCTGCCCCCTTACCCTAAAACTATGACCTCTGGTTCTGTCAAACGTTATGTCGAAGATCAGCCATTATCTTATCGAATGGCAGGAAAGGTTTTAGAAGCTGTGAGTCCTATTCCAGCTCTTATTTCTTATGTTCTATGCTGACACATGACAAGGTACAGGAATTAACTTTTGACTTGTTGTCAGCGTTCCCAATTCATGATGGAACCACCCCATTCATTTTTCATTTCAATTCACCCACACTGCCCCATCGAGTGGAGACCGGATACCAGCTCTGAGTTCTGAGCTGATATCTAGTGGCGATACTCCCGTCTGCTGAGAATGGGTGGCCCTCATTTCCTCATATAGTTTGTGGGAGCCCATAAAACCCTCCCACCACAGTGCCAATGGTCTTATTGGCTGATGGTCATGGTAGTTACGGCCAGAAAAGGAGCTCTATCTTCGTAGCCGGGTAATGTGCCTGCTACTCCATTCACTGCTTTAGACCATTCTCCAAGGGGTCACATAAAGATGCCCAAAACACCAGTGGCCCTTTTTAAAGTTTAGCAGATTTAATGACAACCATGGCTCAATGGATAGCAGTCTCACCTCTCAGTCAAAATGTTGTGGGTTCAAATCTCACCCTCGAGACTTGTGCACGGAAATTTAGGCTCCAGTACAGTATTGAGGGAAAGATGCACTGTCGGAGGTGCCGTCTTTTTGATGAAAGATTAAACCAAGGCCCTTCTTCTCCCCAGGTCTTATGACCACATTCTGAAGAAGCATAGAGCCGATTTCCCTACTGTCGTGGCCAAAGCTTATCCTGCAATCAATATCACTAAAGCAGATTATCTAGTCATTATGAGTTTGTGGGAGCTTGTGTACAATTTAGCTGCCATTTTGTCTTCGTTACAACAGTGACTATGCATCAACCATACTTCACTGGGTTTGAAGGGCTGAGACATCCTAATTCATGAAAGGCCATATGGAATGCAAGTCTTTGTTTCTTGTGAATTTTTATTTACTTTCTCATTTGTGTAACCATTGACGTTTTTGGTTTATGCTCCATGCAGGTTGGGTTGTTGGCTCTCTGGAAATTCTTGGAAGTCCCGCTAACTTGGTGCGAAGCATTGGGAATGGGATAGCAGACTTCTTCAGACTCCCATACGAGGGACTGACCCGTGGTCCAGGCGCCTTTGTCAGTGGAGTCTCCAGAGGAACAACTTCATTTGTAAAACACATTTCCAAAGGTAAATGTTATTTTTCTCACTGTATTTAAAGTCCACATTCTTAAACAGCATATTGCACACATTATTACTTTGATGTCATGTAATAATTCCTCAGATGTCAGAAACCTCTGTTGGACACTGTGGGCAAATACGGAACACCAAACTGTGCTGGTTTCTAAAATGGCCTTGTCCTGTTTCAGGAAAAGTGCACCTTTTAAAATAGTTTAATTATCAATCCTTAATATGTCTTTCCTTATCATCATAGATTGTCATCATAGAATTTACAGTGCAGAAGGAGGCCATTCGGCCCATCAAGTCTGCACCTGCTCTTGGAAAGAGCACCCTACCCAAGGTCAACACCTCCACCCTATCCCCATAACCCAGTAACCCCACCCAATACTAAGGGCAATTTTGGACACTAAGGGCAATTTATCATGGCCAATCCACCTAACCTGCACATCTTTGGACTGTGGGAGGAAACTGGAGCACCCGGAGGAAACCCACGCACACACGGGGAGGATGAGCAGACGCCGCACAGACAGTGACCCAAGCTGGAACCGAACCTGGGACCCTGGAACTATGGAGCAATTGTGTTATCCACAATGCTACCGTGCTGCCTTATAATCTGTTATTTTTTCATTGATTCGTGTGATACGAGCACCAAGGGCAAGTCTGGGATTCATTGTCTATCCCTAATTGCCCTTCAGAAGGTGGTGGTGAACTGCTGCACTCCCATGTGTTTTTATTTATTCTTTCATGGATGTGGGTGTCACTGGCAGGGCCAACATTTGTTGCCCATCTCTAATTGCCCTTGAACTGAATGGCTCAGTAGGTCATTTTCAGCGGGCAGTTATGAGTCAACCACATTGTTCTGTGTCTGGAGTCACATGTAGGCCAGACCAGGTAAGGATGGCAGATTTCCTTCCCTGAAGGACATTAGTGAACCAGATGGGTTTTTATTCAAAATCAATTACGGTTTTACGAGACAAGTTTCCAATTTCAGATTTTACTAATTGAATTTAGATTCCAGCATCTGTTGTGGTGGGATTTGAACCCACGGGAGGAATTTAACACCCTTCCCACCAGCGGCATCTTCCTTTCCCGCCGAAGTCAATGGAGTTTCGAACAGCCCGCCACGTTTTCCAGCCCCATTCCCACCGTAACGGGGCTGTAAGCTTCGGCCCCAAGTCTCCAGAGCATTAGTCTGGGCTTCCAGATTACTAGGCTCGTGACATTACCACTACAACACTGCCTTCCCATGTAGTGTGGGGACACCCACACTGCTGGTAGCAAGGGAGTTCCAGGATTTTGACCCCGCGTCAGTGAAGGAAAGGCAGTATGGTTCCGAGTTGGAATGGTGTGTGACTTGAAGGGCAACTTGCAGGTTGGGTGCTCCCATGTTCCTGCTGGCCTTGTTCTTCCAGATGGTAACGGTTGGGTGTTTGGAGGATGCTATCAAACAGTAATTTTCACACGTGTATGTAAGTTAGATGAAACATGTGTAATTAATTAGTATCCCCTTTATTTGTAGGAATCCAGTATACTTTTAGCACCTGGTTGCCAGGCATCTTATAACTCAGTTGTCGTATCCATGTATGAGTCTTCCTATTCAAAAATGGTAAAGATCGATAATTGGTTTAAGAATGCAGAAAGCAATACATTTCTTCTCAAAGGGTGGTACTGCGGCGCAGTGGTTAGCGCTGCTGCCTCTCAGCGCTGAGGACCCGGGCTCGATCCTGGTTCTGGGTCACTGTCCGTTTGGAGTTTGCACATTCTCCCCATGTCTGTGTAGATCTCATTCCCACAACCCAAAGATGTACAGGCTAGTCGATTGGCTATGCTAAATTGCCCCTTAATCGGGAAAAATAGAATTAGGTAGATTTCTTCCCAATGCGCAGATAACAAATTACCGTTTAAAATAAAAGCAAATTGCTGCGGATGCTGGAATCTGAAACCAAAAAGAAAATGCTGGTCTGGCAGCATCTTTAGGGAGAGAAAAGAGCTAACATTTCGAGTCCATGATGACCCTTTGTCAAAGCTTTGTCACAGTTTCAAATAATTTGCTGACTCATTTACATTTCATTTTATGAAATCACTCCATCAGAACCTTTAATATCTGATTAAACCCTGTCCTCGGGGCCAGGATTCTCCGAGCCTCCACGCCACAATCGTGCTCGGCGCGGGTGTGGGGAATGGGGTATCAGACCTGCGATCGGGTCCGGCGCCTTCCCGCGATTCTCCGGGGACTGGAGAATCGCCACCAATTGCGCGCACAAAGTCGACGCGGCGCCAGTCGGGGGCCATTGAAAGGGGCCCCCGCGGCTATTCTCCGCCGACAACTGGCCGAGTTCCTGCCGACGTGGTTCACTCCGGGTTCCACCTGGTGGACACTTCCGCAGCTGTCCTGGTGAGGAGCGGGGGGATCCGTCATTGGGGGGGGCCTCCAGGACGGCCAGGCTCGCGATCGGGGGCCACCGATCGGCAGGCGCGCGCGATCTGGAGGGGGGGGGCCCGCTGTGTGGTTCCGTCATGTTGAGCGGGGCCGCCGCCACGCGCATGTGCGGATCCGTGGCCGGAGGTGCAAGGCCCCATTTCAGCAGCCAGCGCTGCGTGGAGCACTCCGGCGCCCTGCTACCCCCCTTCAAAACGGAGAATCACTCTGGACTTTCTAGAAAAACGTCCAGAGTGATTTGCACCCATTTTCTCGCGGGCGTGGGGACATGGCCCCATTATAAGAGAATTCCGCCCCATGCATCTATGAAGAGTATCTGAAGTCAAAGTTCTAACCTCTGTAAAAATGAAAAAAAAAAATCTTTTAAATTAATTCTAATAATATAGAGTGACATGGAAAGAAAACATCTTGTCCAGCTCAAAAAGATGGAAGGATTATATTTATTGTTATTTATATATATATTATAATATGTCATAGTTACATCTGAAATAAATGATGTAATGAAGATTATCCTTTCCCTAAAGTGTCTTGTGAAAGAGGTCTTGACATTTGTGTAGTTACAATCACATGAACATACCTGTTTCCTTTTGTTATAACGTTGGAACTTCTCAAACTGATTTTGCTGTGTCAACCTTGCGTAATAGGCAGAACTTTTAAGGGAGCTAAATTGTTATATCATAGAATCCTTATCGTGCAGAAGGAGGCCATTCAGCCACAGAGTCTGCTCCGACCATCTGAAAGAGCACCCTACCCTGCCCTATCTCTGTAACCCCACCTAACCTTTGGACACTAAGGGGCAATTTAGAAAGGCCAATCCTCCTAATCTTTGGACTCTGGGAGGAAACCGGAGGAAATCCACTCAGACACGGGGAGAACGTGCAAACTCCACACAGTCACCCGAAGTTGGAATCAAACCCGGGTCCCTGGCGCTGTGAGACAGTAGTGCTCGCCACTCTGCCACCGTGCTTCCCTAGTTTCCTCGACCATAAACGATCAGAAAGTTGTTCTCCTAATAATAACACATCTTTTCACCAATGACGGCTAGTCGTGTTGGCACGTCCCAAGAAGAAGGCGGAATAATCTGTAGGATCAGAAGAAGGCGCTCTGCACATCAAGCCTTGTTCCACCAATCAATTGGATGATGATATCTTAACACCACCCACCCACCTTTGTTAATATAGACCCTTGCCTAACAAAAGTTCTTCAGTCTCAGTTTTGCGATTTACAATTTATGAAGAGAGTTCCAGATTTCTCCCTACCCTCTAGGTTAAAAAAAAAAAGTGTCTTGGCATCGCACTTAAATGGCCTAACTCTAATTTTGCGGTTATGCCCCCTTGTTCTGGACTCCCCACCAGAGGAAATAATTTCACTCGACCTACCCTACCTTAAACACCTTAATTACATCACCCCATCAGCTAAGCTGAGCAGCAGTAGGTGGATTTTAATTCTCAACGGTAAGGTCTTGTGCATTGGAAATTTGTAAGAAATTTTCAGAACAAATGAAGAGAATTTATATGAAAATAGGAAAGATAGAGGCAATTGTGGGGGAGGAATTAATAGTCGAAAAAATATGCCAATTGAAGCAGAAGTGAAATGTTAACAACTTTTAATTTCTTTTGAAAAATTTTGTTTCAAATTAATAAAGCATTCTACTGCTAGCCCCTGTTTGCCCCTCAGTGTAATATTCAGGTTATTCAGTGTCACAGACTGTGGACGCTAACAGTTGATCACAGAAGATTGGAATTTTCAGGGTTGCATATGGTTCAATTGTGCGTCAGGTTGGTATTCTCTGGAGGAGAGCTGATTGCAAGGAGGAAAGACCAATGAGATCACAGCAGTGCTGAACAACTGGTGAGACCAGAAAATATGATCATACGACACAGCACAGAAGGAAGCCATTCAGAACCAACGTGCCTGCGCAAGCTTTTTTTAGAGAGCTGTCTTGATGCTAACCACAAAAGCGAAGTGGGTTCACTTCCTCTTTTTCACAACAGAAACTACTTTGCTGCTTTAATGTGGTGACGAGCTGTCAATCATAGCAAGAGTGTTTATAAACATTGTGCTCAGCTTCAAAGCAGAGTAATAGAGATGCATTCAAGCTTGAAGAGAAATATAAATGAATACTCCACCAAACACCTGTGTCTGGGCCAATAACACTGGCTAGTGCAATGTATTTTTTGTGAGGGCCACGATGAATCCAGCACGAGTTTGTAGAATAGAAAGAAATAACATTTATTTATAATTACATATATATACAGCAGCAGTACTTCCTTGCTGCTCACTCCTCTCTAGCTGGTTCCATACTGGCCAGCTCTATTTATGCAGGGACTCTGCTAATGATTTCTCTGCCCCCCTCATTGGGGAACCTCATACTCCCTGACGATTGTCGGATTGCCATTAGTCCCCAGCCAGTGGTAAGCAGGCAGGTTACAACAGAATTGCTGTGTGGAATTGAATGGAAGATTTGCATTTCAAAGGCTGTCAGGGGATTTGTAGCCCTACAAGTGTACTTGGCTTTGGAGGAAGCTTCTGACACTGTGAACAGTTACTGCTATAAAGGCTTTTGCCTGAGGCAGCAGATGTTAGGAAAGGGTAAGTTAAAATGCAGTGATTTTTCACAGGAGTTCTCTTCAGCATGGGGGCTTCTGATGGTGGGTCGGGGCGACGGGTCACCCTTATGCGTGCATGCTGTGGGGGGTTGACCCATAATTCCGGTGGTGGGGGGAAGGATGCCTCTCTTTGTCAGTGGGTGTGGGGGGTGGGATTAGCGTTGTTGGTGGGAGGGGTCCTGCCGCCGGACCTCAGGGGTGGCCCGCCCAAAATGGCGACCCGATACCATGATCCTGACGGATTCTAGCAAGCCGTGCATAAATTAGCCTGATTAAGGAGAGGGAATCGCACCTGGGCCCTGCTCCCAGGCCCAGCGTGGACCAGTCCCAATTGTCCGCTTGCGAGAGCACTTCACAGAATCACGCAGTGTGGAAGAGTCCCTTCAGCCCATCGAGTCTACAGCGACACATGAAAAACACCTGACCTACCTACCTCATCCCATTTACCAGCACTTGGTCCATAGCCTTGAATGTTACGATGTGCCAAGTGCCCATCCAGGTGCTTTTTAAAGGATGTAAGGCAACCCGCCTCTACCACCCTCCCAGGCAGTGCATTCCGGACCGGCACCACCCTGTAAAAATCTTTTTCCTCACATCCCCCCCTGAGCTTCCTGTCCCTCACTTTGAACTTGTGTCCCCTCCTGACTGACCCTTAACCTTAGGGCAACAGCTGCTTCCTATCCACCCTGTCCATGCCCCTCATAATGTTGTACACCTCGCTCAGCCTTCTCTGCTCCAACAAAAACAATCTAAGCCTATCCAACCTCTCTTCATAACTTAAATATTCCATCTTACGCAACATCCTGGTGAATCTCCGTCCTCTCCCCCCTCCCTTCCCTTCCCCCTCCCCCCCAATGTGGCAACCAGAACTGCACACAATACTCCAGCTTTGACCTCACCAAAGTTCTATACAACTCCAACGTGATCTCCCTGCTTTTGTAAACTATGCCTTGATTGATAAAAGAAAGCGTCCCATATGCCTTTTTCACGACCCTATTAACCTGCCCTCCCGTCGTCCGAGATCTATGGACAAACACGCCAATGTCCCTTTGTTTTTCAGAACTTCCCAGTGTCATGCCATTCATCCAACCCTCCGAGCGGAGAACCTTGGCCATGAATTCAAAAGGAACGGGAAAGACTTCATAGAATCATAGAATCCCTACAGTGCAGAAGAGGCCATTTGGCCCATCAGGTCTGCACCGACTCTTCGGACAAGCACTCTACCCATATCCACTCACCCAACCTGACCACCCCTCTCTACCCCCCACTAAAACCATAACCTAACCTGCACATCCCTGGACACTAAGGGGCAATTTATCATGGCCAATCCACCTAACTTGTACATCTTTGGACTGTGCGCAGAAACCGGAGCACCCGGAAGAAACCTACGCAGACACGGGGGGAATGTACAAAAGCCACACAAACAGTGATCCAAGGCCGGAATTGAACCTGAGTCCTTGGCGCTGTGAGGCAACAGTGCTACCCACTGTGCCACCGTGCCGCCACTTGCATTTATTTGCCACCTTTTATAACTCCAGGACATCTCAAACTGCTTTACAGTTAACAAAGTACTTCTGAGGCATAGACAATGAAGGAAGGAGCAGGATTAATTTCATACCTGACAGTAAAAGTGGTGTTGTTTAAAACAAAGGGTTTGCATTTATATAGCACCTTGCTCGGATTCAGGAAATCCCAAATTGCTTTACAGTCAATGAGGTGCTTTGGAAGTGTAGCCACTGTTAAAGGAAATGCGCAGCCAATTTGCACGCAGCAAGCTCATGCAATAACTATGTGATAGTGATCAGTTCATTTGTTTTTATGATGTTGATTAGGAGGTAAGTAATGATCAGGACACAGAGGATAACTCCCCTGCTCTTCAAAATAGTGCAATGGGATCTTTTGCGTCTTAATTATGTGCTTTGTAAAAAACAAGAATACAGCATCACATTAACTCACTGTTTTGTGCATTTCTGTACAGGTACACTGACATCAATCACCAATCTGGCTACCAGTTTAGCTAGGAACATGGATAGGCTATCCCTGGATGAAGAGCACTATAACCGACAGGAAGAATGGCGAAGACAACTTCCAGACAACCTGGGGGAAGGTTTGCGGCAGGGGTTGTCCCGACTGGGAATCAGTCTGCTGGGTACGGCAATATTGACGAATCTGATAATAAATCTAAAATTTAACTGTAAACCTCGAGAGCTCATCAGAGTAAATTCTGAGGACCAAACCTTATGAATGCTGCCTTATTGAATCTGTTCAGTGCTAGAAGGCTAATAACCCCATCACCGGAGGCCATGCGTTATAAAACAGACCGTTTTTCAGTGATGGCTCTTTAATGTGAGTTCCATTATTGATGACTGTAAATGTGTCTACGATGTGTCGACCATTTATGTTGAAGCACTTCAGCTATGTTTACACGGCTTTAAGTTCTGTTTAAACCTTGAAGAAAATCAGTTCATAATGAAGGAACCCAGGCCATGCCTGTCCTGAAGCAATTCTGCTCACTTCAGGGAAATGTATCTATTAATCTCAATAAGATATTGCATTTCTATGTTCTTGCTTTGCCTACAAAGCAGCTTTACGTGTCTGTGGTGGGTTGCACCATGTGGCAATTGGTGCATTGCACAGGGAAAGCTATCTGCAAACAGTACCTATTGTGTTCATTTTTAATGGAAAACTCTTTGGTGTCAAAATCCATTTTGTAAAAGTCCTCCTTCATCTCCCTTTGATAATTGACTTTTTGCTTTTTTTAAGGGGGGGGGGAGGGTGGTGATCAGTGAGGAGATGGGTGGTGCGGTTGTGTGGAGCGAGAACAATTTTACTGAAAGCTTTCTTAAACCTTTTGTCGGTGTTTATGTGAATTGCGCTGCAAGAAGGAACATTAATGCGATGGCGTTTTCCCACCCTCGTTATTTTGGTAAAATGCAAAGCTGATTTCCACCATGGTCTTCAGACATAGTCATTGCATAGAGAGAATGGTATTGTACTCATTTATTTTGATAATGGCCAGTTCAGGCAGTCAGAGCACTCACTATGATATTTAGGCTGTCTAGACTGTAGGTATTAAAAAGTGATATATTAAAGTATTCTGAATAGTTGAACAAACTGATATGGGCCAAAATGCAAATGAGAACGTGGACTGCAGAGTTACACAACTGAACAGAATATAAACCAAATAAGATTCTGTAGCAATGGGAAATCTTAAATCCAGTGGAGTGTGCTGTTACGAACAAGTCGGATCGATCAATAGATTATCATGAAAAGGATGGTAATTTGCTTGCATTGATTCTCTAATATCGGAATGTGATGGCAGAATAAACTTCAATTTTTATCTCAGGAAAGCATAGGGAATGTACGGAACAGGAACAGGAAGAGGTCATTCAGTTCATCATGTCTGTGCCAGCCAAGAGCAAGCCAGCTGAATCCCACTCTTCAGCTCACAGTCCATAGCCCGTAGGTTGCACTATATGCGGTTTTGTGATGTGGATTGCTGCCTCTGCCACCAAAGATGTGCAGGTTAGGTGGGGTTACTGGGATAGGGCGGTGGAGTGGCCTAGGTGGGGTGCTCTTTCAGTGGGTCGTTGTAGACTCAATGGGCTGAATGGCCTCCTTCAGCACTGTAGGGATTCTATGGATTCAGGCAGTGAATTCCAGATATTTCCCATGCTCTGAGTGAAAGATTTTCTCCTCAACTCACCTCTTGTGTGTTCTGCCAATTGCTTTATATCTGTCTCCACTGGTTATTGACTGCTCTGCGAATAGAAGTAGACGCTTCCGATCCACTCTGTCTAACCCCCATCATAATTTTATACATTAGATTTCTCCTCAGCCTCCTGTGTTTCAAAGAAAACAATCTCACCCTATCTACTCTTTCCTCTTAGCTAAAATTCTCCAGTCCCAACAACATCTTGGCCAATCTCCTCTGTACCCCTGAGTGTGATCAACATTTGTTGCCCATCCCTAATTACCTTTGAGAAAGTGGTGGTGAGCTGTCTTCTTGAACCGCTGCAGTACATGTGGTTCACCCACAGTGCCGTTAGGGAAGGAGGAGTTCCAGTGGCAGTGAAGGAACTGCAGTGATATACTTCCAAGGCAGAATGCTGAGTGACTTGGAGGGGAACCTCCAGGTGGTAATGTTTCAACTTATCTGCTGCCCATGGTCTTCTAGATGGTAGTGGTTGTAAGTTTGAAAGGTGAGGCCAAAGGACCCTTGGTGAGGTTCCTGCAGTGCATCTTGTAGATGGTACACACGGCTGCCACTGTTCGGCGGTGGTGGAGGGTTTGAATGTTTGCGGAAGGAAAAGCAATCAAGCCTCTGGGGTGGTGTTGGAGCTGCACTCATCCAGGCAAGTGGAGAGTATTCCATTACGCTCCTGACTTGTGCCTTGTAGATGGTGGCCAGGCTTTGGGGAGTCAGGAGGTGAGTTTCATGCTGCAGAACTCCTAGTCTGTGACCTGTTCTAGTAGCCAAAGCATTTATCTGGCTAGTCCAGTTAAGTTTCTGGTCAATGCTAACCCCCCAGGATGTTGATAGTGGGGGATTCAGTGATGGTGATGCTATTGAATGTCAAGGGGCAATGGTTTGATTATCTCTGATTGGACATGGTCATTGCCAGGCACTTATATCTTGTGAATGTTACTTGCTGTTTGTCAGCCCAAACCTGGATATTGTCCACGTCTTGCTGCATTTTCACATTGTCTGTTTCATTATCTGTGGAGTCGCGAATGGTGCTGAACATTGTGCAGTCATCTGCAAACATCCCCAATTCTGACCTTATGTTGGAAGGAAGATCATTGATGAAACACCTGATGGTTGGGTCTAGGACTCTGCCCTGACGAACTCCTGCAGTGATGAGACTGAGATAACTGAGCTCCAACAGCCTTTCTGGTAAACCAGGGACACTGAAAATTATAGATTACAGGCAGACTTCTAAGCAGCAAGCCATTGAAAACTCCGCTGCTGTAAACTAATTCACAGTTGAAGACGTGATCGCACATCACCCCTTTGTTACACTGATGCCCGATCTGGCAACACCTTAATTTTACAGTTTTCAATCCCTCTGTGGTCTTGCCCCTCACTACCTTTGTCAGCCCCTCCAGTTCCACAATCCTGTGAGATTTCTGCACTCCTGTAATTCTGACCACTTGCGCATTCCCAATTATAAATGCTACACTGTAACATTTGTGCCACACCAATTGCCAGGCAATGACAATCTCCAACAAGAGAGAGAGTCTAACCATCTCCCCTTGACATTCAATGGCATTACCATCGATGAATTCCCCCCTATCAACATCCTGGCGGTTGCCATTGACCAGCACCTGAACTGGAATAGCCAGATAAATACTGTGGCTACAGGAGCAGGTTAGAGGCTAGGAATCCTGTGGCGAATAACTCACCTCCTGACTCTCCAAATCCTGTCCATAATATACAAGGCACAAGTCAGGAATTTGATGGAATACTTGTCTGGATGAGTGCAGCCAGCTTCAACAAGAACATTGACCATTCAAGACAAAGCAGCACACTTGATTGCCGCCTGATCCCTCAACATTTGATTCTGATCTCGGGTGACACTCTCCCTATGACTGCGTGGATTTCCTTCGGGTGCTCCAGTTTCCTCCCACAGTCTCCAAAGATATGCAGGTTAGGTTGATTGGCCATGCTACGTTGCCCCTAAGGTCAGTTGGGGGTTATGTGGATATGGCAGGGGAGTGGGCTTAGGAAGGACGCTTTTTCGGAGGGTCAGAACAAAGAAGAACAAAGAACGTTACAGCACAGGAGCAGGCCCTTCGGCCCTCCCAGCCTGCGCCGATCCAGATCCTTTATCTAAACCTGTCGCCTATTTTCCAAGGATCTACTTCCCTCTGTTCTCCGCCCGTTCATATATCTGTCCAGATGCATCTTAAATGATGCTATCGTGCCCGCCTCTACCACCTCCGCTGGCAAAGCGTTCCAGGCACCCACCACCCTCTGCGTAAAAAACTTTCCACGCACATCTCCCTTAAACTTTCCCCCTCTCACCTTGAAATCGTGACCCCTTGTAATTGACACCCCCACTCTTGGAAAAAGCTTGTTGCTATCCACCCTGTCCATACCTCTCATAATTTTGTAGACCTCAATCAGGTCCCCCCTCAACCTCCGCCTTTCCAACGAAAACAATCCTAATCCAGTCAACCTTTCTTCATAGCTAGCACCCTCCATACCAGGCAACATCCTGGTGAACCTCCTCGGCACCCTCTCTAAAGCACCGGTGCAGAGTCAATGGGCTGAATGGTCTCCTTCTCCACTGTAGGGATTCTATGATTCCGTGATTTGCTCCCTCGAGCACCGATGCACTGCAGGAACTCACCAAGTGTCCTGAGACAGCACCTTCCAAACTCATAATCTCTGCCATCCAGATGGATAAGGGCAACAGGCACTTGGAAAAACCACCAGCTAGAGGTTCCCCTCGAAGCCACCTAATCCAGACTTGGAAATATATTACTGTTCCTTCAGTGTCACTGGGTCAAAATGCTGGAACTCCCTCCCTAACAGCACAGTGGGTGTACCTACACCACATGGACCTGCAGCGGTTAACAAAGGCAACTCACCATCACCTTTTCAAAGGTAGTTCAGGGTAGACAACAAAAGCTAACCTGACCAGCGACGCCCACATCCCACAAATTAATTTTTTTTAAACCTCCCCACAGTCTGCAGTTTTCTTCCTGACTAAAAACCGAAGAACCAATTTTTGTACCATCTGCAAACTTTGAATCATAAAAACATTTGAATCTAAATCATTGATATATACCACAAACGACAAGGCACGTCGTACTGAGCTTTGCAGAACCAGATTGTAAAACACCCATCACCCATCAACTTTGCTTTCTGCCTCTAAGCTAATTCTGAATCCAACAGTTGATATTGGTTTACATTGCAAGCCCTAATCGGTATCTTCTTCTCTGAGTACCTTACTTCTCACTGTTACAGATCTTTCTATACACAATCAACCTCTTGTAACGATTCACACAGGGAGTGAAACCCAAGCGTAGTCTTTACCTGAATCAGAGTTAGAAGGCCAAAAGGGGGTGGGTAGAGAGATGGGGGCAATAATTAGAAATCTTGTCAGACCTTGGCAAAAGTGCAGGGAATTAGGATTGATTCCTCTTTCAAAAGGACAGCATAGACGTGGCCTTTTTCTCTGCTCTATAATTTTATACGGCTGTATAACTCAAACAAAGGGAATAATTTCATTCCTGGGAAAGGCTAACTAAAAAACTAATATCAAAGTAGTAAAGCTACTCCCAAATCAGTGATAGATAATAATCTTTATTATTGTCACAAGTAGGCTCACATTAACACGGCAATGAAGTTACTGTGAAAATCCCCTAGTGACCACACTCCGGCGCCTGTTCGGGTACACAGAGGGAGAATTCAGAATGTCCAATTGTCCTAACAAGCACGTCTTTCAGGACTTGTGGGAGGAAACCGGAGCACCCGGATGAAACACACGCAGACACGGGGAGAACGTGCAGACTCCGCACAGAGAGTGACCCAAGCCGGGAATCGAACCTGGGACCCTGGCGCTGTGAAGCAACAGTATTCACCTGCATCCTCTCCTTATTGGGACTTAGCTCTTTAGTTCCGTAGATTGAAGAGTGATCTCATTGATCACTTATTGCAGGGTGGCACAGTGGTTAGCACTGATGCCTCACAGCGCCAGGGACCCGGGTTCCATTCCAACCCACGGTGACTGTGTGGAGTTTTCACATTCTCCCCGTGTCTGCGTGGGTGTCCTCCAGGTGCTCAGGTTTCCTCCCACAGTCCAAAGACATGGAGCTTAGGTGGATTGGCCATGCTAAATTGCCCTTAGTGTCCAAAGGTCAGTGGGGTTACGAGGATAGGGTGGGGGAATCGGGCGTAGGTTTGGTGCTTTTTCGGAAGGATGGTGCAGACTCGATGAGCCGAATGGCCTCCTCCTGCACTGTAGGGATTCAATGATTCTATGAAGTGTGTAAAATGTTAAATGTATTTGATCAAGTAAGTGTGGAGAAACATTTTCTTCTGGTGGTGAATTCAGAACAAGGGTCCGCAAACTTAAAGTTTGAACCAAACCTTTTGAGGAGTGAAGCCAGGAAGCACTTGTTCAGGTAAAGGGGGGTGGAAATTTGAAACTATTTGGCCCGGCAAAGTGTGCCCTCTGTGAGCCGATATAAAGAAGCATTAATACTGGGGGTACAATACTTGGCCCAGAATATCTACCCCTCAAAGCTAAAGGATGAATATTTAGGGTGGTGGCAGACAAAGGCATGAAAATCGCTACCCTGTGGAAAAGGCAGGTTTGGACCCTTTGTCACTTCTGCTTGATATTTCCAGGCGCCATTGCTGGTATTGTGGATCAGCCGATGCAGAATTTCCAGAAGACGGTGGAGGTTTCAGCTGGACGCAAAGCCAAAGATGTCATCTCTGGTGTGGGCAAAGGCATTGTGGGGGTTTTTACCAAACCAATTGGAGGGGCCGCCGAGCTCGTCTCTCAAACCGGTTATGGCAAGTATAGAATATTCTGTGCTTTATCGGACGCTTTTGCGAACATGCCATTTCTTTACAAAGAAAAAAAGAGCAAAGGAATAGGAGCAGACATTTGGCCCTTTGAGCCTGTTCTGCCATTCATCAAGATCATTGTTGATCCTCCACCTCCATTCCAGCTTCCTGGCCAATCTTCATCTCCCTTAATTTCCTCAGCACCCAAAAATCAATCAAAATCTGTCTTGAATATGCTCAATGACTGAGTATCTCGAGTGTAGGGAACTCTGAACAATCATAATGCTGTGAGGTAATAAATTTCTCCTCATCTCCGTCTTAAATGGCCGGCCCCTTATTCTGAGATTTTGGCCCCTGATCTCGGTTCTCCAGCCAGGGAAGCATTTTCTCAGCATTTACCCTCTCAAGCCCCTTAATAATTTTATATGTTTCAATGAAATCACCACTCATTCCTGTGCACCCCAGGGAATATAGGCCTAATCTATTCAATCTCTCCTCACCGACAATCCCCTCATCCCAGGAACCAGTTTAGTGAACCTTTGTTGCAATCCCTCGAGGGTATGTATGTCTTTCCTTAGGTAAAGAAACCAAAAGTGCACACACGACTCCAGATGTGGCCTTGCCAATTGAATAATTGTATTAAAACGTCTTTACTCTTGTATACTAATCCTTTTATAAAAGTCACTTCATAAACTCAACACACCTTTCTACAGTTTATGAACTTAAAATGTCCCCCTGTGCAACAGGGCATGCTAAGTAATGACTAAGCCTAAATGTCACCACATTAGGTCAGGATTTCAAATGCAATAACACAGTGTCTTCAGGATGACTGTAGAAAGGAAGACTGCCATATTCTTGAAACCCAGCAAGAGAAACGGCCTTTCATTGTTCACTCCCTTGATCTCCTGTGGTAAGATCTCTCCGTACTGTACTGGAGTAGCAGCCTTCGCGCAACCTTCTGACTCAAGGGGGCGAGACTTGCTACCACCCTGAAGTGCCCACTCGCAGACTGATATAACCTGAAGCCCTGAGCCTGTGTGACGACGGAGGAGAAAAACCCACTTCAACCATTGGACTCAACCTCCACATGTGTTTTGGATACTGAACTTCTGCTTTTTATTTATTTTAATGTTGCAATTCTGTTGATTTAACTTAAAGATTAGCCTGCAACTATAATAAGTAATGGATATATTTTATTTGGGAAGAGAGATTGTTTCTCATAATGATGCTGCTCGGAAATACTATCCAATGGAAATTATCATACTTGAATGTTGAGCTAATGTCGTCGTCATCATATATAGAAATTGCCCATTGTTACTGTGTTAGTTTTAAGTTGGATGCTGACACTGTTGTTTAGACTTTTGCAATTGCCTTCCCCCAATGTTCAGGAGACCAGCTTAACGTATTATTAATTTTTGACACTGTTATTGAGACCTGCCTTTTACGTAATTGCGGTTAAAGCGATGAATATCCCTATCAGTCTGTTCCAAACACATTACATCATTTCAGCACCGTGTGGTTGCTAGTTCAGTAGAAGTAAGAATCTTGTCTTTATTGCTGTAGGTATTTTACATGGTGCTGGACTTTCTCAACTTCCAAAGCAGAGGTTTCACCCCACTGAGCAACTGGCTGACCAGGCCCCAAACAGTCACGTTAAATATGTCTGGTAAGAGTATTCTGGCAGTCAGTCATTTTTATGATGGCATTATTCATTACATTGCTCTGGCTTAGTATCAAACTAACAGGTCATTTATCTTGGAAAGGTTTGTTTCTAACATGAAATGTTTCAGTTCTGGAATTTTAAATGTAAAAAAAAAAAAATGAAATTAATGGTTTGTGTTCGCCAATTTGCTACCCCGACAGGAAAATGCTCCAGTCTTTGGGCAGGCCTGAAGTCTTTATGGCCTTGGACGTGGTTATCATGAGCAACTCTGGCCAGGAGTACGATGGATGTTTGCTGCTCACCTCCGAGGTTTTGTTTGTGGTCAGTGTCAGTGAGGACACACAGCAGCAGGCATTCCCAGTCACGGAGATTGAGTGCAGCTTGGACCCAAAGAGGGATAACTGGCTGCAGGTTGTGCTCAAGCAACAGAGGGTATCGTATGACGCAGAGGTAAGGCTCTATCCCCTGAATTGGAGCTGTTGTAGGAAATGGGACGGTTTTGAACCCTATTAAAGGCAGCCTATTTATCCTCCGTGAAACGTTTCTCAACAACCAAAACTTTTAAATCGTAAATCTCTATCTTTCTGTCGTTGGACATTCTGACAAGTCTTTCATTCACATTAACACAAGATATCCTGTTTGCTAAAAGCTCTATCCCTGGTGTCAACCAACACAAATTTTGAATAATAGCCTTGTCTGCCCCACAAATTGAAGGCAGTTCTCCACATTAGCATTTTGTAAAATACAAGGCCTTGCACAAACGTGCTCTTGTGACAATCCTTTCCTCACTATTTGATCAGTTTAAATAAAAATACAATCAAATGCCGCTTGAACCCATTAAGTTTAATTTTTAAGTGTTTATTTCCCGGTAGATCGCTTTTGTTGTTGGTTGGCAATTATTAGCGATGAATTAGCGGTGAAGTTGTTGTAGTTGTAAATTTAGTCTTTAAACTAACCAATGTGCATACAGGGCCTTTATTAAAATTTAGTCATCATAAGTTTACTCCTGAATATGCATCTTAAATTCACTCTCCAAAGTAACTGATTAACCAATATAACTTCTTTCCTCTGTTGAGTCCCGTACTAAAATTATAATTTATTAGCCTAAACTTGGGGCCATTAGTTATTTTGCCCATTATCATGCCATTACCTCTGTTTCCAACAGGAACACCATTTATATCATGCCTTTAATGTAACAAAATGTCGCAAAGTGCTTTATAAAACCAAGTATGACACAGAGCCACCTGAGGTCAAAGAAGTAGATTTGAGAGGTGTCTTAAAGGAAGAAAGTGAAGTAAAGAGGTGTAGGGAGAACCTAGTCACGGCCACCAATGTTTTCTTTTTAATTCACTCATGGGACATGGGCATCGCTGGCTAGGCCAGCATTTATCGCTGAATGTGGATGCGGTGCCATTCAAGTGTGCTGTTTTGTCCTGGATGGTGTCAAACCTCTTGAGTGTTGTTGGAGGTGCACTCATCCAGGCACGTGGGGAGTATCCCATCACACTCTTGACTTGTGCTTTGTGAGTGGTGGGCAGGATTCGGGGAGTCAGGAAGTGAGTTACTCACTGCAGGATTCCTAGCCTCTGACCTGCTCTTATAGCCACAGTATTTATATGGCTAGTCCAGTTCAGTCTCTGGTCAATGGTAACTCTCCAGAATGTTGATTGGGGGGAATTCGTTGATGATAATGCCGTTGAATGACAAGCAGCGTTGGTTAGATTTTCTCTTGTTGGAGATTGTCATTGCCTGGCACTTGTGCAGCGCACATGTTAATTAGTGGAGCATTTATAATTGGGAATGTGCAAGAGGCAAGAATTAGAGGAGCGTAGAGATCTCTGACGAGTGTTAGAACATAGAACATAGAGTATGGAACAGGAGGAGTTTACAAAGGTAGGGAGGAGCAAGACCACAGAAGGGATTTGAAAACAAGAATGAGAATTGTAAAATTAAGGTGTTGCCAAATCTGGTGTCAATGTAGCACAGGGGTGATGTGCGATCAGGTCTTCAACTGCGAGTTAATTTACAGCAGCGGAGTTTTGGATGGCTTGCTGCTACAAAGTCTGTCTGTAATCTGTAATTTTCAGTGTCCCTGGTTTCTGAGTGAGTCTTGTACAATTAACCACTTAAACCTCTTGGATTTCTCAGTTATTACTTTTTGGGAGGGGCGTTTATAGCACTTTCAGTGCATTAAATCCAAAAGTAGTAGTTTTGTAATTCAGAGCTGCTCACAATCTACTGTATCTTAAAATAGCTAAAGATTTTCTTGAATGTTTTCGCTAATAATGACTCACATCATTACGAAAGGCCGTGTCTTTTGTTCACCTTCCTTTCGATGGAAATAAAACAAATGAACGAGCAGAGTGTTTTCCATTTATTTCATTTTGAATGGCCTTCCTTGAAAAAAAGGGACCTTCCTTCTTGGTGCATCAAATTGAGGATTTCATAAATGTGATTTATTCATAATTGAGGCAAAGGAAGTAACTGCCACAGTTACAAGTTAAATGTTTGGAATTAAGGACTCAGAAGAAAGACACGGGGAGGGGTAACATGGTGGTAATGTCACTGGACGAGCAATCCAGAGACCCAGGGGACCCGGGTTCGTATCCCACGATGGCAGATGGTGAAATTTCAGTTCAGTAAAATTCTGGAATTAAAAATCATGAAACCCATTGTCCACTGTCGTAAAATCCCATCTGGTTCACGAATGTCCTTTCCGGAAGGAAATCTGCCATCCTTTCCTGGTCTGGCCTATTTGTGACTCCAGACTGACTGGGCAATAAATGCTGGCCCAGCCCACATCCGAGTAACAAAAACAGGGAAGGTTCACCAGAATTGTATTAAGGTTGTAACAATAATGTTACGAAAGTACACAGTTTAAAATGTCATGACACCCTGGGCTAGTGCATGGTTAACTCCATAGCCGTAACGTAGATTTCATTTAAAATACAAGAAGGACCTTGGCTGAGTCCAATATACTACAGTCACCAGGTTTGTAACTTCAACACAAATAACCTTTTATTATGTACAGTATAATAATTAAATGGACAGCGGGGAAGCGGTGGTTGAAAGGTGAAGAAAATATTAATAGGATAAAGGATTTTTGATGCACTGGGATGACTTTCAGTTAATGTCTTTCTGAAGTTCATGATTTTGTTTTGGTGGTACTTCCTTCTAAGCTTGAGATGATTCTTTTCTGGCAAGGTTGTCTACTTTCTCTGTAGATTCAGGATCTTTTCAAGTTTACAGCAAACATGTGCCAGGCACTCACTGGTTTTAGAACAATTTAGCTGTTCTCTCACTTCAGCCAGCAAGCAAGGGAAAGAGAGTGTGTTCCTTCTCTTTCCAAGGTCTCAACACTTCTGCCAAGTTCTCTCAGAAACCATCATGCAGGAACCAATCACTGACTGTTGTCAGGCAGCATGCTGTCTCTGACCAACTCACCAATTGCCAGTTAGCCGCTCGAGCCGACTTGCTCTAAAACCGGTTCCTAAAATTCACTCGGTGCCAAAGAGTGTGGTTTCTCCTCTCCAAGGTACAAATTCTGGAACATGCTGTCCTGGCAAGTACTCTTCTGCTTAAAGCACATTTCAATTATAGGTCCATGGACCAGAAATAATAAAAATACAATCAATGGGAACAAAGGAAGTAAACAGGAAAGACTACTGCAAAATCGATTGAGATACAATGGGCTGTGCGTCCAGAGAGAACTACCTTGATGAACCAACAGACTGATGGAGCTGCTGATCAGAAGAAACATCCTTGTGTTTCCATAAAAATATCCTGATTTATAGGATGGATCATACCGGCTGTGTACACCGGCGGGATAATCGACGGCGCATGGGTTTCCCGGCAACAAAGGCTGCAGTGAGCGGGAAATCCCGTTCACAACGGCAGGACCAGAAAATCCCGCCAGCGGGGCACCTCCGCTGTCGAAAAGCACGCGGCAGGTTGCATAATAAATCCCGCCCATGGTTTAACAAATTTCGTTTTTATAATATAGAAATACAATAGAGTATTTTTGACATTAGCTGATATCGATTCAGCAGCTGTCAAACACTTCTCCTAATTTTTGTTTCCTTTAATCAATATCGTCCATTTTACCCAATCAACTAAAGTCAAATTGAACTTCATTGCACTAAATAATGACACAGAAGGAGAAATTACTCATGGCCGTTTGGGAGATTAGGCGCCGGGAAGCTATTTCCCGAGCAATTTAGGACAGGCTAATAGGCCAGCACTCTGCCCACGAGATTCTGGAGCAATTCCCAATTCCCATTCCTGCCCCCGTCAGATTCACTGGGGCCGGAATTGGTACTGGAGAGCTTGACAAGCTGGAGCTGATGTAAGCACTCCATTCCCCCCACACTCTCATTCCAGCCAAGAAGATGGCTCCACACAGAGTAGCCCCACACTTCGCCAACACGGAGCTCGAGAGGATGTTCAATTCGGTGGAGGAGAGCGGGACACTCACTTCTCCAGTATGGACAGAGGCTACCGCCTGCGGCCGTTAACCAGGCCTGGGCAGAGGTGGCTGAGGTACTCATCGCCTCACCAGGTGGAGTGGCACGTCGTGCCGCAAGAAGATGAACTCGGGTGAGCCACCACCTCTGTTACCCTGGCATCACTCCTGTCCCTCACTCCTCGCATCACACTCCCAATCCCATTGAGGCTAATCAAAAGCCACCTACCCACATCTTCCTCACATCCCACCCTGCACCAAACCCCAACACCTGTATTGCCCTCTTTGACCAGGTGCCTTGCACACATGCCACCCCATGTATAGAACCCCATGTAACTCGCCTCCATGCACCTCACCATGTGCTTTACATGTCGTCTAGGAAAAGACGGCTCATAACAGAAGATGGCGGGAGATGACCAGAGGGGATGTCCCGGACCTCCAGGCCCTCAGCCCACTAAGCAGAGGTCAATTGCATTATCTGGAGAGGGCTATCTCCGAGGCAGAGGTCGGCATGCGACAACCACGTGAGCCCCTAATGCAAAATGATGTCCCTATAACAAGTGTGTCATCCCTCTCCCCCAGACCACTCCTTCTCAAGATCTCACCATGTGTCTTGTCTTTTGTCTTGCAAGATCACCAACAGACCGTGCCGGTCCATCTGGAGTACCTGCCTCGCACCCAGCCACAATCCTAGCGCACCCCGGAGAACCAGTCCGGGGACGACACCAACCTCTCTGTCACCTTCACCCTCCACCATAGCAGAGACTATCACCTCGGTGGGGCATTTTAGTGAAGAGGCTCCTGGGTCACCTTCACGTACACACAGCTGTAGTCCGGACATGTATCGTGCTTCTGGAAAGTATGAACCATTCACTGGTGAAGATGCCGACACCGAGACAGAATCTACAGGAGGGGGCATCAGAAAACTTTCCAAGCAGGTGCAGGAGATTGTGCCGACTGTGTGTGGTACCCTGGCCAACACAACGGGTGACGTCTGCGGTGGAAGCCTTGGATCAAAACGTCCCATGCTTGGGGCACACTGCGGTCGATGGCTGAGGCTCAGGACAGGGGAGCCCAGTCACAGGCAGCCATGCATCAGGCCCACATGGACATTGCTGCGGCGCTCCAGATCCCAGCCCAGTCACAAAGGGTCATGGCTCAGGGCATTGAGAGCATTGACCGAGCGCCGACTGACCTGGGCCAGTCACAGAGGGGCATGACCGAGGCGCAGAGGGACATGACTCACTCGCTGAGGGATGTGGCCAAGTCTCTCAGCTCCATGGTTGAGGGCATTGCGATGAGATCGGGCCTCCAGGACTGGCAGTGCTAGATGAAGGTGGAGTCTCCGGAGCTCACTTCGGCCTCACCTCCATCCCATGGAGTAGCACGGGGGCCATTAGCAGCCCGAGGGAGGAGGAGGTGACTGGGCCCGTGCCGGTGTCTGCGCCGGGGAGCTGCTGGAACACCTCGGCGCTTCTCAATTCCCTCCACCTGATACTGGCACATCTGACGGGCAGCGGGCAGAACAGGGTGGCACCTCGTCATCTGTGACACTCGAAGATTGGCCAGGCCTATCCAGGTCCAGGCCCTCCAGAGGATGGTCACGAAAGGCATCCCAGATCAGAGGGTGAGATATACAGCAGGCCGCCTCCACGTCTTATGTCCTGCCTTGAAAGAGCGGTAGGCCACCTAATATTAGGAAGTTGGACACCAGTTAAGTTGGCACGGGTGCGACACATAAATTAGAGGTAGGGGTCACAAAGTAATGTATATAGTCACTATTAAACACCTTTTCACAAACATTCTGACGTGTCTCAACCCTCTGTCTGAAGGGTGTGTGGGGTGAGTGCTGAGGGTGTGCCGGGCGGGGGTATGTGGGAGCTCGGTGGTGTGGGTGTTGAAGGGTAGAAGGGGGTAGGGCAACGAGGCCAATTGAATGTTCCGCCTGCGGTCACCCTCAGAGGCAGCAGGGAACAGGGCCAGAAGTGTGAGGTCACCTAGTAGGACAGCTTATCCAGTGAGTGCCCCATCAGCACCCACCATCTCCATAACCACACACCCCACAAAGAACATATGGGCCTGTGAGATGGATTGGCCAGCATACCTGCAGAGACCAACCAGGTGTACAGTGGAAGGTAATCCAGAAGGCAGGAGTCAGACTTCGTCAAACGATGAGGAGCACCAGAGCTCAGCTCCCAGCGAGTCGTCATCATCCTCTGTCCCGTGGGCAAGACTCACTGACACCGCCTGCCCAGGGCCAACACCCTGTAGTGATGCTCGTAGGACCCGCAAAGTGGGGGGGAGAGGGAGCTGGGGTGGTGGGATGGTGTGAAGGGAGGAGGGATGCGGGAGGATATGAGTGGCTATGGGGAAGGGGGCACCACTTGGAAGAGGGTGGGGGAGAGTATGAAGAGGTGGCACAGGGTGGCAGAGCTGCCGGGGCCGGGCCTCTTAGTTGGCAAATCTGGAAGTGATGAGGTTGTCCCACAAGCGGCGACCCTGGAGCACACGTTGGGTAACCTGCCATGCCAACCCTGACTCCATGCCCGGTTCTTCCAGGCCACCCTCCTCATCCTCCTCATCAGATGAGGCCTGGCTGCCTTCCTCCTCCAGCATGTCCCCCCTCTGTTGGGCAATTTTGTGCAGCAGGTCAGCACGATGTTTGAGACTCTCCTGGGGCTATATTGAGGCCTTCCATCAGAGCGGTCCAGGCACTGTAGGCGCATCTTGAGGATATCGATTCACCGCTCCTGGTTGCTGCATCAGTGTCGTTATAGAGGTTCTCCGCACCGGTCCGTGGCCTCCAGAGAGGTGTCATGAGCCAAAACCTCAGCGGGTAACCTTTGTCACCCATGAGCCAACCCCTCACCAGAGGGGTCACCACGAAGGTGCCGGGAACTGACGAGTGTATTTACAGGACACCGTGAGCAGTCAGCAGAGTGAGCAGCCAGCGGGGGGGCCGGTAACTTGTACAAAATGGGTGCATTTAAAACACATACTGCAGCAATGGGGGTCTGAGCCAGGCCACACAGGACCGAGGGAGACATCCTGATCCATGGAGCTGTCACCAAATTGCTCTCCATAGCACCCACGTGACTTCCGCCTGAGGGAGGCGGAGCATCGTGGAGGCCGGGAGCATTGTGGGTCAAACGCGCTAATGACTTCTAAATGAATGCAAATGCCAGTTTTGGATGCCGCCACCAGCGAGGGTTGCAAACCTCATTATAGCCACCAGCGAAGGACCCGAACATTGTGCCCGAATCGGTGCCAGGCTCGGACCTCGATTTTGGCCAGACGCCCGATTACCTGCGGCGTCGTGAAATGGAAAATTTTGCTCAATAACTCCAAAAATCCAGTGAGGAGTTCAGGAGAATCCTCTTTACCCACAGAATGACTAAGGGAGAAGCTAAGTAATAGCATTCAGGAGAAATGAATCGAAGGAGGTGCTGATAGGGTGAGGTGGAATAGTGTGAGCGGATGCTTTTTGATACACACATGCTGTAACTACTGTGTAATTCTATGTAAAGACAAGGAGAAAGACTGAGAAGGTGTCCAAGAGTGAGTATTAATGCCGATGTGGTTCTTTCTGTCTTGTTTAGGGAGATGGCATCCGAGAAAGACTTTCTGAACAGCAGTATGATCGGCTGGTGGATTACGTCACGAGGATGTCGCAGTACATTGTTCCCAGTAGCGCAGCCATGCAACTGGCTTCTCAAGTCGTTGTTGCTGATCCGCCAGCTCCCAGAGCCAAGACTTACCAATACTTGGTGGACCGGCACTTTGGACTTGTCTTTGTGAGCAGGTTTTCTATGGTGAAAAACAAGGCACTGCGGAAGGGATTTCACTAGTCAAAAAATGTGCAACAATGTCAAAGGTTTTCTTTTTTAGCGATGAAAATGCTGATGTTTTGCTGAATAAAGGACTGCCAGCTCTTCATCAGCATCAGCGAAGCACAGCGCTATCTTTCCATAAGAACTTTTAATTAAAAGCAATGTAATTTGGGTCAGTTTGTTTACGTAATTTAATGAATTTGCCTTTCTCAATACTGACCCTAGATAAATCAACTGTGTAAATATATGTTTAATGAAAGGGATGTGGCCACTAACGCTGCTGAAGCAACTTAGTTAAGTGCTGTCAATAAGGAGTTTTTATTATTCTCTAATGATTGCTTCAACGAAACAAGTGTTAATATAACTGAAAATATTGGAAGTAAATAAATGTTAAAGTCGGAATTGCACGTGCCATTTTATTTTGCAAATAGTTTGACGGGTAAGCAGCTAATTGTCGAAGGGTCTTTCGGGCTAATGCGTTCGACAATCAGGTGAAAGATTCTCACTTGTTATAAAACAAACAAGGTTGAGAAAGCGAGAATCTGCTGCATCTGGCAGCTGAATCTTATACCAAATAGGTTTCAAAATCGTTGTGCTCCTGGCTGCTTCCCCCATCCTCCACCTTCCATAATTTTATGCTCATCCAAACCCCTGGTGCCCACATTCTTAATTTGCACCAGGAGCCTTTCGCCTATCACCCCTGTGCCCCTGACTTGCGTGGGTTCCTGCCCTGGCAAAGCCTCGTGTTTAAAATTGTTTTCAAATTGTTTTGAAAAGCCTCCACGGCCTCCTCTCTGTAACCTCCTCGGACCGCTCCAACCTCCGAGATATCGAAGCTTCTCTTATTCTCTAAACCTTGATTTTCTTTGCTCCATCATTGGTGAGTAGGCTGTCAACGGCAAAGGCCCAAACCGCTCGTCATCTCTTCCTTGAAACCAAACCTCTTTGACCAAGTTTTAGGTCAATTGTCTGAATACATCTTTATGTGTCTCATTGCCAGTTGGGATTTGATAATGTTCATGTGAAGAGCCATGGGAGAATTAATTGTGATCAGCGTCCGATATGATTTCTTAAAAATTCATTCAAGATATGGGCTTCACTGATTAAGCCAGTATTTATTGTCCATCCCTAATTGCCCTTCAGAAGGTGGTAATGAGTTGCCTTCTTGAACTGCTGCAGTCCTTGTGGTACAGGTACACCCACTGTGCTGTTAGGGAGGGAGTCCCGGGATTTTTCACCCAGTGACAGTGAAAGGTCGGCGATATAGTTCAAAGTCAGGATGGTGTGTGGCTTGGAGGGTAACCTCTAGGTGGTGATGTTTCCATGCGTCTGCTTGTCTTTCTAATCTTGATGGTAGTGGTTGTGGGATTGGAAGATGCTGTCTAAGGAGCCTTGGTGAGTTCCTGCAGCGTATCTTGTACATGGTACACACTGCTGCTACAGTGTGTCAGTGGTGGAGGGAATGAATGTTTGTGAATGGGGTACCAATCAAACGGGCTATTCTGTCCTGGATGGTGTCAAGCTGCTTGAGTATTGCTGCAATCAGAGGCAAGTTTGTGGACCCACAAGCGGCTCTGCTGTGAAGGAGGGGAGAAAGAAGAGGGAGAAAGCAGTAATGGTAGGGGATTAATTAGTTTGAGGAACAGACAGGCGTTTCTGCGGTCGTAGAAGTGACTTCGGATCGTCTGTTGCATCCCTGGTGCCAGGGTCAAAGATGTCACGGAGTGGCTGCAGGACTTTCTTCTGGGAATGGGTGGTCAGCTGAAAGCTGTGCTGCATGTTGGTGCCAATAAATTAGGTAGGAAAGGGGATGAGGTCCTGAAAGATGATTTTGGGAATCTAGGATTTAAAAAATAGGACCTCAAAAGCAGTAAACTCAAGATTAATGCCAGTCCCACGTGCAAGCGAGTATAAAAACAGGAGAAAATACTGGACAATTTCAGCAGGTCTGGCAGCATCTGTGGAGAGAAAAGGGAGCTAATGTTTGGAGTCTGGATGACCCTTTGTCAAAGCTATCATCCAGACTCGAAACGTTAGCTCCCTTCTCTCTCTACAGATGCTGTCAGACCTGCTGAGATTGTCCGGTATTTTCTGGTTTTGTTTCAGATTCCAGCACCCGCAGTAATTTGCTTTTTTGAAACAGGAGAATTGAGCTGTTAAACATGTGACTGGAAAGCTGGTGTAGGAGGGAGGGCATCAGATTTCTGAGGTATAGGGACTGGTTCTGGGGAAGGTGAGACATAGATACATAGAAGATAGGAGCAGGAGAAGGCCTTTTGGCCCTTCGAGCCTGCTCCACCATTCATCACGATCATGGCTGATCATCCAACTCAATAGTCTAATCCTGCTTTCTCCCCATAGCCTTTGATCCCATTCTCCCCAAGTGCTATTTCTAGCCGCCTCTTGAATATATTCAACGTTTTAGCATCAGCTACTTCCCGTGGTAATGAATTCCACCACTCTTTGTGTGAAGAAATGTCTCCTTATCTCTGTCCAAAACGGTTTACCCTGAATCCTCAGACTGTGACCCCTGGTTCTGGACACATCCATCATTGGTAACATCTTCCCTGCATCTGCCCTGTCTAGTCCCGGTAAAATTTTATAAGTCTCTATGAGACCTGTGCAAGTCGGCCGATCTACACCTGAACAGGTCTTGGGCGATTATCCTCACAGGGAGATTCGATAGTGCTGCTTCATTTGTGTGTTGGAGGAGGGAAGGAGTTTAAACTAGTTTGGCAGGGAGGGGATAGAAACTTAAGGTCAAATCCAGAACATGGAAGAAGATTTAGAGAATTAGTGAGTGACTCTGAAAGGCAGGAGGAGCACAGGTTAATTAGTCTACAGCACAGGAATTTGGCGGCGGTAAAAGGTAATGTAAATACAAGGAGCAGAATAAGCAAAGCCAATGGGCTGAGGGCACAGATAGATACTTGGCAGCATGATGTCATCGCTATAACGGAAATATACTTCAAGCACTGACTTGGGACACACAGTGAATGTGGACACCCTTCGTCACCTGCCCTTGCAAGAAAGCATCACGTGTACTCCAGTACCACAGTAAATCATCGTGACATTAAATTTTTTAGACATGTTGCCAGTCTTGGTGAAGTAGATCAGGAACTGGATCAAATACGTACAGGATGGGTCTGAGAAAATTAAACCATTCTTTACCCGCGAGAATTAATTGAGTTATCAGGGTAACATCATACTCTGAGGAACAAGAGTTCTTGTACTAGGCAGAGAGCTGGTCCTCATTGAATTGCACAGCGCTCACCCTGGCATCTCTCTGTGTGGCAGCCTGGCATTGATGCTGATATCGAGAAGCTAATCAAGCACTGTCAAGAGTGCCAACTGCAACAAAGATTGCCTGCTACAGCCCCACTGCACCCTTGGAAATGGCCTGGCTGGCCGTGGGTTTGAATCCGTATCGATCGCGTTGGTCCAACAATGTTTTTGCTTATGATCGATGCACAGTATCGCATGCCACCATCAAAAGATTACGCCAATGCTTTTTAATTCACAGATTAAACTCACAAGGGCAGCACGGTAGCACAAGTGATTAGCACTGTGGCTTCACAGCGCCAGGGTCCCAGGTTCGATTCCTAGCTGGGTCACTGTCTGTGTGGAGTCTGCTCGTTCTTCCCGTGTCTTCGTGGGTTGCCTCCGGGTGCTCCGGTTTCCTCCCACAGTCCAAAGACGTGCAGGTTAGGTGGACTGGCCATGATAAATTGCTCTTTGTGACCAAAAAGGTAAGGAGGGGTTATTGGGTTACGGGGATAGGGTGGAAGTGAGGGCTTAAGTGGGTTGGTGCAGACTCGATGGTCCAAATGGCCTCCTTCTGCACTGTATGTTCTATGTTCTATTACCTGAAGTCATGGTATCAGACAACGGAACCGTATTGACAAGTGCTGAGTTTCAAAACTTCACCGCTCTCTACGATATTAAACACGTTTGAACTGTACCTTAGCACCCAGCATCAAGCAGACCAGCCGAGAGAGACGTACAAACGTTCTGGTCTAAAGAAACTGCAGGAGGCACCTTGGAGACCAAAATCACACGATTCCTCTTTAGCTATCGTATCATTCCACATGCAGCAACGGGAACTCCACTGGCAGAGATGCTAATGAAACATCGGCCGGGATTCTCCGAAATCCCGGCCAAGTGTAGACGCCAGAGTGGTGGTGTACGCCGGCATCAATGGGCCTCCTGGCCCAGCAATACAGCGGTCTTCAGGGGGTCAGTACGGCGGCGGAGCTCCGACACCGAAAGACGGCCCTGCACGGCCGGCGCGGGTCTGCGTATGCGTGCGACGGCTGTCTCCGCGCAGGCACATGCGCGTGGTTGTAGTCTCCACGCCGGCGTTGAGCAACATGGCGGAGACCAACGGCGGGCCCACGCGGAAGGAGGTAGGCCCCCTCCAGATCACGGGCGCCCGCCGATCAGAAGCTCCCGATCGCGAGCCCTGGATCCCGTGGAGGCCCCCTCCGGAGTCAGATCTCCCCGCCCCACCCACCCCTCACCAGGACATCCACTGCGACCGTGGGTCCGAGCTCCCGCCAGCTGGTACCACGTTGGAGCCACGCCAGCGGGACTAGGCGGAACACGACAGGTGTTCGGCCGCTCGACCGCGGAGAATCACAGTGGACCGGCGGCGCGGCGACCGCAGGGGCGCGATTGGCGCCGATTCTCCTCGGAGTCAGGAGAGGGTGCCGCCTGGGATGGGCGGTGCTGTCGATTGGAGGACCTGTGGGAGAATGGACATGTGATCAGTGGGAGGGATGGGTCAGTAAGGCAATAACAACTCGCGTTTGACAGGTCCTCCGGGTGGAACCCGATGGTTCCTCACCTTTGCGGCTCTACCAGCCTCCGTGTGGGTGACTGCCCTGTCCTCGTCCACCCCGGTCCCTCCAGGAGCCGCTCCTCGAAGGAGGTGAGGATTCTTATGTACGGCACCCCTCCGCCAGTCTCGGCCTCTCCCGAGGGTTATGGAAGTACTTTTCCTGAGGAGATACAGAGAGGGTATCGTTAGCCACACTCGTGGTTCACAGCTGTAGGCTAGGGGGTGTGAAGGAGGGGGTGGAGGATGGGCTGGGGGTCGCTTAGGGACTTGGGGGTGGATGCTCCCTTTGGGGAGGGGCATTGGTACCTATTCACCCGTGTTGCCCGGTGTGGATCATTGACCTTTTTCTGGCACTGGAGGCCAGTCCTGTTCACACTGCCCGAGCTGACAGCTGCCACCACCTCATCCCAGGCAGCACTGGCTGCCTTGTGACTGACCCTCCAGGACCCGTGGGGGATCAGGACATGCCTCCTGGCCACCACCGCGACTAGCACCCTCCCCAGATCAGCATCTCCGAATCTTGGGGCCGGCCTCCTGGGCAGCATTATTGCGAGTTGGCTGAGCAAGTGCAGCTGAAGTGCTGCTCGCCTTGTTATCGGGGGGCTGGTGAGCGCAGTCCCGGCGAATCAGCTGGCGAGCCTTCAATTGCGACGAGAAGCCCGTGAGACCTCGTTAAGTGGACCAATTAACGCTGAATCGCATTGCCGGCCTCACTGGGCTGAGCGCCGGGAAGCTCGCGGCAATTACCGCTCGCTGCCACACTGAGAAATGTTTCCAGAGAAATGCGCCCTGAGGCGTAAATGTGGGCGGCATGATTGCGAAATTTGCAGATGACGCGAAAGGCTGGTTGTGTGGTTGACGGTGAAGAGGGCAGCTGTTGATTCCAGAATTATACCAATGCTTTGATTGAGTGGGCAGAGAAGTGACAAATGGAATTCAATCTGGAAAAGTGTGAGGTGATGCATTTGGGGAGGGCAAACAAATCAAGAGAATACTCAATAAACGGGACGATATTGAGGGAGTTGAGGAAGAGAGAGACCTTTGAGTGCATGCCCTTGAAGGTGGCAGGACAAGATAGACAAGAAAGTATACAATGGCCTCTTTCTGCACTGTTGTCTAGTACCACAGAGGGTGATGTTCAGATAGGTGACAAAGAACTTGTAAATTGTGGAGGAGGAGAGGGGCAGAAGTGTACGGAGGGAATTCCAGAGACGATGAGTTGTACAATGATTCAGGACTGAAGGAGGCTATTTTTATCCATTCACGGAAAGTTGCAAACCAGTCCAGAGGGCATTTAAAAGTCAACTGCATTGCTGTGGAACTGGAGTCATATGAATGGCCAGACCAAGTAAGAATGTCCTTCCCCTAAAAGAATTTGAGTGAAACAGGTGGGTCTTTCCAACAATTGACAATGGTTTCATGGACATCATTGGCGGAACGAGACAGTATGGCGGAACTCTCAACAATCTGACTATTTTACAGCAAACAGGGTCTATTTGCTCAATGCGAGTGCAGCAAAGCAAACAGTCTACAGAATCCATTTAAATCGAGTCTCGACAAACTACAGCAAACACAACTGAAGACCAAAACTGCAGCAGCTTCTCCCAATTAAAAAGGAGGGCGATTTCTCCAACAAAATGTAGCAAGTGAAGGATAGTTACACAGTTTTAAGTTTTACAACAACGCAGACACCAGGAGAATTACCCAACCATTTTAACCATGGCCGAGAATAATGGCGAAATCGTATGCAGCCCTTTTTTCCATATCTTGGCATGAACGTTTCTGGATGTAAGATTCCTCCCGCTGACACGAACATGATAGATATCGAGGGTAATTGAGTATTCAACCCGAAATGGATCGCGCAGCAGCTCATCGTCCTTCACGGTTGGAAGGAAATTAAATGTAAATGGTGTTGCATCGTGTACGAGCCGAATCAGCATATGAGTTGCAGGAAGCCTTCGGGAAAACATGAACAAGAATATTTGGGCCAACTCATAAAAGTTACCAGATGCAGGACAGTACTGGGCATTGCAAAGGCAGATGAAACAGCACAGATGTTCACAACAGGAGATATAAATCTCGATTCACTGCGCGTTGTGTACACATTCGCAAACAAACAAAATCTCATCCCGCTCCCTTCAAAGGAAAAGGCCAAGATTCCTTGAACCGACTCCGCTTTGTTGTGGTCAGGTGAAAGCCGAAAGGAATCAGTTCTGCCGATTTAATGAGCGTATTTAATGGCAAAGGTGTTTTACCTTTTTTTTTCCAACTGCACATCACCGATGGAAGTCCAGCATGAGGCTGACTGATTTGTGGCAAAAATCTAATGACGCTTGAGCTCTGCTAGGCTTTGAAACTGTCAGCTTTCTTGAGCGCACCTCTTTAAAGCATGCATTTGCAACATCTGGTTTTGATTTTCTTTCAAATAATCTGTGTCTAAATAACAATATTTGCACAACATCTACTAAGGTTCATTTCATATTGTTTGCTAACTTGTTTGATGTTGAAGTCAGCTATTTTGTTGCCGTCACTGAGAAGATGTCACAAGTGTCAAATAGAACTTCGCACAGAATGTGCGGTTGTTGTGTATAAGGACAGTTATCCTTGTTGTTTTATGCTCTGTTGACAATTTTCTGTTATTGCTTTTAGGACTGCCCGCAACAATGGAAAAGTTAGTGCAGCAAAGTGCTCAGTGGCTAGCACTGCAGTCTCACGCGCCGAGGTCCCAGGTTCGATCCCGGCTCTGGGTCACTGTCCGTGTGGAGATTTGCACATTCTCCCTGTGTTTGCGTGGGTTTCGCCCCCACAACACACATGTGCAAGGTAGGTGGATTGAACATGCTAAATTGCCCCTTAATTGGAAAAAATGAATTGGGTACTCTAAATTTTTTTTAAAACAATGGAAAATTAGCATTTGTTTTTCACCATACTTCTGGATAATCACACTGTCATTACTTCTTGCGGCTGATGGCAATTAACTTCTTGAGTCTGCACATGCGCAGTTAAACAGGGAATTCCAAACGTTGTTGTCTGTGACATTTCACTTCTTCATTGGGCGCATTGTTCAAGTCCCCTGCGGACTGCTATCAATTAAAAATTGCTGAACTAATGAAAACCTGTCCTTTTTGCTTTGAATCCCACTGTGAAAATCCCTGAAAAAGTTGCACCTTGTTGAATGAGGGGGTCACAGGGTTTTTAACGGCATACTACGGTCATAATTACTTACGAACAACTTCTCTGGCCCTGAAAAGCTGATTTTACGTAGATGGAATTTTCAAATTTCTCCCACTTTACCAAAACAAAACCATGGACATTTTAAAATACTTAATTTTAAAAGTTTGTTTGGGATATTTTAGATTCTACTTTGATCCAATGTGTGCATTCAAATGATTTATTTTGCTCTCTGTCAATTAATGCATATTACGTCTTGCCTTGCTGTCTCTGTGTTTGATGTGATTGCTTATTCTACTTGATGGTTCAATTCCCGGCTTGGGTCACTGTGTGTGTGGAGTCTGCATGTTCTCCCCGTGTCTGCTTGGGATTCCTCCGGGTGCTCCGGTTTCCGCCACAAGTCGCGAAAGACGTGCTGTTCGGTAATTTGGACATTCCGAATTCTCCCTGCGTGTACCCGAACAGGCGCCGGAATGTGGCAACCAGGGGCTTTTCACGGTAACTAAATTACAGTGTTAATGTAAGCCTACTTGTGACAATGAAGATTATTGTTCTTGTATTATTATGGTGCTGCTGTTGCATGGCTGCCTGGAGATGAGGAGGGAGATAGAGAACCTAGTGGAGTGGTGCAGCATCAACAATCTCTCCCTCAATGCCAGCAAAACTAAAGAGCTGGTCATTGACTTCAGGAAGCAAAGTACTGTACACACCCCTGTCAGCATCAACGGGGCCAAGGTGGAGATGGTTAGCAGTTTCAAATTCCCAGGGGTGCAAATCTCCAAAAATCTGCCCTGGTCCACCCACGTCGAAGCTGCCACCAAGAAAGCACAACAGCGCCTATACTTCCTCAGGAAACTAAGGAAATTCGGCATGTCCACATTAACCCTTACCAACTTTTACAGATGCACCATAGAAAGCATCCTATCTGGCTGCATCACAGCCTGGTATGGCAACTGCTCGGCCCAGGACCGCAAGAAACTTCAGAGAATCTTGAACACCACCCAGTCCATCACACAAACCTGCTTCCCATCCATTCACTCCATCTACACCTCCCGCTGCCTGGGGAAAGCGGGCAGCATCATCAAAGATCCCTCCCACCTGGCTTACTCACTCTTCCAACTTCTTCCATCGGGCAGGAGATACAGAAGTCTGAGAACACGCACAAACAGACTCAAAAACAGCTTCTTCCCCGCTGTTACCAGGCTCCGTAATGACACTCTTATGGACTGACCTCATTAACACTACACCCTGTATGCTTCATCCGATGCCGGTGCTTATGTAGTTACATTGTATACCTTGTGTTGCCCTATTATGTATTTTCTTTTCTTCCCTTTTCTTCCCATGTACTTAATAATCTGTTGAGCTGCTCGTAGATAAATACTTTTCACTGTGCCTCGGTGCACGTGACAATAAACAAATCCAACCCAATCCAATCCAAGGCCCTTGACCTGGCGCCAGATTCAAAATTACTTTGCAAAAAGGGAAATCCATGTCCGAGTTTGCGAGAACTTTCTTCGAGGTCAGCAGCAAGCCCCATCACTTCAATCCTTACTGCAAAACCCAGACCCAATTGAATGATGTCTTTTGGTCAGTTGCTGGTATAACTCAGGTATGAGTCAGTATTTTGTGAAGGAAATGAGCATCGATAGCACAGGGCTGGAGCACTCACCATGAAACTATATTGCATGAAGTTCAGTAGCCACTGTATTTTAGTTCATTTGACTTGGAATTCTTGAAGCACTGTTATAGATTGTATCTGCCATTCCTAGCGTACTTCACTCCTCTTGAATCCCCCTGAGACCGTCCTCCAGAAATGTTTGGGTTAAGTTTATATTGGAAAAGAAAGTTATATTTATGTACCATTTTGAGTTTGCGCACCAAATGAAACTGATTCCTTTTGTAAAGAGTTTGTGGGCAGACTTCAAAGAAGAGATGTTGTTTTAGTTAGTTGCACTTGAGTTAGCAGCCAGCGAAAGATGTAAACATAGTGGGTCCCACAGATGTCTTACGTTAAGAATATAGTATTTAGCAAATTGCCGCCTGTAGTATGATCTCCTGTTTTGTAATACAGCAAAAAAAACTTGCACTTCTTCCAGGATGAGTTGGTCCCACAGGAGAGAGACTGAAATGAAAAAGCCCATTGGAGAGGAATCATGGCAAACTCCTCTACAAGGAAGCGAATTAACATTTTTCCGAACTGACCATGGGTTGGAGCCACGGAACAGTCAAATCAGATGAAAGCGGGAACAGGAGTAGTACATTCAGGAGTAGTACATTCATTAAGATGTTGCAACACCACTCCATTGGATCATGCATGATCTGGAAATAAAGTGCTGATTCCATAATAATGGTTTAACCGCGGGGACAGAGTTGTAATCGTCTAGTATTTGACAATTATGTGTCTATATCCACAGGTGTTTCAAATCACAGTAAGAACGACAACATTTAGACACATTTATTTTATTCCGCAATAGTTCCAGGAAGCTGGCTACGGCATCGCGATACAGTGGCTGAACAAATACTCATTGAAAATGTATTCTTTCATGAGGTGTGGGCGTCACTGGCAAAGCATTTGTTGCCCTGGTTGTCCTTGAACCAAGCGGCTTGCTCATCCCAGAGGGGAGTTAGAATCAACCACACTGCTGTGGGCCTGGAGTCACATGTCGGCCAGGTAAGGATGGCAGATTTCCTTCCCTAATGGACATTAGTGATATGGATGCGTTTATTTTTAAGATGACATTTATGAGAGTGAGGAGCTTGCTGCAAGAGTGAGCAGTTGAGAAGAAAATAGATGAGGGAGGAGGGAATCGAAGGGTATTTTGATAGGGTTCAAATTAAGTAAGGTTTGAAGGGCTGAGTGTCAGAGTCGTTCCTTTGTTTTATTTTATTGCTTTGTTCTGTGGGCCCACAATCGGGATGTGCCTTGAAGCAGAAAAGGTTGAAACAGCCTGCTTGCCAGGACACCGTGTTCCCAGGTTTCGTACTTGGGAGAGGCCGCTAGCCTCTTCGGCACCGGGTGGATCTTCGAAGCTGGTTGTGGAGGGAGTCGGTTTGATTGGTTAACTGGCAACCCATAGGTTGGCCAGGGTCAGTGTTCTGCCTGGCAACGGTCAGTGGTTGGTTCCTGCGTGATGCTTTCTGAGAGAACTGGGCAGCAGTTTTTCGACATTGGAAGTGAAAGGAATTCTCTCTCTCTGTCTCTGAAATAATGGTGACTCTGCGGGGACGGTAGACAACCATGTCAGAAAAACAATCCCAAGTTAGAAGGAAGAAGTACGAAAACGAAAGCCTGAACTTCAGAAAGATATTAACTGGAAGTCGTACCTGTGCATTAAAGATCCTTATCCTTTTGTTTTTATTAATATATTCTTTCCCATTCCACCAGCCTTTCCCCTTTTGTGTGTGTGTGTGTATAGAGGGTGGGGGTCAGTTAGGAAAGGGGGTGTTGAGAAAGGGGCAGTAGATAATTAATTACATTTTCTGTCCGTTTGATTGTAATACTGTATATAAGGACCTTGGGTATTTTAAATACAATCGAATTTAACCTATGTTGCGACTCTGGGTCAAGCGAGGTGGGAATTGACCACGCACTAGCACAGAGCTTGACTGGAGCCTAAACACCAGCAGAATGGTGTGTTTTTATGCTGCTTAATCTATGTTGTCCACAAATTATTTTAACATCTTTTTTCTTAATCATAGAATTATGGGGGACAGAAGGAGGCCATTGTGTCGTACCAGCTCTTGGGAAGAGGTCCCCAATGAGCCCCACCTCCACCCCACCATAGCTCTGCAATATATTTCCCCCTTCAATCGTTTGTCCAATTGACCTAGTTGTTCATAACTCTGGCTCCGTGTCCATTTCAGGCAGTGCATTGCAGAACATTTCCGCTTGAGCCGATAGAACGTAGAATAGAATGTCTGGATTTACATTTCCGCGGATTGGTGGTGGGTGGCCTGAAAGGGAGCATCTACTGCTGAGCTCATCGAGATGATTTCAGATGGCGAACGATTCCCATTAGAAGTCTCTGACATAGCCTTGATTAGTTGCATCACTTAATGATGCAGTAACCGTCTGGGTGAAGTAGAACCAGCTCACAATTTGCAATGGCGTTTCAGTAAGGCTGTCGGAGCTCACTAATAAATCATACAGTGCTTTCCAGTATCGGTACATGTGTATTTAAACATGGAAATCAAGCTGTTGCCCATTTGCCCTGCTCCTTCATAACCAGCACTGAACCAAGAGGCTTGATGTTTAAACACATGGAAGGGTGTTAACATTTCTGCAATTACTTCACTTGCTACACCAGAGAAAATAAGGCTTGTCAAGTATAAATGAATTGTTTACAGCGTTTTAAGTATTAATCACTGACAAACAACCTTTCTGACACTAAAACTTGAGTTTTGCAAGCCTGGAGACACATTCCTTCAGATTTTAATTATTGTTGAAAATTTCTAAAAAGTAAAGGCTGCCAATTCAGTGCACGTGTACTGATGTGTCGCCATTGCAAGCAATGAGTTCCACTAGCTAGGGATGCCTGTGTACACCACGCTCCTGATTTAACTGTCTTTTGAATGAAGGGACCTAATGTACTTGGATCCATCCAAGTTTAATTTGTCTACTTTTGGTTTGAAGGTTCCCTTATGAAATTCAAATTTTCCTTCGATTCCTGACAGTAACGCAGTAGCCAGATGCAATCTTCTGCATCACAAACAGCTGATCAATAAAAAGCGAGCCAAGGCTGAATGCTGGGTTATTTCCCCTCTCAAACTCCAAAATGCCTTATTTTCTATCTTGTTAAACGTGATAAGGTGAAGTTGCTAGCATAAGATTATCTTGTTGTCTGAAGTTGGTGACAATGGGGAAAATGTATTATTCCAGAAGCTGATGGAAGCTATGGCGTAATCAAGAATGTGAAGCTGAGCTCTGAGCGGCACCACAGTGCCCTCGTTGTGCGACGTTTGTAGCTACATTGAGAGTTTCTCTCTCTTCAGCGTTTGAAAGAAAACATAGGCGTATTACACAAAGTGCTTCAAGAGCCGTGTGCTGGTTTCTGTGCATGTGTGGCAAAGTACAGCTTTAATCACCTTGATGCACGATACACATATACTCAGAAAATGCAATAAATCAACACCATGTCTCTTGTTCTTGTTCCTGCTTTCCACACTTTGGCCCATAAATCAAAGACAAACACTGAGGTTTGGCATCATTGTTTTTTTGCGCTTGGGTGGGCTAGATCGCATGCGCAGATGTATATCGGCGGTCATCTTTGTGGCCAATTTGCATTGTGCAGGAGACCAGTGTGTAAAGAAAATATTTAAACTATCTGTATTTTACTTTTTCCTTTCTGTCTGTTTATCTCCCTCAATTATACTTCCTTTTATTTGCATTTTGGTTGACACGACAGTAAATACCATTACTGGGGTTTCCTGGTTTAAAGTCTGTGGGCTGGATTCACCAATTTGGAGGCTGAGTGCCGACACTGGTGTGGGAACTGTGGCATTTTACGATACCAAAATCGGCGCCGAACCCTCACCGATCCTGCGACTGGTGAGGGGCTAGCAGCCGCGGCGGGTAAGACCCCCGGTTCCCATGATATAAACGGCTGGAGAGTGACCCGGTCCGTGGCCGCGCACAGCGACGACCTGCAGCGGTCGCGCCCTAAAACATGGCGCCGGCCGTGCGCGGACCCGACCTGCAAATAGTGTCTCCTGGCCACCCCTACCAATACCCCAGTCCTCGCCGAAGCCCCCCCCCCCCCTCCCCCCCAGTCAGCAGCACAGCTATCGTGGCACAGGACACAGTCCGCAGATGCCAAGCCAGGTTACCGGCCACTGAGACCACACGTCCCCCGCGCGGTCGGGAACTCAGCCCATCAGGTGACGCGCCAACACCGTTCCAACGGCGCGATTCAATGATGCCATTTCAGAGGGGGCGGAGGATAGAAAACCGGCATCAAACCGCCGCCACCCCCGATTTGGCCGTTGGATGAGATGCTCCGCCCAAAAGCCGATTATGATATCGGCGTCACTGAGCGGTGAATCGCGCCCTGTGTTTTTCCGTAAAGATTCAGACGGATCTCCGAATCGCTGCAGAGGCAGTGTGGAAAACCTTTCTTTATCCCATCATGGGATGTGAGCATCACTGCCAAGGGCAGATTTTGATCCCCATCCTCACTAGCCCCTGAGAAGGTGGTTGTGAGCCCCCGTCTTGAATCGCGGTGATTCCACAAATACCCGCAAACCCGATCACGGTGGCCATGGAGTTGACTGAGGTTGAAGGGTTTTTCACCTAGGAGGTCACATCAGAGAGCAGTTGATCTTTGAGGTGTCGAGTCGCTGTCCAGTAGATTGTAAACGGTATGGCGGCTGTCACCTTGCTTGACCCCAGTCTGGAATTTGAAGGAGCCTGTTTCAGGTCTCCCACTCAAGACAGTAGCAGTATTATCATCGTGAGGCAATTGCAGGATTGTGATGAAAATTCTTGGACATCCAAATCTTTGAAGCACAACCCACAGAGCTTTGCGATTAACGGATGAAGAGTTCCTGGTGTTGTTCTTGACATTTATCACGGATTTGTCTGGCAACAAAAGACCATGTCGGAGGTCCCTCTGGATGGCCTGAAGCCATGCTGTGACCCTGGGAAAATTTCCTCAGCCACGGGAAGGAGGCTCTTCAGGAGAATGCATGTCAGAATTTTCCCTGCTATGAAAAAGTGGGGGGGGGGGGGGGGGAACCTCGATAATTTCCACAGCATGATTTATCTCCCTTCTTGAAGATTGTTACAATTGTCACATTCACAAATACTTTTCCTCCCAATCCACAGAATGAGTGCATGGAGGCTTGATGAGCTGATCAAGTTCAAATTAAGAGCTGAACGAAATACATTTCTTTCATCATTTCCTGCATTTGACAATGCTTATCAAATGATCAGCTCAACAAGGTTCCTTTACTTTTCTAGTTTACACAAACATTGAAATAGTAAAAACTGTGCAATTTCGAACTTTAGTCTCTGAATATATTAACTTAATTGAGGCCTCCTATCTTTCATTTGTCACCCTACAGTTACTGAACCCTGTAGTCCATATCCTAACTCGCACAAAGTCCTGCTCACCTATCCGTCCTGTACTCATCATTCTGTATTGACTCCCAGTCTGGGATTACCCTGATATTAATATTCCCATCCCTGTGTTCAAATCCCGACAAGGCCTCGCCACCCCATCCCCCATCTCCGAAACCGCCTCCAACCTCACAACCCTCCGGGTTCTCTGAGCTCCCCTAGCTCTGATCTCTTGTGCATTCTGATTTAAACTGATCCATCATTGTTAGCCCTGCCTACATTTGTCTACGCCTTAAGTTCTGGAATTCTTCCTTAACACTCTACACCTCTCTCTCTCCTCCTCCTCCAAATCACTCCTTAACACCTACTCCCTTTCCTAAGCCTCCAACTATCTGCCCTGCTAACTTCTCATGAATTTCTGGGCCAAATTTGAGAAAGCTGCAGGGAATTATCCCTTTGAGCTCGTGATGCTAGAATTGCGGCCAGTATGACGAGATTCAACACCCAACAAAACAACTCAAAGGTACAGTTCAAAACTAACTCTTGATCTTTATTGAGCGGTTCCCACTTTACTTTCATTTAGAGTAAGCATACACTTAGTTGCATACGTGATCCATATGAGACATCAAGCCCCTAGACCATCCCTCTTCCAGATAGTCCCATGTGATGAATGTAAGAAATGATCATATTTTTTTGCAGTAATGTTATTAAAACCTGGGTTAAGATTGTAAGTGTCTTTTCTGTTTATTTCCTTTGTTCCCATTTATTTTATTATTTTTGGTCTGTAGACCCGTGATCGGAATGTTCGTTTAAGCAGTGGACTCAAGCTGATGCAGCCAGCTCGTCAGGACAGTATGTCCCGAGGTTTTGTATCTTGGAGAGGAGAAACTAAACTTGTCAGTGCCGAGTGAATCTTCGGAACTGGTTTTGGAGGAAGTCAGTTTGATTGGCTGGTTGCAGCTGGTGGGTTGGCCAAGGGCAGCGTTCTGCCTGACATTGGTCACTGATTGGTTCCTGCATGATGCATTCTGAGAGAACTTCGTAGAAGTTATTAGACCTCGGAAGCAGAAGGAACATTCTCTCTCTCTCTCTCTCTCTCTCTCTCTCTCTCTCTCTCCCGCTCCTTCTCTCATTGTTGAAGTAAAGAACTGCTTTATTGTTCTAAAACCAGTAAGTGCCTGGCACATCTTTGCTGTAAACTTGAAATCGACAGAGAAAATCAACAACCGTGCCAGAGAAAACCATCTCGAGCCTAGAAGGAAGAAGTACCGAAACAAAAGCTTGAACTCCAGAAAGATACTAACTAGAAGTCATCCCAGTGCATCAAAGATACCAATAACATATGGATGATAATGGCATAGTGTAGGTTAGATGGCTTTTGTTTCGGTGCAACATCGTGGGCCGAAGGGCCTGTACTGCGCTGTATTGTTCTATGTTCTATGTTCTATTATAATAATAATCTTTATTGTCACAAGTAGGTTTACATTAACACTGCAATGAAGTTACTGTGAAAACCCCCTAGTCGCCACATTCTGGTGCCTGTTCGGGTACACAGAGGGAGAAATCACGATGTCCAAATTTCCTAATAGCACGTCTCTCGGGACTTGTGGGAGGAAACCGGAGCACCCGGAGGAAATCATGCAGACACAGGGAGAACGTGCAGACTCCGCACAGACAGTGACCCAAGCTGGGAATCGAACCTGGGACCCTGGCGCTGTGAAGCCATAGTGTTAACCACGATGCTACAGTGCTTATCCTTTTATTTTTATCAATAATTTATTTACCTTTCAATCACCCTTTCCCCTCTGTGATGTTTGTGTCTGTCGAGAGAGAGTGAGGGCTGATCTTGTTAATTTGTGCTCTTGTTCACTGTAAACAGTCTTTGGTCTATAACCAAGAGGCACACAGGACCTCTATTTCTCACTGAGGGTTGATTCGGACAGACCTATCGTCTTCCATTGTCTGGTTATAAGGTGAGCGGACACTGGTTTAGCACAGTGGGCTAAATCGCTGGCTTGTAATGCAGAACACAGCCAGCCATGTGGGTTCAATTCCCGTACCGGGCGGCGGAATGTGGCGACTAGGGGATTTTCAGAGTAACTTCATTGAAGCCTACTTGTGACAATGAGTGATTATTATTATTATTATTAAACCTATTTTCCTACTTGGATGTTGATCATCACCCAGTTTTTGGCTGCAGTTTGGTTCTGGACAAGCAAAGTCTCACACCAGGGGTTAACTCAGTGTTGTTATTCGATGCTCATGTGAAGCACCTTGGGATATTTTACTCCATTCAAGAGGCAAGTTGTTCTTTATGATAAAAAGTGCCCACCATGTTTGTCAGCACCTGAAACAGAAAGATGGGTCAACATTTTTGCAGGATCCGAACTGGTGAAGGGCGCCACCCGAACCATAAAACGAGTTACTTTGCATCAGTCTTCATGGTGGAAGACACCAGTGGGATGCCAGAGCTCCAGGAGAACCAGGGGGCAGAGGTGAGTGCAGTGACCATTACTAAGGAGAAGGTTCTGGGGAAACTGAAAGGTCTGAAGGTGGATAAATCACCTTGTCCGGGTGGACTACACACTTGGGTCCTAAAAAAGATAGCTGAGGAAATTGTGGAGGCATTGGTGGTGATCTTTCAGGAATCACTGGAGGCAGGAAGGGTCCCAGAGAACTGGAAAGTGGCTAATGTAATACCGCTGTTTAAGAAGGGAGGGAGACAGAAGACGGGAAATTATAGGCTGGTTAGCCGGACTTTGGTCATTGGTAAGATTTTACAGTCCATTATTAAAGATGAGATTGTGGAGTTCTTGGAAGTGCATGGTAAAATAGGACTGAGCCAGCTCGGCTTCGTCAAGGGGAGGTCATGTCTGACAAATCTGTCAGAGTTCTTTGAGGAAGTAACAAGGAAGTTAGACAAAGGAGAACCAGTGGATGTGATTTATTTAGATTTCCAGAAGGCCTTTGACAAGGTGCCGCATAGGAGACTGTAAAATAATTAAGAGCCCATGATGTTAAGGGTAAGATGCTGGCATGGATAGAGGATTGGCTGACTGGCAGAAGGCAGAGAGTGGGGATAAAGGGGTCTTTTTCAGGATGGCAGCCGGTGACTAGTGGTGTACCTCAGGGGTTGGTGCTGGGACCACAAGTTTTCACAATATACATTAATGATCTGGAGGAAGGAACTGAAGGCTCTGTTGCTAAGTTTGCAGATGATACAAAGATCTATAGAGGGGCAGGTACTTTTGAGGAAGCAGGCAAGCTTCAGAAGGACTTGGACAGGCTAGGAGAGTGGGCAAAGAAGTGGCAGATGGAATACAATGTGGAAAAGTGTGAGATCATGCACTTTGGAAGGAGAAATGGAGGCATAGCCTATTTTCTAAATGGGAAGATGCTGAGGAAATCAATAGCACAAAGGGACTTGGGAGTCCTTGTTCACGATTCTCTTAAGGTTAACGTGCAGGTTCAGTTGGCAGTTAAGGAAGACAAATGCAATGTTAGCATTCATGTCGAGAGGGCTAGAATACAAGACCAGGGATGTACTTCTGAGGCTATATAAGGCTCTGGTCAGACCCCATTTGGAGTATTGTGAGCAGTTTTGGGCCCTGTATCTAAGGAAGGATGTGCTGACCTTGGAAAGGGTCCAGAAGAGGGTCACAAGAATGATCCCTGGAATAAAGAGCTAGTCGTATGAGGAACGGTTGAGGACGTAGGTCTGTATTCATTGGAGTTTAGAAGGATGAGGGGGGATCTTATTGAAACTTACAGGATACTGCGTGTCCTGGATAGAGTAGATGTGGAGAGAATGTTTCCATCTGGTGAATCTGTGGAACTCTTCACAGCATCAGGGTCCCAGGTTCGATTCCCGGCTTGGGTCACTGTCTGTGCAGAGTCTGCACATTCTCCCCGTGTCTGCGTGGGTTTCCTCCGGGTGAACAAAGAACAACAAAGAACAAAGAAATGTACAGCACAGGAACAGGCCCTTCGGCCCTCCAAGCCCGTGCCGACCATGCTGCCCGACTAAACTACAATCTTCTACACTTCCTGGGTCCGTATCCCTCTATTCCCATCCTATTCATGTATTTGTCAAGATGCCCCTTAAATGTCACTATCGTCCCTGCTTCCACCACCACCTCCGGTAGCGAGTTCCAGGCACCCACTACCCTCTGCGTAAAACACTTGCCTCGTACATCTACTCTAAACCTTGCCCCTCTCACCTTAAACCTATGCCCCCTAGTAATTGACCCCTCTACCCCGGGGAAAAGCCTCTGACTATCCACTCTGTCTATGCCCCTCATAATTTTGTAGACCTCTATCAGGTCGCCCCTCAACCTCCTTCGTTCCAGTGAGAACAAACCGAGTTTATTCAACCGCTCCTCATAGCTAATGCCCTCCATACCAGGCAACATTCTGGTAAATCTCTTCTGCACCCTCTCTAAAGCCGCCACATCCTTCTGGTAGTGTGGCGACCAGAATTGAACACTATACTCCCAAGTGTGGCCTAACTAAGGTTCTAGACAGCTGCAACATGACTTGCCAATTCTTATACTCAATGCCCCGGCCAATGAAGGCAAGCATGCCGTATTCCTTCTTGACTACCTTCTCCACCTGTGTTGCCCCTTTCAATGACCTGTGGACCTGTACTCCTAGATCTCTTTGACTTTCAATACTCTTGAGTGTTCTACCATTCACTGTATATTCCCTACCTGCATTAGACCTTCCAAAATGCATTACCTCACATTTGTCCTGATTAAACTCCATCTGCCATCTCTCCGCCCAAGTCTCCAAACAATCTAAATCCTGCTGTATCCTCTGACAGTCCTCATCGCTATCCGCAATTCCACCAACCTTTGTGTCGTCTGCAAACTTACTAATCAGACCAGTTACATTTTCCTCCAAATCATTTATATATACTACAAACAGCAAAGGTCCCAGTACTGATCCCTGTGGAACACCACTGGTCACAGCCCTCCAATTAGAAAAGCATCCTTCCATTGCTACTCTCTGCCTTCTATGACCTAGCCAGTTCTGTATCCACCTTGCCAGCTCACCCCTGATCCCGTGTGACTTCACCTTTTGTACTAGTCTACCATATATGTATGAGGGACCTTGTCAAAAGCTTTACTGAAGTCCATATAGACAACATCCACTGCCCTACCTGCATTAATCATCTTAGTGACCTCCTCGAAAAACTCTATCAAGTTAGTGAGACACGACCTCCCCTTCACAAAACCATGCCGCCTCTCACTGATACGTCCATTTGTTTCCAAATGGGAGCAGATCCTGTCTCGAAGAATTCTCTCCAGTAATTTCTCTACCACTGAAGTAAGGCTCACCGGCCTGTAGTTCTGGGTGCTCCGCTTTCCTCCCACAAGCCCCGAAAGACGTGCTGTTAGATAAATTGGACATTCTGAATTCTCCCTCTGTGTACCTGAACAGGCACCGGAATGTGGCGACGAGGGGCTTTTCACAGTAACTTCATTGCAGCGTTAATGTAAGCCGACTTGTGATGCTAATAAAGATTATTATTACGGAAACCGATTAGCTTGGGGCAGGACCAGAACAATTAGATTGTACAGATGGGCAATGGACTGGCCTCCACACCGGCATTCCTGATGTCGGGGTTGTGGTGTGCACAGTTCCGATTCTGATCTGGATGCTGCAGAATTTTATTTTTCCCAGTAAATCGGCTAAATATCTGAACGTGGAGGTGAGTAAGAAGCTCAGCCTCCTGTCTGCACCCCATCAGGTTTCTCACACATTTGTCAAGTGGCGCATTGCCATCCTCATGTGATGGACCACGCAACAATGCGAGTACATGGCTTGTGCTGGAGTCTGATTTGCCACAAGATCTGGAAAGACGAACACCAAAAGCGATTGATCATAAAATATAATGAACATTTTAAGCTATTCCCCTGGGCCAATGTGTTCAGTCAGTTTTAAAAAAAATGTTTTTCTCTGAAGCTCCTGGCTTTTGCAATATGCAGTCCAAGTAATCCTTAAAATATCATGATTGACCATTTGAATTTTATTTTTAATGACTGAATATTTATTACCGACACTGATAGTCTTCCTGTTGCTAACTTTTGGTTGGCTCTTAATTCGTAATTTGCTCTGTTTGTTTAACCTTTGCTCTAGAGTCGCCAGGTATCTTTATGATACCGCCACGAGGTCCAAGTTCAAGTACTGATCAATATCTCAACACACCAATTAGTAAGATTCAAATCAAAACACATTTCTTATATACAGTAAGTCACTACTTATGCATAAACTCTACTTTCTAGACTATTTATATCACTAAAAGGCCTAGACTTAGCTTCGGAATTGGCCCACCGGGTCAGGGGAACAAATGGCCTTTCGTTCAGGTCCTGAGTCTGCAGGATTCAAAAGCTGGTATGGACTGGTAGCTAGGAGCGCCTATCTCGTAGCGAGCGTTGACTAGAGACTTACTTGGTTGGTGCGGCAGCTGGGCAGTTCACTCTCAGGGGTTGATTCGCGTTGTTGAGTGACCCTGCCAAGAAGGACGATTTGAACTTGGGGGCTTGACTTTATAGTCCCCAAGCTTTACTTTATAGTCCCCAAGTGTTTCAATTGTGCCTGGGAATCGCACGGGAGCAATAGGTCAGAAGGTGAGAGCATTGAAGGAGAGCTAGGGAATAGGGACAGTGGGGCTCTGAGGCAGAGCAGACAGGGAAAAGTTGCTGAACACAGCGGGTCTGGTGGCCTGAAGTGCATATGTTTTAATGCAAGAAGTATTACGGGTAAGGCAGATGAACTTAGAGCTTGGATTAGTACTTGGAACTATGATGTTGTTGCCATTACAGAGACCGGTTGAGGGAAGGGCAGGATTGGCAGCTAAACGTTCCAGGATTTAGATGTTTCAGGCGGGATAGAGGGGGATGTAAAAGGGGAGGCGGAGTTGCGCTACTTGTTCAGGAGAATATCACAGCTGTACTGCGAGAGGACACCTCAGAGGGCAGTGAGGCTATATGGGTAGAGATCAGGAATAAGAAGGGTGCAGTCACAATGTTGGGGGTTTACTACAGGCCTCCCAACAGCCAGCGGGAGATAGAGGAGCAGATAGGTAGACAGATTTTGGAAAAGAGTAGAAACAACAGGGTTGTGGTGATGGGAGACTTCAACTTCCCCAATATTGACTGGGACTCACTTAGTGCCAGGGGCTTAGACAGGGCGGAGTTTGTAAGGAGCATCCAGGAGGGCTTCTTAAAACAATATGTAGACAGTCCAACTAGGGAAGGGGCGGTACTGGACCTGGTATTGGGGAATGAGCCCGGCCAGGTGGTAGATGTTTCAGTAGGGGAGCATTTCGGTAACAGTGACCACAATTCAGTAAGTTTTAAAGTACTGGTGGACAAGGATAAGAGTGGTCCGAGGATGAATGTGCTAAATTGGGGAAGGCTAATTATAACAATATTAGGTGGGAACTGAAGAACATAGATTGGGGGCGGATGTTTGAGGGCAAATCAATATCTGACATGTGGGAGGCTTTCAAGTGTCAGTTGAAAGGAATTCAGGACCGGCATGTTCCTGTGAGGAAGAAGGATAAATACGGCAATTTCCGGGAACCTTGGATAACGAGAGATATTGTAGGCCTCGTCAAAAAGAAAAAGGAGGCATTTGTCAGGGCTAAAAGGCTGGGAACAGACAAAGCCTGCGTGGAATATAAGGAAAGTAGGAAGGAACTTAAGCAAGGAGTCAGGAGGGCTAGAAGGGGTCATGAAAAGTCATTGGCAAATAGGGTTAAGGAAAATCCCAAGGCTTTTTACGCGTACATAAAAAGCAAGAGGGTAGCCAGGGAAAGGGTTGGCCCACTGAAGGATAGGCAAGGGAATCTGTGTGTGGAGCCAGAGGAAATGGGCGAAGTACTGAATGAATATTTTGCATCAGTATTCACCAAAGAGAAGAAATTGGTAGATGTTGAGTCTGGAGAAGGGTGTGTAGATAGCCTGGGTCACATTGAGATCCAAAAAGACGAGGTGTTGGGTGTCTTAAAAAATATTAAGGTAGATAAGTCCCCAGGGCCTGATGGGATCTACCCCAGAATACTGATGGAGGCTGGAGAGGAAATTGCTGAGGCCTTGACAGAAATCTTTGGATCCTCACTGTCTTCAGGGGATGTCCCGGAGGACTGGAGAATAGCCAATGTTGTTCCTCTGTTTAAGAAGGGTAGCAAGGATAATCCCGGGAACTACAGGCCGGTGAGCCTTACTTCAGTGGTAGGGAAATTACTGGAGAGAATTCTTCGAGACAGGATCTACTCCCATTTGGAAGCAAATGGACGTTTAGTGAGAGGCAGCATGGTTTTGTGAAGGGGAGGTCGTGTCTCACTAACTTGATAGAGTTTTTCGAGGAGGTCACTAAGATGATTGATGCAGGTAGGGCAGTGGATGTTGTCTATATGGACTTCAGTAAGGCCTTTGACAAGGCCCCTCATGGTAGACTAGTACAAAAGGTGAAGTCACACGGGATCAGGGGTGAGCTGGCAAGGTGGATACAGAACTGGCTAGGTCATAGAAGGCAGAGAGTAGCAATGGAAGGATGCTTTTCTAATTGGAGGGCTGTGACCAGTGGTGTTCCGCAGGGATCAGTGCTGGGACCTTTGCTGTTTGTAGTATATATAAATGATTTGGAGGAAAATGTAACTGGTCTGATTAGTAGGTTTGCAGACGACACAAAGGTTGGTGGAATTGCGGATAGCGACGAGGACTGTCACAGGATACAGCAGGATTTAGATTGTTTGGAGACTTGGGCGGAGAGATGGCAGATGGAGTTTAATCCGGACAAATGTGAGGTAATGCATTTTTTTTTTATATTAAATATTTTATTGAAAATTTTTGGTCAACCAACACAGTACATTGTGCATCCTTTACACAATATTATAACAACACAAATAACAATGACCTATTTTATAAACAAAAAATAAATAGATAATAAATAACAAAAATGAAAACTAGCCCTAATTGGCAACTGCCTTGTCACAAGTAACACTCTCCAAAAATATAATTTAACAGTCCAATATATAATTATCTGTAGCAACGACCTATACATACTATACAGTATATATTAACAACCCTGAGAGTCCTTCTGGTTCCTCCCCCCCCCCCCCCCCCCCCCCCGATCCTGGGCTGCTGCTGCTGCCTTCTTTTTCCCATTCCGTCTATCTTTCTGCAAGGTATTCGACGAACGGTTGCCACCGCCTGGTGAACCCTTGAGCCGACCCCCTCAGGACGAACTTAATCCGCTCTACTTTATAAACCCCGCCATGTCATTTATCCAGGTCTCCACCCCCGGGGGCTTGGCTTCTTTCCACATTAGCAATATCCTGTGCCGGGCTACTAGGGACGCAAAGGCCAAAACATCGGCCTCTCTCGCCTCCTGCACTCCCGGCTCTTGTGCAACCCCAAATATAGCCAACCCCCAGCTTGGTTCGACCCGGACTCCTACAACTTTTCAAAGCACCTTTGTCACCCCCATCCAAAACCCCTGTAGTGCCGGGCATGACCAAAACATATGGGTATGATTCGCTGGGCTTCTCGAGCACCTCGCACACCTATCCTCCACCCCAAAAAATTTACTGAGCCGTGCTCCAGTCATATGTGCCCTGTGTAATACCTTAAACTGAATCAGGCTTAGCCTGGCACACGAGGACGACGAGTTTACCCTGCTTAGGGCATCTGCCCACAGCCCCTCCTCGATCTCCTCCCCCAGCTCTTCTTCCCATTTCCCTTTTAGTTCATCTACCATAGTCTCCCCTTCGTCCCTCATTTCCCTATATATATCTGACACCTTACCATCCCCCACCCATGTCTTTGAGATCACTCTGTCCTGCACCTCTTGTGTCGGGAGCTGCGGGAATTCCCTCACCTGTTGCCTTGCAAAAGCCCTCAGTTGCATATACCTGAATGCATTCCCTTGGGGCAACCCATATTTCTCGGTCAGCGCTCCCAGACTCGCGAACGTCCCATCCACAAACAGATCTTTCAGTTGCGTTATTCCTGCTCTTTGCCACATTCCATATCCCCCATCCATTCCCCCCGGGGCAAACCTATGGTTGTTTCTTATCGGGGACCCCCCCAAGGCTCCAGTCTTTCCCCTATGCCGTCTCCACTGTCCCCAAATCTTCAGTGTAGCCACCACCACCGGGCTTGTGGTGTAGTTCCTCAGTGAGAACGGCAATGGGGCTGTCACCATAGCCTGTAGGCTAGTCCCCCTACAGGACGCCCTCTCTAATCTCTTCCACGCCGCTCCCTCCTCCTCTCCCACCCACTTACTCACCATTGAAATATTAGCGGCCCAATAATACTCACTTAGGCTCGGTAGTGCCAGCCCCCCCCTATCCCTGCTACGCTGTAAGAATCCCTTCCTCACTCTCGGGGTCTTCCCGGCCCACACAAAACCCATGATGCTCTTTTCAATCCTTTTTAAAAAAAGCCTTCGTGATCACCACCGGGAGGCACTGAAACACAAAGAGGAATCTCGGGAGGACCAACATCTTAACCGCCTGCACCCTCCCTGCCATTGACAGGGATACCATATCCCATCTCTTGAAATCCTCCTCCATCTGTTCCACCAACCGCGTTAAATTTAACCTATGCAATGTGCCCCAATTCTTAGCTATCTGGATCCCCAGGTAACGAAAGTCCCTTGTTACCTTCCTCAACGGTAGGTCCTCTATTTCTCTACTCTGCTCCCCTGGATGCACCACAAACAACTCACTTTTCCCCATGTTCAATTTATACCCTGAAAAATCCCCAAACTCCCCAAGTATCCGCATTATTTCTGGCATCCCCTCCGCCGGGTCCGCCACGTATAGTAGCAAATCGTCCGCATACAAAGATACCCGGTGCTCTTCTCCTCCCCTAAGTACTCCCCTCCACTTCTTGGAACCCCTCAACGCTATCGCCAGGGGCTCAATCGCCAGTGCAAACAATAATGGGGACAGAGGGCATCCCTGCCTTGTCCCTCTATGGAGCCGAAAATATGCAGATCCCCGTCCATTCGTGACCACGCTCGCCACTGGGGCCCTATACAACAGCTGCACCCATCTAACATACCCCTCTCCAAAACCAAATCTCCTCAACACCTCCCACAAATAATCCCACTCCACTCTATCAAATGCTTTCTCGGCATCCATCGCCACTACTATCTCCGTTTCTCCCTCTGGTGGGGCCATCATCATTACCCCTAACAACCTCCGTATATTCGTGTTCAGCTGTCTCCCCTTCACAAACCCAGTTTGGTCCTCGTGGACCACCCCCGGGACACATTCCTCTATTCTCATTGCCATTACCTTGGCCAGGACCTTGGCATCTACATTTAGGAGGGAAATAGGTCTATAGGACCCGCATTGTAGCGGGTCCTTTTCCTTCTTTAAGAGAAGCGATATCGTTGCTTCAGACATAGTCGGGGGCAGTTGTCCCCTTTCCTTTGCCTCATTAAAGGTCCTCGTCAGTACCGGGGCGAGCAAGTCCACATATTTTCTATAGAATTCGACTGGGAATCCATCCGGTCCCGGGGCCTTTCCCGCCTGCATGCTCCTAATTCCTTTCACCACTTCTTCTACCTCGATCTGTGCTCCCAGTCCCACCCTTTCCTGCTCTTCCACCTTGGGAAATTCCAGCCGATCCAAGAAGCCCATCATTCTCTCCCTCCCATCCGGGGGTTGAGCTTCATATAATTTTTTATAAAATGTCTTGAACACTCCATTCACTCTCTCCGCTCCCCGCTCCATCTCTCCTTCCTCATCCCTCACTCCCCCTATTTCCCTCGCTGCTCCCCTTTTCCTCAATTGGTGTGCCAGCAACCTGCTCGCCTTCTCCCCATATTCGTACTGTACACCCTGTGCCTTCCTCCATTGTGCCTCTGCAGTGCCTGTAGTCAGCAAGTCAAATTCTACATGTAGCCTTTGCCTTTCCCTGTACAGTCCCTCCTCCGGTGCTTCCGCATATTGTCTGTCCACCCTCAAAAGTTCTTGCAGCAACCGCTCCCATTCCTTACTCTCCTGCTTCCCTTTATGTGCCCTTATTGATATCAGCTCCCCTCTAACCACCGCCTTCAACGCCTCCCAGACCACTCCCACCTGGACCTCCCCATTATCATTGAGTTCCAAGTACTTTTCAATACACCCCCTCACCCTTAGACACACCCCCTCATCTGCCATTAGTCCCATGTCCATTCTCCAGGGTGGGCGCCCTCCTGTTTCCTCCCCTATCTCCAAGTCCACCCAGTGTGGAGCGTGATCCGAAATGACTATAGCCGTATACTCCGTTCCCCTCACCTTCGGGATCAATGCCCTACCAAGCACAAAAAAGTCTATTCGCGAGTAGACTTTATGGACATAGGAGAAAAACGAGAACTCCTTACTCCTAGGTCTGCTAAATCTCCACGGGTCTACGCCTCCCATCTGCTCCATAAAATCTTTAAGTACCTTGGCTGCTGCCGGCCTCCTTCCAGTCCTGGACTTCGACCTATCCAGCCCTGGTTCCAACACCGTATTAAAATCTCCCCCCATTATCAGCTTTCCCATCTCTAGGTCCGGGATACGTCCTAGCATCCGCCTCATAAAATTGGCATCATCCCAGTTCGGGGCATATACGTTTACCAAAACCACCGTCTCCCCCTGTAGTTTGCCACTCACCATCACGTATCTGCCCCCGTTATCCGCCACTATAATCTTTGCCTCGAACATTACCCGCTTCCCCACTAATATAGCCACCCCCCTGTTTTTCGCATCTAGCCCTGAATGGAACACCTGCCCCACCCATCCTTTGCGTAGCCTAACCTGGTCTATCAGTTTCAGGTGCGTTTCCTGTAACATAACCACATCTGCCTTAAGTTTCTTAAGGTGTGCGAGTACCCGTGCCCTCTTTATCGGCCCGTTCAGCCCTCTCACGTTCCACGTGATCAGCCGAGTTGGGGGGCTTCCTACCCCCACCCCCCCCCTTGTCGATTAGCCATCACCTTTTTCCAGCTCCTCACCCGGTTCCCACGCAGCTGTATCTCCCCCAGGCGGTGCCCCCCCCACCCATCCTCTCCCATACCAGCTCCCCCCTCTCCCCAGCAGCAGCAACCCAGTAATTCCCCCCTCCCACCCCCCCCCGCTAGATCCCCCGCTAGCGTAATTACTCCCCCCATGTTGCTCCCAGAAGTCAGCAAACTCTGGCTGACCTCGGCTTCCCCCCGTGACCTCGGCTCGCACCGTGCGACGCCCCCTCCTTCCTGCTTCTCTATTCCCGCCATGATTATCATAGCGTGGGAACCAAGCCCGCGCTTCTCCCTTGGCCCCGCCCCCAATGGCCAACGCCCCATCTCCTCCACCTCCCCTCCTCCCCCCATCACCACCTGTGGGAGAGAGAAAAGTTACCACATCGCAGGATTAGTACATAAAACCCCTCTTTGCCCCCCACATTCGCCCCACCACTTTGTTCGAACGTTCTTTTTAATAACCCGCTCATTCCAGTTTTTCTTCCACAATAAAAGTCCACGCTTCATCCGCCGTCTCAAAGTAGTGGTGCCTCCCTCGATATGTGACCCACAGTCTTGCCGGTTGCAGCATTCCAAATTTTATCTTCTTTTTATGAAGCACCGCCTAGGCCCGATTAAAGCTCGCCCTCCTTCTCGCCACCTCCGCACTCCAGTCTTGATAAACGCGGATCACCGCGTTCTCCCATTTACTGCTCCGAGTTTTCTTTGCCCATCTAAGGACCATTTCTCTATCCTTAAAACGGAGGAATCTCACCACTATGGCTCTGGGAATTTCTCCTGCTCTCGGTCCTCGCGCCATCACTCGGTATGCTCCCTCCACCTCCAACGGACCCGCCGGGGCCTCCGCTCCCATTAACGAGTGCAGCATCGTGCTCACATATGCCCCGACGTCCGCTCCCTCCACACCTTCAGGAAGACCAAGAATCCTCAGGTTGTTCCTCCTTGCGTTGTTTTCCAGTGCCTCCAACCTTTCCACACATCGTTTCTGATGTGCCTCCTGCGTCTCCGTCTTCACCACCAGGCCCTGTATATCGTCCTCATTCTCGGCTGCCTTTGCCTTCACGACCCGAAGCTCCCGCTCCTGGGTCTTTTGTTCCTCCTTTCGCCCTTCGATCGCCTGTAGTATCGGGGCCAACAGCTCTTTCTTCATTTCCTTTTTGATCTCTTCCACGCAGCATTTCAATAACTCTTGTTGTTCAGGGCCCCATGTTAAACTGCCACCTTCCGACGCCATCTTGGTTTTTGCTTGCCTTTCTTGCCGCTGTTCTAAAGGAACCACTGCAATCTGGCCACTCTCTCCTCCTTTTTCCATCCGTATCCAGGGGGGATTCCCTTCTGGTTTACCGCACAGTGTTTTTAGCCGTCAAAATTGCCGTTGGGGCTCCTATCAAGAGCCCAAAAGTCCGTTTCACAGGGAGCTGCCGAAACGTGCGACTCAGCTGGTCATCGCCGCACCCGGAAGTCGAGGTAATGCATTTTTGAAGGTATAATGCAGGTAGGGAATATACAGTGAATGATAGAACCCTCAAGAGTAATGAAAGTCAGAGAGATCTAGGTGTACAGGTCCACAGGTCACTGAAAGGGGCAACACAGGTGGAGAAGGTAGTCAAGAAGGCAAACGGCATGCTTGCCTTCATTGGCCGGGCATTGAGTATAAGAATTGGCAAGTCATGTTGCAGCTGTATAGCACCTTAGCTAGGCCACACTTGGAGTATAGTGTTCAATTCTGGTCGCCACACTACCAGAAGGATGTGGAGGCTTTAGAGAGGGTGCAGAAGAGATTTACCAGAATGTTGCCTGGTATGGAGGGCATTAGCTATGAGGAGCGGTTGAATAAACTCGGTTTGTTCTCACTGGAACGAAGGAGGTTGAGGGGCGAACTGATAGAGGTCTACAAAATTATGAGGGGCATAGACAGAGTGGATAGTCAGAGGCTTTTCCCCGGGGTAGAGGGGTCAATTACTAGGGGGCATAGGTTTAAGGTGAGAGGGGCAAGGTTTAGAGTAGATGTACGAGGCAAGTTTTTTACGCAGAGGGTCGTGGGTGCCTGGAACTCGCTACCGGAGGAGGTGGTGGAAGCAGGGACGATAGTGACATTTAAGGGGCATCTTGACAAATACATGAATAGGATGGGAATAGAGTGATACGGACCCAGGAAGTGTAGAAGATTGTAGTTTAGTCGGGCAGCATGGTCGGCACGGGCTTGGAGGGCCGAGGGGCCTGTTCCTGTGCTGTACATTTCTTTGTTCTTTGTATTACTATGCAGATGGCTGCTGGTTTCAGTGCTGTCTGGTTTTTGCAGGTTCCAATACTCAGGATTTCTGCACTTGCTCGTTTTTGCCTGTGTTGGCTGAATTTCCCTTTAGTCTTTGCGGTTCCCCATTTTAAGTCGGGAAGTGGCCAACCCAGGTGGCTACATTCCTGTGGTGTTACGCACTGGTGATGTAGCTTCTGTTGTTCATTGCTCATTCCCAGCTGTCCAAAGGCACAGCTGTTCAGATAGCTGAATGTTTGGGCCAGAATTTCCTGGGAAAACGATGGGAAATGTAATGGTGCTCATCATTGTTAATGCACAAGTTATTCTGGCAAGGAAGGAATAAGCAGTGATCTCCGATTCGGCAGACGCTTTGCCACACTCCGCCGTGAGCCTCATGGTGATGGCAGTTGGTCCCCGACCTCCCCGCTAGTTTCATAAATCCACTGCATCTGCGCATCGATCATCAATTCACCTCACCGCAGAAAGCTGAGGCCGTTGCTTAGCACCATTGGGTTCTTTTCAATCTTGGTATTTACGTTGCTGCACACACTCAACCTCTCCAGCCTCATAGGGGAACAAGTGAAACTGCCGCGTCTCATTCCTGCAGGTAATCAATTGTTCTTCGAGAGTTTAATTCAAAAAGCACATGCGTTTTAATCTTTATCTTTTCCTATCTCTGTCCACTGAGGGGCATTCCCTGTGGGGCACTTGGACCCCATCAGCAGAGGCCATTGGCCTGGGGGAACACCATGCAGGTGATTCACCTGGCCCTGGGGGCACCCCTTGACACAAGAGCCAAAGACCTCAGCAAGCTGAAGGTGCGGCCTTCGTCCAGAGCATGGACCAGAAGCCAACTGGAGAGGGAGAGAGACAGCAGGACTGCGGCCAGGAGCTGGAGCAGCAGATCAAGACTGGCATGTCACTGGGTTGAGGAACCGAGGCCATGAAGAGGGCAGACTGAGGCCTCTGACAGTGGCTGGAAATCCGGAAAATGTCGATGAAGCAGGTGGACAGTTGCTGGAGACTTGAGGTGGACCACCTGGCCAACATCCCAGAGTTCAAGCGGCCCCTGTGGTGAGAGATCGTATTATATTTAATATTTTGGGGGTTTATTGTGTCATTCTGTGAAGCAGGCCTGTGTGTCTGTGGACACAGTCGTGAGCCGGCACCAGTGGGAGCCCTCGGGCGGACGTTGTGTGTGGTGCGGGGGGAATGTTGACAAACTTCCATGATGTTGGTGGGGATGGGGGTGCGGGGGGTGGGGGGGGGGTGGGGGGTGCTCTATGCCGGCAGTGGATGTGAGAGTGGGGGTGGGGGGGGGGGGAGGGAACGGAATGCCATTGAAAATTATTGGGTGTGGGAGCCCTTGTGATGGGGTTGGGGGCCATTAGGCGCTGACCGGGGAACTCTTTAAAGATGTCCTGTAAGAGGCTCAAAATTCTGGAAGAAAACTCTCTGTGCAACTGGAGAGTTACACGCCAGTTTTTTGTCGGTGCCTTACATTTTGCCAAATTCTGGTAAGACTCCGCCTGTGTATTCGTCTGGGTGTGAACAAAATTTAACTAAGTTGGGGACTGATTGTCTGCAAGGTTTAGGACACCAAAGGAATGTAAGTGTTGAAGGCATGCACTTGAAGTAAGAATGGCAAATTAATTTTCCATGAGTAAATAAGCATTGGGTAGAGATTTGCATGAGGAGGTAAGTGGGGATTTGGCTTTTTGACTGTGAAAGGTGAGTAATCTGGAGCGCTGCCGCCATGTCCAGGTGGTCCTGGTACCTGGGTGCCTGTGGTAGGGCACCCCTGTCATGTGCCTCGGCCACTGCCCACACAGGCCTTGGACATCTTGACCCGTGGCCGATACCTTTGCCCCCAAGGCCTCCACCACAAATGCCACCTGTTGGCCTGGGTCGCCCTGGGTAGGCATTGTCCACACCACCTCTTGCCCCTACACACGGTTGGACTCCTCCAACTGCACCTGCAGCTGCCAGATGGTTACTGACACCCCCTCACCTCATCCCTGACTCTGTGACTGCATCGCCAGCATCGTTGGGACCGCCCTTTCCAGAAGCCCAATATCCGTCTAGATGGCAGTTAGTCCCTGGGGTCGGGCCGTCCTCCGACCATCCACCCCCTCGGGGATTCCTACCATCACCTGATGTACCGCTGCATGTGTGTGGTGTCAACCAGATAGTGCCCCAGGAGCCCTGTAGGGGAGGTGCCGGAACACCACAGCCCCTTAGACCCCCCCCCCACCCCCTCCTGTCCCTGTCAGGTCCGATGGGCAGAGGGCAGAACAGGGTGGCACCATGCCACCTGGGACAACCAAGAGACTGCCGGGCTCGACCAGCCGTGGTCCCTCCAGAGGACGGCTGCCTAAGGGTACCCAGGTCACAGGGCAGGAATCGCAGCAGGCAGCCTCCACCCCTGACCTAGCGATAGGGCCCGGAAGCCAGAAACTTAGACACCAGTTAAGTTGGCACGGGTGCAGCACACAATAGCATTAGATGCTCGGGCACAAACCTATGGAAAGATGTTCACCTGTGCACAATAAAAGTGCCAACCTGCCAGAGTGCTCCATGGGCTGGTCTGGTACGGCTGCAGAGGGGGAGCTGGGGGTGGTGAGCAGCCATTGAAGGTGGACACGGGCCAGGACCTCCAGGTCAGCCACCGCACATCGCTTTGGTACTCTGCCCCGCTTCCTCTCCACCCCCTCCAAATCCCCCTACCCCGTCCCTGCCTCCGCCAGGATAGGACCGTGTGATGGAACGGTCAGCTCGCATGCAGTGACCACCCAGGTGGACGGTGGAAAGTGCTACCGTGGGCAGGGGCTGGACATTGTCAAATGGTACGGAGCACCAGCTCATCGTAGGGGGTTTGTCATCATCGTCCATCCATGGACTAGACCCGCTGTTACTGCCAACCCAGAGTCCCCGCCCCATAGTGAGACAGGTAGGAATCGTGGAGGTTGCAGGTGGAAGTGGGTGGTGGAGGGAGGGTGGACATGGGAGGGGGTGGTCGGGTGCGGGGATTGTGGGGTGGGACGGGATGTTCGTAACGCCGTTGACCAGGCCCCATAGTCGGTGAACCTGGAGACAATTAGAGTGTCCCATGCATGGTGGCCCTGGTGCACACGTGCCAACTTCACTGGTGTCTTATCTTCTGGCCTTGCGTCCCCTAACGCAAGTCCTGCAAGACACAAGACAAGAGGCGTGATTGCATTCTGGGCCTGGGGTGAGCAGGGTGGAGGGGGTGTGGGTTGCTGGGGTGGTATGGGGTTTGATTTGATTTGATTTATTATTGTCACATGTATTAGTATACAGTGAAAAGTATTGTTTCTTGCATGCTGTACAAACAATGCATACCGTACATCGGGAAAGAAGGAGATTCTACAGAATATAATGTTACAGTCATAGCTAGGGTGTAGAGAAAAGATCAACTTAATACGAGGTAGGTCCATTCAAATGCCTGGTGGCAGTAGGGAAGAAATTGGTCTTGAGTCGGTTGGTACGTGACCTCAAACTTTGGTATATTTTTCCTGACAGAAGAAGGTGGAAGAGAATATGTCCCGGTGTGTGGGATCCTTACTGATGCTGGCTGCCTTTCCGAGGCAGCGGGAATTGTAGACAGAGTCGATGGATGTGAGGCTGGTTTGCGTGATGGACTGGGCTACATTCACGACCTTCTGTAGTTTCCTGCGGTCTTGGGCAGAGCAGGAACCATACCAAGCTGTGATACAACCAGAAAGAATGCTTTCTATAGTGCATCTGTAGAAGTTGGTGAGAGTCGTAGCTGACATGCCAAATTTCCTTAGTCTTCTGAGAAAGTAGATTAGCTGGTGGGCTTTCTTAACTATAGTGTCGGCATGGGGGGACCAGGGAAGGTTGTTGGTGACCTGGACGCCTAAAAACTTGAAGCTCTCGACCCTTTCTACTTTGTTCCCATTGATGTGGACAGGGGCATGTTCTCCACTACGCTTCCTGAAGTCAATGACAACCTCCTTCCTTTTGTTGACATTGAGGGAGAGATTATTGTCATCGCACCACTTCACCAGATTCTCTATCTCATTCTTGAGGGTGCTGGTGGGTGTGAAGGTCGTGTGGGGGGTTGGGGGTGACACGTGCCATGGGGAACGGCAACACAGCCGGGTCTCACTTCCTCACTCCATGCCGACCTCTGCCTGCAGGGCCTACGTGCAGGGCCATCTGCTCTGCTGGGGTGAGGGGACGCAGGTTCAGAGGTCTTCTTCCACTCCCACTGGTTATGGGTGGCCTTCTCCTGGGGTGAGGGGGAAGCCGAGAGAGCACAGTGTTAGACAGTCAGATGCATGCAGCCCAGGGGGTGGGTGGCTGGTGGCTTCAGACCACCTCTGCCACCTGCGTCCAGGCCCGGCTAACGGCAGTGGCTGGCAGCCTCCTTCCCACCTCGGGGTACAGGGTCACCCCCCTCTCCTCCATGGCATCCAGCAGGGTCTCGAACTCAGCGTTCATGAAACGGGGTGCCGCTTTCCTCGCTGCTACCTTGTTGGCTGGGATGGTGAATGTGGGGAGTGAAGTGCGTAAATGTGTCTGCCGTTCGTCAGCCTCCTGACTGTCAATTGCAGAGCCGGTGAATCCCGCACTGTTTCTCATTGGAATCGATTGTATTCCACATGGCGTCGGCGCTAGCTCCTTGACAGATGTTGAATCAGTCCAGGTGCGGCGCCAGTTTTGCTGTCGTGGAACTCCACGTATCCTGCCTCGGAATCAACAGAGCTGGATTTTCCAATTTTGCGGCTATGTTTGGAGGATGCGTTTGGTCTTGTGCCCAAAATGTCGCCCCCGCCCCCGAACTGATGCTCCGCACTGGTGGAGGACCAACAGCCGCGCCACGTAAACCCCCTGCTTTACCTGCCTATACGGACGGAGAATTGCCCGGTCCGTGGCCGCGCATGTACGTAGGCAGCTCCTTCCAAACCCACGACCGTAGGCAGCACCTTCCAAACCCACGACCACTGCCATCTAGAAGGCCAAGGGCAGCAGATACCTGGGAGCCCCACCACCTGGAGGTTCCCCTCCAAGTCACTCACCACTCTGACTTGGAAATATATCGCCGTTCCTTCACTGTCGCTGGGTCAAACTCCTGGAACTCCTTCCCTAGCAGCTACACCTGAAGCACTGCAGCGTTTCAAGGAGGCAGCTCACGACCACCTTCGGAAGGGAAACTAGGGTTGAGCAGTAAATGCTGGCCTAACCAGAGAAGCCCACATCCCGTAAATGAATAAAAAAACCACGCTGCCCAAGAGTGTGGTGGGGACAGACCCAACAGTCTGAAGGGAACTGGATCATTTGCTGAGGAGAAAGCATTTGCAGGGTAACTGGGAAAAGGCAGGAGAGTGGGACTCTTACAGCGAGCAGGCACAAACATGACGGGCCGAATGGTCTCCTGTGCCATGCCCAGTCTGTGATTCAGTCAATTACAAACACCACCCCCTGTACTGAGCAACGTAATAAATAATTATTTTTCAGGCTGGAGGAAGGTTTGTAACAGAGTTCCTCAGGGGTCAGTGTTGCGACCCCAGCTCTCCCTGATATATGTTAATGACTTGGACTGTGCAGCACATGATTTCAAAATTTGTGAATGATATGAAAGGTGGAAGCTCTGTCAACTGTGAGACTGCTACGACAGGGGAACTGGAGAAGGGGGTAATATCGGCGGTTTATGGGGATATTTTGAAAGAGTAGAAGGCGCCACTAGAAGGGATCAAGGAAAAGTGGGAGTAAGAGTTGGGAGAGGGTATGGAGGAGGGGTACTGGTGTGAGGTGCTCCGGAGTGTTAACGCCTCCACCTCGTGTGCGAGGTTGGGGCTGATAGAGCTGAAGGTGGTGTATAGAGCGCACCTTACAAGGGTGAGGATGAGCCGGCTCTTTGAGGGGGTAGAAGATGTGTGTGTACGTTGCGGGGGAGTGGGGGGGGGGCGCAAACCATGTTCATATGTTTTGGTCCTGTCCAAAGCTGGAGGATTACTGGAAGGAGGTGTTTAGGGTAATCTCTAAAGTGGTGCGCGTGAAACTGGACCCGGGCCCTTGGGAGGCATTTTCGGGGTGTCGGACCAGCCGGGGTTGGAAACGGGTGCGGAGGCAGATGTTGTAGCCTTCGCCTCGTTGATCGCCCGAAGGCGGATCCTGATAGGTTGGAGATCAACCTCTCCACCCTGTGCCCTGGCGTGGCGGGGGCACCAGCTGGAATTCTTAATGCTTGAAAAGGTCAAATTTGAGATGAGGGGAAGGATGGAGGGGTTCTACAATTCATGGGCGTTATTCATTATGCACTTTCGAGAATTGGATCACATCGATCAGTGGGGGGGGGGGGGGGGGGACTGTATGTGTTATCGGTGACTGTGGGTGATTCCTGATTCCTTTTTGTCATTTGTTTATGTTAACATGCGGGCCACGGGGTTTGGTGGGAGGATGGGATTGTTGTTATTGATATGGGGATCGACACATTTGTTAGTGATTATTGTTTATTGTTGGGTATATACTGGATTTTTATAGTTAAAAATCAGTAAGGGTGCTGATGCCAAGAAGGTTTTTACTTGTGTGATCTGACTGAATGTTTTTTTTTGCATGCATGTGTCATAAGACTGGTTTAACTGTGCAACTTTAATCCTATGCATTTCAGATTTTCTTCTTCTTAATAACTCTTTTTCAAGTTCTAAATGTGTTACTGAAGTTCTGTGCTTCTGGGGTCAGTAGCTTTTCCTCCTCATGTTCAAAATACAAAGAAGTGGTTTGTGGTCAGTAAGAAGGCTTCCCTGTGGGATCTGACTTGCTCAGTAAGTAAAATCTGCTGTGGTCGTAACAAATTATTCAGCAATGGGTTCAAATTAGGAGCTGTCTCCGTGCTTGCCTGTGCACACAGCTCTGTCCAAACACCAGACTGACCCCAAGGTGCAGGACATGTGTTCCTTTTCACCACATTAATCCTCTTTGTGTCAGACCCTCAGACTACACTAACCAATCCTCTCTCCATGCTAACACCCTGCACCTATTATTTTGCATAGTATCCTTTGATATGGCACTTTATCAAATGCCTTCTGGAAATCTGAATATGGTCCATCCACAGGTTCCCCTTTATCTACATTGTTTCTTCGTGTAGAAGATTGTAGTTTAGTCGAGCAGCATGGTCGGCACGGGCTTGGAGGGCCGAAGGGCCTGTTCCTGTGCTGTACTTTTCTTTGTTCTTTGTTCTTTGTTGTTGTTGTTGTTTATTACTTCCTCTAAGAACTCCAATAAATAAGTCAATCATGATTTCCCTTTCACAAGACCATGTTGACTCTGCCAGCATTTAGTACCCATCCAAATTCCCTTGGCGAAGATGGATGTGAGCCACTTTATTGAATGGTTGCAGTGCTGTTAGGGAGGGAGTTCCAGGATTTTGACCCAGCCACAGTGAGGGAACGGTGATATATTTCCAAGGCAGGATGGTGTGTGGCTTGGAGAGCAACTTGCAGGTGGGGGTTTCCCCCTGTGCCTGCTGGCCTTGTCCTTCTCGATGGTAGAAGTCCTGGATTTGGAAAGTTCTGCCTCCTGAATCTTGCTGAGTTGTTGCGCCTTGTTGATGGTGCACAAGGCTGCCACTGTTCGTCGGTGGTGGAGGGTTTGAATGTTTGTGACACCATTCATGTGAACTTGATGGACTGTTGCTTCCGGTGGAGTAACAATTGAGACGGAAATTATTGACCTTGAAATTCATCTGTCCCATTTCGCCCGTCTGAGGGGTGAGTGGGAAGGGGGGGTGGGAGGAGTCATGTGGGGAATCGGGGGGTACTCAGTTGGGGGGGGGGGGGGGAGTGGATCAGGGATGTCCTGTGGGTAGTCGGGGAGGGGGTTAGGGTGGTAGTGAAGGGGGCGGGGAGTGAGGGGAGCCATTTGGGGGATTGGGGGAGGGGGGAGGGGAGCCCTATGGGGGCTCAGCCTTGGTCGGTACGACAGTTACCCAGAAGCTCGAAGTAGTTTTCATTCTTCTAACTTTGTCTGGGGAGCTATTGCGGAATGACAGGCAGAACTATTCAAAGATTTTGAGTAAAATTGTATTATCGGGTGGCTCACAATGCAGGGCAATTGCCCAGAGGAACTTTGAACTGCCCGGGCAATTAATAGGCAACTATTGCCTGGGAACGTCCTGGTGTCGGGGTGGCGGGAGAGGATGGGGAGGGGGAAGGTTGAGGGGAGGGGAGGTTGTGGTTTGTTAATCTATAAAACATACGGAGGAGGCCTTGTTTTGGGTAAACTACAGACTTTGCTACAGATTTGTTTCAGCCCAAAGTTATCGCCACAAATACTGAATGGGTGGGCTGCGATCCTCAGACATAATCTCTCATAAAATCTATTTTTGGACATAAAAGTGTTCATAAACCCAGCTTGACAAGTTTCCACAGATATACTCCAGTTCGAAGGGGTTGTGAATAAACAAATGATATTTGTAACATTCCCGTAACGCTTTTCACCAACCTCTCCTCCCAGCAGGATTCTGCCGAGGGTGTCCTGCTCCGTTTTGGGGTTTTTGTTGGCCTGAACCGATCTGGTGAGCGACAACAATCTTTCCAACTTGCTCATGTTCCCTTGCCAGCGGAATTCTGCAGCTCTCCACTTGTGTTTCATTCCTCAATCGGCCCTGGCTCGGGTCCCCACTCCAGGACCTGAGCAATCGAGAGTGGCACTCCAGGGCAGTACTGAGAGTGCTGCACAGTTGGAAGTGTTGTATTGCAGATTTTGAGGTTAAATCAAAGCCCCGCCCTATGCTCCCCCTTTTCCAATTCCAGTTCTCTTCCCACACCTCGTGGTTAACAAAGGATTTGTTTTCTGTCCCGTGCACCGAGGTACAGTGAAAAGTATTTTTCTGCGAGCAGCTCAAACAGATCATTTAGTACATGAAAAGGGGTAGAAAATAAAAATAAAATACTTTTAGAGTGGTTTCACAGGTCGGCACAACACCGAGGGCCGAAGGGCCTGTACTGCGCTGTAACGTTCTATGTTCTATAATAGGTCAGTCCATAAGAGGGTCGTTTAGGAGTCTGGTAACAGCGGGGAAGAAGCTGTTTTTGAGTCTGTTCGTGCGTGTTCTCAGACTTTTGTATTTCCTATCCGATAGAAGAAGTTGGAAGAGTGAATAACCCTGGTGGGAGGGGTCTTTGATTATGCTGCCCACTTTCCCCAGGCAGCGGGAGGTGTAAATGGAATCAATGGATGGGAGGCAGGTTTGTGTGATGGACTGGGCGGTGATCACGACTCTCTGAAGTTTGTTGCAGTCTTGGGCCGAGCAGTTGCCATACCAGGCTGTGATGCAGCCTGATAGGATGCTTTCTATGGTGCATCTGTAAAAGTTGGTACGGGTTAATGTGGACATGCCAAATTTCCTTAGTTTCCTGAGAAAGTATAGGCGTTGTTGTGCTTTCTTGGTGGTAGCGTCGACGTGGGTGGACCAGGACAGATTGTTGGTGATGTGCACACCGAGGAATTTGAAGCTGTCAACCATCTCCACCTCGGCCCCGTTGATGCTGACAGGGGTGTGTACAGTACTTTGCTTCCTGAAGTCAATGACCAGATCGTTAGTTTTGCTGGCATTGAAGGATAGATTGTTGTCGTTGCACCATTCCACTAGGTTCTCTATCTACCTCTTGTATTCTGACTCGTCATTGTTCGAGATCCGGCCTTCTACGGTCGTGTCATCAGCAAACTTGTAGATGGAGTTGGAACCAAATTTTTCCACGTGGTCGTGTGTCTATAGGAAGTATAGCAGGGGGCTAAGTACGCAGCCTTGCGGGGCCCCGGCATTGAGGGACTATTGTGGAGGAGATATTGTTGCTAGTTATTACTGGAACAGGTCCATAGTCTGCCGCCAGGGGCTTATAGCTAGGGGGCGCCACTCCGCATCGATCATGGCTGATCAGGAGTCTCTCCCACTCTGAAATGTGTTATGAACTTCCTTGGCCATCGGGTCCTGGGGCGGGACTCGAACCCGGAGCTCCTGGCTCAGAGGCAGGGATTCTAACCCACTGTGCCGCAGGACCTCCAACCCCCTCAAGTGGGTGTAAAAGATCACACTGTGTCATTTTGAGGAAGAGCAGGGAGGTCATCCCAAGCCTCCTGACCAATAGTTATCTCTCAGCACGATCACAAACAGATTACCTGGTTAAAAGCAAGTTACTGCGGAGGCTGGAATCTGAAACAAAAACAGAAAATGCTGGAAAATAATAATAATCTTTATTAGTGTCATCAGTAAGCTTACATTAACACTGCAATGAGGTTACTGTGAAAAGCCCCTAGTCGCCACATTCCGGCACCTGTTTGGGTACACTGAGGGAGAATTCAGAATGTCCAATTCACCTAACAAGCACGTCTTTCGGGACTTGACAGAAGGTCTGACATCATCTGTGGAGATAGAACAGAGCTAGCATTTCGAATCGGGATGTCTCCCCGTCGAAGCCAATTACCTGGTTATCCCCACCTCGCTGCTTGTGGGAGCTTGCTGTGCATCAATTGGTTGCCGTGTTTCCTATATGACAACTGCAGCTGCACGTCATTGACTGGAAAGCAGGCATTGTGAAAGTCGGGGGCGCGACCCGTGGATGGGGCTCGGGCTGGCGGGTGTTGGGAGGGTCCGGGAGCCGTCCGTCGCGGTGCTCCCGATCCCGCAAATCCGCGCGCAACAGCCGCAGCAGCTGGCTTTTAATAATGCGGCTGCAAACGCCCTTCAAAATGGCCATGGCCATATTTAAAAAATGCGCCCGCACTGCGTATGCGCAGAGTTTTGCGCATGCGCACCGATGAGTGGGCAGTGCGGCCGCATTTTTAAAAATCTGGTCGCCGCCTTTTGAAGGCCGCAGCAGCCGGTATTATTAAAATCCAGCTGCAAAAAGTTCGGGGAGGATGATGTGATTGGTAGCTTTCTGAACTTTGCTGCTGATGAAGTGGAAGTCTCTTACTCCAGGAATGGTGAGCGATCCAACGATGGTTTCACCCCAGCTGTAACTTCAACCAAGAGTTGTCAACTTTTTAAATTTTGATTTTTAAACACTCCCAAAAAAAGTGCCTGCAGGTCATATTTGGAAGCTTTATCAATTAATTGATTTTTAAGTGTCTTTTATTTTTTACATTTTTAATTGTAATGTTTAGGTGAAATGTGGTGAACCTCCAATTTCTACAGCATGAAAACATTTTCAGATTCTGCATTTTCTTCCTGCTAAACTTTATCAAATAAACCCCCCCTGGACTTGTGTAAAAAAAAAAGCCAGCTGCTCCGGTTGTTGGTCGTGAATTTGCACAATCGGAGATGCAGAAGATTAAAAAAAAAAATTCTGTGTAACCTTCCTGCCTGAAGGGCCCCCCGAACATTGACATCACGTGCTTTGGGCGCGATTGCGATTCCTCCCTTTTGTCAGCAGCAAACAAGGTGAGAGAATATGGTGGGTTGCGAAGGTCGGCCGGCGTGGGCCGCGAAGATCAGCCGGCGTGGGTCGCGGAAATCGGCCAGGTTGGGTCCCAAAGGTTGGCCGGTTGGTAAAAATGGGTCCTGCCCCCCCCCCCCCCGGAAAAAAAGTGTGAAAAACACTGCTGTAAAGCATGTGATCGTGAAAGACGCTATATAAATGCAAGTCTTTATTTTCTTTTTATTGGCGGGTGGCAATGGCTGATCGGGCTTCCGATAATCTGCACCGTCTTTTTAACTTTCGCAGACGTTCAGTGGAGACTGGTGCCCGCGGTTGTGGGATATCACAAGAGTGGGGAGGGAGACAAAAACATTGTGGTTCGAGAATGCTAAACTTAGTTTGCAGATTCTTGGGAAGAAGGCTGTGAGAGCTCGAAAGTTCCTGATTGCTGAGGTCATGAGAAAAAGTGAGTGAGAAGTGGAGACCTGCGGAGATGCCTCATGATAATGCGGCAGAAGTTGTGGAACCCGCTGCGTGTGGGGGATACAACCACAAAAACAAAACCAGATATGTTATTATCCTTGCACCATCATCAAAACTGCTGGATTCATCCAAGTGAGTTTGAGAGCAGTTGTGCTTGTTGTGGGTTAGAGGGATCTGAAAGTCTGGTGTTTTGACGAAGGGGGCCTCTGCGTGATATGTGGAATGCGAATCAGGATTCAACACAAACCGTTTGCCTACTTTAATGGGAGTTACTGCAGCTCATGGTGTGAAGATGGCTTACAGATATTTTGATGAGATAAGCCCGCATTTGTCTTCTGAAAGCCCTTGCGTGGCCGGTGACAATGGCCGGCAGCACGGTAGCACAAGTGGATAGCACTGTGGCTTCACAGCGCCAGGGTCCCAGGTTCGATTCCCCGCTGGGTCACTGTCTGTGCGGAGTCTGCACGTTCTCCCCGTGTCTGCGTGGGTTTCCTCCGGGTGCTCCGGTTTCCTCCCACAGTCCAAAGACGTGCAGGTTAGGTGGATTGGCCATGCTAAAAATTGCCCGTAGTGTCCATAAGGGTTGGGAGGGGTTATTGGGTTGCGGGGATAGGGTGGAAGTGAGGGATTAATGTGGGTCGGTGCAGACTCGATGGGCCGAATGGCCTCCTTCTGCACTGTATGTTCTATCTATGTCTATGTCCATGAAATGAAAGGCCAGATATATGTGTCGCGGACAGTCAAGTGGACAAATGTCCGAGCGCTCGAGAATGAGGGTGTCAAGAGGAATGTGTCTGAGGCAGCGATATCGAGCAGGCTCACATATTTTAGACAGGTGATGTGAAAAGGAAGGGAGTTTTTGGGAAGAAAGAGGTAATGCACGGTAGCACAGTGATTAGCACTGTTGCTTCACAGCGCCAGGGTCCCAGGTTCGAATCACGCTTGGGTCACTGTCTGTGCGGAGTTTGCATGTTCTCCCTGTGTCTGCGTGGGTTTCCCCCGGGTGATCCGATTTCCTCCCACAAGTCCTGAAAGTCGTGCTGTTAGGTAATTTGGACACTCTGAATTCTCCCTCTGTGCACCTGAACAGGCGCCGGAATGTGGCGACTAGGGGATTTACAGGGTAACTTCATTGCAGTGTTAATGTAAGCCTACATGTGACAATGAAGATTATTTAAAAAAAAAAATCAATTTAGAGTACCCAATTAATTTTTTCCAATTAAGGGACAATTTAGCGTGGCCAATTCACCTACCCTGCACATCTTTAGGTTGTGGGGGTGAAACCCACGCAAAACATGAGGAGAATGTGGAAACTCCACACGGACAGTGACCCAGGGCCAGGAACGAACCTGGGACCTCGGCGCCGTGAGGCAGCAGCACTAACCACTGCGCCACCGAGCTGCCCGAATAAAGATTATTATTATTAAAAACAGCTGGAAAGCATGCTCATCCAAGACCCAAGATAGCACGTGTGGGTAATATCAGAATGTGGACCGGTGTCGCGATGAGGCAGGAAGAGAAAGCAGCGGAGGGTGGAAATCAGTGGAGAAAGACTGCTGGTAGAGGGGCCAGCACTCAGAACAGGGATGGATGAAGCACAGACAGACGGAAGACAAGCCCATGTGTCGTATAAATAAAAATAGCCTAATTTTAGAAGATGCAATTTTCTAATAGAGAAAAGTTGCGAACCCTTCAAGATTCCTCTGGATCCCTCTCATCCCTACGAGAAACATGTGGGAGAAAAATTACCAGGGCACCGAACAAAAGTTTTTTCTGGAGTTTCTTTGAACATTTTCACGGATTAGAACATGACTTAAAAGGATTAGACCATTTGGCCCTTGAGTCTGCTCCTGCACTCATTAAGATTATGGGTTCACCTTTCCACACTAGCCTCATATCCTTTACTTTTGTGAATACCCAAACATCCCTGATCTCTGACTTGAATATACTTCATATTTCTTAGTTATTAAAGTAATGGAGATGGGGAATTAAGAGTGGGCAGTGTCATAGAATGCCTACAGTGCAGTAGGAGGCCTTTCGGCTCGTCGAGTCTGCACAGACCCTTTGAATGAACACTCTACCCATCTACACTCCCCTGTCTATCCCCATAACATAGAACCCAACCTACACATACCTGGACATTAAGGGCCAATTTATCATGGTCAATCCACCCAACCTGCACATCTTTGGACTGTGGGAGGAAACCGGAGCACCCGGAGGAAACCCACGCAGACACGCGGGATCGTCCAAACCCCTCACAGACAGGCCGGAATTGAACCCGGGTCCCTGGCGCTGTGAGGCACCAGTGCTAACCACCATGACACCGCACCGCCCTTATGAATGCAGATGGAAGGTGATGTCAAACTTCTAAGAATACATGAAGGGGGAATTGCAAACGCAAGAAGCGGAGGTCCCGCAATCTTTTTGAAATGAAGGTGTCGCTGGCTAGGCCAGCATTTATTGCCCATTCCCAGCTGCCCTTGAGAAGTTGGTGGTGAGCTGCCTTCTTGAGCCTTGTAATAAGCTACGTTTGAGGCATCTCCACCCGATCACCTTAGCTCAAACCTACTGTTCGTTTGACCGCAATTCTCTTTTTTAAGAAGTTGCGACACTCTTTCAGTGGCTTTCGTTGGGAAGATGGTGGCGTGCCTGCGACACCACTGGGCCAGAGGCCCAGCTCTAGGGGACAAGGGTTCAAAGCCCATCACAGCAACTGGTGGAATTTAAATTCAATTAATAAATCTGGAATTGAAAAGCTGGTCTCACTGAAACCATTGTGGGGCAGCACGGTAGCATTGTGGATAGCACAATTGCTTCATAGCTCCAGGGTCCCAAGTTCGATTCCGGCTTGGGTCACTGTCTATGTGGAGTCTGCACATCCTCCCCGTGTGTGCGTGGGTTTCCTCCGGGTGCTCCGGTTTCCTCCCACAGTCCAAAGATGTGCAGGTTAGGTGGATTGGCCATGATAAATTGCCCTTACTGTCCAAAATTGCCCTTAGTGTTGGATGGGGTTACTGGGTTATGGGGATAGGGTGGAGGTGTTGACCTTGGGTAGGGTGCTCTTTCCAAGAGGCGGTGAAGACTCGATGGGCCGAATGGCCTCCTTCTGCACTGTAAATTCTATAATTCTATTGTCGATTGTCGTAAAAACCCATCTGGTTCACTAATGTCCTTCAGGGAAGGAAATCTGCCGTCCTTACCCGGTCTGGCCTACATGTGATTCAGATTCACAGCAAAGTGGTTGACTCTTAACTGCTCCCTCTAAAATGGGCCTCAAACCATTCAGTTTATAGGCAATTAAGGTTGGGCAACAAACGTTGACCTTACCAGTGATGTTCACATCACAAAGGATTTTTAAAAATAAGTGTGAAACAGTTTACCCAATCCAAATATCCTCAGTCAATCTCAGAAATAAAACAGTAGCACAGAGGGAGAGACATCACTGACACACCTGAAGACTAATTATTGGGCAGCCAAGGGCCAAAGGTTTCAGGAATTCTTATAAGAATTATTGGTTAATTCACTTGTGTTGTGACTCCAGGGCCGATGGGGCTGACCGCCCGTTTGCCCAGGGTGGGGTGACAATCTGGGCTGGGAAATACATCGGCCGTTCCTTCACTGTAATTGGGCCAAAATCCTGGAACTCCCTCCCTAACAGCACAGTGGGTGTACCTACAGCACATGGACTGGAGCGGTTCAAGAAGGCAGCTCAGCATCACCTTCTCAAGGGCCAGTAACGATGGGCATTCCGTGCTGGCCCAGCCTGTCATGCTGACATCTCAAGAATGAAGAGCAAGATGTTGATCCCTCTTGTTATTTTGCCACTCCTTTACATCACCATGGCATAGAGCTCATTATTGTCACATTGTGAACATCAACATTCCACCTGTACCCGCATCATTACCTCCAGTGTATCTGAAGACTTCATTCTCAAACCCTTCCGCATCGTCATTTAAATTTTACTGTTTAATTTCCCAAGGCAAATTCCCAGTTCAATCCTTCCCAAGATTATTAGTACTAAGATTACGAGTACCAAGATTACCTCTCATGTGCGGCAAGTGTGGTAATACCAGGTATTGCAGTACCAGAGAGGTGGATGCCCATTGGCTAGACCTAGGAGTCTACCATTGGCTAACGCACATAGCTCCGCCCTGAGAGGCGGGGTATAAGAACCAATGCCGTCCCAGCAGCCTTCACTTTCTGTATCGAAGCTGCTGGGTACAGTTCTAGCTGATTAAAGGCGATTAGTATGACTCTCCTTGTCTCACGAGTAATTGATTGTGCATCAATTTAATCAGCTATTACTTCTGAAAGGATGGACCTCCGCATCAAGCCGGAGTGCCTTCAGCTCAGTCCCCACGCAGACAACTCCACTGCTATCTTTAAGCACTGGCTGGCGTGTTTTAAGAGCTTCGTCGACACAGCCGCCGACACCCCCACGGAAAGGCAGAAGATGCACCTTCTACGCTTCCGAGTCAGCCCTGCAATCTACCCTCTGATCGAGGAGGCGGAGAATTATGCTGCAGCTATCGAGCTGCTAGAAGGACATTATATCCGTCCTCTGAACCAGGTCTACGCTCGTCACCTGTTGGCAACTAGAAGGCAGAGCCCTGAAGAAACACTGGAGGACTTCTATCGGGCTCTACTAGTGCTGGGCCGGAACTGCGGCTGCCCGCCAGTCAAGGGGAATGAGCACACGGAACTTTTAATTCGGGACGCTTTCGTGACCGGTATGTCTTCCCCTGACATCCGCAGAAGGCTTCTTGAAATGGACACGCTGGGCCTCACTGAGGCACGGGCCCTGGCAGGGTCTATGGACGTTGCATACAAAAACGCACTGGCCTTTGCTCCCGGGCGCATGGCACCCCCCTGGGCTGCGTGGCACCCCGTTGCGGCAGCCCCCCAGACTTTCCCGCTAACCCCGCAGGCCTGCGCCACTAGACGGCCCTTTTTCACCGTCGGCCAACGCTGCTTCTTCTGTGGCCAAGCGAATCATCCGCGCGCGCGCTGCCCGGCCTGCACCGTCACCTGCAAAGGGTGCGGCAAGAAAGGCCACTATGTCGCGGTATGCCAGGCCTGCGCCGTGGCAGCGGTCGCCAGCGACTATCAGCAGTCTTTGTTCCAGGTCCCGGCCGCCAAGGCCCACCGCCACCCTCCTACCCCCAGGCAACGTGCGACACACGGGCGCGGCCATTTTACCCCCCGGCCACCACGCTGGGTCGATGGGCGCCACCATTTTGTCCCTCGCCGACGCCATCTTCTGTATCCCCAGACTCCATGTGCGACCCGTGGCTGATGCCATCTTGGATGGGGCCTCAAGCCCCCAGCACTGCCGACTCCACGCTGCCTGACCAGACCTTCTCCTTGCTGCAGCTGGCCTCCGTGACCCTGGACCAGAGTCGGCCCCGGACGCTAGCGAAAGCCACCACAACAATCGGCATCAACGGCCACGTGACGTCGTGCCTGATCGACTCCGGGAGCACGGAAAGCTCCGTCCACCCCGACACGGTGAGGCGCTGTTCCCTTGTCACCAAGCCCGTAAACCAACGGATCTCCCTGGCCTCCGGGTCACACGCGGTGGAGATAAAGGGGTTTCTGCCTCGCGAACCTCACGGTCCAAGGCAGGGAATTCCGCAATTTCCGCCTGTATGTCCTGCCGCACCTCTGCGCAGCCACCCTCCTTGGGCTGGATTTCCAGCGCCATCTTGGCGCTGGAAGATCTTGGAAGATCCCCAACATTGAGGGCATTTAAAGGTTTATTGGATAAACATATGGATGATAATGGCATAGTGTAGGTTAGATGGCTTTTGTTTCGGTGCAACATCGTGGGCCGAAGGGCCTGTACTGCTCTGTATTGTTTTATGTTCTATGTTCTATCTGCAAAGCCTGACCTTTAAATTCGGCGGCCCTATACACCCCCTTACTGTCTGCGGCCTCGTGACCCTCAAGGTCGACCCGCCTTCCCTGTTTGCGAACCTCACCACGGATTGCAAACCCGTCGCCACCAGGAGCAGACGGTACAATGCCCAGGACCGGACCTTCATCCGGTCCGAGGTCCAAAGGCTGCTGAAGGAAGGGGTCATCGAAGCAAGCAACAGCCCCTGGAGGACTCAAGTAATGGTGGTAAAGACCAGGGAGAAACATAGGATGGTCATCGACTATAGTCAGACCATCAACCGGTTTACGCAGCTGGACACGTACCCTCTTCCCCGTATAGACGACCTGGTAAACAGGATTGCGCAATACAAGGTCTTCTCCACGATGGATCTCACGTCTGCCTATCACCAGCTGCCCCTCCGTCATGGGGACCGCCAGTACACTGCCTTCGAAGCGGATGGGTGGCTCTATCACTTTTTAAGGGTTCCCTTCGGTGTCACGAACGGGGTCTCGGTCTCCCAGCGTGAGATAGACCGAATGGTTGACCGGTACGGCTTACGCGCAATGTTCCTGTATCTTGATAACGTCACCATCTGCGGCCATGACCAGCAGGACCACGACACCAACCGCCGAAAATTTCTCCAGACCGCGAACCTCCTTAATCTGACCTACAATAAGGAGAAATGCGTGTTTAGCACCGACCGTCTAGCCATCCTAGAGTAGTGCGAAATAGAGTCATAGGCCCCGACCCCAAATGCATGCGCCCCCTCATGGAGTTCCCCCTCCCTCACTGCCCCAAGGCCCTCGGCTTCTTTAGCTATTATGCACAATGGGTCCCTAATTACGCAGACAAGGCTCGGCCCCTGATCCAGTCCACAACCTTCCCCCTGTTGACGGAGGCCCGCCAGGCCTTCTGCCGCATCAAAGCGGACATCGCAAAAGCCATGATGCGCGCCATCGACGGGTCCCTCCCCTTCCAGGTCGAGAGCGACGCGTCCGACGTAGCTCTGGTGGCCACCCTCAACCAAGCGGTTTCTTCTCCCGCACTCTCCATGCTTCTGAAATTTGCCACTCCTCGGTCGAAAAGGAGGCCAGGCCATAGTAGAAGCTGTGCGACACTGGAGGCATTACCTGGCCGGCAGGAGATTCACTCTCCTCACGGGCCAACGGTCGGTGGGCCTTCATGTTCGATAATGCACAGCGGGGCAAGATTAAGAACGACAAGATCCTGCTGTGGAGGATAGAACTCTCCACCTACAATTACAAGACCTTGTACCATCCCGGGAAGCTGAACGAGCCTCCTGATGCCCTGTCCCGCGGCACTTGCGCCACCGCACAGGTGGACCGCCTCCGATCCCTCCACAAGGATCTCTGCCACTCGTTTCTTCCATTTCGTTAAGACCCGCAACCTGCCCTATTCCATCGAGGAGGTCAGGACAGTCACCAGGGACTGCCGAATCTGCGCGGAGTGCAAACCACACTTCTCTCGGCCAGAGAGAGCGCATCTGATAAAGGCTTCCCGTCCCTTTGAACGCCTCAGCATGGATTTCAAGGGCCCCCTCCCCTCCACCGACCGCAACACGTATTTCCTGAACGTGATTGACGAATACTCCTGGTTCCCATTCGCCATCCCCTGCCCGGACATGACCATGACCACCGTCATCAAGGCCCTCCAGGGTATTTTTACACTGTTCGGTTTCCCTGCCTACATTCACAGTGATAGGGGTCCTCCTTTATGAGCGACGAACTGCGTCAATTCCTGCTCAGCAAGGGCATCGCCTCCAGCAGGACGAGCAGTTACAACCCCCGGGGAAACGGGCAGGTAGAGAGGGAGAACGGAACGGTCTGGAAGACCGTCCTGCTGGCACTCCGGTCCAGGAATCTCCCAGTCTCCCGCTGGCAAGAAGTCCTCTCAGTGGCCCTTGACTCCATTCGGTCGCTGCTCTGCACTACCACAAACCAGACGCCACACGAACGTCTCCTTGCAGACGACACAAAGGTTGGTGGAATTGCGGATAGCGATGAGGACTGTCTGAGGATACAGCAGGATTTAGATTGTCTGGAGACTTGGGCGGAGAGATGGCAGATGGAGTTTAACCTGGACAAATGTGAGGTAATGCATTTTGGAAGGGCTAATGCAGGTAGGGAATATACAGTGAATGGTAGAACCCTCAGGAGTATTGAAAGTCAAAGAGATCTAGGAGTACAGGTCCACAGATCACTGAAAGGGGCTACACAGGTGGAGAAGGTAGTCAAGAAGGCATACGGCATGCTTGCCTTCATTGGCCGGGGCATTGAGTATAAGAATTGGCAAGTCATGTTGCAGCTGTATAGAACCTTAGTTAGGCCACACTTGGAGTATAGTGTTCAATTCTGGTCGCCACACTACCAGAAGGATGTGGAGGCTTTAGAGAGGGTGCAGAAGAGATTTACCAGAATGTTGCCTGGTATGGAGGGCATAAGCTATGAGGAGCGATTGAATAAACTCGGTTTGTTCTCACTGGAACGAAGGAGGTTGAGGGGCGACCTGATAGAGGTATACAAAATTATGAGGGGCATAGACAGAGTGGATAGTCAGAGGCTTTTCCCCAGGGTAGAGGGGTCAATTACTAGGGGGCATAGGTTTAAGGTGAGAGGGGCAAAGTTTAGAGTAGATGTACGAGGCAAGTTTTTTACGCAGAGGGTAGTGGGTGCCTGGAACTCACTACCGGAGGAGGTAGTGGAGGCAGGGACGATAGGGACATTTAAGGGGCATCTTGACAAATATATGAATAGGATGGGAATAGAAGGATACGGACCCAGGAAGTGTAGAAGATTGTAGTTTAGTCGGGCAGTATGGTCGGCACGGGCTTGGAGGGCCGAAGGGCCTGTTCCTGTGCTGTACATTTCTTTGTTCTTTGTTCTTTGTTGTTGTTTTCCCCAGGAAGTCCTCCTCCGGGAGGACTCCCAACCTGGCTAGCGACACCCGGACCCGTCCTGATGCGGAAACATGTGCGGGCGCACAAGTCGGACCCGTTGGTCGAGAGAGTCCACCTGCTGCATGCCAACCCCCAGCACGCCTACGTAGCGTTCCCCGACGGCCGCCAAGACACGGTCTCCCTTTGGGACCTGGCGCCCGCCGGAGCCCCACGCGCACCTGCACCATTGCCCCCACCCCCACCCTCCCCACAGCACCTGACCGGAGGGTCAGTACTGCCGCCGCCCCTACTCAGCGCCGAACAGGCACCGACGCCCCTCCCCCTGCCCACTTTTTGCCCCAACAGCGCCGCCTAGGGGTGACAAAGCTGCCAGGGAGGAAGACACCACGTTCCCAGAGCCACAACCGCCGGGGCCCCCACCAGGATCATCGCCGAAGCCCAGACGCTCCAGAAGGACGACCAGGCCACCGATCATCTGATTGCTGCACCATAAAACAGTAAAAACTTTCTCTGTTACCCTTGAGATCACGGTACCTGCAATACCTGGTCCTACCATGCAAAAGGCGACAGTAACACTGGCCATCACCCCGCTGGGTCCTTTTTTAACAGGGGGTGAATGTGGTTATACCAGGTATTGCAGTACCTGAGAGGTGGATGCCCATTGGCTAGACCTAGGAGTCTACCATTGGCTAACGCACATAGCTCCGCCCTGAGAGGCGGGGTATAAGAACCAATGCCGTCCCAGCAGCCTTCACTTTCTGTATCGAAGCTGCTGGGTACAGTTCTAGCTGATTAAAGCCGATTAGTTATGACTCTCCTTGTCTCACGAGTAATTGATTGTGCATCAGCAAGGTAGCACAGTTGCTTCACAGTTAGCACTGTTGCTTCACAGTTAGCACTGTTGCTTCACAGCGCCAGGGTCCCGCGTTCGATTCCCGGCTTGGGTCACTGTCTGTGCGGAGTCTGCACGTTCTCCCCGTGTCTGCGTGGGTTTCCTCTGGGTGCTCCGGTTTCCTCCCACAGTCCAAAGATGTGCTTGTGAGGTGAATTGGACATTCTAAATTCTCCCTCTGTGTACCTGAACAGGCACCAAAGTGTGGCGACTTGGAGAATTTCACAGTAACATAACTGCAGTATTAATATAAGCCTACGTATGAAACTAATAAAGATTATTTTTTTAAAATCTTAGCCCTGCCAGGGTGCCGGGCGTAGTACCAGGTTGGCACTGCCAAGGAGAGGAGCATGAAAGGCAGTAGTGCCTGAAAGGGGGGACATGAAGAGGAGACATGAAGGGGGAGCATTTGGCCAACCCCACATTTGGCTCACACTGGGTGGAGGAGGTGCCGGTACCGGTGATTGTGGGTGAGATCTGATGCTGGCGGGAAGTGAGAGTCTGAAGGGACAACCATTGGGAGAGCCCTGGGCCAGGATTCTCCGACCCTGCGCTGGGTCGGAGAATCCCCGGGGGGGGGGGGGGGGGGGAGGCACGAATCCCGCCCCACCGCCGGCATCCCAATTCTCCGGCACCGTTTTTCGGGCGGCGGCGGGAAACCCGCCACGCCAGTCGGGGGCCATTGACAGCGGCCCCCCTGCGATTCTCCGGGCCCCGATGGGCCGAGTGGCCGACAGGTTTTGCCCAGTCCCGCCGGCGTGAATGACTCACCCCACGCACGGCGGGACCTGGCAGGTAAGTGTGCGGGGCTGTCCGGGAGGGGGGGCGGGCTGGGGATTCGACCCCTGGGAGGGGCCCCGCGGTGGCCTGGCCTGCAGACACGGGGAGAACGTGCAAACTCCGCACAGACAGTGACCCAAGCTGGGACCCTGGCGCTGTGAAGCCACAGTGCTAGCCACTTGTGCCACCGTGCTGCCCCACACTTGTGTCCCCCTCGAAACTGACTCTTCAACTAAGGGGAACAGCTGTTCCCGATCCACCCTGTTCATATCCGCCATAATCTTGTACACCTCGATCAGGTCACCCCTCAATTTTCTGCTCCAGCAAAAGCAAACCAAGCCTATCCAACCTCACAATTTAAATGTTCCTTCCCAGGCAATAATTGGAGACCGGTCGTGATTCGCGCTATGCCGGCTGACGGGAGGCGGTGGAGGCGGTGGTGGGGGGGGGGGGGGGGGGGGCCACACACCGGCAGCCGGAAGAATCCGGCTTAACCAGTTCTGGCATATTTAAATTACGCTTTGAATATGCTAATCTGGTTCATGCCGAGTGAGGGGATGAACCAGATTTGAGGGGATGAACCAGATTGCGTCAGGTGCAGCTGACCGAAGGTATCGCGACTGTTAGGCGCCTGGTGCAATTCCCGACTCAGGGCTATTCTCCAGACTTGGCGGGTTTTGTGGCAGTCGCCACCGATGTTGTTATCTTCCGGGCAGCAACCCTTTTAATTGATGAAATTCGGTGTTTCAAGTTTGAGAGCCGGAACCAGTAAACAACACCTGTTAAAACCAAAGAGGCAAATTGAAAGGTGGAGGTGACAATATCCCCCCACTCCGATCATTGCAGTAGCAAAACCTGTACCTGGCTCGACTCAGTGCGAGTTGATAATAAGGAGGAGAGAGTGGGGTTTTCAATCAGAAATACCCTGGGAGTCTGTGGCCCTGAATCATAAAATCCACATCATTTGACACCCCATGTCATGGGCCAATGGTTTACTGAAGACACCCACAGCATTAAACAAACTGACTGCCCTCGATACTGCTTAAGAAAATGTTTTACAGATCACTCTCCTTTAACTTATACAAATAACCCGCTGTGAAGGATTTAAGGCAGTAATACAATCCCAACTATCAAAAGGGGCCCCGAGATTCAGTATCAAGTTTTGTAACATCACCGAGACCTTTGGATTCATTTATTGTCTTGTGTATAATCCTCGGCCAGTGGTGTCCTTACTCTACAACAGCTGGACTCTAAAAGCAGGGGAGAACAGTCTAAGTATGGAGCTGGTGTTGGAAGTGAGGATGTTACGCTTCGGGTATACAAGTCAATGGCGAGACCACGTCTCGAAGAGTGTGCGCGGTTTTGGTCTCCCGACTTAAGGAACTGCGTTGGAAGCGGTTCAGAGATGGCTTGGCGGGTCAATACCTGCAACGGGTGGGTTGCCTTCTGAAAGAAGGTTGGAAAGGCCTGATTCTGCCCCTATTTCACATGTTCGCTTGGTCGCAAGGCATGTGCCTTACTCAGGAACAATTTATATTGAGACAAATTCCTTCCTGGACTGAGTATCGAGGCGATAATGAACAGGTTTGATGCTGCCTGCTGAACAGAGAACAACAGAACGACGCGGAGTTAACAGCACAGAACCTGACCATTCGGCCCAACAGATCTCCACAGATCGCGGCCTACTCCATTGAGTCAATATGGTCGTTGCGGCATGGGAGCAGGCCATTCTGCCCATCGACTTCATGCTTCATTTTGCTGCTGGTGGTGGGCCGGTGGGTATCGCTCTCACCTTGCCCTCAGAAGGTTCTGCATCCAGGTCCGACCCCAGGGCCTGAGCACAAAATCAAGGCTGCCACTCCAGTGCGGTACCGAGGAGCGTTGGGCGCGGGGCGGGTGGGGGGGGAGTGGGGGCTGCGTCTTTCGGGTGACATTTTAAACCGACGGCCCCTGTCTGCCCTCTCAGGTGGAGGTCAAAGTTGCCATGGCCCTAATCCGAAGGAAATTGTGTCTTCAGTAATTAATCTATGATTAATCTAGGACAAAGGTTCGGCACAACATCGTGGGCCGAAGGGCCTGTTCTGTGCTGTATTTTCTATGTTCTATGTAGAACGTGGGTGTCCTAACCCATGTCCTGGGTAATATTTAACCTTTCGCACAAACAAATGACCTGGTCATCATCGCATTGCTGTTGGTGAGAGTTTGCTGTGTGTAAATTGGCTGCTGTGTTTCCTACAACAGCGACGGCGATAAGGATGCACAAGGAAGGACAGCGGTTTTCAGATGTCTAGTGGTCGCACTGTGGTGAATGGAACTACTGTTAATTCAGCAGTGCACTGTGATATCATGTCACTGCTGTATCGTGTTACGTTATGTGTTTAACCCTGTGGGCTCCACCTATGGGCCATTGTACGGCTTCACCCACAGGGGGTTTGTCGGGGCATGTACGGGCTCGCCCATGGCCCCACCCCTTACAGGAAGTGTAAAGACAGCTGACCTGCGGGGCCGCATTCATTGTTGTACCGGTCACGGGCAGGCTCAGTTCTAAAGCTGATTAAAACCACGGTTTACTTCTCAACGTGTCTCTCAGTGAATTGATTGTTGCATCAATTTAATCAGTTTTAAATACTACTATGGAATCAGCCCTCAAACCTGATAGACTGGAACTCGATCCACAGGCCGCGGAGGCGAGAGAAATTTTTTCGCACTGGCTTCGATGCTTCAAGGCCTATCTCGCCGCGTCGTCTACGCCATCCGTCACGGACGAACAGAAACTGAGTCTTCTCCACGCACGGGTGAGCCATCGTATTTCTGTCCAGTTCGACGGCGCCGCGTCCTATACAGAGGCCCTCGCACTACTCGAACGCATATATGTACGGCCCGTGAACGAGGTCTACGCACGACACATCTTCACCACTCGCCGCCAGCGCCCCGGGGAGTCGCTAGATGACTACCTACGCGACCACAAAGCCCTGGCGCGCAACTGTAACTACCAGGCCGTAACGGCCCTTCAGCATATGGAGCTCGCTATCCGAGACGTTTACGTGGCGGGGGTCCGATCGAGCTATGTAAGACAGCGCCTGCTCGAAAAAGGGGCCCAGGACCTGGAGGACACGGTAACAGTAGCTACCTCTCTGGAGGTCACGTTTCAGAGCCTTACTGCGTTCCCTGCCAACCACGCGACCCCCTCGGGGCCCCCGACCAGAGACTACCCCAGGCCTGTGCCGCGTGGCCGCCCGCCTATCATGGGGGGCTGCCCTGCTATTTTTGCGGCCAGTCCCAACACCCCCGACTGCACTGCCCGGCCCGCAACGCGAACTGTAGTAACTGCGGGCGAAAAGGACGCTTCGCCAAGGTCTGCCTGGCCAGGTCGAAAAACTCGAACTCACAGACCCGATCCACAGACTCACAGGCCCGCAGACGCCGCAAAGTGGCAGCGTGTCTGCCGACTCAGCCTCCGCACCGCACGTGCGACTCATGGGGGCCGCCATCTTGGCCATCCTCCCCCACGCGGCCGGCCACGTGCGATCCATGGGGGCCACCATCTTGGACGCCATCGTCCTCACCGCCCACCACACTTGACCAACGGGGGCCGCCATCTTGGCCGCCATCTGCTACACCGCCCGAGATGTACGAACGACATGGACAGCAGCCATCGCAGGGCTGCCCCAGCACCTCCGGTCACGCCGCCGGCTACCCCCAGCTCAGCGCGGTCACCCTGGACCAGTCGTGACCGAAGCACCTCCGGAGCTCCATGATGGCCGTCTGGGTAAACGGGTACGAGACCTTCATTCACCCGGACATGGTAAGACGTTGTTCGCTCCCAATATTCCCGACACGACAAACTATCTCCCTCGCCTCTGGGTCGCACTCGGTGCAAATCCAAGGGTGCACTACTGCAACCCTAGCGATCCAGGGCGCTGAGTACGCTAATTTTAAACTATATGTGCTCTAAGACCTCTGCGCTCCTCTCCTCTTAGAACTCGATTTTCAGTGCAATCTCAGCAGCCTAACTCTTAAATTCGGGGGGCCACTGCCCCCGCTCACCATATGCAGCCTCGCGACCCTACAAATCGACCCTCCCTCCCTCTTTGCGAACCTCACCGCCGATTGTAAGCCAATAGCCACCAGAAGCAGGCGGTATAGTATGCAGGACAGGACGTTCATTAGGTCCGAGGTCCAGCATCTCTTGCGGGAAGGGGTCATAGAAGCCAGTAATAGCCCCTGGAGAGCTCAGGTAGTGGTCGTCAAGACCGGGGAAAAGTTCCGGATGGTGGTTGATTACAGCCAGACCATTAACCGGTTTACGCAACTCGATGCGTACCCCCTTCCCCGGATTGCAGACATGGTAAATCAGATCACGCACTACCGCGTGTTCCCTACGGTAGATCTGAAGTCTGCATGTCACCAGCTCCCAATCTGCCCGGAAGACCGCCACTACACGGCGTTTGAGGCAGATGGCTGCCTTTTCCATTTCCTCCGGGTCCCCTTTGGCGTCACAAACGGGGTTTTGGTGTTCCAACGAGCAATGGACCGAATGGTGGACCAGTACGGGCTGCGGGCCACGTTTCCGTACTTGGACAATGTCACCATCTGCTGCCATGATCAGCAGGACCACGACGCCAACCTCCACCAATATCTCCAAACCGCCCAAAAACTCAACCTCACCTACAACAAGGAGAAATGCGTTTTCCGCACAACCAGGCTAGCCATCCTCGGCTACGTCGTGGAAAACAGGGTCCTAGGGCCCGACCCTGACCGTATGCGCCCCCTGCTCCAATTCCCTCTCCCTCACTGTCCCAAGGCCCTGAAGAGGTGCCTTGGATTTTTCTCCTATTACGCCCAGTGGGCCCCCCAGTATGCGGACAAAGCCCACCCACTATTTAAGGCCACCATTTATCCACTGGCAGCCGAGGCTCGCCAGGCCTTCAACTGCATCAAGGTGGACATCGCCAAAGCTGCAATGTGCGCGGTGGACGGGTCCGCCCCCTTCCAGGTGGAGGGCGATGCTTCAGAGGTCGCTCTCGCCGCCACTCTCAACCAAGCAGGCAGACCGGTAGCGTTCTTTTCCCGCACCCTCACCTCCTCTGAAATTCGACACTCCTCGGTCGAAAAAGAAGCCCAAGCCATCGTGGAAGCCGTACAGCACTGGAGGCACTACCTCGCTGGTAGGAGGTTTACCCTCATCACCGACTAACAACCTTTATGTTTGACAATACGCAGCGGGGCCAGATCAAGAATGACAAGATCTTGAGGTGGAGGATCGAACTCTCCACCTATAACTATGATATAGTATATCGTCCTGGGAAGCTCAACGAGCCCCCAGATGCCCTGTCCCGCGGCACGTGCGCCAGCGCGCAACATGACCGATTACGTGCTATCCACGATGACCTCTGCCACCCGGGGGTCACCCGGCTTGCCCACTACATCAAGGCCCGCAACCTGCCCTACTCCATCGAGGAGGTCAAAGCTGTAACCAGAGACTGCCAAATCTGTGCGGAGTGTAAACTGCACTTCTATCGACCTGGTAAGGCCCACCTGGTAAAGGCATCCCGGCCCTTTGAACGCCTTAGTATCGATTTCAAAGGGCTCCTCCCCTCCAATAATCGCAACACGTACTTCCTGAACATCATAGACGAGTTCTCCCGTTTTCTGTTCGCCATTCCCTGCCCCGATATGACCACTCCCACAGTCATCAAAGCCCCGCACAGTGTCTTCGCCCTGTTCGGTTTCCCCAGCTATGTCCACAGCGACAGGGGCTCGTCGTTCATGAGCGACGAACTGCGTCTGTACCTGCTGAATAAGGGCATCGCCTCGAGCAGGACTACCAGCTATAACCCCAGGCGAAACGGGCAGGTGGAGAGGGAGAACGCGACGGTCTGGAAGATCGTCCTACTGACCCGACGGTCCAGGAATCTCCCGGTTTCTCACTGGCAGGAGGTCCTCCCCGATGCGCTCCACTCTATTAGGTCCCTCCTTTGCACGGCCACAAACCAGACCCCTCATGACCGCTTGTTTGTTTTCCCTAGGGGAGCTACCTCATGGGCCTCGCTTCTGCCCTGGCTGATGACACCGGGTCCAGTCTTCCTCCAAAAACATGTTCGGAGCCATAAGACCGACCCCCTGGTAGAGAGGGTCCAGCTCCTGCACTCTAACCCACACTATGCGTTTATCAGACACCCCGATGGCTGGCAGGATACCGTCTCCCTCCGAGACCTGGCGCCCGCAGGCTCCGACACCACGACCACTACTGCATCCCCCACACTAGGTCCCATCCAACCTCCCATGTTCAGCGCCCCTACCCCTATCCAACCTCCCATGTTCAGCGCCCCACCCCGATATGGTTCTCGCGCTCCCTCCCACCAGCCGCACCGGTCCACAGGAATGAAGCTCTGGAAGAGCCGCTCCAGGAGTCCACGTCAGTGCCAGCTCCGGGCCCAGATCCACAGCCACCCGAAACGGCTGCAACACCAGTGCTTCGGCGGTCGCAACGTACGATCCGGGCACCAGACTGACTGAATCTGTAAACCCGTCACCCCCGCCGGACTTCATTTTTTAAACAGGGGGTGAATGTGGTGAATGGAACTACTGTTAATTCGCCAGTGCACTGTGATATCATGTTACTGCTGTATCGTGTTACGTTATGTGTTTAACCCTGTGGGCTCCACCTATAGGCCATTGTACGGCTTCACCCACAGGGGGTTTGTCGGGGCATGTACGGGCTCGCCCATGGCTCCATCCCTTACAGGAAGTATAAAGGCAGCTGACCTGCGGGGCCGCATTCATTGTTGTACCGGTCACGGGCAGGCTCAGTTCTAAAGCTGATTAAAACCACGGTTTACTTCTCAACGTGTCTCTCAGTGAATTGATGGTCGCATCACGCACGAAGATATCTAAATGCCGGTGTTTTTTTTTTTTGAACAGTACAGATCTTTTTGCCCCATGTACAAGTTAGTCTTCCCTTTGAATGCATCTCTGCTCTATTCACCTCAACTGCTCTTTGTGGAGGCGAGCTCCATATTCTCACCACCCTTGAAAGAGATTCCTCCTACATACCCTTCTTTGTGATGAAACTTAGTTTCAGACTCCTCAAATGTTTTTAATACAGGCTTGGGGCAGGGGTTCACCATCTGCTGCTCAGCCTGGCTCCTGTCAACGGGGACCCCCCGCAGGCCGCACAGGTAGCAGCCCCCACCCTCCCTCTCCCCCTCCCCCAAGAAATCGTGCATGAACTTCAATTGTATTCCCTTGAGTTTAGAATGTTTGAAGATGATTGGATCAATGCGTCTGAAAATCACCGAGAGATTTCCTCCCCCAAGTTTAGGACAGAGATGCAAGAGCTCCCTCTTTGCTGGTGGACTGTGAGCACCCTCTACTGGTTAACAAATAGTTTGCATGCAATGGGGGAGAGTGCGTGAATGGTGTGAGGAGAGGTCGTTGCGAACCATCAATAACAGTGATTCAATGCCCCCCTGTTCTCATATCGAGTGCTGGCCAGGTGAATGTACAGAAAACAATGGCCGCGCTATAAGGCTGGCTTTAGAAGCCAGATCCAAAAATGATTTGTGTGTCTTTCTCTTCACGCGATACAAATGTTATGTGTTATTTTTAGCATTCAAAACACTGGCACTTGCCCGATGCAATATCTCCCTGCAGAGGAAGTATGGCTTTTCGACACAAATACAATCCAAATCAATAGCCTGGAGCGAATACAGGTTTTAAAAACAAAAGCAAATCGTGATGTGAGCTGCTCGAAGATTGAGCTGCCGAGACAGCGTCAATGAAAATGAAATGAAAATCGCTTATTGCCACAAGTAGGCTTCAAATGAAGTTACTGTGAAAAACCCCTAATAAATACGAACGTATGAACTAGGAGCAGGAGTAGACCACTCGGCCCCTCGAACTAGGTACCCCATTCAACAACATCATAGCTGATCTGATTGTGGCCTCAGCTTCACATTGAAGTACAGCACAGGAACAGGCCCTTCGGCCCCCCAAGCCTGTGCCGGCCATACTGCCCGACTAAACTAAAATCTTCCACACTTCCTGGGTCCGTATCCCTCTATTCCTATCCTATTCATGTATTTGTCAAGATGCCCCTTAAATGTCACTATCGTCCCTGCTTCCACCACCTCCTCTGTCAACGATTTTCCAGGCACCCACCACCCTGTGTAAAAAAACTTGCCTCGTATCAGGTCGCCCCTCAACCTCTGTCGTTCCTGTGAGAACAAACCAAGTTTATTCAACCGCTCCTCATAGCTAATGCCCTCCATACCAGGAAACATCCTGGTAAATCTCTTCTGCACCCTCTCTAAAGCCTCCACATTCTTCTGGTAGTGTGGCAACCAGAATTGAACACTATACTCCCAAGTGTGGCCGAACTAAGGTTCTATAAAGTTGCAACATGACTTGCCAACTCTTATACTCAATGCCCCGGCCAATGAAGGCAAGCATGCCGTATGCCTTCTTGACTACCTTCTCCACCTGTGTTGCCTCTTTCAGTGACCTGTGTACCTGCACACCTAGATCTCTCTGACTATCAATACTCTTGAGGGTTCTACCATTCACTGTATATTCTCTACCTGCATTAGACCTTCCAAAATGCATTACCTCACATTTGTCCGGATTAAACTCCATCTGCCATCTCTCCGCCAAGTCTCCAAACAATCTAAATCCTGTTGTGTCCTCATCGCTATCCGCAATTGCACCAACCTTTGTGTCGTCTGCATACTTACTAATCAGACCAGTTACATTTTCCTCCAAATCATTTATATTAACTACGAACAGCAAAGGTCCCAGCACTGATCCCTGTGGAACACCACTAGTCACAGCCCTCCAGTCAGAAAATCACCCTTCCATTGCTACCCTCTGCCTTCTATGACCTAGCCAGTTCTGTATCCATCTTGCCAGCTCACCTCTGATCCCGTGTGACTTCACCTTTTGTACTAGTCTGCCATGAGGGACCTTGTCAAAGGCCTTACTGAAGTCCATATAGACAACATCCACTGCCCTACTGCATCAATCATCTTAGTGACCTCTTCGAAAAACTCTATCAAGTTAGTGAGACATGACCTCCCCTTCACAAAACCGTGCTGCCTCTCGCTAATACGTCCATTTGCTTCCAAATGGGAGTAGATGCTGTCACGAGAATTCTCTCCAGTAATTTCCCGACCACTGACATAAGGCTCACCGTCCTGTAGTTCCCTGGATTATCCTTGCTACCCTTCTTAAACAAAGGAACAAGATTGGCTATTCTCCAGTCCTCCGGGATATCACCTGAAAACAGTGAGGATCCAAAGATTTCTGTCAAGGCCTCAGCAATTTCCTCTCCAGCCTCCTTCAGTATTCTGGGGTAGATCCCATCAGGCCCTGGGGACTTATCTACCTTAATATTTTTCAAGACGCCCAACACCTCGTCTTTTTGGATCTCAATATGTCCCAGGCTATCTACACACCCTTCTCCAGACTCAACATCCACCAATGCCTTCTCTTTGGTGAATACTGATGCAAAGTATTCATTTAGTACCTCACCCATTTCCTCTAGCTCCACACATAGATTCCCTTGCCTGTCCTTCAGTGGGCCAACCCTTTCCCTGGCTACCCTCTTGCTTTTTATGTACATGTAAAAAGCCTTGGGATTTTCCTTAACCCTATTTGCCAGTGACTTTTCGTGACCCCTTTTAGCCCTCCTGACTCCTTGCTTAAGTTCCTTCCTACTTTCCTGAGATTCCACACAGGCTTCGTCAGTTCCCAGCCTTCTAGCCCTGACAAATGCCTCCTTTTTTCTTTTTGATGAGTCCTACAATATCTCTTGTTATCCAAGGCTCCTGGAATTTTCCGTATTTATCCTTCTTCCGCACAGGAACATGCCGGTCCTGAATTCCTTTCAACTGACATTTGAAAGCCTCCCACATGTCAGATGTTGATTTACCCTCAAACATCCGCCCCCAATCTAGGTTCTTCAGTTCCCTAATATCGTTATAATTAGCCTTCCCCCAATTTAGCACATTCACCCTAAGACCACTTTTATCCTTGTCCACCAGCACTTTAAAACTTACTGAATTGTGGTCACTGTTCCCGAAATGCTCCCCTACTGAAACTTCTACCACCTTGCCGGGCTCATTCCCCAATACCAGGTCCAGTACAGTCCCTTCCCTAGTTGGACTATCTACATATTGTTTAAAGAAGCCCTCCTGGATGCTCCTTACAAACTCTGCCCCATCCATGCACCTGGCACTAAGTGAGTCCCAGTCAATATTGGGGAAGTTGAAGTCTCCCGTCACAGCAACCCTGTTGCTTTTACTCCTTTGCAAAATCTGTCCACCTATCTGCTCCTCTATCTCCTGCTGGGTGTTGGGAGGCCTGTAGTAAACCCCCGACATTGTGACTGCACCCTTCTTATTCCTGATCTCTACCCATATAGCCTCACTGCCCTCTGAGGTGTCCTCCCATAGTACAGCTGTGATATTCTCCACAACCTGTAGCGCAACTCCGCGATCCCTTTTACATCCCCCTCTATCCCGCCTGAAACATCTAAATCCTGAACGTTTAGCTGCCAATCCTGTCCTTCCCTCAACCAGGTCTCTGTAATGGCAACAACATCATAGTTCCATGTACCAATCCAAGCTCTAAGTTCATCTGCCTTACCCATTATACTTCTTGCATTAAAACATATGCACTTCAAGCCACCAGACCCGCTGTTTTCAGCAACATCTCCCTGTCTGCTCTGCCTCAGAGCCCCACTGTCCCTATTCCCTAGTTCTCCCTCAATGTTTTCACCTTCTGACCTATTGCTCCGGTACCCACCCCCCTGCCATACTAGTTTAAACCCTCCCGTGTGACACTAGCAAACCTCGCGGCCAGGATATTTAAGTGGATTTAAATTTAGTGATTCTGTGTAAGAAGAGTAAAACTTTAGTTAGATTAATGCTGGACAAATTTGTGTGAGAGAGAGTTTGGTCAGTTCAAACTGGACTTCTATTGTGTTTAGAGAGGGTTATATAAAGGCATATAAAGTAAATAAAAGCTTGGAGAAAGGAAAAGTTGTTGCTTAGTAGCCAGGTGCACCTTTAGGGTAGTAAGGCTTTTGGGATTGTGTTTTTAACTGAATTCATGGTGGTTAATTATAGGAAGCTAGAGAGTGAGCCTCTCTCTCTCACTTTGCTGGAAGAAAAAACATACCATGGAGTAATGGTGAAGAAAACCCTTGCTGGAACCTTAAAGAACAGCTAGTTAAGGATACTGGAGAAATTAAGAAAAGTTTCCAAGAAGTCTGAAGTTAAAGAAACAGAGGAAACAGTACTAGAACAAGATACTGTTCAGTAAAGTCACAGCGAGCTGAAAAAGAATTGGATCGTGAGAGGCTAGAAAGAAATCTTAAGTAGCTCTAAGGATTGTGAACTCTTACTAGAGCTTGTGAGGCACTATTTGAAATAATTGTGGAAATCGGTGGCTGGACCTTAGAGTTTGCGTAAAAGTATTTAAGACAAAGGAAACCTGAAAGGACTGGTGGAAATCCAGGAACTGGATTCCTTGTTAAAACAGTGGCATGGAAGCTTTGATTGACAGGATAGTTGGAAAACCTGGAGTTGGATTCTTAATGAAAACAGCTGATGGAAAGCACTGTTTGAAAGAAGATTTTAAAGCGTGTCTATCTGAGAGTGGAGTTTGGAGACACTCATGTGACAATCATCTCGGGGGATTTTGAGAAGAAATCCATGGAAGATCTGTTGAGTGTCACCCGCCATTTGATTTCAGAGCAGGGTGTTATCTTTGAAAACTGTATACATTTGTGAAGTGGGGGGGGGAATAAAAGCATTGTATTATAATCCAACTTTTCATGTTTAATAAATGGGTTTTCTTTCATCAAGAAATATTTAGCAGTCCTGTGACGCTGTTCCATCACATTTTCTTAAAAATTAGTAAAGATGGTTATGGCCTTCTGAGCGAGGGATCCCGTCTGGGATGAAGCCGTTCAGCAGTAACACCAACTGGGATCGTAACACTATGCCCTAATTTCCTCACCCTTTCACTACCACAATTGATCGCTTTCCCCACCCAAATACATCTCACCTCATTACACTGGCTGTGCCCTCAGGCTGAGGGGTATGAATTTCCTGCTCGTTCATTAGGATTACAAAATTAAGCTCTGCAGCGGGGAATGATCATTTTTCTGTTGTTATCTGGTGAGCCTTTCAGGATTTAAAAAATATCTTCCCTCACTGCAGATTCTGCTTCTTCAATGGCCTTGGGAATGGCCATGTTAAAATTTGCAAAGGTTCTGTGATTCATGTTCTCGAACATGCTCTCCTGGATTTTGAAATCAGCAGTGAAGGGGCAGTGTGAGCCACTGACCTCGCTGGCTGCTGTCCAAAGGGACTGTCCGAACACGTCAGAGTGAAGACTTTGCCCTAATCCAGTGCCTGGTCCAACACCGCACCCTCCACAGTGGATCACTGGCACCTGTGAGCGAGGGTCCGCAACCAATTAGAAACATAGAAAATAGAAGCAGGAGGAAGCCATTCAGCCCTTCGAGCCCGATCCGCCATTCATTACGATCAAGGCTGATCAAGTTCAATACCCTGACCCGCCTTCCCCCCATATCCCTTGATCCCTTTAGCCCCAAGAGCTATATCTAATTCCTTCTTGAAATCACACAATGTTTTGGCCTCAACTACTTTCTGTGGTAGTGAATTCCACAGATTCCCCACTCTCTAGGTGAAGAAATTTCTCCTCACCTCAGTCCTAAAAGGTTTACCCCTTATCCACAAACTATGACCCCAGTTCTGGACTCCCCCACCATCGGGAACATTCTTTCTGAATCTACCCTCTCTAATCCTGTTAGAATTCTGTAAGTTTCTATGAGATCCTCTCTCACTCTTCTAAATCCCAATGAATATAACCCTAACCAATTTAGTCTCTCCTCATATGACAGTCCCGCCATCCCAGGAATCAGCCCGGGAAACCTTCGCTGCACTCCCTCCATAGCAAAAACATCCTTCCTCAGATAAGGAGACCAAAACTGCACACAATACTCCAGGTGTGGCCTCACCAATGCCCTGTACAATTACAATAAAGCATCTCTATTCCGATACTCAAATCCTCTCGCTATGAAGGCCCGCATGCCACTTGCCTTCTTTACTGCCTGCAGTACCTGTGCACTTTCAGCGACTGATGCACGAGGACAGCAAGGTCTTGCTGAGTATCCACACGCTCTCAATTTACACCCATTCAAATAATAATCTGCCTTCCTATTTTTGCTACAGAAGCGGATAACCTCAAATTTATCTACATTATGCTGCATCTGTCATGCATGTGCCCACTCACTCAGCCTGTACAAATCCCACTGAAGCATCTCTGCATCCTCCTCACAGCTCACCCTTCCACCCAACTTTGTATCATCTGCAAATTTGGAGATAATACACTTAGTTCCCTTGTCCAAATCATTAATATATATTGTGAACAGTTGGTGTCCTAGCACAGATCCCTGCGGTACCCCACTAGTCACTTCCTGCTAATCAGAAAAAGACCCATTTATTCCAACATTTTGCTTCCTGTCTGCTAACCAGCTTTCTATCCATCTCAAGACACTACCCGTAACCCCGTGCGGTTTAACTTTACATATTAATCTGCTATGTGATACCTTGTCGAAAGCTTTCTGAAAGTCTAAATAAACCACATCCACCGGTTCTCCCTGGTCAACTCTACTAATTACAGCTTCAGAGAATTCTAGTAGATTTGACAAGCATGAGTTTCCTTTCGTAAATCCATGCTGACTTTGTCTGATCACACCACTGCTTTCCAAATGCTGTGCTGTGAAATCCTTGATAATGGACTCCAGCAATTTCCCTTCTATCAACATTAGGCTCACTGGTCTGTAGTTCCCTGTTTTCTCTCTACCACCTTTAGTGAATAGCGGGGTTACATTCACTACCCTCCAATCTGTAGGAACCATTCCAGAGTCCAAAGAATTTTGGAAAATGACCACCAATCGATCTACTATTTCTAGGGCCACTTCCTCAAGACTGAAGAATCTTTACTGAGACATAAACTATGAAGTACAAAATAGGAAGTGTAGATTAGATTTAAATCACGTACAGAAATACAAATCAGATTAATGGAGCAATAAGAAAATAGGAGTAGTTTTAAGGGATTTACATTTGCATTTGTATACATTAGAATGAAGATATAGTTCTAAATGGGTTTAGTTTAATGTTTCTGTGCCTGGAAGGGTAAAACTTATTGTTAGATTCATGCTGGACAGAGGTGCTTGTATGAGTGGAGTTGTTTAATTTCTAACTGTGATTCTATTGTGTTTAGAGAGTGCTACAGCATGAGGAATAAATAAAAGGCACAAGCATATGGGGGTTCCTCAGCAACTGGAAGCAATTGTGAGGATAGAAAAAGTTTTGAAGTATTAGTTTTAGCTGAATTTGTGGGCAGTTGGAAACGGGTCTGGATTTTGCTCACGTCGGGATAGAATCTCTCCTGGTCTCCGCTGGTGCTCAGAGCGGCACCCCAGAGAAATTCACTCTCCCGTTCCATGCAAATTTATGCATGGAGGGGAGCTCACGGGGTTCTGTAATATTCCTAAAATCAAGCCACCCAGTCAAAATACCGATGTCTGGCTGCTGCACCCCCCCCCCCCCCCCCCCCCCACACACAATGCAAATCCGGTCCCCTTGCAGTTAAGTGTGTACATCCTCCCCCCACCCCCTCACCATCACGTGAATCACAGGTTACCCCCCCCCCCTCAGCCTGCAGGCATGCGGGTGTCCAGCCCCATCCACAACCCTCGCCATCAGACCCCCCCTCGGAGACCCCCAAACATAGGCACCCAGCAGAGATCCCCAGCAGAGACACCCCCCAACAGACCCCCATTCCTCTTGCCATTAAGGTGGGACAGCCCCCCTCCCCCCCCAATCACGGGAATAACAGGTCATTCCCCTACAGACCGCACGCATGAGGGTGACCCCCCCGTCAGACCCCCCCTCAGAGACCCCCAAACATAGGCACCCAACAGAGACCCCCAGCAGAGACCTCCATCAGAACCCCCCAAACAGAATCCCCCTCAGAGACCCCCAAACATAGGCATCCAACAGAGATCCCCAACAGAGACACCCCCCATCATACACCCCTGTCCCACCATCAGATGAACAATCACTGCATTTTCACTTACTCTTTCCTAATATCTGCTGCTTCAGACAAAAGTGTTCAAAACAGCAGCTGTTACAAATTTCAAAGGGCTTGAAATCCTTTGACAACCTTTGAAATGCAGATCTCCCATTCAATTTCACACTGCAATACATCACATTAGCCAATGATCGACAGTTTTATTACTCCAGAGACAGCTGCTCGGTGGATTGTTTACTGATCTCTCTCTTCATGCTTGAATGCATCTCTATTACCCTGCTTTGATGCTAACCACAATGTTTGTAAACACTCTTGCTATGATTGACAAGTCCTCACCACATCAAAAGCAACTGAGTGCTTTCTGCTGTGAAAAAAGAGGACGTCAAAGCACATTGTTGCTTTTGATGTGGGGGAGTAGGGGGGTCTGAAGGAGGACATTGGGGGTCTGATGGAGGGCTTGGTGTGTTCAGAAGTGGCGGGGGGTGGTCGGGTGGGAGGCAGGATTTGCATTGTGGGGGAAGGTGATCCTCTGATGGACTTTGGAGGGCACTTACATTAAACACTTACCCCATTGACCCACTGCAAAGTTCACTGCATCAGGGTCGTTCTTGAAAATACCTGCCCCAATCTACGCCCACGTGAATCCCGGCTGAGAGGCCTGAAGCATCAAGCGGGCCTGGAGGATTGGAGGATTCCAACCGGTTAATCGGATGCAAATGACCCACTTGCATCCACCCGCCGATGCGGGGTGTGTAGCTTATTGCCGCCGCTGATGGCAGACGGCAGCATCAGAATGGGATTGGCAACTGGCAATGATCCTGTTTGCAGCCCAACACTTGATTCTCTGCCGGATCAGGAACCCTGCTTCCAGCAGTGGGCTGCGGAAAATCTACCCCAGGATCTTGGGGAGTGAATACCTCCCAACTCTGCCAGAAGAAAGGCTGGACGGGACGGGAGCTGCAAGAGGCAGGCTTCCTAAAGTACAAATTACAGTCCAGATAACCAAACAGTTGGGACAGAAAGAGTATTTAAGGTGACTGGAGATAAGAGAATCGCAGTAACTTGATTTAAATTGGGACAGCAGGCTTCGTTTGAAGACATTTTAATATAGTCTGGGAATCAAGAGTTAAAGCAATTGTGAGCAGTTTGCACAGCAGTTAAGACAAAGAAATCTAAAGGGTTTGGTGTAAACTCCTGGACTGGATTTGCTGTTAAATGTGGAGTGGAAGCTTTGTTTGGAAGTGTAATTTGGAAAACGTGGTCTGGAATTCGGAATGTGAACCACCAAGAGAAATCTTTATAACTATGATGGGAAGATTTTAAAGCATGTTTTTGGGAGTGGAGTTTGGAAACTCTCACGTGACACTCGTGATTCTGAGGGGTAAATTCTGAGGAGAAAACCACAGGCACTAACTTGGAGAGTATATTTGCCCACAGTCAACTTGTGGGCTTAAAAGGGACTTTGTGTTAATGAGTCCAATATAGATTAAGATGTACTTTGTAATCTGTGTTAACCCTGAAACCTGTGTGTAATTGTTAAGATAGAAGGAGGAATAGAGGAGTATTTTATTCTAATCCAAGTTTTTCATGTTTAAGAAATATTTTATTCCTATTATTAAAAACTGATTAGTGATCTTGTGACTCTGTTCCTCCACATTTATAACAAAAAGTAAATGTTACAGTCTTTTGAGCCATGGTTCCATTCTGGGATCTTCCTGTCCAGTTATGGCATCAACTGGGGTCACAACAGGAGATAAACGAAACAGGCCAAAAAAGTAAAAAAATAATTTTTAAAAAATTATTTTTTTCAAATCTCCAACATGAATAATCCTAATAATAATTAATTTTTATTAGTGTCACAAGTAGGCTTACATTAACACTGCAATGAATTTACTGTGAAAATCCCCTAGTCGCCACACTCCGGCACCTGTTCGGGTACACCGAGGGAGAATTCAGAATGTTCAATTCACCTAACAAGCAAGTCTTTCAGGGCCTGTGGGAGGAAACCGGAGCACCCGGAGGAAACCCACGCAGATATGGGGAGGACGTGCAGACTCTGCACAAACAGTGACCCAAGCCGGGAATCGAACCTGGGACCCTGGCGCTGTGATGCAACTGTGCGAACCACTGTGCAACTGTGCTGCCCACAGAGAACAGCATTTGCAAAATTAAGTTCTGAGGCTCAGTATCAAGGTGTTAAAGGTTCACTTGCTCCTGACTGCACCAGCTCTCACCTTTTCACCCATCTTCAGTGAGGTACAAGGAGGCTTTGGGGTGGGGCAGTTGGCCATATCCCTGCTCCTGAGCCAGCTCCAGGTTCAAGTCCCACTTCAGAACTTGAGGGCCACGGAAGAAATGTTCATAACGCAGCCAAACAGGTTGGTTATCAACCCATAAATCCATCCAATTTGCCTGGGGCAGACAGTAGGAGTGGGCAGGTTTTCCATTTGGTCAGTCATTCTTGACACAGTGTGGCGCTCTTCAAACTCACGCCTCTGGTGTGTTTTTGAAAACTCACTACTATTCTTAGAAGTCCCCCTATACCAAAAAGGGCCGCCATTCTAAATGGTGATCAGGGATTCTCACTCCCCGACTCCGATGCAAGCTTCAGTGGGTGCCATTCAGGTCAAACTATATTTTCTAGTTATCCCCTGGTATAACCCATACCTTCACCGAAGATTTCATCTACTTACCACTTAGTAGCATCGATCCTGGGTCCCGCATTGCTAAGTAAGTAAAGTAGACTAATAACCACTGTTTCAGGTTAAAACTTTTAAGTTATTTTATTATTATATATTTTTTTCTCTTTTTCTAAAAGATGCAATCACTGTCTTTACAGAAAAGTAAAAAGATCTTGCTTCTGGATCCTTCTGGTTGGTTGAAGGGACCTTCAGGCCCAACTTGACAATCAATCTTCTTTAAAATCTGGTCTTCTTTAGATGTATTTAGCTATTTTAGCTCGGCTGCTATGCCCTTTCCATTTCCCATGGCCGAGCTGATTGTAATCTGAGTCTAACTGCTTGTTCCGTCTCTGCTTCTCTCTCTCTCCCTCTGAGCTCTGGTTCTCGTTCTGGTTCTGATAGTTCCTGCCCTGGTCTCGAGGTTTATATTTGCTTTCTAACAATTAAGTTTTTTGATGTTATTGTAAAGTAACTCTTATTTTCTTTGATTGTAAAAAGGAACTTTGATCTAAAACAGTCTAATCCAACTAAGTATTCATTTTGACATGACTTCATCTCATAGATCTGATTACATTGTGTCCTTTGTGATGTTCAAAATGCTTTGACTTCAAGAAGTGTTACTTTTAATTCCTGTCATTTCTATAGTTTTATTTTCCAATTGTGTCCTCAGCTCAATTATGACTTTGATTTTGGCTTTGAATTATGTTTCTCATAGACTGATAAACCTGGTATTAGCAAATTTTCACACCTAGAATTATCAAAAAATTCAACTGAACTCATACATTCTTTTCCAGATCCTGACTAAGATAGTTACTTTCAATGAAGGTGTGAGCCATTGTTTTTGGCTTCATTCAAAATCCTGTTTGTCTTGTTTGCTAAGCCTGCTTGACCAAGGATATCTGCATTTTACAATCCTTCCCTGGCAGCTGCTATTAACCCTTTGTGGGATCTTTCCCTGTATCCTATCATGTTTCGCTCAGCCGAGATATTGCCAGACTTCCATGTTTCAAATGACACATTTTTCCAGATTATCAATCACAGGTGACAGGCCGGCGACCTGGCCTAGGAAACAACTAGCCATGAAACAGACATGCTTTGACTGCCGCTGGCACGGGAAAGCCTCCAAGCCGTGGCTGGTGCAGCGCATGTGTGGGCAAGTAGAGTCAATTCATGCCCTTGCATTGATTCCAGAGTCAGGACTAATCAAGGAGATCTGAACCAGCGCCACTCAGTGGAGGAACAGTGACATTCCAACAGCAGCACCAGGACCTGCGTGATTCACTGTTATTGTGCACTGGAGGTTGTCATCTGTTTAACCCTGTCATAAATGTAAACACTATTGGTTCTGAAAAATCCAGCCCACTGTACCCACCTTGCATGAATAATGATTCAATGGATCGAAACTTCGATTTTCGCACAGAGAGAAGGAATCCCCGGGGTTCTCAGGGCCCCGATGGTTACATCGATTTTGGCTTGCTTATGTCAACATTTCACCACATCAGCGCTGGAAGATGTGGGCATTAAAATAACCTGCTGATATCAATGGGGCAAATTGCTGCAAAGTATGTGTGGGGTCAGAATGCGCACAGCGCAGGAGGGGGTAATTTAGCCTCACACCACTGTTGGGGCCTACCTTGTTAGTTGCAGTCCATAAACTCAAACTACATTGTTTTTTTGAGTTGACTAATCTCGGTTGAAGCAAGACCAAGGTCCCTATTATCTTGCCTCAGTGCTCTAAAGGAACTGTTGGGAAGATAGGAATAGCTGGAGGCTATTCAGCCCCTCAAACTGTTAATAATAATACTGTTCCTTCAGTCATCAAGATCATGGCTGTTCTGCCACCTAACTCCATACACCCGACTTTTCCCCATAACCCTTAATGCCTTTGGTTAACAAAAATCAATCAAAGTCAGTTTTGAAATTAATAATTTTTCTCACAATAATTTCTACCTTGAAGCAGAGTCCCACATTTCTACCACTCACTTTGCAAAGAAACACTTATTTGTTGCCTAATTTTGCTCCTGAAATGTCTGGCTCTTATTTTCAGAGTACGCTCCCCAGTCCTAGACTCCTGAACCGGCAGAACCAGTTTCTCTCTATCCAGCCTATCTGTTCCCCTTAATATTTTTAAAACTTCAATTGAGTCATCTCTTAAGTTATTAAATTCCAGGGAATACAACTCTAGTTAGTGCGATCTTTCCTCATGATGTAATGCTTGGAGTCATGTGTCTTTACAGGATATCAACAGGCCATTCACCAGAAAGGAAGTGTGTCATGCGATCCTGTTTTAGTTTCACTTTTGTCTTTAAGTAGAGCCCACACAAATGGAGTGTTGTGTAATGGGTTCATTTGGTGTCACATTGATGAGATCTTGAGACTTGTATGTATGTTTAAACATGAACTATTTAGTAGTAATCCTTCACCACGTACAGATTCCAGTTACATGGTGCTTTTTGTAATGTTCTTGTCAGACGGCCTGATTTATTACAAGAACACTTGTAGCTAAAGCTATAAACGATGTATTAACATTAACTGTGGGTAAACTATATACAAGATAACAGATGAATAATAGTAAAATCGTGCACAAGCAACCTCTCTCTTCAACTTCCTCCAGCCAGTCTGAGGTCATCCATTTATATACTAGTGAGACTCCAAGTGGTCAGTCGGTAAATTACAACACGATCATGATATCGCTACACTTTTGTTATGTGGGTTCCTTCTGGGCTGTTCTCCGAGCATATTACCAAGTGACACTATACATCATACTGTGGCTGGTGCCATTCTCCTTTACATTACAATGGTGTTCGGGCACAGACGACACAGAGTGATGGTACTTACCCGATGAATCTGTATTGCACTCCCTCCATTATATGCTCCCAGGACACCAAATGTGGCTTGACGAGGGATTTGTACAGCTGAAGCCAGACACTTCTACACACTTGTATTCTAGACTGCTAAAGGCCAGCGCTGTGATCCTGCCAATCAACCATGTGCGATGTTTTGAATAGAAATTATAGCACAGAAGCAGTCCATTCAGCCCAATGAGCCAACGTTGGTGTTTACGCTCCATTTGAAACCCCTCCCGCCCTGCATCACCTAACTCCATCAGCAGTTCCTACAATTCCTTTCTCCCTCATGGTTTTAACCTTGCTTCCCCTTAAATGCATTAATGTTATTCATCTCAACCCTTGCCTGTTGTAGTGAGATCCACCTTCTTACCACTCTCAGGGCAAAGAAGTTGCTGCTGAATTCCTCAGTGGATTTATTAACGACTGTTTTATGTTCACAGCCTTCCATCTTGAGCAACTTCTTGTCCATGTCTGAAGGTGCAAGGTGAAAGGCTCAACACGTATGTTTATTATTTTTGTCTTACTTCCTTTTAAGTTAATCAGTAGCGATGGTGCTTGTACCAAAGGATATATTTCCCCACTTCACATTCATGACAATTCCATCATGAGCAGCAACAGTAACATTACAGTGAAACGTGAACATCGCTGAGTTGGCCAACATGGTAATATGGTGGCCAACATTTCCTATCCGGCACTGACCTTCCATAGAATTCTTACAATGCAGAAGGAGGCCATTCAGCCCATCGAGCCTACACCGACCCTCTGAAAGAGCACCCCACCTCGTCCCACAACCCTGTAACCCCACCTAACCTTGTCATGTGACGGTACCTTTAAAAATGGGTGTTTATAAATGGGTGTGTATTCTTTGCAGAGGTAACTAAGTGCGTAGATGAAGGTAGAGCAGTTGATATCGTGTACATGGATTTTAATAAGGCGTTTGACAAGGTTCCCAATGGTCGGCTTATGAAGAAAGTAAGGAGGTATGGGATAGAGGGAAATTTGGCCAATTGGATAAGTAGCTGGCTATCACATAGAAGACAGAGGGTGGTGGTGGATGGAAAATTTTCAGACTGGAGCCCAGTTACCAGCGGTGAACCACAGGGATCAGTGCTGGGTCCTCTGCTGTTTGTGGTTTTTATCAATGACTTGGAGGAGGGGGCTGAAGGGTGGGTCAGTAAATTTGCAGAGCTGGGCCGAAAAATGGCAGATGGAGTTTAACCCTGATAAGTGCGAGGTGATTCATTTTGGTAGAAAAAATTTGAATGCGGATTACTGGGTCAACGGCAGGGTTCTGAGGAATGTGGAGGAACAGAGAGATCTTGGGATTCATGTCCACAGATCTCTGAAGGTTGCCACTCAAGTGGATAGAGCCGTGAAGAAGGCCTATAGTGTGTTAGCGTTTATTAACAGGGGGCTTGTGTTTAAGAGCCGCGGGGTTATGCTGCAACTGGACATGACCTGGTGAGACCACATTTGGAGTATTGTGTGCAGTTCTGGTCACCTCAAAAGAGGAAGGATGTGAAGCATTGGAAAGGGTGCAAAGGAGATTTACCAGGATGCTGCCTGGTTTGCAGGATAGGCCTTATGAGGAAAGGTTGAGGGAGCTAGGGCTTTTCTCTTTGCAGCGGAGGAGGATGAGAGGTGACTTAATAGAGGTTTATAAGATAATGAGAGGGATAGATAGAGTGGACGCTCAGAGACTATTTACTCGGGTGGATGTAGCTGATACAAGGGGGCATAACTATAAGATTCAGGGTGGGAGATATAGGAGGGATGTCCGAGGCAGGTTCTTTACTCAGAGAGTGGTTAGGGTGTGGAATGGACTGCCTGCTGTGATAGTGGAGTCGGACATTTTAGGAACTTTCAAGCAGTTATTGGATAGGCACATGGAGCACACCAGAATGACAAGGAGGGGGATAGCTTGATCTTGGTTTCGTTCAATGCTTGACACAACATCGAGGGCCAAAGGGCCTGTTCTGTGCTGTACTGTTCTATGTTCTATAAGTATCTGTAGTGAGAGTACCTTTAAGAAAAAATGTTCATTACTGCAGTCATGTCAGAGAGTGGGTGGAGCTGGGCTGTCTGGCAGCTTTTTACTTTTGTTTTAGGCTATTTGCTGCAGGGTGTGTTTTAGTTTTGTTTTCAGAGCTGGATAGCTGCAGTCACAGCCAGGAGGCGTATTAGAATCTCTCTCTGTAATCTAAAGACTGCAAATTGGTGATTTAAAACTAAAAACAGTAGTGACTTTAACCTGATGTGCTTCTGGTAAAAGGTGTTTTAAGTCTTATGGATGTTAAAAGGAAAGCTTAAAGGATTACTTAGTGTTGTATTCTTTGGGGGTTGTATTTGAATTTAATGGTTGCTAAGATGTTCACTGTATGTTTTAAAAAGGTTAACTTGAGTTCATAGAATAAACATTGTTTTGTTTTAAAAAATACTTTGCCATTTCTGCTCTACCACATCTGTAGAGTGGGCCCGGTGCTCCCCATACCACAATCTATTAAAAGTTGTGGGTCAGGTGAACTCCATGATACACTTTAGGGTTCTCTAAACCCTGGCCCATAACAACCTGCATGTCTTTCGACTGTGGGATGAAACCGGAGCACCCGGCGTGATCTGTTATGTTCTAGGTGTAACATAAGCGGCTTCCTTGTGGTGCACTTAACAAAGGAAGGTTCAAACATGGAGATAACTTCAACATGTTTATTAAACTATTTACACTTCTATTACTCGGGTTCGAAACTACTGCTAATCCTACTTTAGCTACCCAGACTGACTAACCAGCTGCTGCAATCCACGTGGTGGGTGTAATATTGAATCAACCCTGTGCCTGTACTCACTGACTGTCTCCACTGGAAAGAGGCAGATCATGTGTGTGGTGTCCTTTATATATGGGTTGGTGCAATGCCCCCCTGTGGTCGTGTCACCTCCTTGTGTATCGTGAATGTCTATTGGCCGTGTCCTATCTACTTGATCTATTGGTTGAGTGTGTGTGTGTGTGATGTTTCTGGTGCTCCCTCTAATGTCTAGCTAGCCTACATGCATTTACATTGATCACCACAGGGCGGAAGCCCACACAGACACGCGGAGGAAGTGCAAACTCCACACAGACAGTCACCCGAGGTCGGAATCGAACTTGGGTCTCTGGCGCTGTGAGGCAGCAGCACTAACCACCATGCCACCAATACTTGCTGCAAAACAGGTGAAGATCAGAACTTAGCCTTTAGTATTTAGAAAATATTAATTTCCCAAATTTACAGATCCTTTATAGAATAGTACGGGAGAGACGGTGAGGTAGTGGTACGGTCACTGGACTAGTATTCCAGAGGCTCACGTCAATGCTCCGGGGACCACGGCAACTGGTGGAGTTTGAATTCAATCAATAAATTGAAACCTAAAGGCTGAGGGGGGGACCTGATTAAGGTGTATTAAATTATGAGGGGCATAGATTGGGGGGACAGGAAGAAACTTTTTCCCTTAGCGGAGGGATCAATAACCAGGGGAAATTGATTGAAAGTAATGGGCAGGAGGTCTAGAAGGGGATGTGAGGAAAATACTATTCACCCAGAGGGTAGTGGGAATCTGGAACTCGCTGCCTGAAAGGGTGGTAGAGGCGGGAACCCTCACAACATGTAAGAAAGGGTGGGCGAGTCACAATGCCTGTCGATATTCCTCTCCTCACTCCTGTTGAAATGAAAGGTGATATGTGGTTGATCTGGCAATTGTTCCTCTTGCAATGGCAAATCTATGAGCCTGCGACAGATTTACTTAATAAGGAGAAGCAAATACAGATGGTAACATTTGTAACAGTTGTTGGGGAGACATTGCTACAAATTGTATTCCACCTTAAATTTCTCTGAAGAGCAGAAAAACAGATTGCGGAAATTTTGAAAGCCTGGAAGGCACACCTTGAACTCCAGGTGAGCATGACTTGTGAATGGTAAGTGCTCAAAATTAGAGTTCAAGGTGACAAAGAGGGGAGGAGGACGAACTGAGTAGCTCTTTCAAAGAGCCAGCACAGCCATAATGATCTGAATGGCCCCTTCCTGTGCTGTATTTTACCATGGTTCCTTGGGAATAAGTTACTGATCAGCTAGCTAAACTGCAGGAATAATTTTCCATTAAAAAAAATCTGAAGCACTTCGTAAAGATCGAAATCATTAAAACTTTCCCATCATTTTTGGAGACATAGATAACCTCACAGTTCTGTAAAAAATTAAATTTTACGTTTACTGAGTGTCATGTTGACATTATTTCTACGGTCTAAATTCAGTCTGGGAAGCTCGAGGCTCCAGCAATGTTCTATTTCAATTTAATGTTGTAATTTCTGTATTTGACCCCCACAAACGCTGTTTAAAATGAGCAATCAGAAAACTTCTAAAAGAAGCTGGTGTTCTTATTTGAAAAGGAACGAGGGTAAGAGATTGCACCGCTAAAGGTTTTTAAAAAAAACTTAGCTGCACAAAAACTGACCATTCGGCCCAACCAGCCCATGCTAGCATTAATGGCCCAGACAAATATCAGCAAAACACTCTGTTGTATGTTGTAAATCTCACCTCAATGCAGAGATGACACCAGTTATTTCATGTGCGTCACAAGTTTTATTCACGCGTCTACTCCAGGCGTCAGCTCTGGCTGGCCGTTATTTCGACAGTTTGATACTTTGCTCTGGATCAGGCTGAACCAATCAAGCGCCGTGAACATCAATAGTGAACAGACCCACAGAATCAAATGTAGAACAATTGAGCACTCCATCCTCCATCCCCATCTCCCCCATATGTTTATCCCAGCTCCCCGTGATTGGATCGATACTAAATTGCTTCAACCCCCCCCTGTGGCAGCGAGTTCCACATTCTCGCCTTGGTAAAGAAGTTTCTTCTAAATTCTCTGCATAGGAATCTGTATAGAAAATGGGAGCAGGAGGAGGTCATTCGGCCCTTTGACCCTGCTCCGCCATTCATTCTGATTGTGGCCTAACTCAATAACCTGATCCCACCTTCCCCCCCATATACTTCGATCCCTGTTATAACCCCCACGAGACCCACAGGGACGACCCGATTAATCTTCCCGTGACCCTCATGGAGGACGTTCCCCCACTAATCGGCCATCGCCCCCTCAGCGGATTAGTTGACTCAGTTCCTTTAGCCGTCCTAGGTGGAGCCGAGCTACAGAGTAGTCCTGAACGGGACTGTTACTTGTAAATACTTTGGCCGCGATTCTCCGCTCCGGTGACAGAGTGTGAGCGCCGGTGGGAAAACGGGGGGGTGCTTTACCTCGCTGACGGTGCCCGATCCGAGACGGTGTTCTCCGGCCTACAAGGGGGCGAGCAGGGGCGTGGCGGGAAGCGCGGGGGAGCGCCGTCGGAGACCCGGCGCCGCGTAAACGATGCGGCGCCGCGGCGCACAACAGGTGACTTGAGCGCACAGGCCGCCGATGGGGGACCATGGCTCCCCGCCGAGCAGCGTCCAGGTTCACACACCACGACCTGGAGACGCTGTTGGACGCCCTCGAGGAGAGGAGGGGGCTTCTGTACCCCGGACCTGGCCGGAGTGTCCAGCCAATGTGGCCCGGCGTCTATGGAGTGAGGTGGGCGCGGCCGTGAGTGCCAACGCGGTGACACCCAGGACTGGCGAGCAGTGCCACAAAAAGCTCCACGACCTACTGAGGGCAGCCAGGGTGAGTACCCAGCAGTGTGCCCATGGCACCAACCCCCCAACCCCCCCACACGTGTGACACCCACCCCCTCCCCAGGGGGATGGTACAACCACAGCCGTGAGGCACATGGCCGCAGCCACCCATACAAGCCGCGTTGGCCCTGTGCCCTGTGCACCCATTGCCAATATAGACCCAACTGCATGCAGTGGAAAGCCTAACAAAGCTGTTATTCATACCCCCCCCCCCCCCCAAGTGGGAGCGAGCCCGAACCGGAGGGGGTGAACCTGACCTGTGCCAGCTCACCGTGCACGAGCAGAGGGCACTGGGCATAGCCCGTGCACCCGAGGACCGGGAGATCGCCCATGCCGAGGTCGGGGGCGCGCCACCAAGTGAAATTCCCCCCCCTGCCTGGCCCCCTTGCCCTCAGCCCTCCCCCTCAGCCCTCTCCCTCAGCACTCTCCCCTCAGCACTCCCCCCTCAGCCCTCTCCCTCAGCCCACTCCCCCCAGCCCTCTCCCCCCAGCCCTCTCCCCTCAGCCCTCTCCCCCCAGCCCTCTCCCCTCAGCCCTCTCCCCTCAGCCCTCTCCCCTCAGCCCTCCCCCCTCAGCCCTCTCCCCTCAGCCCCCTCCCCTCAGCACTACCCCCTCAGCACTACCCCCTCAGCCCTTTCCCCTCAGCCCTCCCCCTCAGCCCTCTCCCCTCAGCACTACACCCTCAGCCCTCTCCCCTCAGCCCTCTCCCCTCAGCACTACCCCCTCAGCACTACCCCCTCAGCACTACCCCCTCAGCCCTTTCCCCTCAGCCCTCCCCCTCAGCCCTCCCCCCTCAGCACTACCCCCTCAGCCCTCTCCCCTCAGCACTACCCCCTCAGCCCTTTCCCCTCAGCCCTCCCCCTCAGCCCTCCCCCCTCAGCACTACCCCCTCAGCCCTCTCCCCTCAGCCCTCTCCCCTCATCACTACCCCCTCAGCACTACCCCCTCAGCACCACCCCCTCAGCACTACCCCCTCAGCCCTCCCCCTCAGCACTACCCCCTCAGCACTACCCCCTCAGCACTACCCCCTCAGCACTACCCCCTCAGCCCTCTCCCCTCAGCACTACCCCCTCAGCACTACCCCCTCAGCACTACCCCCTCAGCACTACCCCCTCAGCCCTTTCCCCTCAGCCCTTTCCCCTCAGCCCTTTCCCCTCAGCCCTTTCCCCTCAGCCCTCCCACTCAGCCCTCTCCCCTCAGCCCTCTCCCCTCAGCTCATTCTCCTCAGCCCTCCCCCCTCAGCACTACCCCCTCAGCCCTCTCCCCTCAGCACTACCCCCTCAGCCCTTTCCCCTCAGCCCTCCCCCTCAGCCCTCCCCCTCAGCCCTCCCCCTCAGCACTACCCCCTCAGCACTACCCCCTCAGCACTCTCCCCTCAGCACTACCCCCTCAGCCCTCTCCCCTCAGCCCTCTCCCCTCAGCACTACCCCCTCAGCACTACCCCCTCAGCACTACCCCCTCAGCACTACCCCCTCAGCACTACCCCCTCAGCCCTCTCCCCTCAGCACTACCCCCTCAGCACTACCCCCTCAGCACTACCCCCTCAGCCCTCCCCCTCAGCCCTCCCCCTCAGCACTACCCCCTCAGCGCTACCCCCTCAGCACTACCCCCTCAGCACTACCCCCTCAGCACTACCCCCTCAGCCCTCTCCCCTCAGCACTACCCCCTCAGCACTACCCCCTCAGCACTACCCCCTCAGCACTACCCCCTCAGCACTACCCCCTTAGCACTACCCCCTCAGCCCTCTCCCCTCAGCACTACCCCCTCAGCACTACCCCCTCAGCACTACCCCCTCAGCCCTCCCCCTCAGCCCTCGCCCCTCAGCACTACCCCCTCAGCACTACCCCCTCAGCACTACCCCCTCAGCCCTCCCCCTCAGCACTACCCCCTCAGCACTACCCCCTCAGCACTACCCCCTCAGCCCTCTCCCCTCAGCACTACCCCCTCAGCACTACCCCCTCAGCACTACCCCCTCAGCACTACCCCCTCAGCACTACCCCCTCAGCACTACCCCCTCAGCCCTCTCCCCTCAGCACTACCCCCTCAGCACTACCCCCTCAGCACTACCCCCTCAGCACTACCCCCTCAGCACTACCCCCTCAGCCCTCTCCCCTCAGCCCTCTCCCCTCAGCCCTCTCCCCTCAGCACTACCCCCTCAGCCCTCTCCCCTCAGCCCTCTCCCCTCAGCCCTCTCCCCTCAGCACTACCCCCTCAGCCCTCTCCCCTCAGCCCTCTCCCCTCAGCCCTCTCCCCTCAGCCCTTTCCCCTCAGCACTACCCCCTCAGCCCTCTCCCCTCAGCCCTCTCCCCTCAGCCCTCTCCCCTCAGCCCTTTCCCCTCAGCACTACCCCCTCAGCCCTCTCCCCTCAGCCCTCTCCCCTCAGCCCTCTCCCCTCAGCCCTCTCCCCTCAGCCCTCTCCCCTCAGCCCTCTCCCCTCAGCCCACCCCCTCAGCCCTCAGCCCTCTCCCCTCAGCACTACCCCCTCACCCCGTACTGCGAACCACACCCCCCTGCACCCGCCGAATCATGATGTTGTGTTGCAGGGCCACGCGGTGACCGACCTGGAGTGCCCGGCGGACTCCGCCCGCATCCAGCACCTGGGTGGGCAGCCCACAGGGACTCCAGCAGCGAGGGGGAGGGCAGCTCCAACAACAGCCCCCGGCCCAGTCCAGTGACGACACGACACAGGGGACAGACAGACACAACACGACCACCAGGACACCAGCACACAGGCGACAGACGGACACGACACGATGACACAGGACACCAGGACACCAGCACACAGGGGACAGACGGACACGACCACACAGGACACCAGCACACGGGACAGACGGACACGACCACACAGGACACCAGCACACAGGGGACAGACAAACATGAAAGGACACAACATGACACCAACACGGAGGGGAAGGACAGACAGGACACGGCACCCCAGGGGACCCCCGACCACAGGTCCGATGAAGACACTGATGTTGCGTCACAGCTATCTCCTTCACCCCCCCGCCATCGCAGAGACACTCACCTCGGTTGGCCATGTTAGTGGTGAGGCTTTTGGGATACTAACTAGTGCGCACCACACGGCCGCTCCGGTACAGCAGGTGGAGGTAGGAGCAGCTGAGGGGTCGGATGGCGGGAGGGCAGCCCAGCCCCGGAAAACACCTGTTGCCCGGACGGGTCCCGGGTCCCTGGAGTTCCCCCGCCCACCCATAGACCCCGATGCAGTCGGGGACCCAGGGGCGTGAGAAGGTGACGGCCGGTTTACAGCTCCTGCAGAGACACGTGCAGGAATGCATCCGCGTCCAGGAGCAGGAAAGGGTGCCGGTCATGAGTGCCACACAGGCCAACACTGCACGGGTGGCATCCGCGGTGGAGACAATGGTGGCAACGGTGTCGGGCATGGGTCTGAGCCTGCAAGGCCTGGGGCTATCCGGGCATGCGGCCTCGGCGGCCTGGGACAGGGCTGCCATCGCACAGGAAGCCATGGGCCAGAGCCAGCTGAACATCACAGAGGCGCTCAACAACCTTGTCCAGTCCCAGCAGGCCATGGCCCAGTGCCAGCAGGCCACAGCCCAGTCCCAGCAGGCCACGGCCCAGTGGCAGCAGGCCATGGCCCAGTGCCAGCAGGCCACGGCCCAGTCCCAGCAGGCCACGGCCCAGTGCCAGCAGGCCATGGCCCAGTCGCTGCAGGCCATCGCTGACAGCAGCAGTGCCATTGGCCGGGTGATGGACGGCGTTGTACAGAGCCAGACACAGATGGCACACTCCCTGAGCTCCATGGCCATGAACGTCCAGACCCTGGTCGATACCAGCGCAGGCCTCCAGGACTGGCAGCGCCAGGTGATGCCGGTGCCCCAGGTGCTGGACCCGCCCGCACCCTCATCTCATGGAGAGCCCCAGGGGCCACCGGGCACCCGGGGCGGGGGGGGGGGGAGGAGGTGCTGGGGCCCGTCCCGGGTCCCCCTACTGGGGGGGGGTCCCGGAACTCTGTGTCACTTCTGCACCCCCCCCACCCCTGGTGCACCTGGTGGGCAGCGGGCTGAACAGGGTGGCACCATGCCATCCCAATTGCCCGAGGTGCGGTCTGGCCTATCCAGGCCGGGCCGCCCCAGGAAGCGGCCCCCGACGGGGACCCCAGTCACAGGGCAGGAATCACAGGAGTCCACCTCCAGTTCTGCTGCACCGTCTGGGGGAACGCCTAGACGTAGTCATAGGGCCCGTAAGGCCGGAAAGGTAGACATGGATGAGTGAGTTGACACGGGTGCAGGGCACAGATTAGTTAGATGGGCTCGGGCACATGTACAGGACGTCTGTTATTAAACACATTCCACACCTATGCGAACTGCCTCTGTACTCTGCCCGATGTGTGCGGGGGTGGGGCGGGGACTGTGTGCCAGTGTGTGTGAGGGGTGCTGCGATAGAGGATGGGCTCCGGTGCGTGTGACCTGCCCCCCCCCCCCCCGACCCCCCACGGTTCCCCCACGCCAGCCCGCCCCCTGCCATATGACCGGGCCGTGAGATGCAGTGTCAGGGCCGTGTGCAGAGTCCACCCAGGTGGAGGGTTGTGATGTGACCATGAGTCAGACATTGTTGAACGATGTATGGCTCGGAGCCCATCGCAGAGCAGGCTGTCATCATCCTCCATGACTTGTAGCAGACACCATCGACCGTGCCCCCATCCCGTTGTGCCGCAGGCGGATGTGTCATGGAGGGGTGATGTGCATGTGCGTGTTGTGTGGGGGGGGGGGGTTTGAGGTGGGGGAGGTGAGGGTGGTCGTCCGTTGGGGAGGTGCCGAACCCGCTCCCTGTGCCCATACCCATCACTATTGCCGCCCACCGTGGTCACCAAAACGGGCAGCTATCAGCGCCTCCCGTGCCTCCTGGCCCAGGGGTGGGTGCCGGGCAGCCTCGTGTTCCCGTACATGCCCATGTCCCATGCATCGGCTCCCCCCTCGCCATCCCCCTCATCTGGGGAGGAGTTCCCCTCGTCCTGACCGCCCTCCTCCTCCTCCAGCACATCGCCCCTCTGCTGGGCTATGTTGTGCAGGACGCAGGAGACCACGACGATGCGGCCGACCCTCTCCGACGTGTTCTGGAGGGCCCCTCCAGAGCGGTCCAGGCATCTGAAGCGCATCTTGAGCAGCCCAAAGCACCTCTTGACCACACCCCTGGTCTCTGCATGGGCACCGTTGTAGCGTTGCTCCACGTCGGTCTGTGGCCTCCGTACAGGCGTCATCAGCCACGACCGCAACGGGCAACCTCTGTCAACCATCAACCAGCCCCGCAGCCGGGGGGGGTTGTCCCTCGAACATGGCAGGGGTGTACGATTGGGCCAGTATAAAGGAGTCATGCACACTGCCAGGGTACCTGGCGCAGACGTGCAGGATTGTCATCCTGTGGTCGCAGCCAACCTGCACGTTCATTGAATGTGTACCCTTCCTGTTTAGGCACATGGTCCTTTCCTCCGAGGTGGGCCGCATGGCGATGTGCACTCGATCGATTGCCCCCTGCACCATGGGCATCTGGGCAACAGCGGCGAACCCCGCAGCGCCGGCATCCTAGTGGGCGAGGTCCGCAGGGAACTGTATGTACCGGTCCGCGATGTCGTACAGGGCGTCAGTAATGGCCCGGATGCACCTGTGCACTGATGGCTGGGCGATGCCAGACAGGTCCGCATTTGGTGACTGAAACAACCCCGTCGTGAAGAAGTTGAGGGCGACAGTCACCTTGATGGCCACTGGGATGGCATGTCCACCCCTGGTCCCGCGTGGTGCCAGGTGTGCCGTCAGGTGGCAGATGTGGGCAACGGTCTCGCGGCTCATCCACAGTCTCCTCTTGCACGCCCTGTCCGGGAGGTCCTCGAAGGACATGCTGGGCCGGTACACACGGTGTCGCATCGGACGCCTCCGTGGCCGTGGCACACCCTCCTCCTCCTCCACAAATGGTCTCATAAGCGATAGACAACATGGTTTTGTGAAGGGGAGGTCGTGCCTCACTAACTTGATCGAGTTTTTTGAGGAGGGAACAAAGATTATTGATGAGGGGAGGGCGGCGGATGTTGTTTACATGGACTTCAGTAAAGCCTTTGGTGCCTCATGGCAGACTGGTACAAAAGTTGAAGTCTCACGGGATCAGAGGTGAGGTGGCAAGGTGGATACAGAACTGGCTCGGTCACAGAAGGCAAAGGGTAGCAGTAGAAGGGTGTTTTTCTGAATGGAAGGTTGTGACAAGTGGTGTTCCACAGGGAGCGGTGCTGGAGCCTCTGTTGTTTGTAGTATACATAAACGATTTGGAGGAAAATGTAGCTGGTCTGATTAGTAAGTTTGCGGATGACATCAAGGTTGGTGGAGTGGCAGATAGCGTTGAGGATTGTCAGAGGATACAGCAGGACATAGATAGGTTGGAGACTTGGGCAGAGAAATGGCAAATGGAGTTTCACCCAGACAAATGTGAGGTAATGCATTTTTATCGGTCTAAGATAGAGGGGAAATATACCGTAAATGGCAAAACCCTCGGGAATATAGAAAGTCAAAGAGATCTGGGCGTACAGGTCCACAGATCGTTAAAGGTGGCAATACAAGTGGACAAGGTAGTCAAGAAAGCATACAGAATGCTTGCCTTCATTGGACGGGGGCATCGAGTATAAAAACTGGCACGTCATGCTAGTTGTATTGAACCTTGGTAAGGCCGCACTTGGAATATTGCGCACAATTCTAGTCGCCACACTACCAGAAGGATGTGGGGGCTTTGGAGAGGGTGCAGAGGAGGTTTACCAGGATGTTGCCTGGTCTGGAGGGTGTTTGCTATGTGGAGAGGCTGAATAGACTCGGACTGTTTTCATTAGAAAGATGGAGGTTGAGGGATGACCTGCTAGAGCTCTACAAGATTATGAGGGGCATGGATAGAGTGGATGGGCAGGCACACTTTCGCAGGGTGGAAGGGTCAGTCACCAGGGTCATAGATTTAAGGTCCGTGGGGCAAAGTTTAGAGGAGATGTGCGAGGCAGGTTTTTTCCACAGAGGGTGGTGAGTGCCTGGAACGCGTTGCCAGGGGAGGTTGTGGAAGCAGATACATTAACGGCGGTCAAAAGTCACATGGATAGGATGGGAATAGAGGGATACGGCCAAGAAAATGCTGAGGGTTTTAGCAAAGGGTGGTATCATGACCAGTACAGGCTTGGAGGGCCGAAGGGCCTGTTCCTGTGCTGTATTGTTCTTTGTTCTTAGTTATGCTCTTTTCACACAAGAGGAAATATGTTGCGGGATTCTCCATTCGGAGACTTTGGGCTGGACTCTCCGATTTTGCGGCTAAATACTGATGGCGGCGTGGAAACTGTGGCGTTTTACGACGCCAAAATTGGCGCCGAATCCTCACCGATTTCGGGCCCGGTGAGGGGCAAGCAGCAGCGCCGGGTAAAACATCCGGCTCCCACGTCAAAAACGGGCGGAGAATGGCCGGGTTAGTGGCCGCGCATGCGCACGCCGACGTCCTGCAGCGGTCGCGCCGTACAACATGGCGCCGACTGTGTGCGGACCCGACCTGCCAGATAGTGGCCCCCTGGACACCACCTGGCCTCCCCCCACCAGTCCCCTCAGCCCTCGCAGAAGCCCCTCCCCGGCCAGCAGCACGGCTCCCGGCCGACTGTGGCGGCGCTGGACACAGTCCGCAGCCGCCATGCCGGGTTCTGGCACGGCTGAGACCTCACGTCCCCCGCACGGTTGGGAACTCCCATCGGGGCCGGAGCATCGGGGGAGGGACTTCAGGTGACGCGCCAACGCTGTTCCGATGGCGTACGCCACGCAGCGCGATGACGCCCCGCAGGATAGGAAACCGGCGTCAAACTGCCGCCACCCCATTTTTGGACGTCGGAAGGGATTCTCCGCCCAATCGGCGATTGCGATATCGGCGCCGGGGAACGGTGCATCCCGCCCCAAGTGTTGACGCTGCTGCAGGATCGTGGAGTTCCACGACAGCAAAAACGGTGCTGCCCCGGACTGATTCAGTGACCGTTAAGGGGCTAACACCGGCACCAGGTGCAACACAATCGATTCCAATGAGAAACGGTGCCGCATTCAACGGATCCAAGATTGACACTCAGGAGGCTGACAAGCTGCAGCCACATAGACACACTTCACTCCCCACACACTCATCCCAGCCAACTAGGCAGCAGCAAGGAGAGCGGAACCCCATTTCACGGACGCAGAACTGGAGGCCCTCCTGGACGCGGTGGAGGAGAGGCGGGGGGACCCTGTACCCGGCCCGGGAAAGAGAATGCCAGCCTCCGCCATTCGCCGTGCCTGGGCACAGGTGGCAGAGGCGGTCAGCACCGGCAGCAACACCGTCCGGAACCGGCCAGCAGTGCCGCACAAAACTGCACGACCCCCTCAGGGCGGCCAGAGTTATGTAGGCAGCAACCTGCACCTGGCGCCAACCCCCGTCTCACACACCCGCAATCACCACCCCCCCCCCCACCAACCGGGAGGGCAACCGAACCTCCACCCTGCACCACATGCGTCACCCATACCGGCTGCCAGGGCCGGGTGCCCTGGCCACTGAGGCCACCAGCTGCCCACCCCCCAATGCTGCATGCGTCGGACTGTCTAACATTGTCATTTTCTGTTCCCCCTCCCCGGGAGTAGACAGCCCACAACCACCCGGAGTGGGGGTAAAATGGCGGGGGGACCGCCGGATCTGCAGCCCCTCGCCATGGCTGAGCAGAGGGCCACGGAAATGGTCAGAGGCCCGGGAGAAAGGGAAGTCGCCAGGGTGGCGATTGGCCTTGGGCGAGGAAGTGAGACCCCACTGGGTTGCAGTTCTGAGGCCCAGGGCCGGGCACCTTCTCTCAGAGCCACCTGGACATTGCAGCGGCGCTTCTGAGCGTGGCCCAATCACAGCAGGCCAAGGCTGGGAGCATCGGCGGCATTGCCCAGGCGCTGGTCGACATGGCACAGACCCAGGGAGAGGTGACCCAGTCCCAGAGGAAGGTGGCGCAGTCAGTGGCCGATGTGTCACAGACCCGGAAGGTGGTGGCACAGTCGTAGTGTGATGTGGCGCAGTCCAGGCGGAGATGGTCCACTGCCTGGGCTCTATCGTCGCGAGCATGTGGACCCTTGTCAAGACCACAGCGGGCCTCCAGGACTGGCAACGCCGAGTGGTGGGGGAGCCTCAGGGGGATAGCTCCCCAAGGGAGGAGGAGGGGATGGGGCCTGTACTGGTGACTCCCATAGGGGAGGTGCCAGAACAGCCCAGCACCTCGGACTCACCCCCCCCCCCCCCACCCCAAACAACCCCACCACCGCAGCCCATAGGGATTGGATGGGACCGTGTGATGGAATGGCCACTTCGCATGCAGAGATCACCCAGGTGGACGGTGGAAATTGCGATCGTGGGCAGGAGTCAGATGTTGTCAAATGATGCGGAGCATCAGAGCTCATCGCAGAGCGGGTTGTCATCATCCTCCATCCCATGGAGCAAACTCGGTGTTACTGCCAACCCAGGGCCCCCATCCTGTAGTGGGGGGCAGATATGTATCACAGAGGGGGTTGCAGGCAGGGATAGCCAGGGGGATTGAGGGGGTGTGGGGTTGGGATGCCCGTGCCCTTGGCCAGTCCCCCCCGGCCCCTACCCCCAGTTGGTGAACCTGGAGGTGATCAGAGCATCTGGTATGTGTTGGCCCTGGCGCGCACATCCTGTGGACTACCCTGCCTGCCTGGGTCCCATATCCTGCCCACACTCAGTCTCCCCCGAATCCTCCTCATCGGATGAGGCCTGCCGTTCACCCTCCTCCTCCATCACATCGCCCCTCTGCCGTGCGATGTTGTGAAATGAAATTAAAATCGCTTATTGTCACGAGTAAGCTTCAAATGAAGTTACTGTGAAAAGCCCCTAGTCGCCACATTCCGGCGCCTGTTCGGGGAGGCTGGTATGGGAATTGAACCGTGCTGCTGGCCTGCCTTGGCCTGCTTTAAAAGCCAGCGATTTAGCCCAGTGAGCTAAACGCAGCAGGCCGCCACAATAGGCGACCCTCTCAGCATCATACTGGAGGGGCCGTCTAGACCAGGCCAGGCACCTGAACCGCAACTTTAGGAAGTCGAAGCACCGCTGATCGCACCTCTGGTCGCCTGCATTGGCTTCATTGTAGCAGGTCTCTGCATCAGTCTGTGGCCTCCGGATAGGCGTCATCAGCCACGACCGCAGTGGATAACCCCTGTCGCCCAGGAGCCAACCCCCCAGCCAGGGGGGAATCTCGAACATGTCAGGTTTCATCGAGTGTGCCAGGATGAAGGCGTCAAAGAACAAAGAAAATTACAGCACAGGAACGGGGCCTTCAGCCCTCCAATCCTGCACCGACCATGCTGTCCGACTAAACTAAAACCCTCTACCCTTCCTGGGTCCGTATCCCTCTATTCCCATCCTATTCATGTATTTGTCAAGATGCCCCTTAAATGTCACTATCGTCCCTGCTTCCACCACCTCCTCCGGCAGCGAGTTCCAGGCACCCACTATCCTTTGTGTAAACAACTTGCCTCATACATCTCCTCTAAACCTCGCCCCTATGCTCCCCAGTAATTGACTCTTCCATCCTCGGATAAAGCTTCCAACTATCCATGCCCCTCATAATCATGTTGCTCCTCAACCTCCATCGTTCCATGATGTGGAGATGCCGGCGTTAGACTGGGGTGGGCACAGTACGAAGTCTTACAACACCAGGTTAAAGTCCAACAGGTTTGTTTCAATGTCACTAGCTTTCGGAGCGCTGCTCCTTCCTCAGGTGAATGAAGAGGTATGTTCCAGAAACATATATATAGACAGATTCAAAGATGCCAGACAATGCTTGGAATGCGACCATTAGCAGGTGATTAAATCTTTACAGATCCAGAGATGGGGTAACCCCAGGTTAAAGAGGTGTGAATTGTACCAAGCCAGGACAGTTGGTAGGATTTCGCAGGCCAGATGGTGGGGGATGAAAGTAATGCGACATGAATCCCAGGTCCCGGTTGAGGCCGCACTCGTGTGCGGAACTTGGCTGATCCATCGTTACAGTGAGAAGAAATCAAGTTTCTCCAACCTCTCCTCATAGCTAATGCCCTCTATACCAGGCAACATCCTGGTGAATCTCTTCTGCACCCTCTCCAAAGCCTCCACATCCTTCTGGTAGTGTGGCAAACCAAAATTGAACACTGTATTCCAAGTACGGCCTAACTAAGGTTCCATAAAGCTATGGCATGACTTGCTAATTTTTAAAATCAGTGCCCCAGCCGATGAAGACCAGCATGCTGTATGCCTTCTTGACTATCTTCTAATAATAATAATCGTTATTGTCACAAGTAGGCTTACATTAACACTGCAATGAAGTTACTGTGAAAAGCCCCTAATCGCCACACTCCGGCACCTGTTCGGGTACACAGAGGGAGAATTCAGAATGTCCAAATTATGTAACAGCACGTCTTTCGGGACTTGTGGGAGGAAACCGGAGCACCCGGAGGAAACCCACGCAGACACGGGGAGAACGTACAGACTCCGCACAGACAGTGACTCAAGTCGGGAATCGAACCCGGGACCCTGCCGCTGTGAAGCAACAGTACTAACCACTGTGCTACCATGCCGCCGATAAGGGGGCAGGCATTGCTTCCATGGACAGCAGGGCCGGTAACCAGAGGGTACAGATTTAATGTGATTGGCTGAAGAGACAAGGCAAAGTTGTTATGACCTGGAGGGTGGTGTCTGAAAGGGTGGTGGAAGCAGATTTAATAGTCACCTTCAAAAGGCAATCGGAATAAAGACTTGAAAAGGAGAAATTTGCAGGAGTCTGGGGGAATTGTCACATCATGGACTAATTGGACATCTCTTTCCGAGACTGGCACAATGAGTAGAATCCGTACAAGTGTTACCAATAGCAACTTGTCTGAACGGCAACATCAGGAAATGGCAAATGACTGCAATCCAACACTTAATTTGTTGTCCCTTTTTACAAAAAGGTGTGCAAACGGAGTAATATAGAATTTAAATTGCGGCATTTTTGAGATTGCGCGTGTGAAGGTTAGGCTAATGAAACACTTGGGAACCTAATCTTTTTACTTTGCGAGTCAGTAATAATTCAGGCAAAGGAGATTAAAGCTGTCAGTCCTGTGCAGAGCAGCAGAACGCAATGTTGTCCACTAGACGGAGCCAGAGGTAATCGCATTGCTCGATATTGAGAATATGACAGATTGCTTTATAGGGTTGTGAAAATGCTCAACGTCAATGCTCAGATTTTATTCCCAGTCCATTGGACACAATGGAAATGAAAAGTGGACTGCTCTCCTACTGAACAACCAATCCAAAAACACCAATTTTATACCTGGGTGGCAATCATAGAATTTACAGTGCAGAAGGAGGCCATTCAGCCCATTGAGTCTGCACCGGCCCTTGGAAAGAGCACCCCATTTAAGCCCACACTTCCAACCTATGCCCGTAAACCGGTAACCCCACCTAATCTTTTTGGACACAAAGGGCAATTTAGCGTGGCCAGTCCACCTAACCTGCACACCTTTGGACTGTGGGAGGAAACCGGAGCACCCGGAGGAAACCCACGCACACACGGGAGGACGTACAGACTCCGCACAGTGACCCAAGCCGGGAATCGAACCTGGGACCCTGGAGCTGCAAAGCAACTGTGCTAACCACCGTGCTACCGTGCTGCCCCAAAGCACCTCGCACAATCTATCCAATTAAAATTAACAAATTGTCAAAACTATTTCTACTGTTTCTGTTGTGCTCCCCCCTCCCTCCCCCATCCCCCCTCCCTCCCCCCTCCCCCCTCCCCCCTCCCCCCTCCCTCCCTCCCCCCTCCCCCTCCCCCTCCCTCCCCCCCCTCCCCTCCCCCTCCCCTCCCCCCTCCCCCCCTCCCCTCCCCCTCCCCCCTCCCCTCCCCCCCCTCCCCACCCCCCCTCCCCCTCCTCCCCCTCCCCTCCCCCTCCCCCCCCTCCCCTCCCCCCCCTCCCCTCCCCCCCCTCCCCTCCCCCCCCCCCAGGACGTCTGACTCCATATCTACCCAGCATTGCTGGGGCCAGAGCTGAATACTCAGTTTATCCAGGACACTACTGCCCATCCTTAATTCAAGCCAAGTCCCACCCCCCCTATCACCCCTGATGTGTTGGGTGCTCTGGATCCGTGGAACACATACAGACCACCAACACTTAAAAGAGTGCAACACTATTTTATTAAGTTAGAGACTGTTGAACATACTTTCATTGTGGGTTAACACGATGTTAGATTAAACTAAAGACCTATGCCTGTCCGAACCAGTCTATGCACTCAGCACATGGTGAGGATCTGTGCTGTAAGCTGTAAGCTCTGTCCTTCTAGAAGGCTGCATCCCGAATGAGCGGGAACTCTGATGCCCCCAGTCTTTATAGTGAATGTGCTCTAACTGGTGATTGGCTGCGGTGTTGTGTGTGTTGATTGGTCCCGCTGTGTGTCCATCAGTGTGTATCTGCACCACGTTATACTGGTGTATATTATGACATCCCCCTTTTATAAAAGAATGTATTTGTGTGGCAATAAATAGTGTGTGGTGAGAGTGTTCCTAACTACGTGTGGGGTGCGAAGACATATTTACAGGACGACGTACATGAGAACTAAGCTATTTACGTGGGAAGGTGCCTGGTGCAGAGAAGCAGTATGCAACAAGAATAACGAGATCAACACTATATACAAACCAGGGAAACAATCAAACAAAGCAACAAAACAATTCAGAGAGTTTCTAAGTCCGCAAAGTTCATAAATCAAGTCTCTGAGGTGGGCGACGAATTCTGGTTGACCGCCTCAAGGGTGGGTCGAGAGCCGCCGGTTCAGGAGCGGGCAGGACTGCGTCAAAGTCAGGGAGAGGCAGAGTGACGGGGAGCTCGGCATAGTCTGTGGCAGTGTCAGCAGGAGGGCGAGGCGACAGTGGGGGATCACGTGGCGAGCGTGGAATGAGACGAAGGGCGCGTCGATTGCGGCGCAGAATAGAGCCATCCGGTAGACGAACCAGGAACGAGCGGAGGGCCACCTGCCGAAGGACAACAGCGGTTGCAGACCAGCCCCCATCCGGAAGATGGACGCGGAGGTTGTCATCTGGAGCCAGAGCAGGGAGATCAGCTGCCCGGGAGTCATGAACCGCCTTGTGCTGTGCACGAGACATCTGCATCCGGCAAAGGACCGGAACGTGGTCGAGGTCTGGGACATGGATGGACGGCACCATCGTTCTCAGGGTACGACCCATGAGTAACTGGGCAGGCGACAGGCCAGTGGACAGCAGGGCGGAGCGATAGGCCAGCAAGGCAGGTGGAAATCGGACCCAGCATCGGCAGCCTTGCATAGGAGCCGTTTGACTATATGTACTCCCTTCTCCGCTTTGCCGTTGGATTGGGGGTACAGGGGACTGGATGTCATATGTGCAAAATTGTACCGCCTGGCAAAGTTGGACCATTCTTGGCTGGCGAAGCAGGGGCCATTGTCCGACATAACCGTGAGCGGGATGCCGTGTCGAGCAAAGGTTTCTTTACAGGCACGAATGACTGCAGACGAGGTAATGTCGTGCAACCGTATCACCTATGAGTAATTCGAAAAGTAGTCCACGATCAGGACATAGTCTCTACCCAGCGCGTGGAACAGGTCGATGCCCGCCTTGTTCCATGGTGACGTGACCAACTCATGGGGCTGTAGGGTCTCGCGTGGTTGGGCCGGCTGGAAGCGCTGACAAGTGGGGCAGTTGAGCACTGTGTTGGCTATGTCCTCATTAATGCTGGGCCAGTACACTGCCTCTCGGGCCCGTCAGCGGCACTTTTCCACGCCAGGATGGCCCTTGTGTAGTTGTTCCAGGACGAGCTGGTGCATGCTATGCGGGATGACAATGCAGTCCAGTTTTAGAAGAACCCCGTCTACTACCCCCAGATCATCGCTGACATTATAGAACTGAGGGCATTTGCCCTTGAGCTACCTGTCGGTTAGGTGGCGCATGACACGCCGTCCGTATCCCTCTATCCCTCGTATCCCAGGGGTCAGCCGCCGTCTCGCGGCGAATTTGGACAAGGCGTTCATCCGTGGCAGGTAGATTAGAGGCCGTGAATGCCACATGGGCGTTGTAGCCATGTAAAATGGCTGCGTTCCGATTAATCTGGCAAAAACCCAGTTTAAAACGGCTAACCCGAAAGACTGCTGGGAAAAGCAGCCAAGAAGACACAAGCAGGCAGCTGCAGACAGGTTTGCAGCTTCAGCTCTGGGAACGTAGCCCAGATCGATACTCAGGGCTATCAACAGCCCTTCAACCCAGGTATCCGCAGTTTCATTCAGGACTGTTTACACCTAATCAACTCCGACATCCACTGTTAAATCGGCTATCCCCGGGAACAATTGCAACATATTAGCAATTGAATACCGGGCCAGACCTGTCGGCGCCTGCAGTGGCCGAAACAAAGACAGGTGAGCGACCACCCCCCGATCGAGGAATCGCCTCACCATTGGACACATCGACCCCAGAGACTGGGGACAGAATCCAATCCCTTGGGACTCAGGGTCAAGGGCCGACCCGGGAGGCAGGAAGCCCCTGGGCCCTATAAAAGTGAAGGTCCAAGTTCAGATCTCGCTCTCTCTCATCTTCGCCTGCCCGAGACCTTCACAAGACCAGCCACCGTGTATCGTAAGTTTGAATCCAACGATCGCTATCCGGTAGAGACACCTAGCCACCGACCTGTAGCAGCCTTTTGAATCCCGCGGGCCAGATTTGATTGGACAAGCCATTTGTTTCCCTGACCTGGTGGGCTCTTCCTAAGTTAAGTATTGGCCAGTAGTGATAGGTTTGTTATATAGAAAGTAGTATTAGGGTATTCATATTGCTTGTTGTATATAATAAATGACCGTTGTTTTAATCCTTACTAAGCGGTGTGCTGTGTTATTAATCATAACCTGAACTTGAACCACGTGGCGGTATCATAAAGATACCTGGCGACTCATGTGCAAAGGTGACCTAAACAGAGCAAATAGACGAAAGCTAGAAAGAGCAACAGCGTCAACCTGGCAGCCAAATACCGCTGGGTCACATGGAGTGTTGACTGCCCTGGCGAGAGCGTCAGCAATGATGAGGTCTTTGCCTGGGGTGTATACCAGCTGGAAGTCATATCGTCGGAGCTTGAGAAGAATACGCTGGAGGCGAGGCGTCATATCGTTCAAGTCTTTCTGTATTATATTGACCAGCGGGCGATGGTCGGTCTCGACGGTGAATTGAGGAAGTCCGTAGACATAATCGTGAAACTTAACCACACCGGTCAGAAGGCCCAGGAACTCCTTTTCTATCTGCGCGTAGCGCTGCTCCGTGGGGGTCATCGCACGTGACGCATATGCAATGGGGGCCCATGATGAGTCCTCATCACGTTGAAGGAGCACTGCCCCAATGCTGGATTGATTGGCATCGGTCGAAATTTTGGTCTCCTTTGCTGGATCAAAGAAAGCTAAGACCGGGGCTGTGGTCAGTTTTGTTTTGAGTTCTCTCCATTCGCGCTCGTGGGCAGGGAGCCATTGGAAGTCTGTCGTCTTCCTGACCAGGTTCCTGAGAGCCGTGGTATGAGAGGCGAGGTTAGGGATAAACTTCCCTAAACAATTGACCATGCCCAGAAATCGGAGGACCGCCTTCTTGTCCTCTGGTGTTTTCATAGCTGTGATGGCCACTACCTTGTCCGCATTCGGCTGCACACCCAATTGGGAGATGTGGTCCCCGAGGAACTTGAGTTCCGTCGGACCAAAAGAGCATTTGGCCCTGTTGAGGCAGAGGCCATGCTCATGTATATATCTGAATACGCGCTGGAGGCGACTAACATGCTCCTGGTGGACCAAATGATTATATCATCGACATAGACGTGAACACCTTCAATGCCTTCCATCATTTGTTCCATAATCCTATGGAACACTTCTAATGCAGATATGATCCCGAACGGCATCCTGTTGTAACAATATCTGCCAAAGGGGGTGTTAAATGTGCAAAGTTTCCTGCTGGATTTATCAATCTGGATTTGCCAGAATCCTTTTGAGGCGTCGAGTTTGGTGAAGAGCTTGGCACGAGCCATCTCGCATGTGAGCTCTTCGCGCTTGGGAATTGGATAATGCTCCCTCATGATATTTCGATTTAGATCATTGAGATCAATGCAAATTCTCAATTCGCCGGAAGGCTTTTGTACACATACCATGGAACTGACCCAGTCGGTTGGTTCCGTGACTTTGGAAATCACTCCTTGGTTCTGGAGGTCCTGCAGCTGCTGCTTGAGGCGGTCCTTAAGGGGTGCTGGGACCCTGCGAGGTGTGTGCACCACAGGCGTGGCATTCTGTTTCAATAAGATCTTGTAGGTTTACGGGAGCGTGCCCATGCCCTCGAAGACGTCGTGGTGCTGGTTGATGATGGCGTCGAGCTGCGCCCTGAAGTCGGTGTCCTGAAAGACAGACGCGTCAGCAGGAGAGAGAGAGTGAACTCTCTGAACTAGGTTCAACAGCTTGCATGCCTGCGCGCCAAGCAGGGAGGCTTTAGAGGAGTCCACGATTTCAATGGGAAGGATGGCTTTGCGTGACCTGTGTGTCACTTCGAGCTGGCACGAGCCGCTGGCAGCAATGGCATTGCCGTTATAATCTAATAGCTGGCAGGCTGATGGGAGGATGGCTGGTTTGACCCAAAGGCTTTGGAGGTCAGACCGCGCAATGAGATTGGCGGAGGCACCAGTGTCCAGGCGGAATCGTATTTGGGACCGGTTGACCGTAAGGGTGGCACACCACTCATCGCCTGGATCGATGCTGTAAACCGACAGAGGCTGGATTCTTTGCTTCGGGGTCACCCTGATTTTTGTAACGATACCGACTCGAAAAGGTGCCTTCGGGTCCTCGGTGTCAATATCGGGTAGTAGGTCCGAATCGGACTCGGTGACCATGGGTTGAAAGGCCCGGACATTTCTGCGAGGCTGGCTGGAGCGATATGAGTTGGCAGGCCGAGCTGATCTGCATAAAGCAGCATAGTGGCCAAGCTTTCCACATCTCAGGCATTGTCGGGATTTGGCAGGGCATTGCCGCTTTAAGTGGGCGGAGCCACAGTTGCCGCACTTTGTAGCGTCAGTACGTTCGCTGCGCCACCGTGCATGCACGGTGCAGCCGTACGTGGTATGCGCCTGCGCAGTACGTTCGTCGACGTCGCCGTCCCCTCGTTCGGTGCGCACAAGCGCGGGGGTCCGCGAAAAGCGCGCAAAATGGCCGCCCTCATCCAGGCCAAGGCCCTGGAGTTGCTCGATTGCTTGGACCCGTTCTGCCTCGTGGGGACCTTGCCGCGCCGTTTCAGCCGCTTGGATGTGGGAATACCGACTAGTGGCGTGTCCGTGTAGCACGCAGGTCTCGATGGCGGTCGCTCGGGTGCGCTGCTTTACCTTGAGGAGCTGCTGTCGTAGGGGGTCTGACTGAACACCGAAAATGATCTGGTCGTGTATCATGGAGTCGGAGGTAGGCCCGTAATTACAGGACTGCGCAAGGATGCGGAGGTGGGTGAAAAAGGACTGGAAAGGTTCATCCTTACCCTGCAAACGCTGTTGGAATACATAGTGCTCTAAACTTTCATTCACCTCTATATTATGACAACCCCTGTACTCACTGACCTAAGAACATAAGAACATAAGAACTAGGAGCAGGAGTAAGCCATCTGGCCCCTCGAGCTTGCTCCGCCATTCAATGAGATCATGGCTGATCTTTTGTGGACTCAGCTCCACTTTCCGGCCCAAACACCATAACCCTTAATCCCTTTATTCTTCAAAAAACTATCTATCTTTATCTTAAAAACATTTAATGAAGGAGCCTCTACTGCTTCACTGGGCAAGGAATTCCATAGATTCACAACCCTTTGGGTGAAGAAGTTCCTCCTAAACTCAGTCCTAAATCTACTTCCCCTTATTTTGAGGCTATGCCCCCTAGTTCTGCTTTCACCCGCCAGTGGAAACAACCTGCCCGCATCTATCCTATCGATTCCCTTCATAATCTTATATGTTTCTATAAGATCCCCCCTCATCCTTCTAAATTCCAACGAGTACAGTCCCAGTTTACTCAACCTCTCCTCGTAACCCAACCCCTTCAGCTCTGGGATTAACCTAGTGAATCTCCTCTGCACACCCTCCAGTGCCAGTACGTCCTTTCTCAAGTAAGGAGACCAAAACTGAACACAATACTCCAGGTGTGGCCTCACTAACACCTTATACAATTGCAGCATAACCTCCCTAGTCTTAAACTCCATCCCCCTAGCAATGAAGGACAAAATTCCATTTGCCTTCTTAATCACCTGTTGCACCTGAAAACCAACTTTCTGCGACTCATGCACGAGCACACCCAGGTCTCTCTGCACAGCAACATGTTTTAATATTTTATCATTTAAATAATAATCCCTTTTGCCGTTATTCTTACCAAAATGGATAACCTCACATTTGTCAACATTGTATTCCATCTGCCAGACCCTAGCCCATTCACTTCGCCTGTCCAAGCCCCTCTGCAGACTTCCAGTATCCTCTGCACTTTTTGCTTTACCACTTATCTTAGTGTCGTCTGCAAATTTGGACACATTGCCCTTGGTCCCCAACTCCAAATCATCTATGTAAATTGTGAACAGTTGTGGGCCCAACACTGATCCCTGAGGGACACCACTAGCTACTGATTGCCAACCAGAGAAACACCCATTAATCCCCACTCTTTGCTTTCTATTAATTAACCAATCCTCTATCCATGCTCCTACTTTCCCCTTAATGCCATGCATCTTTATCTTATGCAACAACCTTTTGTGTGGCACCTTGTCAAAGGCTTTCTGGAAATCCAGATATACCACATCCATTGGCTCCCTGTTATCTACCGCACTGTTAATGTCCTCAAACAATTCCACTAAATTAGTTAGGCACGACCTGCCCTTTATGAACCCATGCTGCGTCTGTCCAATGGGACAATTTCCATCCAGGTGCCTCGCTATTTCTTCCTTGATGATAGATTCCAGCATCTTCCCTACTACCGAAGTTAAGCTCACCTACATTGCTTGCAGTCCAGCAATGCCTTGAATTTCAAGTTCTTATTCTTACATTCAAATCCTTCCTTGGCCTAACCCCTCCCCATCTCTATAACCTCCTCCAGCCCTACAATGCTCTGAGGTAAGGAACTCACTAAGGTTCCTTAGACAGCACCTTCTAAACCCACGACCAGTACCATCCAGGAGGACGAGGGCAGCCGTACGTGGTATGCGCCTGCGCAGTACGTTCGTCGACGTCGCCGTCCCCTCGTTCGGTGCGCACAAGCGCGGGGGGAACGCCACCACCTGGAGGTCCCCCTCCAAGTCACTCACCACCCTGACTTGGAAATATACCGGCCATTCCTTCACTATCACTGGGTCAAAAGGCTGGAACTGGGTGTCTTTGACTGAGGTCAGCAACCCCCCCCACCCCCTGGAGCCTGGACGCCATAGTTTGCTTGACATGCTTTCCACAGGACCAGCTGCTCATTCATGCTGGGTTGATAACAGCAGCAGGGGAATGGGGTCCTTAATCGCCCTCTTAAAGGCCTCATTTAACTGTGGTCCGGGAAGCGGGTAGGTGGCAGAGTTCCCCACCCGCCTGACTAAATGCCCACCCCCCTCACCTACCACACAAACGTTACTTGGGAGAGGGAACACGATTCTGCGCGGGCAGTCTTCCGTCTGGTTGTAGTTCGAGCCACAATCCCAAGCTGTTACATCTGAAGTTAACCACCAGGTGTCAGTAATACCCTGTGCACCCCATCTGCTTGCTGGCGCAGGGACCTCTGAGATGCTGGAAATGGAGGCAGTTACGGGACAGCACCGATGTAAAAATTGCGAATCAATTTTGAGCATGGAAAATGACACCATTAATCAGAAGTAAAGTGGGAGGGGTCAGCTGAGAGATGGCATGTTTCCCGTAAGAACCTTCCAATGCAAAAAAAAAAAATTACCATCAGAAGTTCCTGCTCACAAAGAAGTTGTGAGACCTGTGGAGAACCGCTGGCGTTCTTAACACCGGACAACCCAAAGTCATCCACAAGGTGCAAACAATATTTTTTGCCAATCTCTAACTGCCGTGAGAATCGTGGAATCCCAGAAGGAGGCCATTCACCCATAGCGTCTGTACCGACCCTCCGAAAGAGCTCTCCACCCACGTCCACTCCCCCAACCCATGCTCATAAGCCCACCTAACCTGCTCATCTTTGGACTGTGGGAGGAAACCGGAGCACCCGGAGGAAACCCACCCAGACACGGGGAGAACGTGCAGACTCCGCACAGACAGTGACCCAGCGGGGAATCGAACCTGGGTCCCTGGCACTGTGAGGTAACACCTGACCTGCCTACCTAATCCCATTTACCAGCACTCACTCCATAGCCTTGACTGTTACGATGTGCCAAGTAAATCCAGGTACTTTTTAAAGGGCGTGAGGCGACCCGCCTCTCCCACCCTCCCAGGCAGAGCGTTCCACACCGTCACCACCCTCTGGGTAAAAATGTTATTCCTCAAATCCCCCCTAAATCTCCTTTCCTTCACCTTGAACTTGTGTCCCCTCAGGACTGACCCTTCCACTAAAGGGAACAGCTGCTCCCTATCCACCCTGTCCATGCCCCTCATGATCTTGGTGAATCACCTCTGCACACCCTCCAGTGCAATCACATCCTTCCTATAGTGTGGCGACCAGAATTGCACACAGTACTCCAGCCGTGGCCTCACCAAAGTTCTATACAGCTCCAACATGACCTCCCTGCTTTTGTAATCTATACCTCGATTCATAAAGGCAAGTGTCCCATATGCCTTTTTCACTCCCCGATTAACCTGTCCTTCTGCCTTCAGAGATCTATGGACAAACACTCCAAGGTCCCTTTGTTCCTCGGAACTTCACAGTGTCAGGCCATTAATTGAATACGTCCTTGTCAAGTTACTGCTTCTAAAGTGTAACATCTCACACTTTCCACCGTTAAATTCCATCTGCCACTTGCCTGCCCATTTTACCATCCTGTCTATATCTTCCTGTAACCCAACACACTCAACGCGGCCAATCTTTGTGTCATCCGCAAATTTACTTATCCTACCCCACATAGTCATCTATGTTGTTTATATCAATGACAAACAATAGGGGAGCCAGCAGCCTGTGGTACGCCACTGGACACTGATTTCCAGTCACTAAAGCAGCCGTCTGTCATCACCCTCTCTCTCCTGCAGCTCAGCCAATTTTGAATCCACCTTATCAAGTTCCCCTGTATCCCATGTGCATTTGTCTTATTTATAGTCCTCCCATGTGAGACCTTGTTGAATGCTTTGCTGAAATCCATATAAACTACATCAGCCACACTACCCTCATCTACACTCTTAGTCACATGCCCAAAAAATTCAATCTAATTTGTTAGGCATGACTTCCAGAGGCGACGTGTAAGTGGAGGTTACACGTTGGGTGGCTCCCCTAGGTTTCTTGTTTTTTGACCATTTTTACCCAGTTTTGGGGGGAACTTTTATGTGAGCTGCCTTCAATAAAGTCGTGGGAATTATAAGATGTTGAAATCCAAACGAAAGAATACTGTATGAAAGGGAACGAGCGCTAGTCCATCTGCTGGCTGGCCAAGGTGATGGCGGTGGAGTTTGAGCTGCAGCTGCATTTTGAGCGGCATGAGAAGGCTCAAACTATTAGTGGAAGATACGCTGACCTCGATAAAGGAGGCTCTTGGAAAGATGTCGATGGTGGTGCGGGAGCAGGGAGAGGTGTTGAAGGGGGCAGAGGAGACATTGTCATGGCACACCGACCAGATTGCCTCAGTGGGAGAGGAGCCGCGGAAAGTAGAGGAAAGTAATAAGAGAGACAAAATGGAGTGTGGTAGTCAGCACTGTTGTATTATATTGTCTATACTGCACTGCATACGAGGGAATTACGGTAAGGCCCCTATACTACAGGTATGGGGGTAGATCCCTGCCTGCTGGCTCTACCCAGTAGGTGGAGTATAAATGTGTGTGCTCTCTGAGCTGCAGCCATTTCGGCAGCGGCTGTGGGAGGTCACACATCTCTGTGTAATAAAGCCTCAATTACTCTCTACTCTCGTCTCGTTGTAATTGACAGTGCATCAATTTATTACACAGAGATTTTTCAGAGATGGATCTCCGCATCAAGCCTGATCGCCTGCAGCTGCATCCTCAAGCAGATAACGCCAAAAAGGACCTCGCACATTGGCTAGCTTGCTTTGAAGCATACATCGGATCTGCGACAGACTCAATCCCAGAAGCACAGAAGCTCCAGATTCTGTACACGCGGCTGAGCTCCGATGTCTTTCCCCTCATCCAGGACGCGCCTACCTACACAGAGGCCATGGCACTACTGAAGGAGAATTACACTCAGCAGACCGCACGGGCCCACCCCTCCTGGGCATCATGGACCCCACCAGCGGCCGCCCCATCGTGGACCCAGCAGCGACCGCCCCCAGCCTACCTCACGCCTGCGCCGCACGGCAGCCAACCAACCGCGGGGGACCCAAGAGCTACTTCTGAGGACAGACAAAACACCCCCGGCAGCGCTGCCCAGTGCAGAGCTCTGCAAGGCCTGCGGAAAGAAAGGACATTTTGCTGCAGTGTGCCAGGCCCGCTCAATCGCCGCTATTGTCCCTGCACCCCCCACGTGCGGCCAGTGGGCGCCGCCATCTTCCCCACCTCAGGACCCCTGACCTCATCGGGCCACTCATCGCCTGCAACCGCCGACAACCAGCCGCGTCTCGCCTCCGTCACGATCGACCAATCCCGACTGCACAACCTCGCGACCGCGTCGACAAAGGTGAAGGTCGACGGGCATGAGATATCCTGCCTTCTGGACTCTGGGAGCACTGAGAGCTTCATCCACCCCGATACGGTAATGCGCTGCTCCCTCGTGGTACATCCCATTAACCAAAGAATCTCCCTGGCCTCCGGATCCCACTCCGTGGCGATCCAGGGGTACTGCATCGCCATCCTCACAATCCAGGGCGTAGGGTTCAGTGGCTTCCGGCTCTACGTCCTCCCCAACCTCTGCGCTGCCTTGCTACTCGGCCTCGACTTCCAGTGCAACCTCCAGAGCCTAACCCTGAAATTTGACGGGCTCCTATCACCCATTACTGTATGCGGCCTCACGACACTTAAGGTCGACCGCCTTCCCAGTTTGCAAACCTCACCCTGGATTGCAAACCCGTCGCCACCAGGAGCAGACGGTACAGCGCCTGCTGTACGTGGATACGTGGGATCGCTGCCATCGCGGTGGCCGCATAGGCCGGAAGGATTGCTGGACAGGACCTGATGTGTTAGGCATGTAGGTTCGATGTGGACTGCACTCGATGCAGGGAAGCTAGAAACAGACGTCTAACACTGGAGAAGATCCAACACTGTTTTATTCAACGATAGAACTGATATACATATTCAGCTGTGGGTCAACACGATACTGAACTGACTGGAGACCTTGTAGTAGCCTGACCAGAATTTCTAGCTACCGCATGGTGTTTGCACTTGCTAGCTCGTGGACTCTGACTGTCTCAGTGGCTGGGTCCCGAGAGAGCAGGAAACCTAGTGCCCTCTGGCTTTATAGTGGTGGTGTCCTGTCTGGTGATTGGCTGCACTGTGTTGTGTGCTTACTGGTCATCCTGTGTGTCAATCACTGCCTGTCTGCATCTTATTATATACATGAGTGGATATTATGACATCTCCCCCCCCCTTTTTTTCAGATAAATATATACTAAGGTGTGCGTGCGTATGTATATATTTATATATAAATTTGGACCACCCGTTCGTCAGAGGCTGGAAGGTTGGTGGCACACAACTGCACTTGCGCTTCTATGTGGCAGATGAAGTCATTTTGTTCACACGGTGTGGTAATGGACTGGGATAGGGCATCTGCAATGATCAGCTCTTTGCCTGGCATGTAGACAAGTTCGAAGTCGTAGCGGCATGGCTTAAGAAGAATTTGCTGTAACCGTGGTGTCATGTCATTTAAATCCTTCTGGGTTATATGGACTAGAGGCCTGTGGTCCCTTTCTACCATGAATTTTGGCAGGCCGTAAACGTAGTCGTGAAACTTGACTATCCCTGACAGGAGGCCCAGACACTCCTTCTCAATCTGAGCGTACCGTTGCTCAGTAGGTGTCATGGCCCTGGAGGCATACGCCACTGGAGCCCAGGACAAGGAGTCATCTTGCTGAAGGAGCACCGCCCCAATGCCGTCCTGGCTTGCATCAGTCTATATCTTGGTTTCCTTGGTTGGGTCGAAGAACACTAGAACCGGGGCTGTGGTGAGCTTTGCTTTCAGCTCACGCCATTCCTCTTCATGCGTGAGCAGCCACTGGAATTCCGTCGATTTCTTGATGATATGGCGGAGGGCTGTGGTGTGGGATGCCATATTGGGAATGAATTTCCCGAGGAAGTTGACCATCCCGAGGAAGTGGAGGACCGCCTTCTTGTCCTCCGGGGTCTTCATGGCGTTGATCGCCGAGACCTTATCGGCATCTGGCCGCACGCCCTGCTGCGAGATGTGGTCACCCAGGAAACTAATATCCGATTGACCAAATGAGTACTTGGCCCTGTTGAGCTGGAGACCATGTTCATGAATTCTCTGGAATACCTTCTTGAGGCGAGCGATGTGTTCCTGGGGCGTTGTGGACCAGATAATGACATCATCAACGTACACTCACATCCCCTCGATGCCCTCCATCATCTGCTCCATGATGCGGTGAAATACTTCGGAGGCAGATATGATCCCAAAAGGCATCCGGTTGTAGCAGTAGCGACCGAACGGGGTGTTGAACGTGCACAGCTTGCGACTGGATGCGTCCAGCTGTATTTGCCAAAACCCCATGGAGGCGTCCAGCTTCGTAAAGAATTTGGCATGAGCCATCTCACTGGTCAACTCCTCACGTTTTGGTATCGGGTAATGCTCCCGCATGATGTTGCGGTTTAGATCCTTCGGGTCAATGCAAATCCGAAGCTCCCCTGATGGCTTCTTGACGCAGACCATGGAGCTGACCCAGTCTGTTGGCTCTGTGACCTTCGATATGATGCCCTGGTCTTGGAGGTCCTGTAATTGCTTCTTCAGACGATCCTTGAGGGGCGCCGGCCCCCGGCGTGGTGCATGAATTACAGGGGTGGCGTTCGGCTTGAGCGGGATTTTATATCGGTATGGGAGCGTGCCCATTCCATCGAATACGCTGTGGTAATGCATGATAATGTCATCTATGTCGGCTTGCAAGTTTCCATCAGGCGAGGCCGTCGCCGGAGATGATGACATGGTGTGGACTCGCTGAACCAGGTTCAGGAGCTTGCAGGCTCGAGCACCGAGCAGGGACGTTCTGTCAGGCCCGACGATTTCAAACCGCAGCGTCGCCTTAATCGCCTTGTTGGATACCCCCAGTTGACACGGGCCACTGGCAGCTCTGGCATTGCCATTGTAGTCAAGGAGCTGGCAGGCCGGTGGAAAATGCTTGGTCTGGCACGGATGGTGTCGAGATCGGATTTTGAGATGAGATTCGCTAATGCGCCGGTGTCCAGGTTAAATCGGATGCGAGCCTTGTTAACTGTGAGGACAGCACACCACTCGTCGTCGGGATCCACACTGAGGATCGAGAGGCGTTTCGCCGTTGTGGTGGAAGGCAGCGCATGTGTAGTTATGATGCCCACCCGGTATGGGGACTTGAGGTACTCAGCATCAGGGTCTGTTGGGCTGCCGGGATCGGAATCTGCCATTCCTTGTTGTATTGAGCGGACACTCCTGCGCCGCAGCTGGGATCGCTGGCTGCTGAGCGGTGGAGCAGATCTGCAAAGGGCTGCGTAGTGGCCAAGCTTGCCACACTGTAGACACCGGCGTCCTTTTGCCGGACATTGCCGCTTTAAATGGGCGGAGCCACAATTCGGACACGTCATGATGCCGATGTCAGCACGTTCCGTGCGCCATCGCGCATGCGCAGTGCGGTCAGTCGACGTACGCACCTGCGCAGTCGGGTTGTCGTCCACTCGGTCGTGGCGCACATGCGCAGGGACCCGGGAAAATGCACGAAACGGCCACTCTCCTCGATACTCGGGCCCTGCATTTGCGCAATGGCCTGCACCCGTTCCGCCTCGTGGGAGACCAGCTTCACAGTTTCTGCCGCCCTGATGTGGGAGTAACGATTCTTAGCATGCTCATGGACAACGCACATCTCGATAGCGACAGAGAGGGTCAACTGCTTGACTTTCAGGAGCTGCTGCCGAAGGGAGTCAGAGTGGACCCCGAAAACGATCTGATCCCGGATCATGGAATCAGCCGTCGAGTCATAGTTACATGACTGCGCTAGAATGCGGAGATGGGTCACGAAGGACTGAAAAGGTTCATCCTTACCCTGAAGCCTCTGCTGGAAAACAAACCGTTCAAAGCTCTCATTCACCTCAATGTCGCAGTGGCTGTCAAACTTCAGCAGGACTGTTTTGAATTTCGTTTTGTCTTCGCCGTCAGCGAACGTGAGGGAGTTGTAGATGTGGATGGCGTGGTCCCCCGCGGTGGAGAGAAATAGCGCGATCTTCCTGGCATCCGATGCTGCTTCGAGGTCGGAGGCCTCGATGTACAGGAGGAACTTTTGATTGAAGATTTTCCAATTGGCGCCGAGATTGCTGGAGATGCGGAGCTGCGGAGGAGGCTGGATGTTTTCCATTTCACCGGATGGCTGCTTGCTGGTCAATGCTGATTCACTCGAGGTAGGTCAGTCAAGATCAGTATCACTCTGGTACCATGATGTGTTAGGCAGGTAGGTTCGATGTGGACTGCACTCGATGCAGGGAAGCGAGAAACAGGCGTCTAACACTGGAGAAGATCCAACACTGTTTTATTCAACGATAGAACTGATATACATATTCAGCTGTGGGTTGACACTATACTGATCTGACTAGTGACCTTGTACTAGCCTGACCAGACTTACTAGCTACTGCATGGTGTTTGCACTGTGCGAGCTCGTGGAATCTGACTGTCTCAGTGGCTGGGTCCCGAGAGAGCGGGAAACCTAGTGCCCTCTGGCTTTATAGTGGTAGTGTCTTGTCTGGTGATTGGCTGCACTGTATTGTGTGCTTACTGGTCACCCTGTGTGTCAATCATGCTTGTCTGCATCTCATTATATACATGAGTGGATATTATGACATGACCTTCATCAGGTCTGAGGTCCAGCGGCTGCTGCGTGAAGGTATCATCGTGGCCAGCAACAGCTTTGGAGAGCCCAAGTGGTAGTGGTGAAAACTGGGGGAGAAAAACAGGAGGGTCGTTGACTACAGTCAGACCATCAATCGGTACACGCAGCTCGACGCGTGCACCCTCCCACGCATATCTGGTATGGTCAATCAGATTGCACAGTACCGGGTCTTCTCGACAGTGGACCTGAAATCTGCCTACCACCAACTCCCCATTCGCAAGGCAGACTGCCCATACACCGCGTTTGAAGCGGACGGCCGCCTTTACCATTTCCTTAGTGTTCCCTTAGGCGTCACTAACGGGGTCTTGGGGTCTTCCAACGGGAGATGGACCGAATGGTAGACCAGTACGGACTGCGGGCCACTTTCCTGTACCTGGATAACGTCACCATCTGCGGCCATGACCAGCAGGACCACGACGCTAACCTTTCCAAATTTCTCCACACCGCCAAACTCCTCAACCTAACCTACAACAAGGAGAAGTGTGTGTTCAGCACAAACCGATTAGCCGTCCTCGTCTATGTGGTTCAGAATGGAGTTCTAGGGCCCGACCCCGATCGCATGCGCCCCCTCATGGATCTCCCCCTTCCCCACTGCCCCAAGGCCCTCAAATGATGCCTGAGGTTCTTTTCGCGGACAATTATGCGGACAAGGCCCACCCACTCATCCACTTCACCGGTTTCCCACTGACGGCCGAGGCTCACCAGGCCTTCAAGCGTATCAAGGCTGACATCGCCAAGGTCGTGATGCACGCGGTCGACTAGACGTCCCCTTCCAAGTCGAGAGCGATGCATCAGACATCGCTCTGGCCGCCACCCTCAACCAGGCAGGCAGGCCCATGGCATTCTTTTCCCGCACCCTCCATGCCTCAGAAATTCGGCACTCCTCCGTCGAAAAGGAGGCCCAAGCTCTCTTTGAAGCTGTGCGGCACTGGAGGCATTACCTGGCCGGCGGGAGATTCACTCTCCTCACAGACCAACGGTCGGTTGCCTTCATGTTTAACAACACACAGTGGGGTAAGATCAAAAATGATAAGATCTTGCGGTGGAGGATCGAACTCTCCACCTTTAATTACGAGATTTTGTGTCGCCCTGGTAAGCTCAACGAGCCCCCCCGATGCCCTGTCCTGAGGTACATGTGCCAGCGCACAGGTGGACCGACTCCGGACCCTGCACGACGATCTCTGTCACCCAGGGGTCCCCCGCTTTTATCACTTCATTAAGGCCCGCAATTTGCCCTATTCCATCGAGGAAGTCAGTATGGCATCAAGGGTACTCAATGGGAATCAGGGGAAAAACTCTCTGTTGGTTGGAGTCATACCCAGCACAAAGGAAGATGGATTTGGTTGTTGGAGGTCAATCACCTCAGCTCCAGGACTTCACTGCAGGACTTCCTCAGGGTAGTGTCCTAGACCCAACCACCTTCAACTGCTTCATCAATGACCTCGCTTCTATCATAAGGACAGAAGTGGGGATGTTCACAGATGTTTTCTTTTATTTGCTCATGGCATCGCTGGCTGGGACAGCATTAACTGCCCATCCCTAATTGCCCTTGAGGGAGCAGTTAAAAGTCAACCACATTGCCGTAGGTCTGGAATCATATGTAATAATAATCTTTATTGTCACAAGTAGGCTTACATTAACACGGCAATGAAGTTACTGTGAAGATCCCCCAGTCGTCACATTCCGGCGCCTGTTCGGGTACACTGAGGGAGAATTCAAAATGTCCAATTCACCTGACGAGCACATCTCTCGGGACTTGTGGGAGGAAACCGGAGCACCCGGAGGAAACCCACGCAGACACGGGGAGAACGTGCAGACTCCGCACAGACAGTGACCCAAGCCGGGAATTGAACCTGGAACCCTGGAGCTGTGAAGCAATTGTGCTAACCCATGAAAGCCCGACCAGGTATGGGTGACAGATTTCCTTCCCTAACGGGCATTAGTGAACCAGATGGGCATTTAAAAAGGTCACTGCGCTGATTTCAAGCCAAAGCAGAAGAAAAAGCAGCCAACATTATAAATAACGGAGCTCCGAGTCCCTCCATCTGAGCAAGATCTGTCTCTGGGCTATCAGGAGGCAAAGGCCTCTCTCGCATCTGGACTGCTGGGTCTTCAACATCCCGGATATCGCTACCTCTGGACTCAGGGCCACCTTCACCCCCAGCACCACATACATTACGTCCCTTCCCAGCTCCTCCTCCCACTTGCGCATTACATCCCCCACCAGGGCCCCCTCCCAATCCATCAGCTCTTTGTAGACTTCGGACACCTTCCCCTTCCCTATCTCCTCCTTCGACAGCACCTTATCCTGCAACCTGTTTTTGAAAACTCACCACTATTCTTAGAATTCCCACTATACCAAAAAGGGCCGACATTCTAAATGGTGAAACGGGGATTTTAACTCCCCGACTCCGATGCAAGCTTCAGTGGGTGCTATTCAGGTCAAACTATGTTTTCAAGTTATCCCCCGGTATAATCCATATCTTCACCGAAGGTTTCATCTACTTACCACTTAGTAGCATCGATCCTGGGTCCCGCATTGCTAAGTAAGTAAAGTAGACTTTGGAATAACCACTATTTCAGGTTAAATTAAGTTATTTTATTATTATATATATTTTTTTAAAAGCTGCAATTACTTTCTTTACAGAAAGTAAAAAGATCTTGCTTCTGGATCCTTCTGGTTGGTTGAAGGGACCTTCAGGCCCAACTTGACAATCAATCTTCTTTAAAATCTGGTCTTCTTTAGATGGATTCACTGATGAGCTCGGTTGCTGTGTCCTATCTTTCCCATGTACCGAGCTGTGAGAGCTGGTTCTGCTGGCTATCTCTGAGCTGACTCTGAGCTGACTCTGCCTCCTCTTTAAATTTTAGTCTTCTTTAGATGTATTAGCTGTTTTAGTTCGGCTGCTGTGTCTTATCTTTCCCATGGCCGAGCTGACTGTAATCTGAGTCTGAGCTGCTTGTTCCTTCTCTGCTTCTCCCTGAGTTCTGGTTCTGGTTCTGCCTGCTGTCCCTTTTCTTCTGAGATATTTTTCTAACAGTTATCTAGTTTTTATGACTTTATTGTAAAGTAACTCTTGATTTTCTTTGATTGTAAAAAGTATCTTTGATCTAAACATTCTAATACAACTAAGGATTCATTTTGACATGACCTCATCTCATAGATCTGATTACATTGTGTCCTTTGCGATATTCAAAATGCTTTGACTTCAAGAGGTGTTACTTTTAGTTCCTACCATTTCTATAGTTTTATTTTCCAATTGTGTCCTCAGTTCATAATTTTGACTTTGATTTTGGCTTTGAATTATGTTTCTCGTAGACTGATAGTCTCCAGTTTTCTTTAATTTACCTGGTATTAGAAAATTCACACCTAGAATTGTCACCAAATTCAACTGAACCTCATCCATGCTTTTCCAGCTCCTTACTAAGATAGTTACTTTCAATGAAGGTGTGAGCCATTGTTTTTGGCTTCATTCAAAATCCTGTTTGTCTTGTTTGCTAAGCCTGCTTGACCAAGGATATCTGCATTTTACAATCCTGCTCTTTGCAGCTGCTGTTAACCCTTTGTGGGATCTTTCCCTGTATTCTCTCATGTTTCTCTCAGACCAGATATTGCCAGACTTCCATGTTTCAAATGACACATCTTTCCATATTTTCAATAACCAACCCCAGGCGCGGTAGTGCAGGAAAAGACGGCACCCCTCTCCTCACGAAATCCTGGAATTGCAAGTACCTAAAACCGTTCCCGCTGGGTAACTCATACTCTTCTTCCAGGGCCTCCAACTTCGCAAATCTGCCCCCCTAAAAACAGATTGTCGAATCGCTCAATCCGTGCCTGCTGCCGCCCCCGAAATCTCGCATCCAGCCTCCCCGCCCCCTGGTACAAATCAATTGTCACAAATCGGTGCCCACACTGAGGCACCCTCCAATTCCAAGTGCTGCCTCCACTGTCCCCACACTCTTAAGGCCAACACAACCACTGGGCTCACGGAGTGTCTGGCAGGTAAGAACGGCAGAGGTGTTGTTAACAAAGCCCTGAAACCTGTTCCCTTACAAGAAGCTTCTTCCATTCACCCCCCAAGCCGACCCCTCCCCCACTACCCATTTCCTGACCATTGCAACTCTTGCAGGCCAGCAATGCCAGGCCCCCACCCCTCCTCGCTCCTGTTCCGGAAAAGCCTCCCTGACCTGCCCACGCAAACCCAGAAATCAGCTCATTGACCTTCTTAAGGAACACCTGCGGGACAAATATTGGGGGGGGGTTCTGAAGCACAAACAGAAACCTTGACGACACCACCATTTTTACTGTCTGCACCCGCCCTGACAGTGACAGCGACAGCACATCCCACCTCTGAAACCAGAGGGTTTGAACGACAATCGACATGGGTTTCATGGTCATCGTTAGATTTTTACTTCCAGATTTTTATTGAATTCAAATTTCACCATCTGCTGTGGCGGGATTCGAGCATTACCCTGGGTTTCTGGTTTACTAATCCAGTGACAATATCACTTCACCACCGCCTCCCAAATGTTGCACAATGCTCAGCATCATTCGCAACTCCTCAGAGATTGAAGCACGTGTTCAGCAAAAGTATCAGTCTGTATTTGATCTCCCGACATAGAGGAGACCACATTGTGAACAGCGACTGCAGTAATTTGAAAGAAGTACAGGTAAATTGCTGTTTGTCCTGGAGGGGGCCACCTGGATATTGGGAAGGCAGGAGGTGAAAGGGCAGGCATCTCTTACAATTGCTTGGGAAGGGGCCTGGGAAATGATTTGAGGAGTGGACTAGGATATCTTGAATGGAACAGTCCTTGCAAGAATGCTGGTGGTGATGGAAACAGCAGTGAGTGATTCATTGTATGTCTAGGCTCGTGGGGTGGGAAATGAGCACAGAGACAGGCCTTCTGCCCAGCCCAGCTGCGCACCTGGCAGTTTCCCGACTCATTCTGGGGAAGGGATGGGGCTGTAGCCATGTAAAATGGCTGTGTTCCGATTAATCTGGCCAAAACCCAGTTTAAAACGGCTAACCTGAAAGACTGCTGGGAAAAGCAGCCAAGAAGACACAAGCAGGCAGCTGCAGACAGTATTGCATATTCGGCTCTGGGAAGGTAGCCCAGATCGATACTCAGGGCTATCAACAGCCCATCAACCCAGGTATCCGCAGTTTCATTCAGGACTGTTTACACCTAATCTACTCAGACATCCACAGTTAAATCGGCTATCCCCGGGAACAATTGCAACATATTAGCAATTGAATACCGGGCCAGGCCTGTCGGCGCCTGCAGTGGCCGAAACAAAGACAGGTGAGCGACCACCCCCCGATCGAGGAATCGCCTCACCATTGAACACATCGACCCCAGAGATTGGGGACAGATCCAATCACTTGGGACTCAGGGTCAAGGGCCGCCCCGGGAGGCGGGAAGACCCTGGGCCCTATAAAAGTGAGGGTCCAAGTTCAGATCTCTCTCTCTCTCATCTTGGCCTGCTCGAGACCTTCGCAAGACCAGCCACCGTGTATAGTAAGTTTGGGCAAAGGTGACCTAAACAGAGCAAATAGGCTAAGGATAAAAAGAGCAACAGGGCCCTGCAGGTCAGATTCGTAATCCAGCTCCCCGTACCCACCCCGGAATGGGAATCCTAACTGTGGGCGCCCATTTTTAAAGTTCGGATTCGCAAATGCGAGAGAAATTCCGGACCGAGCTTCTTTGCACCTGTGGCTGGAGGAGCCATTTCTAACCCCATGTTTCAAACATGAGCCACGAATTTGGTGAACCAAAAAAAAAATGAAATGCTGTTGGTGGAATTGTGAAACTGAAAACCTGAGAAAACCAGTGTTTGTGGAGTTATACTCCACAAGGTTTGTATTCTTATAATAATAATCTTTATTATTGTCACAAGTAGGCTTACATTAACACTGCAATGAAGTTACTGTGAAAATCCCCTAGTCGCCACACTCCGGCGCCTGTTCGGGTACACTGAGGGAGAATTCAGAATGTCCAATTCACCTAACAAGCACGTCTTTTGGGGCTTGTGGGAGGAGCCCGGAGCACCCGGAGGAAACCCTCGCAGACACGGGGAAGAACGTGCAGACTCTGCACTGACAGTGACCCAAGCCGGGAATCGAACCCGGGGCCCTGTGAAGCAACGGTGCTAACCATTGTGCTACCCTGCCGCCCAACTCATCAGAGCTGCCTGATTTATTACGTGCCCAACACTGTTTGTAGCTGAGAATTATTCACGTATGCATGACTCTTCTTTGTGGTCAATTGCAACGTCTCCAATCCAAATGCTCGGGACCAAATCATTTCCAGATTTTGTAACTTTCCAGATGTTTGAATAATATGAAAATGATTGACCCCAAGTGTGAATCGGAAATAAATATCTACCTGAGATAAAATATATTCCCAAACTGGCGTCAAGGCACAAAAAAATGCATATTTCCATTTCAATCATCCCCTTTTTCAAACCCCTCCATGGTCCTTACCCCTCCCTAGCTCTGTAATCTCCTCCAGCCCCACAACACTCTGAGACAGCAGACGGCATCAGCATTTTGTTTTATTTATTCAAGGGATGTGGGTTTTGCCAGCTATTCCAGCAATCATAGCCCTTCCCTCATTGCCACCCCCCCCCCCCCCCCCCCCAGAAAGTGGCTGCCACCGCCCCACGCTCTGGAATGTCCTCCTTAAACCTTTTTGCCTCTCCATCTCTTTTTTTAAGAAGCTCCATAAAACCCACCTCTTTTGAAAGGCTTTTGTTTACCTGCCCTGCTTACTTTGCTCCCGAAGTGTATCAGTGCCGGACTTCCACTCTGATCCCAGTTTCTTACCTGAAATCCTGTCTGGCCCAACCTTCCTTCCCACTAAGGCTGGTTGAGGTCGGAGTAGTGCAACGTATCCCTGGGGCATAACATCGAGACTAGTTCGGAGCACTGGGCACGAGTGATTGTCCTTATTTCAATACAGCAATCTTGTTGTATTAGTGTTTTGTTAAGAATGGTGATACAGTGGGCAATAGTTGGGGAATGAGTAAATGATCTGATTTACTTTGTTAAACGTACTGTTGTCCATGACTGGATCTGTTTTGTTGTGATTTATTTAATACAATACACTTGCTCATCCAAAGCCTGATTGCATATATTCAGCTAGCGTAAATTTAATTAACCAATGAGTAATTGGTGTCATCTTATTATAGTCATATGGAGGGCAAATCTATTAACTTCATTAGCTGGCCCTTGGACCATTGCTGCTTCCGCCCAATTGTATGAAGGGCACATTTAATTTATCTAAGAATTATCGATGTCTCTTCAACATCAGGCTATCTTCCTGATTGCAATTTATGTGTGGCAACAGTTTAACCGGTTATTGCCTTCTCTCAGTGCTGGTCTAGTCGTCATTTGTTTGCTGTTTGGATACCATATGATCCACAAAGTCTTCTTTATTTCTGTAATGAAACCTGTTCCCATAGTTACCAGTGTTCCAAAGATGGGCGAAATTTATCAAGGTTCCATTTATACCAAAGAGGAGAAGGAAGTCCAAGCAAGCAGATGCAGGGTGTGCCTTAAGACCATAAGATATAGGAGCAGAATTAGACCATTCGGCCCATCGAATTCGCTTTGCCATTCGATCATGGCTGATATTTTCTCATCCCCATTCTTCTGCCTTCTCCCCATAACTCCTGATCCCCTTATTAATCAAGAACCTAGCTATCTCCGACTTAAGGGCACCCAGTGACTTGGCCTCCACAGCCTTCTGCGGCAAAGGGGCTGGTTTAGCACAGGGCTAAATCGCTGGCTTTGAAAGCAGACCAAGGCAGGCCAGCAGCACGGTTCAATTCCTGTACCAGCCTCCCCAAACAGGCGCCGGAATGTGGCGACTAGGGGCTTTTCACAGTAACTTCATTTGAAGCCTACTCGTGACAATAAGCAATTTCCATTTCCATTTCCAAAGAGATCCACAGATTCCACAAATTCCTCCCCATCTCAGTTTTAAACAATCATCCTTTCAGTCTGAGGCTATCCCCTTGGGGTGCTGTCTCTCCTACCAGTGCAAACATCCTCTCCACGTCCACACTCTACCCAGGCCTCTCAGTATCCTGTAAGTTTCAACGAGATCCCCCCCCCCATCCTTCTCATGACTTCAGACCCAGAGTCCTCAACCGTCCCTCATATGACAAGCCCGTCATTCCCGGGATCATTCTTTTGAACCTCCTCTGGACACTTTCCAAGGCCAGCGCATCCTTCCTTAGATCTGAGGCCCAAAACTGCTCACAATATCTCAAACGGGGTCTGACCAGCCTCTTATACAGCATCAGCAGTACATGTTTGCTCTTGTATTCTAGCCCTCTCAAAATGAATGCTAACATTGCATTTGCCTTCCTAACTGCCTGCTTGTTAACCTTAAGAGAATCCTGTACTGGGGCTCCTGAGTACCTTTGTGCTTCTGATTTCCTAAGCCTTTTCCCATTTAGAAAATTGTTTATGCCTCTATTCTTCTGACCAAAGTGCATAACCTCACACCTTTCCCCATTGTATTTCATCTGCCACTTCTTTGCCCACTCTCTTAGCCTGTCCATGTCCTTCTGCAGGAAGGATGAGAATAAGGCTAAATTCAGTAATGGTGACCAGGAAGCTGTCATCAATTGTTTGTCTAGTTCACTAATGCTCTTTTGGGAAGGATATTGGCTTTCTTCGCCTGGCCTACACATGACTCCAGACCCACAGTAACACAATTGACTGTTTTTAAAACTGCCCTCTGGGGGAGGCAGTGGCGTCGCGATATTGGCACTGGACTAGTAACCCAGAGACCCAGCGTGATGCTCTGGGTACCAGGGTTCGAATCCCACCAGCGTAGACGGTGAAATTTAAATTCAATAAGAACCTGAAATTAAAACTCCAATGATGACCATGAAACCATTGTTGATTGTTGTAAAACCCCATCTGGTTCTCTGATGTCCTTTAGGGAAGAAAATCTGCCAACCTCACCTGGTCTGTCCTACATGTGAGTCCAGACCCACAGCAATGTGGTTGACTCTTAAATACCCTCCAGGATAATAATAATAATAATCGCTTATTGTCACAAGTAGGCTTCAATGAAGTTACTGTGAAAAGCCCTTAGTCGCCACTTTCCTGCGCCTGTTCGGGGAGGCTGGTATGGGAATTGAACCGTGCTGCTGCCTTGTTCTGTATTACAAGCCAGCTGTTTAGCCCACTGTGCTAAACCAGCCCCAGCCCCTAAATACCCGCCTGCCTATGGGCAATTAGTGCTGACCACACTCCATGAACAAATAAAGAAATGGCCTGGTAAGAGTTCATTGGCAACTAGGGATGGATAAAGAAAATGCAAGCCTCGCCAGTGATGCCCATATCTGAGGAAAGAATAAATAAAACCAGTACTAAAATGTGAGGGAGGGGCCGAGAAGACACCCAGAGCTCTGGGGGTTGAAGGAAGAAATGTAGCTGGAGGGATTTTCTTACGAGGTGAGGTTGAGTAGGTTGGACCTGTTTACAACGGAGTTTAGAAGAATAAGAGGTCACCTTATACAGGATTCTCAGGGGGGCTTGACAGCGTGGATGCTGAGAGGTTGTTTCGTCTTGTGGGACAGTCTAGGACCAGAGGGCATAATCTCAGAGTAAGGGGTCGCCCATCTAAGACAGAGATGAGGAGGAATTTCTTCTCTCAGAGGGTAGTGAATCTGTAGAATTCTTTACCGCAGGGAGCTGTAGAGACTGAGTCGTTAAGTATGTCCAAGGCTGTGATAGACAGATTTTTAACCAGTAATGGAATCTAGGGTTATGGGGATAAGGTGGGAAAGTGGAGTTGAGGATTACAATTTCAGATCATTCATGATCTCATTGAATGTTGGAGCTGACTTGATGGGCTGAATGGCCTACTTCTGCTCTTATGTCTTATAGTTGATGGTCTAATTGTATTGGCCCTTTAAACCTCCATGATCTCAGTGCCTCTCCAATTCTGGCCTCTTACACATCCCCAGATATCAGTGCTCCACCGCATTTACGGAACATCTTCTGTCCATCCACAAGCAGGACGAAAACCTTCCTGTTGTTTGCCATTTCAACTCACCGTCCTGCTCTCATTCCACATGTCTGTCCTTGGCCTGCTGTAATATTCCGGAGAAGCCCAGCGCAAACCGGAGGAGCAGCATCTCGTCTGCCGATGAGGCATGGACTTAACATTGAGTTCAACAACCTCCGACTGTGAACTCTCTCCTCCTTCACCCCATTTTTATTTCTATCAATTCATTTTCATTTCTTCCATTGATCTGTTTTCCCCTCACTATTGCACCCCCCCCCCCACCCCTCCCTCCACCCCACCCCACCCCACCAGGGCATCTGTTCCCTGTTCCAAGTTGTCCTTTGACACACTGCTTACCCCTGTTCTTCCATCAACACATTCTGATCTCTTATGAAATTCTAACAGGACTAGACAGTGAAGAACCAGGGGTCACAGCCTGAGGATTCAGGGTAAACCATTTCGGACAGAGATGAGGAGACATTTCTTCACCCAAAGAGTGGTGAGCCTGAGGAATTCATTACCACAGGAAGTAGTTGATGCTAAAACTTTGAATATATTCAAGAGGCGGCTGGATATAGCACTTGGGGAGAATGGGATCAAAGGCTATGGGGAGAAAGCAGGATTAGGCTATTGAGTTGGATGATCAGCCATGATTGTGATGAATGGCAGGGCAGGCTCGAAGGGCCAAAAGACCGTCTCCTGCTCCTATCTTCTATGTATCTATGCATGTATCAGTACCCTTCTTAGCCATGATCACCACCATTTACAATTCCTTTTGTCTTTTTGTCCGTTACATCTTTGTCGATCTCCACCTATCACTGGCCCCCTATCCAGCCCCCCCCCCCACTCCACGCCCCCCCCCCCCCCCCCCACCCCCCATAACAATATAAATCTGACCCTATTTCCAGTTCTCTCCAGCTTTGATGAAGAGCCATCCAGACTCGAAACGCTGGCTCCGTTCTCTCTCCACAGATACTACCAGACCTGCTGGGATTGTCCGGCATTTTCTGTTTTCGTTTCAGGTTCCAGCATCCGCAGCGATTTGCTATTTATGTAATCGCTCCACCTTTGTGGGCTGTGCCTTCCGCTGCCTGGGCCGTAAGCTCTGGAACTCCTTCCCTAAACCTCTCCTCCTTTCTGGCTCTGTCTCCACCTACCTCGTTGACCCAATGTTTGGTCACCTGACCACGTGTGGCTCTGTGTCACAAGTTCTTTGCTCCAGTTTAACCCCCCCCCCCCCGACACATCAAGGCACTACATTACTGTTGGGGCTGGGCGAAGCATGTAAAGAGGGCAGTGACCAGGAAGCTGGTTAGGCTGCGATGGGTGGGGAAAACTAGGCAGCGGGTGGGGGCGGGGGCGGGGGCGGGGGGGGAGGGGGAGGTGAGCATGCAAAGGAAATAAAGTTTTTGGAAATTCAAGATAAAATAAATTAATTGATACCAGGCGAACGGTGGGCAAAGTGCTTCATGGCATCCTTGAGGGCCAGAGGACTGGAGTATCACGGGGTCCTGGAGAATCTGGTGTCGGGCTCACTAAGTGGGTGGCAAATGGGTCATTAGGACCCATTTGCATCCTCCTCTGGCGAACGGATGTGAACCCCGATCCCGCTGACTGCAGTGGGCTGGAGCATAGTAGTCGGTTCGGCGCCCGGCGCAAACCTCAATTTCAGCCAGACGGACAATTCTCCGGCCGATCGTGGTCTGCGTTGCCGGCATCGCGGGGCGGGGAATCCAGGCCAGAGTGGGCTGAATTGATTGCAAGGGCATATTTCCTTCTTGCACTAGCAAGGGTGCAGAGGCGATGCATCAGGATGTTGCCTGGGCTGGAGCGTTCCATCTATGAAGAGAGGCTGCATAGGCTGGTGCTGTTTTCCTTCGAGCAGAGAAGGTACATGATCAGTGTGTACAAAATTATGAGGGATATGGATTTTTTATTTTAAAAAAAATAAATTTAGAGTACCCAAACATATTTTCCAATTAAGGGGCAATTTAGTGTGGCCAATCCACCTACTCTACACATTTCTGGGGTGTGGGGGTGAAACTCACGCAGACACGGGGAGAATGTGCAAACTCCACACGGACAGTGACACAGGGCCAGGATTCGAACCAGGGTCCTCAGCGCCGTAGTCCCAGTGCTAACCATTGCGCCACATGCCACCCTCCACCTGGGTACCCTGGCACTGACAGTCATACTGGCAATGCCACCTGAGCAGCCTTGCATTGCCACTCAGATGCCAGGGTGTCCAGGATGCACTGCCAGGCTGGCAGAGGCACTGCCAGGGTGCCAAGCTGGCAGTGCCAAGGTGCCCAGGTGGTATCTTGCCCATTCTGGGGATCACGCCCGGGGGTGCCCTGCCCTTATGAGGTGCGGAAGATTTGAGGACCCCCTAATTGATCAGTTGAGGCATTGAGGGGGATCCATAGGGCGTGGTGGAGGACCAGAGATTTGGGCGTCTCGATCACTTCCTGCACTGGCAAGCTGGGCTTGTTAGTGCAGGAAATTAGCCGGAATGCGACCTCGGCGGAACGCTCCTCGCCAAGGCCCAAAAATAAAGCAGAGTCCTGCTTAATAACGGGGTCGTTCTCAGCGCTGGAAGCGTCAGGAAACACCCCACTCAGCGCACCCAAACCGGGACTCGGTTTCATTTCCATTAAATCGCACTCCATAAGAACATAAGAGCCGGATTATCCCAAAATGGGGTTATGTCCCCAAGCCGGCGTAGAAACGCTGGCGTTGCAATCCCCAGTTTCCTGCAAAATAAAGTTGATTCACTTACCTTCTGCGGGCTAGCAGGGACCCGGGGAGCTTCCCTTAGCTTTGGCTGCGGATAAGCAGTTCCCGTTCCGAGTCTGCGCATGCGCAGGGCGGCGGCCTTCAGAGGCCGCGCTGAGCGCCACAGTGGACTCAGACCGCAGATCGATAGCAGCAAACTAGGCCCCCACGATCGGCCTCACGCCCGAGGATCCTTCCGGCCAGATCGAACCTGGGACCTCAGCGCCGTGAGGCAGCTGTGGTAACCACTAGGCCACCGTGCTGCCCTCGAGCGACATGGATAGGGTGGATAGGAAGAAATGTCTCCCCTTAGTGGATGGGTCAATAACCAGGGGCAGGAGATTTCGAGGGAATGTGAGGAGAGACCTTTTCACCTCAATTGCAAAGTTTGAACGTCCCTCTCAGACAGACTGTTCGACGCTGAGCTATAGGTGTCTGTCCTCATGTGTCGTATGCCATTGGCTCGCACAAAAACCTGGAAACCATCACCGGTGAAGGGGTGCCTTTGTCCGAAACAAAGCATCTACCAGTGGGAATATGTAGCTCGCTGCCTGAAAGGGTGGTAGAGTTAGGAACCTTCACAACATTTAAGAAGCATTTAGAGGAACACTTGAAATGCCACAGCACACAAGGCTATGGCCGAAGTGCTGGAAAATGGGATTAGAGTAGATGGGTGTTTGATAGGTAATGCACACACAATGGGCTGAAGGGCCTTTTCTTGTACTGTAAAACTCTATGACTCCATGACCCCCAAGTAGAAGGGCTCACAAGGAGTGGTTAGCATTTTTGCCTCACAGTGCTGGGGACTCGGGTTCGATTCTGACCTTGGGTCACAAGTCTGTGCGGATTCTGCACGTTCTCCCTGTGTGTGCGTGGGTTTCCCGGGTGCTCCGGTTTCCTCCCACAGTCCAAAAATGAGCAGGCTAGGTGGATTGGCCATGATAAATTGTCCCAAAGTTGGCTGGGGTTTTCGGGATAGGCTGGGGCTTAGGTAGGCTGGTCTTTCGAAGGTTTGGTGCAAATTCGATGGGCTGAATGGCCCACTTCTGCACTGTAGGGATTCTATATTCTATTCTATTCTATTCTAAGTGAATGCGAATAGGCCTGAAGACTTGGATTAAATGTTGTGCGGGGGTGGGGAAATCCTTTCCAGCTCATCTACCGCAACTATGTTGGAAAAGCGAGGAAAACATACTGCTGCAAACTCTGAGGGTACAGTCGATAGTTTGGGAGGTCACTTGCGAAAATGTACTCCCTCGATTCTGGAAGTAAGGCCTAACAGGTAACAAATGGCTGAGGAGTGCTTGCACTACATACTCTCCCCAGGTTTGAGTTCCACTTTGGCCTTGAAATCCAGCGTAAGTGCTGAACACGCTGGCTACTACAACTGGAGCAGTCCCATCAATAATGTCATGCAGTCGGAAAAGGTGTCTGCGGAGTGGGCCCCCTCAATGCACACAACAATGCACCGGCAATTAGTCCAAAGATAGTCTCGTCACAACTCTTTGAAGGGAAGCAAGCTTTCACTGCAACAGCCACTCAGACCTTCCGAGACTGAAAGGAGCTGGAGATTCCAACTGTGCCTGTTTCAACCAGGCAGGCGAAACTTGGAAGAAATCAAAAGATTTCAGCATGGGAACAATTAAGCTGCACTTAGGCGGTATCATATGAGACTAGTGTACGCTCAGCGTGAGTCAGTAAATGAAAGTCTCTTTCATTCTAACAACATAAAAGCTCGGTACTGGATCCCAGTCAAAGCAGATAATAATACAAGCTGAGGTGTTCTGTTATCTTGGCTTTAAACACACCTCTTAAAATTGTTTACGGAAACATGAATGCTGTTTGCAATTATTTAATTCAGGTTCTACAAGGGATCTTATTAATCATTGGCAAGAGGGAGACATCTGAATAATTCCTTACAAATGCACCAGTTGTGGCATCAGTCTTTCTCCGAGCCGGGCAAGCACGTTTGTTGTTGCAACAAAGAGAGATTTGCTGAGACACTGGACAGGATTTCCCGGGCTGAGACCCCGACGCTGGGTTCAGAATGCGGGAGCTCTCCCTGCCACAGTGTCCGGAGCGGGAAGCGGCGGATTAATGAACTGAGGGTGCGCACGCTGGCGAACTAAGGATTCTGGGAAGGCCTTTGAAGTTGGGAAACCGATCACACTGGCGTGCGGCGCGTCCCCTTAGGGTGTCGGGGCCGTTTTCTCCCCACAAATTGGGAACTGGCCCAATCAGGCCCAATCGCCCTTGCCCCGAGGACCCTTTCAGAAGCAGAATTAAGCTGCGGCCTGATTGACAAGGTGGGCTTAGCAGTTTTATTCGGGGTGAAGAAATTCCGCCGGTTCGTGCACGGCCGACAGTTCAACAGAGTGACTGGCAGTGCAGCACGGTGGCGCAGTGGGTTAGCACTGCTGCCTCACGGCGCCGAGGTCCCAGGTTCGATCCCGACCCTGGGTCGCTGTCCGTGTGGAGTTTGCACATTCTCCCCGTGTCTGCGTGGGTTTCGCCCCCAACCACAAAGATGCGCAGGCTAGATGGATTGGCCACGCTAAATTGGCCCTTAATTGGAAAAAATGAGTTGAGATAAATCTTTACCGCCCTCAGCCTTGGTGAGGGTGCAGCCCTGGGCCCTTGCTGCTGGCGGCCTACAACTGTGCTTTTCAGCAGCAGCCTGGGGTGCAAGCTGCTAATATAGATGTATTAGGCTACCCTCCCTTACCAAAGAGCATTGAGCCACCACCTGTACCCCAGGAGATCGGTTTGGCTATAAACTTCCGAGACACTCTGCCAGTGTCCACTGGGCACATCCACAGCTGGATCCATGAAGACCAAGGGCTTGATTCTCCCATTTTGAGGCTATGTCCTCACGCCAGAGTGAGAACGGTGGCGTTTTATGGCAGGAAAAATGGCGTAAAACGGCCACCCATCCTCCGTTTGCCCGGGGGCTAGTATACCGGCAGTGCAGAGCACCCGGCTCCAGCTGCCGATATAGGCCCGGAGAATTGCCGGCGGCCTGCAGGGGCTACGTGGCGCCGGCTGCTCGCGAAATAGCCCCCCCCCCCCCTTTGTCCGGCTCGCGCGCCCCGGACCAACCCCCCCAAAGTGCCCCCAGTCCCTGACAAAGTCCCCCCTGCCCGCGGATCGGCCCTCCCCTGACTGTGGCGGCGCTGGACTGAGTTCGCAGCCGCCACGCCGAGTTCCCGACGGCTGAGACTACACGTGACCAGCGCCGTCGGGAACTCGGCCGGTCGGGGGCGGAGCATCGGGGGGGGTGGGGCCTCAATGTTGATACGTCGCGTGGCGTACTCTCCAAGTACGCCGCTTTGGAGGGGGTGGAGCATCGATTTGGCTGGGAACTGTGATTCTCCGGCCGATCGCCGAACTCGATTTCGCCATTGGCGAGGGGAGAATCCAGCCCCACATTCTTGCAAAGTGTAAAAGAATGATATGATGCGACCATCAATTCACATGAGATGATTAGTAGATGTGAACAGTGGTTGCATCAATTTAATAAGCTAGATCTGTGCCTGCCTGCGACTGCTCTGTACTGAGTGCCGCCTACATGCTGCAGATCTATATACCACCCCCGAGGGGGCGGAGCCTTAGGCGGAGCCCACAAGGGCATCAAGACAATACAATACAGTGGCGAATTGTAGCAGTAATACGTTGATACAGACTGGCTGGCGTTACAGGGAGTCTGGAACTGCTAATGCCCTACGTCGCTCATCAGGACGAGTTGACATGTGAAGATGCCGTGATTCTGTGGGGATCAGGCTGCTCATCACACCTGAGGCTGGGGGGCCGCAAACATATCGCCCAACCAGAGAAGACAAAGATGAAGGTCCTGGCAGGCAGTTACGTCTGGTGGCCCGCCATTGATAAAGCCATTGATAACTAGTACAACAATGCCACCCTTGCCAAATGCAGGAATCCTTACCACCTTCTGGCACTCTTCACCCTTGGGAATGTCCAGGTTGCCTGTGGACCAGGGTCCACGTTGACTATGCTGGTCCATTTACAGGCAAGGTGTTTTTAGTGCTTCACATGGGCTTCCTGAGCCAATTATTTCGGACAACGGTACCTCCTCCTCGGTGATATTTTCCAGGTTTTTGTGTGAGCCAATGGCATGCGACACACTCGAGGACAGGCCCCTATCTCCAGAATTAAACAGTCTGGCTGAGACGGCCGTTCAAACTTTCAAGAATGCAATGAAAATGCAATTTGATAAACCACTTTGTCAGTGGTAGGCTAATTTCTTTGTTGTTGAACAACTCAACCCCTCGTTCCACCAAGGGGTTATCGCACCAGCTGAGCTGCTCACGGGCCATCAGTGGAGAACCCGATTGGATCTTGTGTTTCCAAACTTGGCGGGGTGGATAGAGGCATGACTGGCCTCCCAGAAGAATCAGCGGTTAGAGTAGAGGGGTGACAGGTCCTTCTGGGTGGGAGACCCAGTTTTGGCCCGCCATTTTGCTTCAGATCCACCTTGGTTATGAGGACAGGTTGCGGCCCAGTCGGGGCTGGTGTCTGATGTGGTCGATGTTACCGGGAAGACCCTCAGGGACCACATCTACCCCTTCAGGAGTCGAAGGGTGGTGACCCCCAGGTTGGAGTTGACCAGTCCCCCACCAGCATTGTGAACACTCCTGTAACTCTGTCCATCCAAGGGGGGGGGGGGGGGGGGTGACAGGGACTCCTGATTCTGCTCAACCAGCTGCATCTGTCGAGCTCAGTGAGGGCAGTTCACCTGTTGCTGAGGTGGTGCCTCCTGAGGTTGTACCAACTGTTGACAATTCATTTGCCCAGAAGGGAGCCTGTGGCGCGGCTACGGAAGTCCAGGAGGACCCAGAGGTCTCTGGACTGATTGACGTTTTGTAAACCCTGTTGTCTCTTCTTATATTTGTGACTTCTGTACATAGTTTTTTGGGGTAGTTGTAATAAGGGATGTAAATGGGGAGGGATGAGGTAGTGTGGGCCCTTTAAGGGGGCGGGCTCCACAGACCATGTGACTGGCTTGGGGCTAATCGCACAGGAGCGGGTGAACCCCAGCCAATAGGGAGTTTGCACGGGGCTCTGGGCGCAGGACCCCGGGCAGTGCGGACCAGGGAGCGGAAATGTTAAGCCCTGTTTTGCTCACCACAGACGTAAGACTGACTGGCCTGTAATTCCCATGAATTTCGCTATTCACTTTCTTGAATAGGGGAACAACATTCGCCTCCCTCCAATCATCCGGTACTACTCCAGTGGACAGTGAGGACGCAAAGATCATCTCCAACGGCGCAGCAATCTCCTTCCTCGCTTCCCGTAGTAACCTTGGGTATATCCCGTCAGGCCCAGTGGACTTATCTATCGTGATGCTTTTCAAAATTTCCAGCACTTCCTCCTTCTTAATATCAACCTGTTTGAGTCTATTAACCTGGTTCCCGCTGTTCTCATGAGCAACAAGGCCCCTCTCTCTGGTGAATACTGAAGCAAAATATTCATTTTGGGCCTCCCCCATCTCATCAGACTCTCGGCACAAGTTCCCTCCACTATCCCTGATCAGCCCTACTCTCACTCTGATCATCCACTTATTTCTCACATAAGTGTCGAACGCCTTGGGGTTTTCCCTAATGCTTCCAATTAACTAATTAACAAGCTGCCGCTGCAAGTACAGCCTGAGAAACTCTGTTTAAAGCTGGTTTAAAACTCACCTTCTTCTAACCCAAGCAGCACAGGCACACGCGAGGCCTTCCGTGCTCGGTGGGCACCGCAGGGGTTGGATTGCCTTGTCGACCCTGATTCTCACGCTTTAATTTGACGGGCTTTTGATAAGTTTTTGTTTCCTTTCTCGTTCTTTTTGGGCTGTGCTCCACTCGCTGTTTTGGGGCATTCCTCACTTTTGTTTTATCCATCAGTTACTTTATGTTCTTTTGCTTGGTTGTCACACCCAGCATCACGCCAGTGTCAGTGGCGGATGCTGGCTTAACTCCTGTACGTGTAATAAACGTATCATCACTTCACGAAAACAAACACCACAAAACAATAATAAAAAAGACAAAACACATAAACAAAAATATTTTTTCTTTTCCCCTGTTACATTATGAAATGAAAATGAAAATTGCTTATTGTCACGCGTAGGCTTCAATGAAGTTACTGTGAAAAGCCCCTAGTCACCACATTCCCAGCGCCTGTTTGGGGAGGCTGGTACGGGAATTGAACTATGCGGCTGGCCTGCCTTGGTCTGCTTTAAAGCCAGCGATTTAACCCAATGAGCTAAACCAGCCATTAGAGTAGTAAGACCATATAAAAGGTCTAACCCAAGCAGCAACTTTTAAGTTAATTTTCTAAATAAAAGAAAGACTAGAGTTTAGATAGAAATTAACCCTTAATATCCCTCAGTCACCAGACCCTCACTATAGCCCTCAAATGCACCCAAATTCAGCACTCAGAGCAAACCTTGGATGCTTTCTATGGTGCATCTACTTCATGGCGATTGTTACCCCGATAATGTCTCGGCATCGCTCCAGTAGCAGCAAGAATGGAAATGGCAGAGGCAATCTGAGTAGAATTGGTGATGAGGAGTGAAAGTGACAACTGCCGCTGAATGCCCGTTCAAGGTGAACATGCGGTTACTGAATTGCCTAGGCAAATAAGAACCACGACCGCATCACAAGGAGATTATATTGGAAGTATTTCAATACTGCAAAAGTTGAGAGAAGACATCAGGGGGAAGTGAAAGCGAGACCTGAAATCACTCCCAGCGCAGATGATAAATGGCTGTCCGAGTCAATTTTGCGAATCACAGGTTCACAGATTTACATGGGTTGAAAACTCAGTGTGGAGGTATTGGTTCACGTATCGGAACCCCCCCCCCCCCCCGCCATGTTAGACGTTGAATAGGATGGGAATAGAGGGATACGGACCCAGGAAGTGTAGAAGATTGTAGTTTAGTCGGGCAGCATGGTCGGCACGGGCTTGGAGGGCCGAAGGGCCTGTTCCTGTGCTGTACATTTCTTTGTTCTTGTTCTTTGTTTTATTTTAGTTGCTGTGATATGAAGAGTCTAAAGTTCTGTTCCTTTTTCACCAACGCACACTTATTTCATTCCAACAACCTTTGCACAAAACTCTAACTACACAACACCTGCCAGAGGCCACCTGAAGCCTCTTTACATATCAGTGCCAATTAATGGATACTTAACATAAATGAGACATTTAATTGGAATGTCTCTTAACCCATTACTTAACAGTCTCCCCTTCCTTGGAGAAAAAAAAATAATTAGGGGAAAACAAAATTTCAAGAAACTCAAAAACATTTCCCCCCCTTTTTTTCCCAGTTTTTTTTTGTTTCGAGGAGAAAGAAAAAAAATAACAGTCACAGAAACAAGTGCCCTTCATTAACACTATCCAAAAGTTTCTGTGAACTCGCCCCTCTTTTCGTAAAACAGTCTGACAGTTGATAGCTCCTGTCGACCCATTTAATTTTTGTTATTTCCCTTCTGTCCAACATCTGCTTCAAACTTGCGATGTCTATCCGTAACCTCTTTTCATTGACACTTTTTGTAGAGCGCACATTTTCCCACATGGATTGATTGCCAATGTGACAGTCAATGTGTATCTTACCCAAATCCCAAAATTTCTGTCAATATCTGACTTATATAAAAGGCCATATCCGCCTCAGCAGCTAAAGTGCCTTTGACCACTCTCCTTATTTTCTTTGTTTCCCACACAAGCGGGCAACATTTACCATTGTTCCCCAAAAGGAAAATTATAAAACCTCCTGCGCTTGAAACCCCATCACATTAATTTGCGAAGGACGCATCACTATAAACTATGAGTTTCAAGTGCCTAAGGTCACCTAAAACCGGGAACTTCAAAACACACTCCTGCATTTTTAGTTTGGCCAACGCTTTATTTGCATTCCCGTACCAGCCTCCCCGAACAGGCGCCGGAATGTGGCGACTAGGGGCCTTTCACAGTAACTTCATTTGAAGCCTACTTGTGACAATAAGCGATTTTCATTTCATTTCATTTGCTCTTATTATGTCTTCCACTTTGGGATCATTCATTTTTGTACTCAACGCTAAGACATCAAAACTCACGTCCGGTCTAGTCTGTCTACCTAACCAGTTCAGTTGCCCAATTAAACTTCGCAGTTGCTCTTTTTCTATCTTTGAAACCATTGCATCTTTTTGTGAAACCCAGCCACGACTAATTGCTATTGGGCTGATGCTTTCCAAATAAGATTGCTGATGTAAAGTTGCCCCTAACATAGTCTGTCCGATTTCCAGTTCAATATATTTAAATGCACCGGAGGCCTGACTTCCAACCCTGAATTCTTTCCTGAAACGAGAGATTACAATAGCTTAAAAATCACTAGGCCCACCCCACAAAAAATCATCGACATGCATCATAAAGATGTCAGAAAGATTTCCTTTATAGTGCCAGTAAACCATTGCAGGATCTACTTTCAACTGGCAACAGCCTAACTTTAACAAAACTGACCTTACCGAAAAATACCAGACTCTAGATGCATCATTTAATCCATATACACATTTGTTCAACTTCCAGAGTACCCCTTCTGTGTTAGCTGCTTCTTTAGGAGGACGGAGAAAAATGTCTTTCTGGAGCTGATGCCCCTGCAAAAAGGCAGCTTTTATATCTATAGATTTGCATTCCCATGCCTTTGTGGCAAATAGAGCCAAGAAGATATTTAAAATAACCTTTCCTGCTGTAGATGAATCTACCCTTAAATCCTGATCTTCTAGGTTTTCTTCAAATCCCCTTGCCATAAGCCTGGCCTTTGCCTTATAAGTTCCATCCGGAAGAACCTTTTCCGTGCAAATCCATCTGCGGGATAGAGCTCTTTGTCCCCTATCTGGTACTTCCGTGTATACCCCAAATTCACTCCAGCTATGCAATTCTTGCTGTTTAGCATCTTTGATAACTTTTTCATCTAATTTATTTGAAGCCACCAAAATCTCACGTGCATGTGGGCTTCTACTCCTATTAGTATTCGTAGTCTTACTCATGTTCCGAGATCTTGATAAACTACGTCCCCTCTCCCGCCTGGTATCACTGCTACTGCTTGATCTTTCCCTTCTGCTGTGGGGTGTCCTTTCAATAGTTCTCGACCTTTTCCTGCGGACCTGTTCACTATCCGATGTACTATCTGAACTGGCACTGCATTTCTGTGCCCTCCATTTTTGAACTTTGTTTTCCCAATCCATTGTCTTGACTCCTTCCCCTGAATGCTGTACATTCAACCAATGTTTATACTTTCCAGTGGCCTTCCCTGCTCTACTAATAACAGTTGCATCCTTCCATTGACAAGACCCGTCAGGCAAGTATGTCACTTTTGTACCAACTTTTGGCAGTTGCCCTTTCAGAAAAATGGCCTGTTCTAATTCATCAGAAGTGTTGTGTTCCTCTACAGAAACCCTGTCTATATCAGTTAACTGGTCCTCATAGTTCTGTAACACATGTGTACCAGATGACTCTGGTTCCTCATCATGTCTGTCTGCTCTGTCTAAATTTGAAAATTTGTAATCTGTACCCATTATCCTTGATGAATGTACCCTAACAGTTTGACTACCATGTTGCAAAATAATTGTTTTGCCATCTATGCCTATGATCTTTTCTGGGCCTTTCCATTCATTAGAATTGTCTCTCTTATAGTATACCATGCCGCCTTGCTGAAAAATGGCATCTGATGGCCGTTCGTTATGTCTTAAAGCTCTGCGAATTCTTTCCGAGACTTCTGCTTCCAAAAAAGTGTTTCTACTGCTATGTAATGCATTTAAATGTTCAGCAAAACGAGAGCTAATTGTAGTCCCCTCCCAAGCTGGAGGCTGGTCATCCAAAATGGACGGAATTTTAGAATTTCTACCAAACACGAATTGATAAGGACTATAGCCCCCAACCATCTGCAATGAATTCTTTGCATGTACCATCCATGCTAAAGCTGAATTTAGCCTGCAATTTGGTCGATCTGCCAAAATTTTCCGAAGCGTGTCATCGATGCCCACATGATTTCTTTCACAGACACCATTACTAAATGGGCTTTCTGCAGCCGTATTCATAACTCTAATATTCACATTTTCACACATATCCCTAAACTCATCATTAGCAAATTCTCCCCCATTGTCCATAAGGAATCTTGCCGGTGGACCCATTCCTGTCCCTATCCATTTTTTTCGCGATTTGAGCCAGAATTACTCTCTTTTCTTTACTTCGTACAATCGTTGATTGACTAAATCTGGTTGCTAAATCTACAAAATGCAAAATAAATATATTATTTGCTTTATCCCAGATCTTAAGGTCCATGGCCACAATGTCGTTAAAATCCCTGGCCAAAGGTAGGGTTACTATCGGTCGTGCTGGTGTCCTTCTGTACTTCCTACAAACTTCACAGCGGTCACTAACCTGTTCTATCAGTTTAGTATAGTCGGCATCCCTTACCCCTGCATCCTTCAATACATTTTTCAGCCTCCGAGGAGACGGATGTGCAAATTGTCTATGCAGTTTTAATACCACAAGCTTTTTATCAGCTAAAGTTCCATTTTCAACTGTCATTAACACATCCTTAACCACTCTGCTTGAAATATTATTTGTCAGTAATGGAATACAATAGTGTCCCGACTGTGTAAATTGCAAGTCCACCGTCTTTCCAAAACCTGTTGCCTTATCCTGTTCCATATCCAGTTTCATGTGTGCTTTCTTCATCGACGGTCTGCTCAGAAGCAAAGGTCTCTCACTTGTTACAACATCCGTGCTAATGAAATGATTCACTCCGGCAATATTGCAAGGGACACCACTCTTTTCAGCGACTTCAGTGTATTATCATCCCCAAACCTGAAACTTGTGGAACTTTCAAATTCCTTAACCTTGTTACGGTTTTCAGCTTTCAAGGAGTCCAGGTAACATTTTAACCAGTCAATTCCACACACAGTAGATGTGCAGCCACTGTCCAATACAGCACAGTTGAAGGATTCTGCAACCAACACCCTCATTACCGGCGTAAAACTGCTTGTCAATAGGACAATGCCTTCTTTCTGGACACTATCTTTTTCCTCTTCTGACTCTTCCGTGTCATGTGTCGCTTTAAACACTCTATCATAACGAGTTGGACAATTGAAAGCATAATGGTATTGAGAGTCACATCGAAAACATCGATTTATCATGCCCTGTGCATTTCTGGGGTTCAACTTCCTATTGTAGGTTCTAACTGGGTTTCTGTCTTCATAATTTCCCTGTCTCGGTCTCCTTCTATAGTCTTGAGCCCTGTTCGTAGCCATATGATTTCGCCACCCTGTTAGTAGTGTATCTTCTATATTCTGCCTTAATGCAGGCTGACCTATTTTGGTCGTCAGAGCCATTAGAATCGAATGTTTCCCCAGAAGCTTTTGTAAAGCGTTTGTCATCTGTTCAAATAAGGTATCCTTATCTGTAAACTGAACTCCTGTCAAAACCAGGAGCCTATCCATGTTGCTCATTCTCGCACAGTCAAGTAATTTAAAGGCCAACACAGACTGTGGAAATTCCAGGTTGTGTTTCTGCAGCCTTTTATATAGTCTGCCAAATTCCATTATATAGTCTTCCATGCAGATATCCTCCATTTTCCGGAACTTATCAAAATCCGACCATGCTTCATACACAATTAACAAGTCATCTTTCTTATAAATCTTATCCATATAATGTAATAAAGTCTCTAGACCTCCTTCTGAGTCTAACTCTTCCAATTCCAGCTCAGAAAGCACTTTGTTTCAGATTTTACTGCCATATGGTAGAAAAAGAGCCAATACCATACCTTGTTTTCTCTTTCCCAAAGTAGTTACCTTAGTCCACATAACTACTGCACTTTTCCATTGGTCATACGATTCCCTTTCAGAAAATAAGGGAGGATAGTCATATCCAGCCATCTTTATCCTCGGTTCAGCCACATATCCCTTTTTTTTTTCTCACTCACTCCTTGGTTTGATCTGGATAAGTTGTATCTTTCAAACCTTCACATTTACACAGCAACCAACCTCTGCTACCAATTGTTAGACGTTTTAGTTGCTGTGATATGAAGAGTCTAAAGTTCTGTTCCTTTTTCACCAACGCACACTTATTTCATTCCAACAGACTTTGCACAAAACTCTAACTACACATCACCTGCCAGAGGCCACCTGAAGCCCCTTTACATATCAGTGTCAATTAATGGATACTTAACATAAATGAGACAACTAATTGCAATGTCTCTTAACCCATTACTTAACACCCCACCCCTGATTCCCCCATCAGATGGGCTTTATTTATGGCAGCAGCCAAGCCATGTTAAACAGCCCAATATGTAAAGGAGCATTGCTCGAGGGATGAGAGAGCTGATCCCGTTTGCTGTCAATAGCACAGTGTGGTGACCGATAAAGGCTTCATATCAGCAAGGGCAAGAGCAATTGTTACATACAATTTTACCGCACTGAAAACAGGCCATTTGGCCCAACTGGTAAATGCTGTAATTATCTAGAAGTAGGAGTAGTCGGACATTAAAGTACTAGAGATCGTAATCGCCCAGTAATTTTTACTTTGTTTTTAGACGTTTAAAAAAGATAATCCAATTAAGGGACAATTTAGCGTGGCCAATCCAACTACCCTGCACAGCTTTGGGTTGTGGGGGTGAAACCCACGCAGACATGGGGAGAATGTGCAAACCCCACACGGACAGTGACCCGGGGCCGGGATCGAACCTGGGTCCTCGGCGCCGTGGGGCATCAGTGCTAACCACTGCACATCCGTCTCGCCGCCCAGTATTTTTTTTAAAAGTGCTTTCAAAAGTCTTGGAACAGCAGCCAATTGTCACACAAGAGCCCAGAAACCATTGAAAGTGATCAATTATTCTCCTTCAGTGATGTTGAAACAATATTTTCTAGGACACTGGGAATAATGCCACTGCTCTCACATTTGAACCTGTATGCAAACATACAGGGTATGCAAACATACGAAGGAGCAGGAATAGGCCATTCAGCCCCTCGAACCTGCTCTGCCATTTACTCACCCGCTGGGCGTGCTTACTGACGTTTTCTGATTCAGGCCTCCCAGACCCCTCTGTATCTCAGAGTTCTGCAATCTCTCTCCATTCAAACCATATGCTGCTTTTCTATTTCTTCTTGGCAAAATGGACAAGGTCACGTTTTCCTGTATTATACCCCGCCTGCAGGGTTCTATCCCCCCCCCCCCACCCCACCCGGCCGCGTTGCACCCAGTGCATCTACCGCTATTGCTGGAGAATAATGGAAGGGCCCCTAAACAGGGGGCTGGATTCTCCCAAATTGAGGCTGTGTCCCCTTGCCGGCGTATAAACGTTGGCGGTTCACTCCAGAGTTTCCAATAACAAAGATAAGCCAATTCACTCACCTGCAGGGGGCTAGCAGGGAGCCGGAGTAATTCACACAGCTCTAGCTGCGGATACGGGCCCCGCACTTCCGGTTTTGAGTCTGCCCATGCGCAAGGCGGCGGCCTCCAGCGGCCTCGTCGAGCGACATGGCGGACTCGGTCCACGGAGGCAGCTGAAAAATGTAGGCCCCCCGATCGGCCGTGCGCCCAAAGGTCCGCCCGACCCGATCTGTCCCCCGGCCGCCCATAAGGCCCCCCTCCAGTGTCCGATCCCCCCCCGCCTCCCACCAGGGAGGCCGCGAGGTGAGTCCGCAGCCGCCACGCGAGCTTCCCGAACGGCAATACGGTGGTTAGGAACATGCTGTCAGGAACTCGGTCGGTCAGGAGCGGAGGATCGCTGGCCGTACGCCGCGAACACGCCGATCTTCGGGTCCCGGAGAATCGCCGGACCGGCGCCAGGCCTGATTTCGGCGTGAAATTGGATTCTCCGCCCTCGCGGCAAATGTGATTTTGGCGGGGGCTGCGGAGAATTTAGCCCAGGGTTCGGGCCGGGCACCGAACGGGACACGATGCTCCCGGCTTGCGGCACCCCCCGTGATACGGTTCACACCCCCGCTGAGCGTGAACCGGACCCGCATATTTAAATGAGCCTTCAAAACCATTCAAATACGCTCACCCGTTTGAAGCCGCAGTCTGCCAGCCTCCGGGATTCACTGCCCCCCACAGGCGGAGGGTGAGGCTGGCGGGTATCTTGAAAAACAGAAACCAGACGTGACGGCCAAGCCTGTAGGCCTCTGGCACCCCCGGGTGGTTGGGGGCAGGGCAGGGCAGTGCCCTGGCACTACCAAGGTGGCAGGTTGGCACTGCCAGGGTGCCAGGGCAGTGCCAAGGGGCGGAACCCGAGCGAGGTCATGGCCACGAGGGGGGGGGGGGTGAAATTGAGGGGAGGGCTTGAAGGAGGGGGTCATGAAGACTTGCGAAGGAGAAATTCACAGCATTGTGGGATAAGAATGGGGCTAATTGGACACTTGTTTCACCGAGTCAGCAACAGATATGAAGAGCAGATTGACGTCCTTTTGTGCTGGATGATTCAGTGCAGATCCTCCTTCTCATCTCTGTTCTCCGCAGAATAATCAAACCCTGCTTCTCTGGCCCCCTGAGGGGCTCAGGTATCTGATGCCAGCCATCAGAACTGACACCTATTTGGTGAACAAAGTCAATGAACTATACAGTCTCGGTATTCTATAGTTATTTGTATTCTGTTTAATGTGCTACACAGCCCAAGGTTTGCCATATTCATGGCTGTCACATGCTGTGCAGTCTGTTTTAGACATCTACCCGTCAGTATCCCCAATGCCTCATTCTATGCCATATCTGGGGAGCTAACGGCAATTATCTTAGATTGGGACAACGTTTGTGCTCGTTTAATCAGTGCCGTCTGCAAAATTGGTCAAACCAGCGCCTTATGAAATGTGAAGTATGTCGAGCATAAATCAAATTCCCAAATCTTTAAAAATCATTTTGCCCAAAGCGGAACGTATGCCGAAGACTGACCTGAAGTAACGAAGTTAGTGATTTTTCACTGATTGCCGAGATTCAGGCTCTTAAAATTGATCACATTTGCTTAGGCGCACACACATGTTTCAAACATTTTCTTTACATATTAAAACGAGACCTGTTTGAGCGAGGAAGTCAGTAGTGTACGGTTGAAGTGTTTTTTATTCTGTGTTGGTTTCGTTTTTTGAGCACCAGAGTACACAGATATCAGTTGTAACAACCACAGAATCAGGCCTTTAATGAGCTCAGGCCACCCAATCCAATTTGAGTTCTCAGACAAATTATTTACACAATCTCAATGTGATTACATTATTCTTTATTATTGAGTTCCTGCTTCACCATAAGAGCTCAGGTACATCATAATCTGTGGCCCATAATCTGTGAAATGTGGAGAATAGGTTCCGACAACAAAATCGCGGCGGGAGCCACTTTGACCCAAATCGCAAATCTCCGGCACCCTCGACAGCAGCGTCAATGCATACCGAAACGCACGAACAATAAACACCGTTTGCATGTCACTAGTGGGCCCGACCCGGTATTCTCTGGAGCCTCCGCGTTTCTCTGCTTTCGATGGGCTGAGTTCCTGATGGCGTGGTTGACTTGTGCTTTTATAAATCATGAAACCAACATGGCGGCTGCTGAGGGAGAGAGAGGGGTACGGAAAGTGTCCAACACCACCATAGTTTGTCGACAGTTATGCTGCAAGCCGCTGGCTTCTGTCAGGGCCGGCGGGAGTAGCGGAGGGGTGGCCAGGAGGTGGGCTGTAGGGTCGGGGTGGACGGGCACGGAACATCATTGCCGCAGGCGGAAAGGCAGACACGCAGCTGCGCACGATGCTGACAGCTCACTGTGAACTTAGGGCCACCGGTCATATAGGTGTCCTCCCAGGCCACCCTCCTAGGTGCCCTCCTAGTCCCCAGTCAATCCATCAGCTGTATGGGCGTGCTCCAGCACAGCCAGTGCCACTTTGTTGGCTGGGATGAGTGTTTGTGGGGAGTGTAACGTGTATGTGCAGCTGCAGCTTACTCAGCCTCCCGAGTGTCAATCACAGGCCCAGCCAATCCGCACTGTTTCTCATTGGAATCGTTTGCGTTCCACGTGGCGACAGTACTAACCCCTCCACAGTCGCTGAATCAGTCCAGATTCGGCGCCAGTTTTGCTGTTGTGAAAGTCCACAAATCCTGTCCGTCGTCAACACTTAGTCTCAAGAACGGAGAATCCAGCCCATTGTCTCCGGCTAATTGGACAGACTCTGTGAGAATCACCCGGGAAGTCTGAACTTCCACTGGGGAAATCCCCCAGCCTCCAGCACCCTCCCAACTCCAAATCTGAGGTAGGGATGGAGACTTCAGACAGTCCCGACATACTTAGCAGAATACTTACCCAGGAAATATTAGACAGAAAAATATCTAGACTAACACCTGGGTAACGATACAACTGACCCCTAAAATCATTCACACTGATGCTACCCCCTCTCCAACTAATCCCTGACTGCTCCCCTGAACCCCCCCAACTCTCTCTCAATCTGATGCGACTCTCCCCCATCACCCAACTTCCATGACCCAAGCTGATTGTGCCCAAACTCACCATCCATCTCTCCACTGGACCCAGCTGTTGCCCAACCCACCTCACCCATCTGTCACCCGACCCACCTGTCGCCCGACCTACCAGACCTACCTGTCACCCGACCCACCACACCCACCTGTCGCCTTACTCACCTGACCCACTTGTCGCCCGACCCACCTTACCCACCTGTCGCCCGACCCACCTGTCACCCAACCCGCCTCACCCACCTATCACTTGACCCGCCTGTCGCCCGACCTACCTGACCTACCTGTCACCCGACCCACCTCACCCACCTGTCACCCAACCCGCCTCACCCACCTAACACTTGACCCGCCTGTCGCCCGACCTACCTGACCTACCTGTCACCTGACCCACCTCACCCACCTGTCACCCGACCCACCTGTCATCCGACTCACCTGCTACTCCACCCATTTGCCATCCTGCCCCCATTTACCCACCGCTGCTCAATTACCTTCCCTGCCCTCAGCCCTTCCCAACCCTATCTGCTTTCTGACTCACTAACCTGACAGACTGTCTTCTTCTCTAGCCATTTTCAAACTCTTTACTTAGGGGAATACAGCAATGGGTGCCATAAAATGTGTGTGTGTGTTGGGGGGTGGGTGGGGGGGGGGTGGCGGTTGGCGTGGCTTCTCTGTGGGCCCTCTGTGCATTTTTTTGTCCTTGTTCAGCATCAGATTCCCCTTTCCTGACTGAAAGATCTGGGCCTATAATCCCAGGCGACTACAACATAGAGTGGTTCAATCGAAACACTTGTGCCTATTCTAATTACCTGCTCTACACTTCCTGCACACTTTCACAAATCATAATGCATTAAAAGACATAAAAGTCACCTTGCATTTAACAACAGGAAACCAAGATGATATATTTAGTCCACCTTCGTGTCTCCGAATCATCCTGTTACCATGGTCATATGGCCTACTTAATGCTCTTGAATCGCTTTCTTATTACAAACACCGTGATCAGAAGAACATCCCCAGACCTTCAAGACATTAATAAATGATCTCCATAAAATCCTTTAGAAACTTTTCCTTGCCTGAGCCTATATATCTCTGTTCAGCAAAGCTGAAAGCTGTGTGATGCACAATCAATTACTCGTGAGACAAGGAGAGTCATACTAATCGGCTTTAATCAGCTAGAACTGTACCCAGCAGCTCCGATACAGAAAGTGAAGGCTGCTGGGATGGCCTGGGTTCTTATACCCTGCCTCTCAGGGCGGAGCTACGTATATTGGCCAATGGTAGACTCCTAGGTCTGGCCAGTGGGCACCCACCTCTCAGGTACTGCAATACCTGGTATTACCACATTCACCCCCTGTTAAAAAGGAACCCAGCGGGGTGATGGCCAGTGTTACTGTTGCCTTTTGCATGGTAGGACCAGGTATTGCAGGTACTATGATGTTGAGGGTAACAGAGAAAGTCTTTATTGTTTTATGGTGCAGCAATTAGACGATCAGGTGGCCTGGTCGTCCTTCTAGAGCGTCTGGTCTTCGGCGGTGATCCTGGTGTAGGCCCCGGCGGTTGTGGCGCCGGGAACGGGAACGTGGTGTCTTCCTCCCTGGCAGCTTCGTCACCTCGAGGCGGCGCTGTTGGGGCGAAAAGTGGGCAGGGGGAGGGGCGCCTGTAGTGGGCGTCGGTGCCTGTTTGGCGCTGAGTAGGGGCGGCGGCAGTACTGACCCTCCGTTCAGGTGCTGTGGGGAGGGTGGGGGTGGGGGCAATGGTGCGGGTGCGCATGGGGCTCCGGCGGGCGCCAGGTCCCGAAGGGAGACCGTGTCTTGGCGGCCGTCAGGGAACGCTACGTAGGCGTACTGGGGGTTGGCGTGCAGCAGGTGGACCCTCTCGACCAACGGGTCCGACTTGTGCGCCCGCACATGTTTCCGCATCAGGACGGGTCCGGGTGTCGCTAGCCAGGTTGGGAGCGAAGTCCCGGAGGAGGACTTCCTGGGGATGACAAGGAGACATTTGTGAGGTGTCTGGTTTGTGGTAGCACAGAGCAGCGACCGAATGGAGTGAAGGGCCACTGGGAGGGCCACTAATCAGCCATGATTGAATGGTGGAGTGGACACAATGGGCCGAATGGCCTTACTTCTGCTCCTATGTCTTATGGTCTTATGGGAGGACTTCTTGCCAGCGGGAGACTGGGAGATTCCTGGACCGAAGGGCCAGCAGGACGGTCTTCCAGACCGTTCCGTTCTCCCTCTCTACCTGCCCGTTTCCCCGGGGCTTGTAACTGGTCGTCCTGCTCGAGGCGATGCCTTTGCTGAGCAGGAATTGATGCAGTTCGTCGCTCATGAAGGAGGACCCCCTATCACTGTGTATGTACGTGGGGAAACCGAACAGTGTAAAGATACCCTGGAGGGCCTTGATGACGGTGGTTGTGGTCATGTCTGGGCAGGGGATGGCGAATGGGAACCGGGAGTACTCGTCAATCACGTTCAGGAAGTACGTGTTGCGGTCAGTGGAGAGGAGGGGGCCTTTGAAATCCATGCTGAGGCGTTCAAAGGGACGGGAAGCCTTTATCAGGTGCGCCCTTTCTGGCCGGTAGAAGTGCGGTTTGCACTCCGCGCAGATTTGGGAGTCCCTGGTGGCTGTCCTGACCTCCTCGATGGAGTAGGGCAGGTTGCGAGTCTTAACAAAATGAAAGAAATGAGTGACCCCCGGGTGGCAGAGGTCCTCGTGGATGGATCGGAGGCGGTCCACTTGTGCTGTGGCCGAAAGTCAGCAGTGGCACAAGTGCCGCGGAACAGGGCATCAGGAGGCTCATTTAGCTTCCCCGGACGGTACAAGATCTCGTAATTGAAGGTGGGGAGTTCTATCCTCCACTGCAAGATCTTGTCGTTTTTTATCTTGCCCCGCTGTGCATTGTCGAACATGAACGCCACCGACCGTTTGTCTGTGAGGAGAATGAATCTCCTGCCGGCCAGGTAATGCCTCCAGTATCGCGCAGCTTCTACTATGACCTGGGCCACCGAGGAGTGGCAAATTTCGGAAGGACGGAGAGTGCGGGAGAAGAAAGCCACGGGCCTGCCCGCTTGGTTGAGGGTGGCCGCCAGAGCTACGTCGGACGCATCGCTCTCGAGCTGGAAGGGGAGGGACTCGTCGATGGCGCGCATCTTGGCTTTTGCGATGTCCGCTTTGATGCGGCAGAAGGCCTGGCGGGCCTCCGTCGACAGGGGGAAGGTTGTGGACTGGATCAGGGGTCGACCCTTGTCGGCATAATTAGGGACCCATTGTGCATAATAGCTAAAGAAGCCGAGGCAGCGCTTTAGGGCCTTGGGGCAGTGAGGGAGGGGGAACTCCATGAGGGGGCGCATGCATTCAGGGTTGGGGCCTATGACTCCATTTCGCACTACCTAGCCTAGGATGGCTAGATGGTCGGTGCTAAACATGCATTCCTCCTTATTGTAGGTCAGATTAAGGAGGTGCGCGGTCTGGAGGTTGGTGTCATGGTCCTGCTGGTCATGGCCGCAGATGGTGACGTTATCAAGATACGGGAACGTTGCGCGTAAGCCGTACCGGTCAACCATGCGGTCCATCTCACGCTGGAAGTCTGAGACCCCGTTCGTGACACCGAAGGGAACCCTTAAAAAGTGATAGAGCCACCCATCTGCTTCGAAGGCAGTGTACTGGCGGTCACCATTACGGAGGGGCAGCTGGTGGTAGGCAGACTTGAGATCCACCGTGGAGAAGACCTTGTATTGCGCAATCCTGTTTACCAGGTCGGCTATACGGGGGAGAGGGTACGTGTCCAGCTGCGTAAACCGGTTGGTGGTCTGGCTGTAGTCTATGACCATCCTATGTTTCTCCCCGGTCTTTACTACCACTACCTGAGCTCTCCAGGGACTGTTGCTCGCTTCGATGACCCCTTCCTTCAGCAGCCTTTGGACCTCTGACCTGATGAAGGTCCGGTCTTGGGCACTGTACCGTCTGCTCCTGGTGGCGACGGGTTTGCAATCCGGGGTGAGGTTCGCAAACAGGGAAGGCGGTTCGACCTTAAGGGTCGCGAGGCCGCAGACAATAAGGGGGGGAATAGGGCCGCCGAATTTAAAAGTCAGGCTTTTCAGATGGCATTGGAAATCCAGCCCAAGGAGGGTGGCTGCGCAGAGGTGTGGCAGAACGTATAGGCGGAAATTGCGGAATTCCCTGCCTTGGACAGTGAGGTTCGCTGGGCAGAACCCCTTTATCTCCACCGAGTGTGACCCGGAGGCCAGGGAGATCCGTTGGTTTACTGGATGGGTGACAAGGGAACAGCACCTCACCGTGTTGGGGTGGACGAAGCTTTCCGTGCTCCCGGAGTCGATCAGGCACGACGTCACGTGGCCGTTGATGGCGATCGTTGTGGTGGCTTTCGCTAGCGTCCGGGGCCGACTCTGGTCCAGGGTCACGGAGGCCAGCTGGAGCAAGGAGGAGTTCTGGACAGGCAGCGTGGAGTCGGCGGTGCTGGGGGCTTGAGGCCGGCTCAGGGTAACGGAGGCCAGCTGTAGCAAGAGGGAGTTCTGGTTAGGCAGCGTGGAGTCGGCAGCGCTGGGGGCTTGAGGCCCCATCCAAGATGGCGTCAGCCACGGGTCGCACATGGAGACCGGGGATACAGAAGATGGCGTCGGCGAAGGACAAAATGGCGGCATGGGACAAAATGGCGGCGCCCATCCACCCAGCGTGGTGGCTAGGGGGCAAAATGGCCACGCCCGTGGGTCGCACGTTGCCTGTGGGTAGGGGGGTGGCGGTGGGCCTCGGATGGATGGGACCTGGAACAAAGGCTGATGATAGTCGCTGGCGACCGCTGCCACGGTGCGGGCCTGGCAGACCGCGACGTAGTGGCCTTTCTTGCCGCACCCTTTGCAGGTGACGGTGCGGGCCGGGCAGCACGCGCGCGGGTGATTCGCTTGGCCACAGAAGAAGCAGCGTTGGCCGGCGGTGAAAACGGGCCGTCTAGTGGCACAGGCCTGTGGGGTTAGCGGGAAAGTCTGGGGGGCTGCCACGACGGGGTGCCACGCAGCCCAGGGGGGTGCCGTGCACCCAGGAGCAAAGGCCAGTGCGTTTCTGTATGCAACGTCCATAGACCCTGCCAGGGCCCGTGCCTCAGTGAGGCCCAGCGTGTCCATTTCAAGGAGCCTTCTGCGGATGTCGGGAGAAGACATACCTGCCACGAAAGCGTCCCGAATTAAAAGTTCCGTGTGCTCATTCCCCGTGACTGGCAGGCAGCCGCAGTTCCGGCCCAGCACTAGTAGAGCCTGATAGAAGTCCTCCAGTGTTTCATCAGTGCTCTGCCTTTTAGTTGCCAACAGGTGACGGGCGTAGACCTGGTTCAGAGGACGGATGTAATGTCCTTCTAGCAGCTCGATAGCTGCAGCATAATTCTCCGCCTCCTCGATCAGAGGGTAGATTGCAGGGCTTACCCGGGAGCGTAGAAGGTGCACCTTCTGCCTTTCCGTGGGGGCGTCGGCGGCTGTGTCAATGAAGCTCTCAAAACCCGCCAGCCAGTGCTTAAAAATCCCAGCGGAGTTGTCTGCGTGGGGACTGAGCTGAAGGCACTCCGGCTTGATGCGGAGGTAAATCCTTTCAGAAGTAATAGCTGATTAAATTGACGCACACTCAATTACTCGTGAGACAAGGAGAGTCATACTAATCGGCTTTAATCAGATAGAACTGTACCCAGCAGCTCCGATACAGAAAGTGAAGGCTGCTGGGACAGCATGGGTTCTTATACCCCGCCTCTCAGGGCGGAGCTACGTACGTTGGCCAATGGTAGACTCCTAGGTCTGGCCAATGGGCATCCACCTCTCAGGTACTGCAATACCTGGTATTACCACACTGTGTTAACTCTGGAGTTTGGAAGAGTGAGAGATCTAATTGAGGTATCGCAGATGATAAAAGGTGTTGACAAAGTAGGTGTCGAGCAGATGCTTCCTCTTGTTGGGCAACCTGGCACAAGAGGTCATTGATTTAGGATAAGGGGGCAGCAGATTTTAAACCGAGATGAGGAGAAATTGCTTCTCTCAAAGGGTCGTGAATCTGTGGAATTCACTGCCCCAGAGTGCGGTGGATGCCGGGACATTGAGTATATTTAAGGAGAAGATGGGCAGCGATCGGGCTGGAAGGATCCTCGGGCGACGGCCGATCGGGGAGGGCATAGTTTGTTGGTATTGATCTGCGGTCTGTGTCCGCCATGGCGCTCAGCACGTCCTCTGGAGGCTGCCACCCTGCGCTTGCCCAGACTCGGACCCGGAACTGCGGGGGCCCGTATCCGCAGCCAAAGCTAAGGGAAACTCGCCGGGTCCCTGCTAGCCCCCAGAAGGTAACTTTATTTTGCAGGAAACTGGGGATTGCAACGCCAACGTTTCTACGCCGGCTTGGGGATATAACCCCATTTTGGGATAATCCGGCTCTTATGCTCTTATGGAGTGCGATTTAATGGAAATGTAACCGAGTCCTGTTTTGGGTGCGCTTAGCGTCTTCCAGCGCTGAGAATGACCACGTTATTAAACAGGACTCTGCTTTATTTTTGGGCCTTGGCGAGGAGCGTCCCGCCGAGGTCGCATTCCGGCTAATTTCCTGCACTAACAAGCCCAGCTTGCCAGTGCAGGAAGTGATCGGGGCGCCCAAATCTCTGGTTCTCCACCGCGCCCTATGGATCCCCGTCAATGCCTCAACTGGTCAATTAGGGGGTCCTCAAATCTTCCGCACCTCATAAGGGCAGGGCACCCCCGGGCGTGATCCCCAGAATGGGCAAGATACCACCTGGGCACCTTGGCACTGCCAGCTTGGCACCCTGGCAGTGCCTCTGCCAGCCTGGCAGTGCATCCTGGACACCCTGGCACCTGGGTGGCAATGCAAGGCTGCTCAGGTGGCATTGCCAGTGTCATTGCCAGGGTACCCAGGTGGAGGGTGGCATGTGGCGCAATGGTTAGCACTGGGACTACGGCGCTGAGGACCCGGGTTCGAATCCTGGCCCTGGGTCACTGTCCGTGTGGAGTTTGCACATTCTCCCCGTGCCTGCATGGGTTTCACCCCCACAACCCAAATATACACAGGGTAGGTGGATTGGCCACGCTAAATTGCCCCTTAATTGGAAAAAAAAAATTGGGTACTCTAAATTTGTTTAAAAAAGAGGTGGCATCAGGTGTGCCACTGGTCCACCCTGCTAAAAGCCAACCTGGATCTCCGACTGCCCGGGAGACCACCCTATGTGCAGGTACGTCTAGTTCACGTTTGTGGAAATCAGCACTAAACGGGCCCGCTCGGAGACTAACTACTCACTTGAATATGCAAATCTGGACCACGCCCATTGAGGACGAGATCCAGATCGCGGCGTCTTGCGAGATCGCGTTAGATTGCGCAAGGCGTAACGAGAGTTGTAAATCTCGTGAGATGCCTCTGGTAGGCCCTTAGATCGCGCCCATGTTCCCTCTAACTCATTATGTACTGATCCCCAAAACAGCAGAAATCATTGAAGTTTGCGGGCATTGGGAAAACCCACATTCCCACGGTGTTGACCGATGATGACAGTTCTGTAGAAGGGTCAATGGACCCGCAGCATTGAACTGGGTTCTCCGTTGCGAGTTAGCCCCACTGCCACTGCTAGGGAGGCCAGAGAATTTGACCGGGCAGTTCGCTGGTGGCAATATTCTCCACTGCCCTCATTTGTTAATGGATTTTCCACTGAAGGCTCCGTGAATCCCAAGGGCAGGGGGGGCATTGCCAGGGGAGCAGAGAATCCCGCCACCAGCAAACAGCTGGAGAATCACGCCTGTGAACTCTTGTTCTCTCTCCACAGACGCTGCCAGACTTGCTGAGTTTATCCAGCATTTTCTGATTTTACTTCAATTTTCCAGCATTTGCTGTAATTTGCTTTTAAAATAATTAAATGTCCTTTTAAATATTTTTAAAAGTAATTTTCAGTGAGTTTAAATCGGGTAACACACAGTTAGAGGACTCAATACCCATATTGCAACTGGCCATTTTCGATGATAAGCCCATTTTCAGCTGCATTAATAAAACTGTAGCATTTTACTGCTCTTAAATACTTAAAAAGTATCTTCTAATGAAAAGAATGTAAAAGAAACAATTGTATTCCATTATTGTTGCTCATAAGCACTGGCTCATGGAAGATTTGATGTTTGTGATTATGCAAATATAGTGGAAACTTGATCTGTATCTTAATGAGTGCAATTTCAAGCACATTTTGCATGTTGCTTGTTTCAAAGCAAAAGGTGAACTCTCCTCTGAATCTCTGCACCTTTTACTTGTCAACACTAAATATCATTGATCTTTTATCAGTGCAACTTTGTAATCAATTGAAGCCATTCTGTGGTCCGTGCGTTCTGCTCTCCACCATGTGGCATTATCACAACTGTCAGCACTGCAAGGGTTAATGAATTGTCGAGAGTAGCCACCAGAGGGAGCTATAGTTACAACTATCCCAGGCAGTGATGCTAAGCCTTGTGGGAGAGAGTGTGCAGGGGTTAGCTAGTGAGAGTCAGATGGGCAGATAGTGTAAGTGAGTGCAGATCATAGTTTAAACCAGTTGTGAGATTAGCTGTAGATGGGTGTAGCTTTTTAAAAAAATGTTAATTTATCACAAACATGTATCAAAACAGGTTACAGCGAATAAACACCTCGGGAAACATACTTCCCAACAATCAACTATACAGTCTGTACAGATTTTCCCCTTTTTCACCCCCCTTCCCCGCGACGAACAGCCCCTCAAACACGGTCACAAACATCCCCCGCCTTTCCTCAAACCCCCCTGAAGAGCCCCTTAACTCATACTTTATCTTCTCTAATCGCAGGAAATCGTACAGGTCACCCAACCACGCCGCTACCCCTGGTGGCGATGCCGACCGCCACTCCAGCAAAATTCGCCGGCGTGCAATCAGAGAGGCGAGGCCAAGACATCGGCCTTCCTCCTCTCCATGAGCTCCGGCTTCTCTGAGACCCCAAATATCGCCACCAAAGGGTCCGGGTCCACCTCCTCCTCCACTATCCTGGCTAAGACCGGTAGATGGGTGTAGTTTAGATGTTACTAATCATCTGTGTAGTCTTTAGGAGTAAGTGTCGAATCCAAGTTATTAGAGGTAATAAATGTATAGCTTTGTTTTTAGTTAAAGCTATTTTGTGGCCAACCATCCTGAAATAAGCAACATAAAGAACAGCACACACCATATACTGCAGACTTTCATTTTTTGTTCTCTACTTTCCCTCTCCTCTTTCCCTGGCCCTCTGCTTGCCGAAAAACTCTTAAATCTCCAACTACTGCCAGTTCTAATGACGTGCCATTATCCTGAGACATTAACACTGTCTCTCTCTCCCTCTCTCTCTCTCCATAGAAGCTGCCGGACCCGCTGAGTGTTTTCTGCATTCTTTGTTTTTCAAGAATCTCTGACCTACAGATGGGAGAGATTTGGGGAGTTTTCAGTTTTAGGAAAAACTGCAACACAGGCAGCCTCCAAATGGAATTTAGTTGACTTGACACTAGAACTAGCGGATGATTGCATGACATTCAAAAACTTCAGTAAAAATAGAACTGAATTTTGTTAAACGCAATGCCATCTGTTGCTCCGTCTGCGTGTATTTGTGGCATTTTGTCAGACAAATTAGGTCACACATCCTGTAAAACTTTGTCTTTTTTTAACTGTTGTTCAATGTTATCTGTTTCTCAATGTCAGCGTTGGAGAGAATTACATTGCATTATCAGTCCATTCGGATTATCTTGTCCCTGCTGATAGGATGCTCCACACTTCTTTCACCCCTCTTCGTCTCAGAGTAACTTACTTAGAATCCCGACAGTGCAGAAGGAGGCCATTCAGCCCATCGAGTCTGCACTGACCCTCTGAAAGAGCACCCCACCTAAGCCCACGCCCCTGTCTTCTCGCCGTAACCCCACCTAACCTTTTGGACACTAAGGGGCAATTTATCATGGCCAATCCACCTAACCTGCCATCTTTGGATAGTGGGAGGAAACCGGAGCACCCGGAAGAAACCCACGCAGACACGGGGAGAATGTGCAAACTCCACACAGACAGTCGCTCAAGGCCGGAATTGAACCCGGGTCCCTGGCGCTGTAAGGCATCAGTGCTAACCACTGTGCCACCGTGCCGCCATGCTATTTATTTCTTCCTCATGTGTTTCACTAGCATTTCCTGAAGTATGTCGATACTATTTGCTTCAACTATCCGTTTTGGTAGCGAATTTTAAGCATTCGCTGGGTAAAGATGTTTCTCCTCAATTCATTATCAAATTTATTAGCGATTACTTATCTGGGGGATGCCAGTTCGCTCAATTGGCTAGACGGCTAGCATAACGGCTCAAAATCATATCAACAGCATGGGGTTCATTCCTCATTCGAGCTAAGGTAGACTCACCTTGCCCTGTACCAACATCATAGCATAAACCATGGTTTGGCAACTCTCAAATAATCAAGGATGCTATCTGGAGAAACTCCCTTATATTTCTGAATTAGATTGGAATATGAAGGCAGCCACTCGGCCCAGCGAGTCTGCTCCGCCATTCAATAAAACCATGGCTGGCCTGTTCTGATAATCCTCAACTCCATTTTCCTGCCTTATCCCCGTAACCCTTAATTCCTTTGCTGATTAAAAATCTGTCTATCTCAGTATAGTTTTGTAACCCCCAGAACCTTCCCGGCATTCACCCCATCAAACCCCGCATCATTTTAAAGACTTCTATTAGATCACCACTCAGCCTTTCCTGATAGACATAGCTTCTTCTTCTCGTATCATCCATGTGCATGTGTTTGTTTGCGCTTTCTCCACGTCTCTCTACCCTTTTTATAATATGGAGACCCCCAACTGTTCACAATGCTTCCAAGTGTGGACTAATGCTCTGGGCGGCTGGGTTTAACATAACTACTCAGCTTTTCAATTCTACTTTCGAGAACGAAGCCCAGCGAGCTACCAGCGTTACTAAAGTTAGATTGCTTTTCCCAATTTGATTTTAATGCAATAAATTCTAATTTTTCCCACCTTGTTAGCTGTGCGTCATGACTCATTGGAACCTTTGCTAAGTGGCTTGATTTATTCCACATGGTTAGTGTGTCATTTTCAATTGAAGATCGAGGTGTGAGACTTGAGTGCGTGTGTCAACAATTCTCAGCTGGAGGTGACAGAACTGCAAAAGTGCGGAGATAAAACGTTGTACACTGCTTTATAACTGCCAATGCCTCCTGGAATGTGTCCTACCTGTGCTTCAACTGTATCCTTCCCGCGGACCCCATTGGGCAAATAATTTGCTTCTAAAGTGAAACAGGAAAACCGCTTCCAACTTTAATTGTTTTCTGTTAATTAATCCACGCAGACGTCTAAAATATCTTTATGAAGACAAATGACCCTACTGCTCAATTAACGTGATATCTAGAGAATAAAATGCAAAAGAATGAAGTGCATTGTGGAAGCGGGAAATTGCTTCCATCTCCCAGTTTATGAGCCGTGCATTATTGCCATGAATTGGACTTTGAAGTTGTAAAACAGAAATGAAATTCAAACTACAGCTTTATTTCTAAATAGCTTTCTTGTAAATTATAAGGTAACGGTAAATATGTAGCTTAGGCAATGCAGCCCTTCAGGTAATGAGACATTGGATGCGAGCAAACTTATTGCATGTCCCTAATTGTTTCCACATCACAATGTCGCAAACAATGAGGAAGGTAGCAGTGAATTACAGGAGGGGTAGGCAGATTTCTGAAACAGGTAGGCACATGGCAGAGAAATTTAACACAGTGATGTACAAAATGATGCACTTCCTGGAAATAAAATGGGGCGGTTCATTGATACCTTCCTGCGGCCTACAGCTTTCTTCTTCGCTATCAGCCATGCAAGCAATTGTGTACCATCAGCAAACCTCTTAATCCCTCACCTTTAAGTCTGAATCATTGATATATCTTGTGGACAGCAAGGGACCCAACACTGAGCCCTGTGGAAACCCCACTGGAAATAACTCGCCAGTCCCAAAACCCCGCTGACCATTATACTTTGTTCCTTGTTATTGAGCCAATTTTGCACTCATTTTCCCTTGGATGGCATGGATGGGCCTTTACCTTTTGGAGTTTGGACCAGGCGGCCAGGTGGCACCTTGGTAAAAGCTTCTCTAAATTCCTCGGGCGGGATTCTGCGTTACCCGATGGCGATATGGTAGCCAGCGATCGGGTGGAGAATCCCTGTTTACGACCAAATCGGCGGGGGGGGGGCTGTTTTCCGACGCTCTGCAAATCGGGGGGTGGGGGGAACTGGTGGAGGGTGGCAAGGGGGTGTCCGGGGGGGGGCACTATCTGACAGCTTGGGTCCACCCGTGGCCGACGCCAGGTTGTTCGGTGTGACCGCTGCAGGCCGTTGCCGTGCGCATGTGCGGCCAGGGACCTGGCAATTCTCTAGGCGTTTATATCGGGAAGGCCGTGCGTTTTACGTGGCCCGGCTGCGAGCCCCTCACCGGTCGGAGCATCAATGCGGGTCGGCGGTGACTTTTTTGTCGTGAAACCAGACACTTCCTCCGGACGTAGCCTCAAAATCGGAGAATCCAGCCCAATGTCCACCAACAACTCGCTGCTCATTCACTGAGCAGAGGAGGAATCCGGAACCAGTCTTTCCTCAACATAGCTTTGTTCACAGAACTCAGAGAACATAGACCATACAGTGCAGAAAGAGGCCATCCGGCCCATCGAGTCTGCACCGACCCACTTAAGCCCTCACTTCCACCCTATCCCCGTAACCCAATAACCCCTCCTAACCTTTTTGGAGACTAAGGGCAATTTAGCATGGCCAATCCACCTAGCCTGCACATCTTTGGACTGTGGGAGGAAACCGGAGCACCCGGAGGAAACCCACGCAGACACGGGGAGAACGTGCAGACTCCGCACAGACAGTGTCCCAGTGGGGAATTGAACCTGGGACCCTGGCACTGTGAAGCCACATGTGCTACCGTGCTGCCCGCACTGCCTTTTCCTCTCCAAACCCCCCCCCCCCCCCGTGCCCCCGCTCCCCCCCGCCCACAACACACACGAACGGTTCGATTCTAAACTGGAGAATCGTACCCGAACCTTTCCCCAGTGAGTGACAGCTACTCACACTTACAACTGGAGCCTGCTCTCCATTGTGTCAGAATGGCGGCATTAACAGTCTTGCTGTCCAATGTGTTTGTGAGCATGAACCTACACAACCACTTTAAACAGGGGTGGTGAAAAGCAAATGACAGTGAGTGGCTTATTTAGTTCAGAAAAGTGTAATTATAAAGTAATTCCTTGTATTTAACAGAGGGAATCCATTTGCCATATTGGAGTTGTCTCTCGTTACTGTTACTCTCAGTTAGTGACAAACTGAGAAGGGTCACAGTGAAGCTTGGTTGCATTGTCTACTTAAACTCACGGAAATAGAATCAAGCTCCGGGATTTTATGCTCCTGATTCGGGCGGGCGTCACGGCGGACGCGATCACAAAATCTCGTGAGAAGGCCCGAGGCGTGATATTTCTGCCGACGTAAAAGCAGGAAGTGATTGTCAACGGTGGGTCACGTTTCCAGCGAATGCCACACACAGTCATTATCATATACTTGCATATCATCGAGACATCCATTCGCCAGAATCATCTACCCCGCGCTGAATTTAAATTCCACATCAGCGTGAAATCAGAACAACGTGATTTACAGAAACCCGCAATTCCCTGGGAACTCTGAGGTTAAGCACCGTCGCAGATTCTTTGGGGGGTGTGGTAGTATGTATTGGGGGTCATGTGGGACTGGAAGCCCTAATGTCATTGGCTGACAGATCCCGGGTCCTGGTTGGCCGTTGACCTCTAGCTCCGCCCTGAAGGCGGAGTATAAGAAGCCGGAGTCTTCCCCCGCAGGCCAGTTTACTATCGAGCTGCGGGGGAACAGACATGCTTAATAAAGCCTCATCGACTTCACCGTATTCGTCTCACGGAGTCTTTGTGCACTACAATTTATTAAGCGTGCCTAAAAAGGACTATGGAGCTCAGGATCATTCCGGAATGCCTGAGGATCAGCCCCCACGCAACCGCAGCTCGACAGTAAAACTAAATATGGACTTTTCACAAGAACATTTTGCTTTTCTTCCCATACCCTCTGTAAATAGTTGCAACAGGACAAAATTGTACAATACTGTATTGCCTTGTGAATGTTTTTTTTCCTCCCAGGACCAGCCCTGTAAACCCTTACCACCATACGAAGCATCACCCCGCCGGGTTCATTTTTGACAAGGGGTGAATGTGGTAGTATGTATTGGGGGTCATGTGGGACTGGAAGCCCTAGTGTCATTGGCTGACAGATCCCGGGTCCTGGTTGGCCGTTGACCTCTAGCTCCGCCCTGAAGGCGGAGTATAAGAAGCCGGAGTCTTCCCCCGCAGTCCAGTTTACTATCGAGCTGCGGGGGAACAGACACGCTTAATAAAGCCTCATCGACTTCACCCTATTCGTCTCACAGAGTCTTTGTGCGCTACTGGGGGGGTGGGGGGGGGGCTCAGGAAAGTCTGCACTGCGACAAGACCAAGGTTAAGGCATGGCTGGTTTTTACTGTGCTGCAGGGCAAGGGCTCCATTTTGGGAGGGTCAAGGCAGCACTGAGTAAATGCACGGGGCCACAGGCAACTGGGGCGAAGAGCGGGGAGTATTGTACACAAGCTCATGGCTTGGGGGACGGAGTTAGATGACCACCCTACTGGAAAACAAATTCAAACAAAAGACAGACCAAGGGATTGATAAAGAAGTGGAAAATACAATATGAAAGTAAGCTAGTGGGGAACATAAAGACTGACTGCAAAAGTTTCTACAGGTATGTAAAGGTTTCTATAGGTATGTAAAGAGAAAAAGATTGATAAAATCCCCTCACAGTCAGAAACGGGGGAATTACATGGTGGGGAAAAAAGAAATGGTTGAGGAACTAAATTCGTACTTTGTTTCTGTCTTCACAAATGAAAACATGAATAATGTACCGGAGGTTTTGAGAAACACAAGCTTCAGTGAGGAGCTGAAGGAAATTAGTATCAGTGAAGAAATTGTTTTGGGAAAATTAATGGATTGAAGACAGATAAATCTCCAGGACCTGATAATCTTCATCCCAATGTACTTAAGGAAGTGGCCCTAGAAATAGTAGCTGCAATGGTGGGCATTTTCCAAAATTCTTTGGACTCTGGAAGGGTTGGAGGGTAGCGAATGTAACCCCGCTACAAAAAGGGAGGTAGAGGGAAAACAAGGGATTATAGACCAATGAGCCTAACATCAGTAGTAGGGAAGTTGCAAAAGTCCATTATCAAGGATTTTGTAGCACAGCATTTCATAGAATCATTGAATTTATAGTGCAGAAGGAGGCCATTCAGCCCATCGAGTCTGCACCTGCCTTTGGAAAGAGTACCCTACCCAAGCACCACGTCTCCACCCTATCCCCGTAACAAAGTAACCCTACTTAACCTTTTTGGACACTAAGGACAATTTGGCATGGCCAATCCACCTAACCCGCACATTTTTTGACTGTGGGAGGAAACCGGAGCACCCGGAGGAAACCCACGCAGACACGGGGAGAACGTGCAGACTCCGCACAGACAGTGACCCAAGCCGGGAATCGAACCTGGGACATTGGAGTTGTGAAGCAACTGTGCTAACCACTGGGCTACTGTGGAAAGCAGTGGTATAATCAGACAAAATCAGCATGGATGTACAAAAGAGAAATCATGCTTGACAGATCTACTGGAATTCTTTGAAGATGTAACTTGTAGTGTTGACCAGGGAGAACCGGTGGATGTGGTTTATTTAGACTTTCAGAAGGATTTCAGCAAGGTCTGACATAGCAGATTACAATGTAAAGCTAAACGCATGGGGTAACGGGTAGGGTCTTGAGATGGAAACAAAGCTGGTTAGCACACAGGATGCAAAAAATTTGGAATAAATAGGTCCTTTTCTGATTAGAGGGCAGTGACTAATGGGGTACCACAGGGACATGGGCTGGGATTCTCCCCTACCCGGCGGGGCAGGGGGTCCCGGCGGGATGGAGTGGTGGGAACCACTCCGGCGTCGGGCCGCCCCAAAGGTAAGGATTTCTCCGCACCTTTAGGGGCCAAGCCCTCACCTTGAGGGGCTAAGCCTGCGCCAGAGTGGTTAGCGCGCCGCCAGCCGGCGGGAAAGGCCTTTGGCGCCACGCCAGCCGGGGCCAAAAGGACTTCGCCGGCTGCCGGAGGTCTGCACATGCGCGGGAGCGTCAGCGGCTGCTGACATCATCCCCGCGCATGCGCAGGGGGGGGTCTCTTACGCGTCGGCCATGGTGAAGGCTGTGGCTGAGGCGGAGGGAAAAGAGTGCCCCCACGGCACAGGCCCGCCCGCGGATCGGTGGGCCCCGATCGCGGGCCAGGCCACCGTGGGGGCACCCCCCTGGGGCCAGATCACCCCACGCCCCCCCAGGACCCCGGAGCCCGCCCGCACCGCCTAGTCCCACCGGTAAGAGAGGTGGTTTGATTCTCGCCGGCGGGACAGGCATTCCAGCAGCGGGGCTTCGGCCCATCGCGGGCCAGAGAATCGCCGGGGGGGGGGGGGGTCCGCCGACCGGCACGGCGCGATTCCCGCCCGCGCCAAATATCAGGTGCCGGAAAATTCGGCAACTGATGGGGGCGGGATTCACTCCAGCCCCCGGCGATTCTCCGACCCGGCGGGGGGTCGGAAAATCCCGCCCCTGTGCTCAGACCCCAACTGTTCACATTATATATTAATGCTTGGACGAGGGAACTAAATGTATTGTCTCCAAATTTTCTGATGGTACAAATTTGGGTGGGAGGTGAGCTGTGAGGAGGATGCAGAAATGCTTCAGTGGGATTTGTACAGGCTGAGTGAGTGGGCAGATGCATGGCAGATACAGTATAATGTGCATAAATGTGAGGTTATCCGCTTTGGTCGTAAAAATAGGAAGGCAGATTATTATTTGAATGGGTGTAAATTGAGAGAGGTGGATATTCCCTGAGACCTTGGTGCCCTCGTGCATCAGTTGCTGAAAGTAAGCACGCAGGTACAGCAGGCAGTAAAGAAGGCAAATGGTATGTTGGACTTCATAGCGAGAGGATTTGAGTTTAGGAATAGGGATGTTTTACTGCAATTGTATCGGGCATTGGAGAGGCCACACCTGGAGTATTGTGGGCAGTTTTGGTGTCCTTATCTGAGGAAGGAGGTTCTTGCTATGGAGGGAGTGCAGTGAAGGTTTACCAGGCTGATTCCTGGGATGGCGGGACTGTCATATGAGGAGAGACTAAATCGGCTAGGATTATACTCATTGGAGTTTAGAAGAGTGAGAGGGGATCTCATTGAAACTTATAAATTTCTAATAGGATTGGACTGGTTAGATTCTGAAAGAATGTTCCTGATTTTTAGGGGGGGGGGTGGGGGTGGGGGAGTCGAGAATTAGGGGTCATAGTTTGAGGATGAGGGGTAAAACCTTTAGGACTGAGGTGAGGAGAAATGTCTTTACCCAGAGAGTGGTGAATCTGTGGAACTCACGACCACAGGTTGACGTAGTTGAGGCCAAAACATTGTGCAATTTCACTCACCTGATGAAGGAGCTACGCTCCGAAAGCCAGTGATTCCAAAGAAACCTGTTGGACTTTAACCTGGTGTTGTTAGGCCTCTTACTAATTTCAAGAAGGAATTAGATATTGCTCTTGGGGCTAAAGGAATCAAGGGGTATGGGGGGAAGGCGGGATCAGGGTATTGAACTTGATGATCAGCCGCGATCATAAGCAATGGTGGAGCAGGCCCGAAGGGCCGAATGGTCTCCTCCTGCTTCTATTTTCTATGTATGTTTCTATGTAACTGAGACAATTTAGCATCAGCTGAATTGTCATGCATGGAATCAGGCAAGTGAAGCAATTATGCCAACTCAAGCAACACTGATTGCTCAAAATGACAATGACCTCTCCCCCAGTTCTAACCCCTCGTGCGCAGCCATCAAAGTCAACAGAATTTCATGCGATAGCAGAACTACTGGGTGCGTGGGCAAGGTTGGGGACATCCCTTTGGAGATATGGCCATGGAATACTCACAGAAATGAATGTTCCAAACCCCCTAAATTATTGTAAGGTAGATCGTGAACATCGACTCTCATGGTCATACCAAACCATGCCGTCATGGAGTGCGGGTTAGGATGATACCAGCACCTGAGATGAGAGAACAACAGCCAAGTGAGTAGCCGAGGCTGTCCGCAGTCAGCCACGTGTACTGAGGCAGGATCGCGGGGGTGGGGAAAGGTGGGGGGTGCTTGCGATCGACCTTCATGTGCACCCCAACTGGGCATCATTTCAGGGGCCTGGCCTCTTCAGCATGTGTAAATGGGCCTTACGGCCACAATCGCAGGTGATGCCTTGACCAAAGATGCACCTTAGGAAAAAGATGCCCATTCTTGCGTCTCTCTCATTGATGCGGAAGTGAGATGATCATCACAAAGATGGAGTCTGGTGTTATCACTACCTGCATTATTGCTTATAGGCAGGAGAGAAGATGGCGAAGAATGCAATAGAGGCCCCAGACTCGCCAAAGGGAGGAGCGGAATCCTCAATACCAAGGGGCAGGAGGGTCTCCTCCAGCCCAGAGGATAAGTCCCAGGGAGACGTCATGCATCTGTGCCTCGCTGGATCCAGAGTCTAAAGATGTTGCACGTCCTACCTGCAGATGAGCGAGAACCAGCGTCACTGATGCGTCCAGGGAATCACAATAATAAGAATCTCTGTTGTCACAAGTAGGCTTACATTAACATTGCAATGAAGTTACTGTGAAAATCCCCTAGTCACTCCATTCTGGCGCCTGTTCGGGTACACAGAGGGAAAATTCAGAATGTCCAATTCACCAAACAAGCTTGTCTTTCGGGACTTGTGGGAGAAAACCAGAGCACCTGGAGGAAACCCATGTTAGCCTTCTGCAAGTGCCATCACTTGTTCCCTTCAAGCCCACACCTTCACCTCTCAAGAATGCAGACAAGACACCTCCCCCGGCTGGTGCGGAGTGAACACAGCACAGCACGGAACCCTGCCAAGCTTGGAGACAAGGGGCTGGATTATCTGTCGGCTGACGCTGAAATCGGGAAACGCGATTGGGAGGAGAGTCGGATCACGCCAAATTGCAATTCTCCGTGGCTTCCCTCAGATTCCTCGTCCCTGGGGCTGGAGTCGATGGCTTAGCTTGTGCCTGACCTCAAAAACTTTCCAAGAGGGCCTGGGAAAGAAAGGAGAGATAATTAGTCTCTGGCAGAGTCTGAGAAACAGAAGGCCCCACTTTCACTCTGCTTGGCTGATGGATGTTGCAGTGCAGGATCCTCACTTGGTTGTGCTGTCCCGAACTCACCGTCAGCGCACGGTCCACATCCTCGCCAGCCTGTAGAAGTCAATATTTTCCCGCTTCTTTGACTGTGGTAAAGACTCAGCAATAGATTGTTATGGTAAAATAACAAGGCTTTATTTACGAAACGACCGCATGCAGTTTTGGCTGAAAGTTGAGGTCGGAGAGCAGTTACTACCACTGCTGATTCCTACTCAAGTCCGCGCTTTTACAGAAAATCAGTTCAGTATTTATACATTATCATTATCAAGATTGCGTGACGACAGCTTAGTCAGGAATTCGATCGGTAGTAGAAACGGAAGCAATGTCATAAACCTGCTGACCTGTTGATCTTCTCGGACTCTTTGTCTCATCCCTCATACCATTATCTTGTCCTTTGATAGAACATTAAAAGGTCGGAGGAGACTCATCCATTCCTTGTCTTGTCTTATTCATACCGCCCTGGGTTATGATGAGTTAGCCTTATCAGAAATTACAGAGGTCAGGCATTTTGGAATAGCTTGACCTTCTCTGATCTTATTCATGCTTTAGGTTATGCGGAGTCAGCCTTATCGGTCTTACAGGGGTCTGGTATATTGGAATGGCTAGATTAACATTTCTTACAAAGGGGTCTGGTACATTGAAATGGCTAGGTCAGCCTTTCTTACATTGTACCGAATAGTTGACCCGTTTTCCCATCATGCCATCACTTAATTCGTACAACGTCACAAGATGGTTGGGTCACGCTGTTGACCAAGCCTAAGAGGACCTTTATCTCGGTGACAACTCTGCCAGCATGGACTCCCTCTCTTCCTTAGTGTGAGCCAGCTAATCCTGCGTGAAGACAGATGGAGGTCGATGCCAGTGAGGCTAGATGATAAAGACGCCTGGCATGTGTGGATGGCAATTGGAGCACTGTAGAGGATAAGGACGCATGTTGCAGTGCAGATAAGGCCAGGTGGAGGTGTGCGGGTGTGTGAGAGTGAGTGGTGATTTCCACTGAGGAGGCAGTGTGCCAGGCCCTTGCGAATGTGTGAGTTGAGAATGATGAAATGGGTGCCTTGCTCTGATGGAACAGAAGAGATCATTCATCCTCTTCCTGCACTGGGTGGCTGACCTCTTTTGCAGTGCCTTGGCGCTGACAACCGCTGCCATCGGCTCCCGAGCTGAATTGCTCAACTTGCTTGCAGTCCTGTGTCCAGAGCGGGGGTAGAGGGGCATTGCCTGGGCCTCGGCCGCATCCAGCAGGCACTAAACCTGGGCGCTGAGTGCCTCCTCCCTGTGGATGCCATTTGTTGTCTGCAACTCTCCTAAGCTGAGAAAATGTGAACACTCCCAGGAGCAATTCATCAACCGTTAATGGCTAGCACCAGCGCCACGTGGAACACAATCGAGTCCAGTGAGAAACGGTGTCAGATTCGCCGGGGTCGTGATTGACGTGGGACCGGAGTTACGGAGCTCTGCGATCACAGCAGGCTGCGTGAATCAGGGACCGCCTGCCAGCGATACAGCGAGATCCCCGTGGGTGAGTAATCACTTAGGCTCCGAGTGCGCAATGAGGCGCAGAAACCTGCCATTGCGGTTCATAGATCATAGAATTTACAGTGCAGAAGGAGGCCATTCGGCCCGTCGAGTCTGCACCGGCTCTTGGAAAGAGCAACCTACCCAAGGTCAACACCTCCACCCTATCCCCATAACCCAGTAACCCCACCCAACTCTAAGGGCAATTTTGGACACTAAGGGCAATTTATCATGGCCAATCCACCTAACCTGCACATCTTTGGACTGTGGGAGGAAACCGGAGCACCCGGAGTAAACCCACGCACATACGGGGAGGATGTGCAGACTCCGCACAGACAGTGACCCGAGCCGGAATCGAATCTGGGACCCTGGAGCTGTGAAGCAATTGTGCTATCCACAATGCTACCGTGCTGCCCCGGTTGGTGGGTGCAACACTGATTTTTATGTCCGTGAATAGACTTTGCCAGTTTGAAGGAAAATCCTGGGGTTTTTCTCTTCTATCATAATCTAGTTAACAGGACCCTTCTCTGGATTGTTGCATTATGTATTAACTTTCTCTTGGCTATGTATAATTCATAATGTTGCTAAAAAAGCATCGGCATTGTAAGTTAATGGTGAGGTAATAGCAAATAAATTTCAGCTTTCAGGTACTCTGTGGATTTATGCTCCACTTTCAGATTCAGTCTTTTAAAAGCATTGATATAATGCACATTGAAACAATACACTTCTTCAAGGCAAGAGGTCCTTTGAGAGTAGTCATGGCCTACCAATAACATCAGAACTGAATGCAGTTTACTTCAACATGTCCTTAACTTTGGATCGTAGGAAACCTTAAATGGAATGATAGCTGGTTGACCCAGAATGCATTATCGTCATGAGATAGATAAGTAAAAAAAAATATTTTCCATGTGAGATATGATATTTGTTTGTGTAAACGTTCTGCTTTGGTAACATACTTATATGAATTAATGCCTGCTTTTAATTTGCCACGAATGCTGAGACAGTGAACTTTGGACGAAGAGTGACTCCAACAGATGTATCCTCCAAAGACAATGGGCCAGTGATGACCAGTGCTCCACGGACTGCAGGAGCTGTTATTCGAAGCTGTCAAAACAACTGCGAGAGGTCCCGCGTTCAAATGGTCCCGTGATCACACGTGCAACATTTTGATTGGACGAATGTAACATACTGCGTAAAGAATTGATAACCATATATGGAATGAACTGCGACACTAAGAGAATTGATTGGCTGTATGTAAATGAGAATGCAAACCAATTCTGTTTTTGAAAGAGTATGTTAACCCAGTTTAAGCCAGAGCTCAGCGAGAAAGTGTGCTGGCAAGATCGAGGGGTCTAGGACCTTTCTCCCAGAGCTCTGCAACAATAAATTGCTTCTTTTGCTAACATTAAGGTCTACTTGTGAATATTTCCACGCAACAATATTGCACATCTAGAATTGGTTTCATTATGAATGAAGGTTTCCGATCTTTCTCACGCATATACAATGGACCGGTTACAATGGCTGAATTTTGTAAAAAGGGATAGCAGTGAGGAGCTCATTGTTATCCAGGAATGAATTGGACAGCAAGTTTCAGCATTTGTACTTATGCAGTTTAACAGGGAAGTCTGTAAATTCCTGTCTGATGTTACGACCACAGATGTCAAGTCTATCGTCAACCTTTTTTTTCAATCGGGAAAATTAGCTACTGACCTCAAAAGCATAGACCCCCTGTAGCACTTTTTAAATTTTAGAAGTTAAAAGGACGGGATTCACCATCGGCTGAAAATTGGGAAAGGTGATTGGTTGGAGAATCGGTCGCGAGGCCAAAATCATCCGGGTGCCCACCTGACTGTCCTTCTCCGGTGCCTCGACAACGGCGTCAATATGTTATACTCCGCACATACAGTAAGCACCATCTGTATATCATTCGCGGGCCTGACCCGGTATTCTCCGGGGCTTCCGCGATACTCCTCCTCTGACGGGGGAAATTACTGACCGAGACTTTCACTTGTGGTTTCAAGAATCGGGAAACAGGCACCGTGGCTGATGAGGGAGAGGGGGGGGAGTTACGGAAAGTGTCCAACATTGCTATAGAGCGCTGACAGTTGTGCCGCTGACCAACAGGCCTTTGCCATGGCCGGGGGGAGTAACAGGGGGCGGCGGGAGGTGGGCTGTGGGGTCGGGGTTGACGGGCACGGAACACCATTGCGGCAGCCTCCAAGGCAGCCATGCAGCTGCGCACACCGCTGACTGCCCACTGCAAATTTGGTGCCAGGGGTCATATGGATGTCGCCCGAGGCCACCCCCCTCCTAAGTATCCTCTGGCCCCAGATGACCCATCAACAGGATGGGCGCGTTCCAGCGCAACCAGCGCCATCTTGTGGGCTGGGATGAGTGTGTGTGGGGAGTGGAGTGCTAATGTGCAGCTTGTCAGCCTCTCCGATGTCAATCACGACCCTCACGAATCGGACACCGTTTCCCATTGGAATCGATTGTGTTCACGTGGCCCCGGTGCTAGCCATTAACGGTTGATGAATTGCTCCGGAGAGGCGCCGATTTTGCTGTCATAGATGTCCACTGATTCTGTCCCAGCGTCAGTCTCGAAACAGAGAGTCCCGCCTGTTCTCCCGCCGGAGGAGAATTGTTACCAATTTACGGTTCCCCTGGGAGCAATTCCGCATCCCATGCAAATCGATGCATGGCGAGGAATATGAGATATTCCCGAGGGAATCCTGCTTTCGGGCCGTCATTTTGAGTGGATGCACTGGAAACAGTCCCCCTTACCCGGATTTCCTGGGTGTCCGCTCCTTCCCCAAGTACGAGAGTGACCCGACCCACATCCCCCAGCGACTCCCTAACTGGGGAACCCCCCCCCCCAGGGACCCCCTTAATAGGGAGAACACCCCCCAGGGACCCACCTAATAGGGAGCCCCTCCCCTCCCCTCAGGGACCCCTTAACTACAGGAACCCACCACAGAGATCCTCTAACTAAAGGGACCCCCCCACAGGGCCTCTCTGACTATAGGGACCGCCACCCATCACAGAGATCCCCTAACTAAAAGGACCTCCCCACAAAGACCCAAATGGGTCTCCTGAAGAGACACCACATCAGCGTTTAAGTTCTTTAGATGGGAAAAAACTCTTGATCTCTTCACTGGACCACCCATTCCCCTTACGTTTCAGGTGACCAGCCAAATTAGGGGTTCCCCCTCCCTTTTCACCGCCAGGAATAAGCAATACCTTTAAGAGGTAGCAATCATAGGGCCTCCCAAGATGGCAGCCAATCCCACCTGCAGAAAAACACAAAGAATGTTCTAGATGAACCATCAGCCAGCTAACCCCTCCCCCCTTATTCCCCGAACAGGAACCAGACCCACAACTTCAACACCCTCTCCCCCCGCCCTAACCCTGACACTAAGTACATCTAACCAGAACGTACTGGTTTTACGTAGCTCCTCCCCCCCACCTCACCCCCGTTCGCCAGCATTATACCCTGCTCGTGATGGAGCTCCCACCAGGACAATGAAAGGGACAAGATCATTGTCCAACATGAGGGTACAGTAAAACCTACCACCCCCTTCAGCCCTCAACTTTTACAAGAAACCACAAACGAAGTGATCCCTCCACACAATACCTTTAGTTTAATTGGATCCCAGTCCATGTTTGTTGAGCAAGTCCTCCAACCCCCTCAGGTGTCTCGAAAAAACAGTCCTTGGCCTCGTGGGTGACCCCGCAGCCTCATAGAATATAGAACAGTACAGCACAGTATAGGCCCTTCAGCCCACGATGTTGTGCCAATCATTTATCCTAATCTAAGATCAACCTAACCTACACCCCTTCAATTTACTGCTGTCCATGTGCCTGTCTAAGAGTCGCTTAAATGTCCCTAATGACTCTGACTCCACCACCTCTGCTGGCAGTGCATTCCACGCACCCACCACTCTCTGTGTAAAGAACCTACCTCTGACATCTCCCCTATACCTTCCTCCAATCACCTTAAAATTATGTCGCCTCGTGATAGCCATTTCCACCCTGGGGAAAAGTCTCTGGCTCTCCACTCTATCCAAGCCTCTCTTCACCTTGTACACCTCTATCAAGTCACCTCTCTGCCTTCTTCGCTCCAGTGAGAAAAGCCTTAGCTCCCTCAACCTTTCTTCATAAGACATGCCCTCCAGTCCAGGCAGCATCCTGGTAAATCTCCTCTGCATTCTCTCCAAAGCATCCACATCCTTCCTATAATGAGGCGACCAGAACTGGACACAATATTCCAAGTGTGGTCTAACCAGGGTTTTATAAAGCTGCAGCAAAACCTCGCGGCTCTTAAACTCAATCCCCCTGTTAATGAAAGCCAACGCACCATACACCTTCTTAACAACCCTATCAACCTGGGTGACAACTTTGAGGGATCTATGTACGTGGACCCTAAGATCCATGTGTTCCTCCACGCGTCCAAGAATCCTGCCTTTAACCCTGTAGTCAGCATTCAAATTCGAGCTTCCAAAATGAATCACTTCACATTTATCAAGGTTGAACTCCATCTGCCACTTCTCAGCCCAGCTCTGCATCCTGTCAATGTCCTGTTGTAACCTGCAACAACCCTCAACACTATCTACAACTCCCCCAACCTTCATGTCATCGGCAAACTTACTAACCCACCCTTCCACTTCCTCATCCAAGTCATCTATAAAAACCACAAAGAGCAGAGGTCCCAAATAGATCCTTGCGGGACACCACTGGTCACCGACCTCCAGGCGGAATACTTTCCATCCACTACCACTCGCTATCTAATCTTGGGTATATCCCATCAGGCCCAGGGGACTTATCTATCCTGATGTTTTTCAAAATTTCCAGCACATCCTCCTTCTTAATATCAACCTGTTCGAATCTATTAACCTGGTTCATGCTGTTCTCATGAGCAACAAGGTCCCTGTCTCTCGTGAATACTGAAGCAAAGTATTCATTTAGGGCCTCCCCCATCTCCTCAGACTCTAGGCACAGGTTCCCTCCACTATCCCTGATCGGCCCAACTCTCACTCTGATCATCCTCTTATTTCTCACATAAGTGTGGAACGCCTTGGGGTTTTCCCTAATCCTTCCCGCCAGGGCTGTTTCATGCCCCCTTCTTGCTCTCCTCAGTCCATTTTTGAGTTCCTTCCTGGCTACCTTGTAACCCTCTAGAGCCGAGTCAGATCCTTGCTTCCTCAACCTTACGTAAGCTTCCTTCTTCCTCTTGACTAGAAGCTCCACTTCTCTTGTCATCCAAGGCTCCTTCACCTTACCATTCCTTCCTCGCTGGGTAAATGACTCCGAAATGAACGTCATTCTTGCGGCGCACCGCCTTCACCTGGTTAAAGGCTGCCCTCTTCCTTGCCAGCTCTGCACCCACATTTTGGGACATTCGTATAATGCTTCCTTCCCATTTCACATTGGGGCGCTCCTTGGCCCATGCAGGACCTTCTCCTTATCTCGAAAGTTGTGAAACAGAATGATCAACGCACGAGGTGGCTCATTCGGTCGAGGTTTCTTCCTGAGTGTCTGATGGGTCCCATCAAGTGGAGGTGGGTAGGGGGGGAGAGACCACTATCGCCCGCCATCTTCCAGAACATCCGTGATAAATACTCGGTGGGGTTCGGGCCCTCCATTCCCTCCGGCAATTCCAAGTCGTCGAACTTTGCCCTCAGCCTTGTATTTTTATCGGCCGCTACTACAACCTCGGCCACGAGCGACGTCAGCTGGTGCTTGTATCTCATAAGCGCCTCCTGGACACCCTTCAAAGTCTCACCATTTTTCTTAACCATCCTGACGGCTTTGTTGATCTCCATCCGGACTGGGCCCAGCCCCTCCTCTGTTGACTTACATATTCTGTCCGACATCAGCATCCACTGCCTCTCGAAGCGCAAGTTAAATTGTTTGTTGAATTCCTTGGCCAGCACGCTCGAGAGCGTGTCTCGCGTGATTGGAGCTGCTGCTGTCTGCAGCTCTGCAGTCGCCAATTAGGTGCTGAGGCGTTCCACCAGGCTCCTGATTCCGTTGAGAGAGGATCTATTTTGGGCTTCCTGGTTTTTCTTGCTTTTCTTTTCGGCGTGGGATCGGCACGGGGGAGGCTATTCTGCTGGTCTATGACGTTTTCTGGTGAGTATCAGCCGGAAAAACGAGCGAAAATGCGGAAAAAGGTGGGTCCCGATGGGCGCTCCCAGAAGCACGACCTCCCTCTCCCGTGCTGCCCTGGAAGCCCCCTGATAGCACTGTTGATGACCTTTCCATCGCTTTACTGGTCGACAATAGGCTGATGTGGCCGTAATTAGCCGGGTTAGATTTGTCCTGCTTTTTATGTACAGGACGTAATTGGGCAATTTTCCACATTGCCGGGTAAATGCCAGTGTTGTAGCTGCATTGGAACAGCTTGGCTAGGGACACCGCAAGTTCTGAAGTCTTCAGTACTATTGCCGGGATATTGTCAGGGCCCACAGCCTTTGCAGTATCCAGTGCCTGCAGCCGTTTCCTGATATCACGTGGGGTGAATCGTATTGGCTGAAGACTGACATCTGTGATGCTGGGGACCTCCGGAGGAGACCGAGATGGATCAGCTACTCGGCACTTCTGGCTGAAGATTGTTGCGAATGTTTCAGCCTTGTCTTTTGCACAGATGTGCTGGGCTCCTCCATTATTGAGGATGGGGATATTTGTGGTGCCTCCTCCTCCAGTGAGTTGTTTAATTGCCCACCACCATCCACGGCTGGATGTGGTAGGACTGCAGAGCTTAGATCTGGATGTGGTTTCACAGTCATCTTTAGACTTTTAAGACCAGATTTTTATTGAATTCAAATATCACCATGGTGGGATTCTTACCGCATTATTTATGTGTTAGTACAGACATTGGCACTTCAGTCTGACAATTTAGTGTAGCAATTCTGCATGAAACTGTGATGAGTTCTGTAAGCAGGCCATTAACTATATATGGGATGATATCTCCTCACCTGCTTCTGAAAGGACTGGGTATTGATTTGCACTAATTGCAGAATATTGAGGTTCTCGGCTGTGCGAGCTGATCTATATTGGCTCAGTCTGACAACGTCGTGATTTTAAAATTCTCAGACTTGTTTTCAATTCCCTGCATGTTATGCATCTCTCTCTCGTACTTTAAGATAATTGGCAAAACCTACCCCGTCTGCCAGCTGCCCCAATATCTCCGAGATGGAATGAATGAGTGAGTCACATTTATATCGCAACCATCACCACGTCAAGTGATCCCAAAGCATTTTACAGCCAGTGAGGTTCTTTTTGAAGAGCAGTTGCTTCACAGCTCCAGGGTCCCAGGTTCGATTCCCGGCTTGGGTCACTGTCCGTGCGGAGTCTGCGCGTTCTCCCCGTGTCTGCGTGGGTTTCCTCCGGGTGCTCCGGTTTCCTCCCGTAGTCCAAAGATGTGCGGGTTAGGTGGTTTGGTCATGCTAAATTGCCCTTGGTGTCCAAGAAGGTTAGGAGGTGTTACTGGGTTACGGGGATAGGGTGGAGGCGTGGATTTAAGTGGGGTGCTCTTTCCTAGAGCCGGTGCAGACTCAATGGGTCGAATGGCCTCCTTCTGCATTGTAAATGCTATGATTCAGTCGCTGTTGTGATGTCAGTCGGAGCACAGCAAGGTCCCACAAACAGTAATGTGACACTAAGCAGCTACGTTATTGTTGTGATGTGAGTTGACGGATAAATAATGGCGGAGCTTTCCTGAACAAAGATGCGGCGATTGAAATGTGAACGGGCCAATGATTGGCCGGCGCACATTCCATTTGGACGTGTCGGCGATGAAGTTTAAATCCAAAACGGGAAATAAAGCTTTTGTAAGGGCCCCGAAGAATCCAGCACGAGTTTTAAGGATACAAAGTAATAACATTTATTTACTATAACAATATATACATAACAGTAGCAGTAACTTCCCTTGCTACCTTTTCCTTCCTGCTGGTTCCTGAACTGGCCAGCTTATTTATACTAGGAGTTTCTCCGCCCCCCTCATTGGGGAAGTTCATACTCCCACAGGATTGTGGGATAGTCATTAGTCCCCAGCCAATCGTAAGTAGGCAGGTTATAACATCCCTCCCCCCCCAAAGTCTAAGGAATCCACCGAAGACCCTGGCGAAGGAAGGTGTCGGACTCGTTTGGCCGCAGGCCGGACGCCACTTGCACGCGGTGCTGGATCAGGCGGCGTGTAACGAGATGGAGACCGGCGCTTCCGTGATGAACGGCGCGGTTGTACATCCACGGCCTGTGGACCCGAGGATTCCCCCTCTGATGCATCCTGTGTCTCCATCTCGGAGTCAGAGCCTGCTGCCTCCGTCATGTCAGCGTCTTTATCTCCATTCGGTCCCGTAACGACCTGCGCAGGCTTTGAGTGAGGCACCAGTGGAAGATTTTGAGGACTACCTTCCCTTGTTTCTGGTCTTTGCGGCTGTTGAAGTGAGCTCCGGGGGCGGGGAATCTTTTGAGGGGATGATCTTCTGGACCGGACGTGGTCTACATGTTTTCGCTGGAGACGACCCTGGGCTTGAACTTGGTAAGATATAGGGCCCGTTTGGCGAAAGATTACACCAGGAACCCATTGGGCACCACCAGCAAAATTCCGCACGAATACTGGGTCACTGGGCGCAAACTGCCGAATTGGTCGATGCCGAGACAATCCCTGTCCCTGCCATTCTTGTGTGCGGCGTACTTTTGCGCCAATGTCCGGGAAAACCATACTAAGGCGGGTGCGGAGTCTCCGGCCCATTAGGAGTTCTGCGGGAGCTACCCCAGTCACTGCATGGGGGGTGGTCCTGTACGTAAACAAAAAGCGAGCCAGTCTCGTGTCCATTGATCCGGAAGACTGCTTCTTTAGGCCTCTTTTGAAAGTCTGCACTGCGCGCTCTGCCAACCCATTTGAAGCCGGGTGGTAAGGGGCAGTGCGGATATGGCGGATGCCGTTCATCTTTGTAAACCTAGCAAACTCCTCACTCGTGAATGGAGTGCCATTATCCGTGACCAGCACCTCGGGGAGGCCATGCGTACTAAACGATAAACGCATCTTTTCAATTGTTGCGCAGGACGTTGTCCCCTGCATCTTATGCACCTCCAGCCATTTGGACTGGGCTTCAATTAGTAGAAGGAACATGGATCCCTGAAAAGGGCCTGCGAAATCTGCATGCAAGCGCGCCCAAGGCCGCCCTGGCCATTCCCAGTGATGTAGGGGCGCGGCCGGCGGAAGCTTCTGATGCTCCTGGCAAATGGAGCAGTTTTGGGCCACCTTCTCAATGTCGGTGTCGCGGCCTGGCCACCAGACATAACTCCGGGCCAACATTTTCATCTTGGTCACGCCCGGATGCCCATTGTGCAAGTCTGATAATATCAGCTCCTGGCCTTTTTCCGGGACAATCACACGCGTCCCCCACAAGAGGATGCCGTCTTCCACGCTGAACTCTGACAGCTTGGAGGAAAATGCCCGCAACTCGCCTGGGAGCTGTCTATGCTGCCCACCATACAGGACTATGTGCCGAACCTTTGACAGGACTGGCTCCGTCTGGGTCCACTCATGGATCTGTGATGCCGTGACAGGCAAGGTGTCCATAAAATTTAGGGTTGCAACCACCTCACCGGTCGTGGGGGTCGACATGGGGCCGGTCGATAAAGGCAATCGGCTCAGTGCGTCGGCATTTGCTATCTGCGTACCTGGTTTGTGCTCCAGAGAATACTCATATGCAGCAAGCAACAAAGCCCAGCGCTGGATCCGTGCAGAAGCAATGGGCGGTATTGGCTTATCCTCTCTGAAGAGTCCCAGCAGTGGCTTATGATCAGTCACGATAGTGAAATGGCGGCCGTACACATACTGGTGGAAGCGTTTCACCGCGAAAACCACTGCCAGGCCCTCCTTCTCGATCTGCGCGTACTTTTTCTCCGCTGCAGTCAATGTGCGGGAGACAAAAGCTATCGGTCGCTCGGCCCCGTTCTCCATCTTGTGGGACAGGACGGCCCCAATACCATACGGGGATGCATCACATGTGACGAGCAAAAGCTTTCCCGGATCATAGTGGGTTAGTAACCCAGACGACGACAATTGTTGCTTTACCCGCCGGAAAGCGGTTTCTTGCGGCTGACCCCAAACCCAGGTGTGATTTTTCTTTAGCAGCAGGTGCAAAGGGGCCAGCGTAGTTGCCAGATTGGGGAGAAACTTCCCGTAATAGTTTACGAGACCGAGAAAAGAACGAAGATGCGAAGTGTCAGTCGGGGCGGGGGCCTGTTGAATCGCACGCACCTTCTCTGCGACGGGGTGCAGGCCCTCGCAGTCCACCCGATAACCTAGGTAGACTACTTCTTTTGCCTGAAATACGCACTTTGTGCGACGTAAACGGACTCCAGCCTCCGAAAGGCGTCTAAGGACAGCCTCCAGATTTTCCAAATGTTCTTGCTCTGACGTCCCTGTAATCAACACGTCATCTAGGTAGACAGCCACACGTGGTAAACCTCTCAAAATGCCCTCCATAACACGTTGAAAAATTGCGCAGGCAGAGGATACTCCAAAGGGCAACCGTGTATATTCATACAGGCCCCGGTGTGTATTAATTGTTACATAAGGTCGGGAGGCAGGGTCCAGCTCCAACTGCAGGTAGGCGTGACTCATATCTAATTTTGTGAATGAAAGTCCACCTGCAAGTTTCGCATAGAGATCCTCTATGCGAGGCATTGGGTATCGGTCGAGTCGGGAAACTGTATTCACTGTAAGTTTATAGTCGCCACACAAGCGAACTGTGGCATCTGGCTTCATTACTGGTACAATTGGTGCTGCCCAGTCAGCAAAACGGACGGGCCTGATAATACCCAAACTCTCCAAACGAGTGAGCTCCCCTTCTACCTTCTCGAGCAAGGCGTAAGGCACTGGGCGCGCCCGGAAATAGCGCGGTGTGGCTCCTGGTTCAACTTGGATACGGGCTACGGCCCCTTTTATTTTCCCCAAACCAGGCTGGAATACCTCTGGGTATCGTCCTAGCACCTCAGTCAACCCTCCAGAAACTGTTTGGAGGATGTGCTGCCATTGCAACCGCAAATGGCGCAACCAGTCCCGACCCAACAGGCTGGGCCCATGGCCACGCATTACGATAAGTGGGAAACGCCCCTCCTGGCGTCCATAGACAACAGGGGTCATTGTAGTTCCTGCAATGTCCAGTGGTTCCCCCGTGTAGGTGGCCAACCTGGCCTGTGAGTCAGTTAGTGTAAGGGTCTGTATACCCTGCTTGATGCGGTCGAATGTCCTCTGGGCGATCACGGAGACTGCTGCGCCAGTATCCAATTCCATCTCCAGCGGGTGGCCATTGACCCGTACTGTCACCTTAATGGGGGCCACACGGGGAGCTGCCACACAATGCAGCTGCAGGCAGTCGTCCTCCGTCTCCACGTCCTCAGGAGTGGTCGCCGCAGGTTCATCCACATGGAAGGTACGGCCTCTGGGCCCGTCCCAGTTACGGCCCCTGGGCTGGTCCCAGTTTCGGTCGGAACGACGGCGCCTCTGGCATCCCCAGGACCGCCGTCCGCGACGGGGTCGGCGCCTACAAGTCTGACATGGACATGGCTCCTCATCCATTGGCTCTGGAGAAGGCTCCCTTCGGGGAGGAATGTCCGATGGCCACTGGCGTCGGTCCGGACGTTGCCTCGCCCAAGGTACCGCAGGAGTGCGGGGGGACGTTTTTGGGCGGAAAGGGTTGCGCCCCAAGGCATGCACTTCCATTCCCTGTAACTCCTGTACTCCTCGCTCTGCGCTCTCTCGGGACAAGACTATTTGTATTGCCTGTTGAAAAGTCAATGTTGGCTCCGCTAACAACTTTCTCTGGGTGGCTGCATTGTTAATACCGCAAACCAAATGGTCGCGTAACATTTCTGACAAGGTCTCACCATAGTCACAGTATTCCGCAATCCCGCGTAGTCTGGATAAAAAATCGGCAAGGGATTCTCCAGGGGTCCTCTCAGCGGTATTAAACCGGTAACGCTGGACTATCGTGGACGGGGTTGGGTTAAAGTGTTGCCCCACTATATTCACAAGTTCGTCAAACGTTCTGGTGTCCGGCGCAGCTGGGTATGTAAGGCTCCTAATCACCCCAAACGTATGCGGGCCGCAGGCGGTGAGCAATATGACCACCTGGCGCTCGTTTTCAGTGATATTGTTTGCCCGGAAATAGTAACGCATCCGTTGTGTGTACTGGTTCCAGCTTTCCAGCGCAGCATCAAAAACATCCAAACGTCCGTACAGAGGCATGGTGTAATAGAAAACAACTTCCAACCTGTATCCAACAAAAATCCAGGGAGGTGGCTTCAGCAGTGTAGACAGCTATTCACTTTAACCTTCGTCGCCAGTTTTGTAAGGGCCACGAAGAATCCAGCACGAGTTTTAAGGATACAAAGTAATAACATTTATTTACTATAACAATATATACATGACAGTAGCAGTAACTTCCCCTGCTACCTTCTCCTTCCTGCTGGTTCCTGAACTGGCCAGCTTATTTATAGTAGGAGTTTCTCCGCCCCCCTCATTGGGGAAGTTCATACTCCCACAGGATTGTGGGATAGTCATTAGTCCCCAGCCAATCGTAAGTAGGCAGGTTATAACAAAAGCCTTTCGAAGAACAGATTCCGGTTTATCTCGGCACCCTCGCTAACAAGGGGCCATTTTAAAGTTCACTCCACTGTCTGCTTGCTGAATAAAAGTGTGTGTCGATAACCTTGAGCTGTGGTCTGTGTGGGGTGAGTGGTTGAAAACCGCATGCAGAGTGCCAGCCATCTGCTTTGAGTCAATACATTTTTTGATTCCTGCTCGTCGCGGGCAAACGGTTTTGTCAAACAGCAACACCTAACATGGCGCGTAACATGTCCAGCTCAGCAACCTTGCCTCCTCTGTGCAATTATTATGTCAGTCCGAAACATTTGGACCTAATGACTAAAAGGCATTCTAACTGTTCTAACTTGACTGGGAAGAATTACAGCACTGAATCATTTACATTAATAACCTGCTCCTTTTTAATCACCCACACTAACCTAAACTGGATTTAAGCTTGTAAATCGATACAGACTTGAACCTATAAGTGGTTTGAGCTACTTCAGGCGGATGAATGAACAACAGGCGGTGGAAGACAACGAAATGTACATTTCGTCAAAACCCTTGATAATTAGAAAATATAGTCCAGATCTTCTGGTCCCGATAGAGGAGATTGTTGAGACAGTTGCTACTGTCAAGGGTCACAGTGGCATTGGATTTTCCGATGAGGTGATTTCCACCTAAATCCAGAATATCTCAAGTGCCGGAAATGGCTCGGTAAGAGCCCTCACTGCTAGTTTTCCAGGAAGCTGCAAACAGGTAATCTTGGGCTATTTTTCCCATAATTGACCTGTTATTTGACACTGACTGAATTAGAGCTGCTCCCAGCAAAGGTGTAAAGCAGACTCAGGAACATAGCTCAAAGTAAAATCAGGTGGAGAGTTGAACAACTACAGCACTCACAGTGGTCCTGAGTCCTTCACTCCCACCCCCCACCCCCCCACCCCCACCCCCCCCCCCCCCACCCCCACCCCCCCCACCCCCACAAGGGCAGCACGGTAGCATTATGGATAGCACAATTGCTTCACAGCTCCAGGGTCCCAGGTTCGATTCCGGTTTGGGTCACTGTCTGTGCGGAGTCTGCACATCCTCCCCGTGTGTGCGTGGGTTTCCTCCAGGTGCTCCGGTTTCCTCCCACAGTCCAAAGATGTGCGGGGTAGGTGGATTGGCCATGATAAATTGCCCTTAATGTCCAAAATTGCCCTTAGTGTTGGGTGGGGTTACTGGGTTATGGGGATAGGATGGAGGTGTTGACCTTGGATAGGGTGCTCTTTACAAGAGCCGGTGCAGACTCGATGGGCCGAATGGCCTCCTTCTGCACTGTAAATTCTATGAAAATTTTAGCATCCGAACATAGGTGGCGTGGCGACAGGAGAACGTTACTGGAATACAGACACATGGGCACCAGAACGTGGATAGCAGGCGTGGACTCCAGTGGCAAAGCGAGTAGCTCCTTAGTCAATGGTAATTAACACTAGTTAATCATAGTTATTTGTACATAACCATAGTATCCAACTGTAATCATAATAGCTATCATAGTGTTTTAGTTCGTTAATAAATAGTTTTGTTCATTTACAAAGCTGTTTGTTCTCTGATTACTTCAACTACAAAGAACTCACCATCTGTGCATATAGAAAACATTACATTTGCCACCAAGCCACTGCCTCCCTTGCTCAGGCCTCTGCAATGGGATTTAAAATCACGAAGGGAAGGTGATTACAGATGCATGCATGCATTAGGTTGGCTTATGTAAAAGGTATAATGAAGACAAGGATCCCCAAGGTCACAAAAGACAAATAAAATTACAAGTCAGGTACCAACTGCATCAGCTGCCACCGCATCCTGATTAAAATTCTGATCCAAATTGCAAAGTCAGTAAGGTACACTTTGTGTGGTGCAGTGTTATTCTGATGAGTACCTGGAAGGTGACTTTCGTTGCAGCATCAATGTCCAGCCACTTACGTCTTAGAGTTTGCACTTCTGTTATGACAAGGGTGGACTGGGTGAGAGGCGCAGAGTAATTGTGACGGCCGATGTCATGCCGGCCTTCTCAAGGATAAGATCAAGAGCAGGTAGGAGGCCAGAGGGTGAGATCCAGGTAGAAGAAGAAGACTGTAGGTGGGTGAAAGGATCCATTGAACAGGGGAAAGACATATGTCCAAAGGAGCGAGCACAAGACAGAGGCAGGTGGCAGAAGAGTTCAGCGTCGTGCCGAGCCCGAAATCCATTGAGGTGAGGATGGAAGGGGGACATAACTGATCCTTTGCTGAGTAGAGATAAGGAGACCAAAACTGTGCACAATACTGCAGGTGTGGTCTCACCAAGGCCTGATACCATTTCAATTGTGTAGTGGTTGAATTAAAAAAAGTAGCCTCTGCCAAAGAGGAGATTTGAGAGAGGTGTTCAACATTACGAAGGGTTTTGCGAGAGATCAGGTGAAACTATTTCCGGCGGCAATTAGGAATCGCGGTAAAATGTTTGGAAAAGTAAGATAGTGAGTGATGAAGAGAACTCTTCTTATTCAGTGACCCGGAAAACTCTGCCTGAAAGGGCGGTGGGAGCAGATTGAATAGTCACTTTCAAAAAGAACAAAGAACAAAGAAAAGTACAGCACAGGAACAGGCCCTTCGGCCCTCCAAGCCCGTGCCGACCATGCTGCCCGTCTAAACTAAAATCTTCGACACTTCCTGGGTCCGTATCCCTCTATTCCCATCCTATTCATGTATTTGTCAAGATGCCCCTTAAATGTCACTATCAACCCTGCTTCCACCACCTCCTCCGGCAGCGAGTTCCAGGCACCCACTACCCTCTGTGTAAAAAAACTTGCCTCGTACATCTCCTCTAAACCTTGCCCCGCGCACCTTAAACCTATGCCCCCTAGTAATTGACCTCTCTACCCTGGGAAAAGCCTCTGACTATTCATTCTGTCTGTGCCCCTCATAATTTTGTAGACCTCTATCAGGTCGCCCCTCAACCTCCGTTGTTCCAGTGAGAACAAACCGAGTTTATTCAACCGCACCTCATAGCTAATGCCCTCCATACCAGGCAACATCCTGGTAAATCTCTTCTGCACCCTCTCTAAAGCCTCCACATCCTTCTGGTAGTGTGGCGACCAGAATTGAACACTATACTCCAAGTGTGGCCTAACTAAGGTTCTATACAGCTGCAACATGACTTGCCAATTCTTATACTCAATGCCCCGGCCAATGAAGGCAAGCATGCCGTATGCTTTCTTGACTACCTTGGCCACTTGTGTTGCCCCTTTCAGTGACCTGTGGACCTGTACACCTAGATCTCTCTGGCTTTTTATATTCCAGAGAGTTTTACCATTTATGGTATATTTCCCCTCTACCTTAGACCTACCAAAATGCATTACCTCACATTTGTCCGGATTAAACTCCATCTGCCATCTCTCCGCCCAAGTCTCCAAACGATCTAAATCCTGCTCTAGCCTCTGAGAGGAATTGGAGAAACACTTGGAAAGAAAATAAAAACAAGGCAGGGTTATGAGGAAAGGGCAGTGGAATGGACAGCTCCTTCACTGAGCTAGCACGGTTAGGGTGGGCCGAATGGCCTCCTTCTATGATTCCACAATTCAAAGGGAGGGCTGCTTAAAGATAATTGTAGGAGACGAGGGAAATGGAGAGGTGGAAGGGTTTAGGAAGCAATTCCACAGCACAGGGACTAGGTGGCTTTCAAAGATAATGAAGATTAATAAGTTAGACCAAAACATTGTTATTTAATTTAAAAGAGAGTTGGAATGGCTCATTGGGTAGCTCGCCTCTCTTTGAGCCAGAAGGCCCGGGACTTCAAATTCCATTCCAGGGCTTGTTGGCTATGAAGGGACCCAGCCACTGATGGGGCAAGCAAGGGTGTAACCGTGCTGACCCTCAGCCTGGGTTTGTGGGGCAGATTAGTGACAGGGAGGACGTTCACCTGTAAAACCAGTTGCCAAATCCAAAAATAGTTTGAGGTGCACTGCGGTGACCCAAAGTTAGATGGGACCGGCAACCAAGGAGCCATTTGTTTTTTGAATGTCCCAAGACACTTTACAGCCAATGAGGTACGTTTTCACGTGTAGTCACCATGTAACATAGGAAACACAACAGCCTATTTGTGCATAGCAAGCTCCCGCAAACAACAACGCGACGATGGGCGGATAATTTGCTTCTGTGATATTAATGGTGACCATAAAACAATCAGTGAAAAAGCAAGTGGAAGAGGGTCCCTCTCTGTGGCTGAATGTTCTGTCCTCAGCAAAGGACTCAGTTTCATCCCTTTCCATCCTCACCGCAATGGATTTCGGGCTCGGCACGATACTGAACTCTGTAATAATATCTAGTATAATAATGCCTTTGTATATATAGTATTTCATCTTTGTAGATATGAATGATCATGCAGAATAGTGTGTAATTACATCATCCAGCCACCAGGTGGAGGAAGAGCACATCTCCTGTGCCACACCGTGGTCTGTGTGTCCTTGGAGCGAGTTCGTGGAGAGGATTGGAGATAATTGTGTTTTCCAGTAGTTCTGTGCATTGTAGTTATTTGATCTAATTCTTAGCTTTTTTGGCACACTTAAGAATTCACTGTTTATAGTGTAGTGTAAATAAATTGACTTTGATTTAGTACAAAGTCTGCATGTTCTTTATAGCAACACTCCAACCTTAATAATATTAATTTAAACAAACAAAGAACATCACAAACTCTTCTTCCATCGCCTCTGTCTTGTGCTCACTTCTTTGGGCAGGAGTCTATCCCCCATTCAATGGAACGTTTAACCCACCTCCAGTGTTCTCCTTCTACCTGGACCTCACCTGCTCTGGCCTCCTACCTGCTCTTGATCTTTTCACTGAGAAATGTCGGTGTGACATCGGCCGTCTCAATTTCTCCTCTCCTCTCACCGCCCCACCCTGTCTCCCTCCGAATTTGCTGCACTCCGTTCTCTCAGATCCAAGCCTGACCTTGTGATCGCGCCTGCTGACAAGGGCGGAATCGTTGTTGTCTGGCATACTGACCTCTACCTCGCAGAGGCCGGGCGCCAACTCTCAGACCCTTCCTCCTCCCTCCTCCTGGACTGTGACCCCACCTCCGAACATCAGGCCATTGTTTCCAGGATGGTCACTGACCTCGTCGCCTCGGGAGATTTCCCTCCATAGTCTCCACCCTCATAGCTCCTCAAACCCACACAGCCCACTTGTACGCCCCTCCTCAAAATCCACACATACAGGACTACCCTGGTAGACCCATCCTATCAGCCTGTCCCTGCCCCATTGAATCGTTTCCTCCTATCTTGACTCCATCCTCTCTCTCCTTGTCCATTCCTCTGACACCACAGATAATTTCATCAGGTTCCTGGCCCGAAACGCTGCCTCGTCACGATAGATCTCCGATCTCGCTACACCCCCATCTCCCACCAAGAGGGTCTGAGGGCCCGCCACTTCTTTAGAGGCCTGAAAAATCCCCATCCACCACCACTCTCCTCCTCCTGGCTGAACGTCTTCTCTCACTCAACAATTTCCCCTTTAACTGCTCTCACTTCCTGCAAATAAAAGGGGTGGCTATGGGTACTTGCTCGGGTCCCAATTACGTCTGTCTCTGTGTGGGTTATGTGGAACGCTCCTTGTTCCAGCCCAACTCAGGCCTGCTCCCGCAACTCCGTTACATCGATGACAGTGCCGCTTCAGGCACTTGTCTGGACTTGTAAGGTTTTATCAATTTCCACCCCATTGTCACCTGCATGTGGTTAATCTCCAACAGTTCGCTTCCTTTCCTGGGTCATTCTCTGTCCATTTCCTGAGATAGACAGGCCACCAATATTCATTACGAACCCACTGACTCCCACAGCTACCTCGACTACACCTCCTCACACTCTGCTTTCTGTAAGATTATCATAGAATTTACAGTGCAGAAGGAGGCCATTCGGCCCGTCGAGTCTGCACCAGCTCTTGGAAAGAGCACCCTACCCAAGGTCAACACCTCCACCCTATCCCCACAACCCAGCAACCCCACCCAACACTTAAGAGCAATTTTGGACACTAAGGGCAATTTACCATGGCCAATCCACCTAACCTGCACATCTTTGGACTGTGAGAGGAAACCGGAGCACCCGGAGGAAACCCACACACACACGGGGAGGGTGTGCAGACTCAGCACAGACAGTGACCCAAGCCGGAATCGAACCTGGGACCCTGGAGCTGTGAAGCAATTGTGCTATCCACAATGCTACCGTGCTGCCCCAGGACTCAATCCTGTTATTCCCGAGAATCCATAAAATCTCTACAGTGCAAAGGAGGCCATTCAGCCAATCGTGTCTGCATCAACCCTCCAAAAGAGCACCCTACCTAGGTCCACTCCCCCACCCTATCCCCGCAACCCCACCTAACCTGCCTACCTTTGGACATTAAAGGGCAATTTAGCGTGGCCAATCCACCTAACCTGCACATGTTTGGACACTAAAGGGGCAATTTAGCGTGGCCAATCGACTTAACCTGCCCATGTTTGGACATTAAAGGGCAATTTAGCTTGGCCAATCGACTTAACCTGCACATGTTTGGACACCAAGGGGCAATTTAGCTTGGCCAATCCACCTAACCTGCCCATGTTTGGCTTCCGTCGCATCTGTTCTGATGATGCCACCATTGAAAATGGCGCTTTCCGACACGTTTACTATTTTCCTCAACTGATGTTCCTTCCCCCCCTACCTGTCAACCGGGTTTGACTCATTTCCCACACCTCTGCCCTCGCCCCTTCCCCTCACGAACCATGACAGGGTCCCCCATGTCTTCACTTTCCACCCCACCGGTTTCTGCATTCAAACGACCATCCTCTGCCATTTCTGCCAACTCCAGCATGATTGCCACCATGAGACACATCTTCCCATCACGCCCCCTTGTCAGCATTCCACAGAGACCTACCCCCCCCCCCAGTAACACCCTCATCTACTCCTCCATAACACCCAACTCCTCATTCAGTTCCACAGAATCTTCGGTTGCAATCGCAGAAGGTGTAACACCTTCCCCTTTACCTGCTCACTGTGCAAGGGCCCAAACATTCTTTGAAATGAAATGAAATGAAAATCGCTTATTGTCACAAGTAGGCTTCAATGAAATTACTGCGAAAAGCCCCTAGTCGCCACATTCCGGCGCCTGTTCGGGGAGGCTGTTACGGGAATTGAACCGTGCTGCTGGCCTGCTTGGTCTGCTTTAAAAGCCAGTGATTTAGCCCAGTGTGCTAAACCAGCCCCATTCTTTTCAGATTAAGCAGCATTTGCACCTCCTTCAATTTGGTCTATTGTGTTCACTGCTCCCAATGTGGCCTTCCCCACACTGGGGAGACTAAACGCAGACTGGGTGACCGCTTTGCGGAACACCTTCGCTCGATCCGCAAGCATGACCCTGACCTTCCTGTCGCTTGCCATTTCGACTCAGCTCCTCGCTCTCAGTCCCACATATCCGTCCTTGACCTGCTACAATGCTCCAGTGAAACCCATGCAAGCTGGAGGAGCAGCATTTCATCTTCCAATGAGGCACGTTACAGCCCTCAGGACTCAAAGCTGTGTTCAGTAACTTTAGCTCAGTGGGCGAGGCAACTGGTTTGTAATGCAGAACAAGGCCAGCAGCGCGGGTTCAATTCCTGTACCAGCTTACCAGAGCAGGTGCCGGAATATGGCGACTAGGGGCTTTTCACAGTAACTTCATACTTGTGACAATAAAAGATTATTATTATTTGGACTGTGGCCTTTCTCCTCCATCTTACACCGCCTTTTAAAAAGAAACCCGTACATTTATTGCCTCTTTGCAAAAACACGCCATCTGCCTTTTGCCCTTAAAGTTGCTACGTCTTGTTGCAATCTCTCACAACTCCAGTTCAATATCCAACTCATTTTCCCTCTCTTTAGTTCTGATGAAGAGCCAAACGGACACTGTTTTTCCAGCATCCTCTGTATTTAAGGCAAAAAACCTGTTTTGGTTCACTAATCCGCTTCTGGTGAACTATCCTTTTCTGGTTTGGTCGACATGTGACTCCAGACCCACGGTAATGTGGTTGACGCATAAGTACCCTCTGAATTGCCTCCCATCAAACGATTTTTAAAAGTGAAGATCCCGGATTAAGAATAATATCTATCCTCGGAACCATTAAGCTAGTAGAGATAATTTAATAAATCTAATGGCAAACTGTATTCATGCCATTGAACATCATGTCGCCAATCTCTGTAAGAATGAATCTCTTCATTTGGGATATTTTGAATGAAAGCTTACAATACAAAATATAAGAACCTTGCAAATGTTTGGAGGATTTATTATTGAGATGGGAAAACAGACTGGCACAGAGGCAGAAGTGTCAGCCTTTTTACACCGAATGCGAGGATTTCAAGTTAGTCAGTGTCAACCGAGTGTCTTCAGTTCTTCATCCTGAAATCATGTATTCCTAGGGTTTCCAGTTTAAATTTACATCAATGTGACAATTGTGAATTAAAAATAATTGAAACTGGGAATCTGTGGTTAGATTAAATTGCTTTAATGAGCCAAAATAAATGGAGTAAAATGATTGGATCTCTGACTGATATTCGAATTGGAGTTCTGAAGTGATAGCTCTTCATAAGTACTTAATAGGGTGTAAAGCACTTTGGGATTTACTGAGGTCATGAACTTTCTGTTTCCATTTTACTAATTGATAAGGCAGAAGTGACTAATTCTTCATCAGATCTGTGAACAGATCTACTAGACCTACGTAAAGTGGGTGGGGGATGGGGTTCAATCTTATACACTGTTTATAGAACTGTGAATGGGACCGGCTTAGAATCAAACCTGCAACATCTAATGCAGGGTGAGTAGTGGTGCTGGATTGCAGTCTGCTCAGGGTGTCCGAATTGCTATGGCAACATGTACTTGTATACAAACAGCAACGAACAAAGAAAAGTACAGCACAGGAACAGGCCCTTCGGCCCTCCAAGCCTGTGCCGACCCTGCTGCCCGACTAAACTATAATCTTCGACACTTCCTGGGTCCGTATCCCTCTATTCCCATCCTATTCATGTATTTGTCAAGATGCCCCTTAAATGTCACTATCGTCCCTGCTTCCACCACCTCCTCTGGCAGCGATTTCCAGGCACCCACTACCCTCTGTGTAAAAATCTGTTGAGTCTGGAGCTGTGAATAGAAATGATAGAGGCTCCAACTTTCTTTCCAACGCATGACTGACCTGGAGTCTCTCCCACTCTCATAATCTGCCATATGTTGGGAGGATTTGCAGACTGATACTCAACCTGTTTAGTTGTAATTCCTCCTCATTTCTGTCTTAAATCTGCCACCCCTTAGCCTAAAACTATGAAACTAGAAAATCCAGCAACTGAAAACTGTAACTGAAAATGAAAATCGCTTATTGTCACAAGTGGGCTTCAACGGAAGTTACTGTGAAAAGCCCCTAGTCGCCACATTCCGGCGCCTGTTCAGGGAGGCTGTTACGGGAAACATCCACTCTACGTCTACCCTTCAACCCTGGAACCAATCTATGAACCTTCTCTGAACCACCTCGAAAGCATTTACATTCTCCCTCAAGCAAGGAGACCAAAACGCGTGGTCTCACCAATGCCTTGTACAGTTGCAGCAACACTTCCCTGCTTTTATACTCTCTTCCTTTAGCTATAAAAGCCAAAATTCCATTTGCCTTCCTTATTACCTGCTGCACCAGCATACTAACTTTCTGCGATTCATGCACAAGGACACCCAGATCCCTCTCCACTGAAGCATTTTGAGGTTTCTCTCCATTTAGATCATGGGCTGCCTTTTTATTAATCCAACCCAAATGGATAATCTCACATTTAACCACGTTAAATTCCATCTGCCAAGTTTGGCGCACTCCCCTAACCTGTGCATATTCATTTGTAAATTGCTTGGGCGCGATTGAACGGCCGCTGTGCCCGAAAAGCAGCTGGCCGCAGCGTGCGTGGCCAATAGAAGCCAGGAGACCCTGCTCCCGGGATCTATCCGGCTCGCAACACCTCACGAAAACTGATGCGATCTCGCGAGACGCTGCACCTAAGGTGCCAAGGAGGCATTTTTGGCACAGTGGCGATTGGGTTGGTGGTGCTCTACATTAGAGGGGGGGGGTGTGGGGTGGGGGCTGGGGGACACTCCCCTAGTGCGTTGGGGCTCAGGGGGGGAGGGTGTAAGGGGGACTCACACAGCAGGCAAGATGTTTCCTCAGGGAGAGGAGTCTAGAACGGGGAGAAAGAATTTATAAATAAAGAGGAAACCACTTAAGACCGAGATGAGGAGAATTTTCTCTGCACAGAGGGTTATAAATCTTTGGAATTCTCTACCCCATAAAAGCTCAGTCATTGAGGACGTTTATACTGCCAATGAATTAAAGATGTATGAGGACAGTGTGGGAAAAAGACCTTGAAGTTGATGACCAGCCCTGATCGTACAGGGCAGTCTCGATGGGCTGTGTGACCTACTCCTGCTCCGATGTTCCTATGATGAAACCACCTTCCTTGGCCGTGGCGTGGGAGTCGACCCTGGAGCCTCTGACTCAGAGACAGAGATCGCTACCCACCACACCACACGGCCCACCAGGGTGAGTAGAACCGTGACACAAAATGAAACATACATGTAATGATCACTCAAATTATTTCAGATACCAAAGTCGATAGACACTGAAAAAGTGTCAATTTGGATGTGGACCAAGAAAGCAGCATTGCAATAGAATTACACACAAACTTTACCATCCAGGGACTTAGCCGAAAGTATACTCCCTCAGCCACTTTAATATTCATGAATGTTGCAGCAGTGTGTCAGTTAAATAATTATTTTCCCGCTTTCACAAGAATGAACTCTCAACGAAGCAAACATTTATTTAAGCTTTGAACACAGGTTTCATATCATTTAGCTCCTGCTCACATTCCTGGACAGAATACAATGTGAAGCTTATTAACTGTATTCACTGACTTACATTAGCTCCCAGTCCAGTATTGCCTCAAATTTCGAATTCGAAGCCTGATGTTCAATTCTTTCCACAACCCTGACCCTTCCTCTCCCTCTCTCTCTCTCTCCGTCTCTGCCTCTCTCTCTAGCCACCTCCACCTCAGCAACCTTTTGATATCTCCCTGCTTCGCCATTCTGGCCTTTTTGCGTACTCTCTTCATCATGGGTGGTCAATCCTTCAGATGCCAAGATCCTAAGCTCTAGAATTGTTTCGCTGAACCTCTCCGCCTCTCTACTCCTTTAGGCTCCTTTATGATTCTGCTTAAAAGGGGGCAGCACGGTGGCGCAGTGTGTTAGCCCTGCTGCCTCACGGCGGTGAGGTCCCAGGTTCGATCCTGGCTTTGGGTTACTGTCCATGTGGAGTTTGCACATTCTCCCTGTGTTTGCGTGGGTTTCGCCCCCGCAACCCAAAGATGTACAAGTTAGGTAGATTGGCCACGCTAAATTGCCCTTTAATTGGAAAAAATGAATTGGGTACTCTAAAGTTTTAAAAAAATGATTCTGCTTAAAATCCACCTCTTTAACCAAGTCTTTTATCATGTTTCCTAACACCTGTTTATTTGTCTTGGTGTTGTTAAAATACCCGACCAGACCCCAACTTTTGTTAGGATATCGGACGAGAACTCCAAACAATGTTTCTTTTTGTAAAACTGTGAGGAAAGGATACTTCACCCGAGGAGTGATGACTTTGACCAATAGGTACCTTTTAATTTAAACACAGAATTAACCACATTAACATCAAATAAATAGCTTTACAATTATCAGTTGAACAGTTCTTAAATAAAAGGGAAAACCTGAACTTACTATCTGCACCTGCCACTAATTCCAATTAAGCAACCCAATACAGTTCAAATGCCACCTATTAATAAAGTTAACACAACAGGGCTACTTGCAGCCTTCTGTGTAGATACTTTCAGAGAGAGCCCATCCAGTGCACTTCGGTCTTGTCAGACTCAAATCCTCTCTCAAACTGCAAACTACAGACAGACCTGGCTCCTCTCATTAATTACATCATCTGCATCCCGCTAAGTCTCATGACCTGCTTAACTAGGACTAAACACCACTCCCCTCTCAATGATCTACACTCCAGTGAATCTCCAACAATGAAAACACAACTCCATTCGCCCTTTATCTGTAACCAAGTAAGTGGTTGAAACCAATCATTACCTCACTTTTATGACTCTTTAATTACAGCTTTGGCATACACACAGGCTATATGTATTTTAAACCAGGGTTTGTAATAACATTGCTGACATAAATATCAAATATAAAACATATAAGTTTCCACATTCATCAGTGTCACCTTGAAATGAAATGAACCTTTTGTTTGGCAACAGTCTTGCAAGGTGCCATGTAATGTTTTATTACATTGAAGGTGCTATATAAATGCAGGCTGGTGCTGATGGTGGGGAAACCCCTTCTCAGCTTCCAACTTCCATTGTTCAAGCTTCCAACTTCTCTGTGTGCACAAACGTTCCTAACTCACCTTTCTGTTTTTACAACATTGCTGTGGGCAAAATCTTGGAAAGGTTTATAAGAGGTAGGATGTATAATTATCTGGAAAGGCATAATTTGATTAGAGATAGTCAACACGGTTTTGTGAAGGGTAGGTCGTGCCTCACAAATCTTATTGAGTTCTTTGAGAAACAGGTGGATGAGGGTAAAGCAGTTGATGTGGTGTATATGGATTTCAGTAAAGCGTTTGTAAGGTTCCCCATGGTAGGCTACTGCAGAAAATACGGAGGCATCAGATTCAGGGTGATTTAGCAGTTTGGATCAGAAATTGGCTCGCTGGAAGAAGACAAAGGGCGGTGGTTGATGGGAAATGTTCAGACTGGAGTCCAGTTACTAGTGGTGTACCACAAGGATCTGTTTTGGGGCCACTGCTGTTTGTCATTTTTATAAATGACCTGGAGGAGGGCGTAGAAGGATGGGTGAGTAAATTTGCAGATGACACTAAAGTCGGTAGAGTTGTGGACAGTGCAGAAGGGTGTTACAAGTTACATAGGGACATAGATAAGCTGCAGCGCTGGGCTGAGAGGTGGCAAATGGAGTTTAATGCAGAAAAGTGTGAGGTGATTCATTTTGGAAGGAATAACAGGAAGACAGAGTACTGGGCTAATGGTAACATTCTTGGCAGTGTGGGTGAGCAGAGAGATCTCGGTGTCCATGTACATAGATCCCTGAAAGTTGTCACCCAGATTGAGTGGGTTGTTAAGAAGGCATACGGTGTGTTATTTTTTGTTGGTAAAGGGATTGAGTTTCGGAGCCATGAGGTCATGTTGCAGCTGTGCAAAACTCTGGTGCGGCCGCATTTAGAGTATTGCGTGCAATTCTGGTCGCCGCATTATAGGAAGAATGTGGAAGCATTGGAAAGGGTGCAGAGGAGATTTACCAGAATGTTGCCTGGTATGGAGGGAATATCTTATGAGGAAAGGCTGAGGGACTTGAGGCTGTTTTCGTTAGAGAGAAGAAGGTTAAGAGGTGATTTAATTGAGGCATACAAGATGATCAGAGGATTGGATAGGGTGGACAGTGAGAGCCTTTTCCCTCGGATGGTGATGTCTAGCACGAGGGGACATAGCTTTAAATTGAGGGGAGATAGATATATGACAGATGTCAGAAGTAGGTTCTTTACTCAGAGAGTAGTAAGGGCGTGGAATGCCCTGCCTGCAACAGTAGTGGACTCGCCAATACTAAGGACATTCAAACGGTCATTGGATAGACATATGGATGATAAGGGAATAGTGTAGATGGGCTTTAGAGTGGTTTCACATGTCGGCGCGACATCGAGGGCTGAAGGGCCTGTACTGCGCTGTAATGTTCTATGTTCTATATTGTTGATTTGCATTTTCCCTTTTGAATACCCCAACATCTTCATTGTGTCAAAATCCACTATTCAATCATTTTATTGTTGTATTTCCTGCTATTCTTTTGTGTTCAAAGTCTTTATCTGACAGAAAGGTTGAAGAAGGCAAATCAGAAAATTAAATATCTCGAAAAACAATAAACAGGGGAAGGAAATGATTGATTGAGAGGAATTGAACGTGATTGTGTTTTAAATCCACAAGGTGAATTGATTTTAAGTGCAAGAAATAAATTAAGTCTATCGTTAGACGATGAACAAGGTTGAAATGCTCCAAAAATGTGGGCTTATTTGCATAAAACAATAGAAATTACAGCACAGATGAACATTGACGGAGCCAGCGCTCCAATGGGTGTTACGTCTCAAATTCCCGTGTCTTTGTTTAAATTTCTGTGATTGAAGTGTTTATCCCAATTCCATTTTAAATGATTATTGTACAGCATTGTAGAAAACCAATGCTAATAGATGTCAGGGTAATGTAACCAGGGTCCTTGGCCGTGCCATTAGTTTTACCCTGACGCACTGAATCAGTAACCAACCCAAATACCTTGAAGGTTCAATAGGAAATCATCAAACTGATCGTTGACTTTGCTTTTGCATTCTCAGTTGGCGAGAGTGGTAAACGATGTGAAAGATTAATAGAATTGATGGTCTAATCATTCAGTTGAATTTTGGGCTGATGCTGCATCTCTCGAACTAACGTTTTCCCCAGAAATCATGACTGATTTTCAGACTGGAAATCATTCAGCAGGAAAATTTATAAATGCCCTGAATGAAGACGACACGCCCCCGAGTCAAAATCTCTCTCTCGGGCAGTCCCTCGGGGTCGAGGGTGACTTGCTTCCACTCCGGGGAGGTGGGTTCTGCGGTGGCTCAATAGTCCGATCCCGGATCCGCACACTCTGCCACAGGGTCGGCAGGTGGTGTTTGATGAGGTGGGTGGGTGGGAGGCTCTGGATTCTGCGCTCTCCTTCCGCTGTTTATTCTTGGCCTCCGCGTGGTTGGTGCCTTTTTCTCCAGTGTGTGTGTTCTAAGGCAAGCGATTCCCACATGCTGATGGGATTTTGCATTTATTTAGGGAGCCTTTCAGAGTGTCTTTATAGCGTTTCCTCTGCCCTCCTAGTGATGGCTTGCCATTGCAGAGCTTGGATTAGAGCACTAATGTAAGCCTACTTGTGACACTAATAAAGATTATTAATGATTATTATTACTTGTTTGGGAAGTCTTGTGCCGGGCATGCGGGCAATGTGGCCCCCCTATCACAGGTGGTTGAGTGTGACCAGTGCCTCGATACTGGGGATATTGGCCTGGGAGAAGACGCTTGCGTTGGGACGTATATCCTGCCAGTGGATTTGCAGGATTTTGTGTAGGCAATGTTGGTGATATCTCTCCAGGGATTTGAGGTGTCTGCTGCACATTGTCCATGTTTCTGATCCATACAGGAGGGCAGGGGCCACGGCTGCTCTGTTAACCATGAGCTTGGTTTGAGGTCTCGGTCTTCGAACACTCTGTTCCTCAGGCGTCCGAAGACTGCACTGAACATTGGAGTCGATGCTGAATTTCGTCGTCAATGGCTGCTCGCGCTGAGAGGAGGCACCCGAGGTATGGAAAATGATCCACATTGTCCAGGGGCAGCCCGTGGATCTTGATGGGTCGGGGGGCAGTTTTGTGTGGCAGGAGCAGGCTGGTAGAGAACCTTTTTTTCCCAGGTGTTTAGTCTGAGGCCCGTTCTCAGATCTGCCTCGGTGAATGCATCGACGATGGTCTGTAGCTCGGCCTCTGAATGTGCCCACACACAGGCGTCTCTGCGTACTGCAGCTCGATGACAGAGGTTGGGATGATCATGGTTCTGGCCTGGAGAGGTCGGAAATTGAACCGTTTCCCGCTTGTCCGATAGGTTGTCTCCACTCCAGTGGGGAGCTTCAGGGTGACGGGGTGGAGTGTTGCTGCGAGGAACGTGGAGAAGAGCGTTGGTGCAATGTCGCAGTCCTGTTTGACCCCAGTTTGCACATGTATTGGGTTTAATTGGATTTGATTTATTGTCACGTGTACCGAGATACAGTGAAAAGTATTGTTCTGTGTACAGTCCAGACAGATCGTTCCATACACGAAAAAACAAAAGACATACATAAATACACAATGTAAACACAAAGTCACAGGCATGGGTGAGCCTACTACACAGGCAGAGTGCAGTACTGCTCAGTAGAGAGGACGTGTGGAGCGATCAATTCAGTCCATAAGAGGGCCATCCAGCAATCTGGTAACAGCAGGGAAGAAGCTGTTTTTGAGTCTGTTCGTGTGTGTTCTCAGACTTTTGTATCTCCTGCCCGATGGAAGAAGTTGGAAGAGAGAATAACTTGGGTGGGAGGGGTCTTTGATCATGCGGCCCGCTTTCCCAAGTCAGTTGCAGGAGTAGACAGCGTCAATGTATGGGAGGCGGGTTTGTGTGAAAGACAGGGGTGTATTCATGATTCTCTGTAGTTTCTTATGGTCCTGGGCCGAGCAATTACCATACCAGGTTGTGATGCAGCCAGATAGGATGCTTTCTATGGTGCATCAGTACAAATTGGTAAGAGTCAGTGTGAACATGCCGAATTTCCTTAGTTTCCTGAGGAAGTATAGGCGCTGTTGTGCTTTTTTGGTCGTAGCGTCAATGTGGGTGGCCCAGGACAGATTGTTGGTGAAGTACACACCTAAGAATTTGAAGTTTCCAACCATCTCCACCTGAGCACCATTGATGCGGACAAGCCTGCATCGTCCGTGGTGGTTCCGAGATAGTGGATACGCAGGCCATGATTTTCTAAAGTTACCTCGAGTCCAAAACAGTGCCTTGCACCTTGACATTGCCAACCTGGGACCCTGTCAGTGCCAACCGAGTGCCAGGCTGGTAGTGCCAAGGTGCCAGGCTGGCACTTTGCCCGTGCCAGGGATCAGGCCTGGGGGTGCCCTGCCCGTGTGAGGTGATGTGCGGGGCAAGAGGGCCCGAGGACCCCCTTATAGGTGAGTTGTGGCATTGTGGGGGAGGGGCTGGGGGCTCCATCAAGGGGGAGGGGGTGGGCGTTGAGAAATCGGGGCATTGTTTAAAAATGGCTTCCTGGTCTCTTCATGCACTGAGGAGCTCCGCTCGTCGAAGTTCCTCAGTGCACGAAATGACACTAAGTGTGACCTCAGGTGTGGGGTGGAGGTGGGGGCAGGGGGGGGGGGGGGCGTCCCTTCTCCCCGCCCCCCCCCCCCCCCACCCCGAGGCAACAAAGTGCCGTTAGATAACGGGTCATAAAGTCTAATCCCTCCCAGGCCACACTCTGATTTTTTTGGCTTAGATCGCACCCAAGGACTCGGATGGAGGTGATAGCATGGACGGACGATTGATTAACCGAGAAGAAGGAAAGTGTGGGGGTAGGTGGGACATTTTCAAAGTCGCAGTCTGCAAATGTAACCAATGACATGCTACATGGATCAGTCAGACCATAAGACCACAAGACGTAGGAGCAGAATTAGGCCTTTCGGTCCATCGAGTCTGCTCCGCCATTCAATCATGGCTGATATTTTTCTCATCCCCATTCTCCTGCCTTCTCCCCACAACCCCTGATCCCCTTATTAATCAAGAACCTATCTACCTCTGTCTTAAAGACACTCAGTGATTTGGTCTCCACAGCCTTCTGTGGCAAAGAGTTCCACAGATTCACCACCCTCTGGCTGAAGAAATTCCTCCTCATCTCTGTTTTAAAGGATCGTTCCTTTAGTCTGAGATGGTGTCCTCTGCTTCTAGTTTTTCCTACAAGTGGAAACATCCTCCCCACGTCCACTCTATCCAGGCCTCGCAGTATCCTCTAAGTTTCAATAAGATTCCCCCTCATCCTTCTAAACTCCAACGAGTACAGTTCCAGAGTCCTCAGCCGTTCCTCATGCGACAAGCCCGTCGTTCCAGGGATCATTCTTGTGAACCTCCTCTGGACCCTTTCCAAGACCAATACATCCTTCCTTAGATACGGGCCCCAAAACTGCTCGCAACACTCCAAATGGGATCTGACCAGAGCCTTATATGGCCTCAGAAGTACATTACTGGTCTCGTTTTTTAGTTGTATTCTAGTACTGGGGCCTGAGCTATTTGCAATATACATTAATGACTTGGTCAAAGAGACACCAATAATAATATATCCAACGCAAACAAAAACAGAAAATACTGGACAATCTCAGCAGGTCTGACAACATCCGTGGAGAAAGAACGGAGCTAACGTTTCAAGTCTGGATGGCTCTTCATCAAAGCTGGAGATAATTGGAAATATGATGAGATTTATATTGTGGCGGGGATGGGGTGGGAGTGGAGCAGTGGGACGGGATAGAGGACCAGTGATTGGTGGAGATTGACAAAGACGTCATGGACAGAAAGACAAAGGGAAGTTGTTGAACTTAAGTCCGCCTAATCGGAAGATGAGGTGCTGTTCCTCCAGTTTGTGCTGGACTTCACTGGAACATTGCGACAGGTGAAGGGCAGACATGTGGAAATAGATGAATTGAAATAATATATCCAAGTTTGCTATGATGCAAAGCTGGGTGGGAATGTGAGGCTACAAATAGATATAGACAGGTGACGTGAATGGGCAACAAAGAGACAGATGGGGTATAATGTGGGGAATTGTGAGGTATTCACTTTGGTATGAAGAATAGAGAAGCAAATTTGTTTTAAAAAGGTGTGGAACCTCTGAATGTTGATGTTCAGAGAGACTTGAGTTTACTGATAAAAAGAAGGCAGGTGTGGATGGCAATTGATAAAGCAAAAGACTGTTTTGCAAAGGGGATTGAAGTACAAAAATAAGGAAGTCTTGCTAAATTGCACATGGACTTTTTGAGCCACACCTGGAATACTGTGAGCGGTTTTGGCCTCCACGCTTAGGAAGGATATACTTGCATTGGAAGCAAGCATACATAATGAGGCCATCCAGTTCTACAGGAAGAATCTTACACCTGTCTTTATTAAGCATGCAATGTTGAAACCCCGACTCATGAAAAGATTTCCTGTTCCATTTTATGTTTGGTTCTGTTTTGACAAGTATGAGAATTACTGACTTTAATTGATTTAAGTGGTTCAATAAATTGTCCATTCTGTGATCCCTTTTGTCAATGTCTCAAGGTTTATTTGCACATGGTTAAGAGGTGTGAAATGTTTGGAGCCTCTGAAGGGTTAATGGTCTGTTTGATTTATTCTTTTTGAGTTTTGTAAGAACAAGCTCTTTTTCAAAAGAAGATCTAGGAAGAGGACTTATTTCTCTGACCATCTCCAACAAGCCATTGTTATGATAGAGTTGGTTAATTTTATACATAATGTATTCAGATGGTTGGCATGAATTCACATGGAGGTTTTAGGGCCCTTTTTTATGGGTGGAGGCATGATTTGGCATTGAATTGGCATGGTGGCTATAAGGGGCCATGGTAGTGTGTGAGGTTGGAATTAAATTGACACTGAAATCATATGGAGGCTCTATGAGTGCTTTGGGTGGGGGCCATAAGCTGGCATGCAAGGGCCATGGGTAAGATACTTTGAACTCACCTTTCAAAAGGTTCCCAAATCCAGTCCATGGTTCACGATTCCTTTGAGGAGCCATGAAGCATGAGGCATTCAGAAGCTGGACTGACTCCACCAAAGTTTTAGCGGGCTAGGAGATGGCTAGGTCAGGAGTATAGGGCGTGGGCTCACTACTTGCACCCTTGTCCTGTGCCAAGGAACTTTGGGGTCCCACTATTCGAGTGGGAATCCCGGAACATGGTGATCCCGCTCGCTCCTCACTTTAAATGGTTCCAAAACTATTCCAACTCCATGAGAACCTAGGCCTCTATCTCTGTAGTCTCCTCCAGTCCTACAACCCTTGGAGATCTCTGTGCTCTTCCAATTCTGGTCTCATGCACGTCCCCGATTTTAATCGGCATTTAGGCCCGGCACCTCTCCGGCTCTCCAGATCTCTCACACCCTTTTAAAACTCTCCTCAAAACCTACCTCTGTGACTAATCTCTTCGTCCGAATACCTCTGTGTGCGGCTCAGCATCCAATAACAGCCTTGTGAGGCTCCTCAGGATATTTCTCTGCATAAAAGGTGTGATGAAAATGCAAACATCTGTTGTTGCCGTTCTTTGAAGCATGAATAGACTCATCAGTGTTCAGCACCTGGGGAAGAATTCAGAGTTTTATTACCCTCAGGAGTAAGAGATGTCACCTGCAAGAGTTGACGCAGGAGAATGAAGAATGATCTGCGATATGCAATGAAGTTCATCATTTGTTGATTGAGCTAATGTTGCTGAATCCTTGATATGTTGACATTTTTAGTTTAAAAAGTGAATATTTTGTTCATCGCTGGGAAACAAAAAGTCTGTGCACAACACGGTGCTACAGCGTGGGGCCCCGACCCATGGGGGGCCCATACTGAGAGGTGGCTGTGTGTGTGTCCCCATAAGTGTACATCTGCCTCTGCTGCGTAGCTTTCAGTGAGGCAAGGAGGAGGTGCTGCACAGTGGCCATTCAGGGGCGCAGTGGGGAGTCTCGACCTCGCGGCCAGGGCTGAGGAGTGTGGGGGGTAAACCAACTGAAAAGAACAGAGGCCACCAGGCCAGGTAGCAGCCAGGCAGCCAGGCAGCCACCCAGGAGCACACGCGGTCGTCGAGGGTCAAGCCTGGAAGTCTGGTCGCCCGAGTGAGAGCTGAGAGGTGAGCAGAGCAGCAGTCGGGAGGTGCGAGGAAGGCCAGGCAAACACCAGCGTCGTGTCTCAGGGAATTGGGGAGCAGAGGCCAGTGAGAGCGGGGCAACATGACCAGAGCCAGAGGCTTTCTTAGCCTCGCATTGTGTGAACTGAGATGGGCAGGATCAGGAGGACGTGGATGCAATTGGGGTGGGGCTCGACATCATTGTGGGCGGGGCTCGCCATCACTGTGGGTGGGGCTCGACTACATTGTGGGCAGGGCTCACCATCACTGTGGGTGGGGCTCAACAACATTGTGGGCAGGGCTTGCCATCACTGTTGTAGCCATTTAAAATGGCCACCTGCAAAGGACTATGGGAATTATGGTCAATTTGGGACACAGGCAGGTACACCGCCTTTCACATCCATGTATTGGGCCTAAAGTCTTCTTCAGTTACTCACTCCAAAATTGGCTTGTCAGACATTGAAAAATGATGAGAACCATCTGTAAAGGTTACACAAGTACTCATTACTCTCACTGCCCTGAACTCTACGCTGCCACTTCCTAAGTCTCAGACCCGCGTTGCTCCAATCTACAGCGATCCTGACCCACAATCACTGCCCTCATTCCCGCCAGCTCATGATCCCGACTCTAATTCTCCACTTTCTGTCCCTTAGCCATATTTGCATCGTTGTAGCCTGTGTCCCTTTAATCCCCATGAGGTTTTAATTTTGCAAACAAGTTTAAAACCTGGTGCTTTGTAAAATATCTTTTGAAAGTCCATATGCGCAACACCAACCCCATTACCCTCATCAACCCTCTTTGTTATCTCATCAAAATGGCAATTTGGTTGCTGTGCAGCCAGAGAATGTGGCAGTCAACTGGCACACATCAAGATCTCGCAAGCATTAAGTTGATAATGGTGAGATAATTGGTTATGGTGAAGTTGCTGACTGATAAATAGTGCCCCAGCCACTGGGGAGAACTCTACCGTGTCATGTTCTGTAGACTGGCCGATAAGAACGATGAACTACAGAACATCTAGTTTAAATACTTTATTATGAAACACCTGCGTGATAAAGGTAACAAGGATAAATAAAGTACTGGACTACTAACACTAACTAACTATTATAGAGCTACTGCAAAATACGTCTATCCTCCAACGCGACTTACTCCCAACTCCTAGACACAAAGTCACGTGGTGGGTTCACACTGCCCCCTGGTGGTTGGAGGCCGTGTATAATATTATCTACAGAATTGCTTCATGCATATCATCATTCACCGCTCTTCCTCAAAATAATATGGGAGGATTTTATTACATCCATCCCGAAAGGGCAGACAGGGTCTTGATTTGATGTCTCATTTGAAAGATAGCGATTCGTCAGCACCAGGCTAGGGTATTAGCCTGGGATTTCTGCTCGAGCTTGGAATAGACTGTGTCTCAGCTGGCTTCCTTTGATAATAATGAGACATCAGTGGAAGAGTAAAGCAGAAATATAGCCGTAATGCAATTAAATATTCAACGGGCAGTGTTTGGACGCATTGAGTGGTGAGTAATAAGACGGTTGTTATATTGAAAACAGCTGATCGGCATTGGCATAGCCAAGGCAAAGAGCAGAAGCAAATTTGTTTCTTGCTCTGCTGATGTAGTATTTTTAAAAATTGGGCCCAAATCAATCACAATTGTCAAATTGGAACAAAGGGCTGTCTCATTTCTCTGTTCGTGGAATGGAGACAAGCCAACATTAATAGTCTGTGAAACCAAAGAGAAAATGCTGGAAAATCTCAGCAGGCCTGGCAGCATCTGTAGGGAGAGAAAAGAGCTAACGTTTCGAGACCAGATGACCCTTTGACAAAGCAGCTTTGACAAAAGGTCACCTGGACTCGAAATGTTAGCTCTTTTCTCTCCCTACAGCTGCTGCCAGGCCTGCTGAGATTTTCCAGCATTTTCTCTTTGGTTTCAGATTCCAGCATCCGCAGTAATTTGCTTTTATTAATTGTATGTGGCTGGATCTGTAACGTTAACTCTGTTATTCTCTCCATGGATGCTGCCTGACAGCTGAGTATTCGCAGCATTTCCTGTTTTCACTTCATGTCTCCAGTGTATGCTTTATTTATCTAGTACGAAGTTCATGTGGTCGATCATCAGAGACTAATAGAAGAAAGAGAAACCATGAAAGAGGAACTAATAGAAGAAAGAGGGCAGCACGGTGGCACAAGTGGATAGCACTGTGGCTTCACAGCACCAGGGTCCCAGGTTCGATTCCCCGCTGGGTCACTGTCTGTGCGGAGTCTGCACGTTCTCCCCGTGTCTGCGTGGGCTTCCTCCGGGTGCTCCGGTTTCCTCCCACAATTCAAAGACGTGCAGGTTAGGTGGATTGGCCATGATAAATTGCCCTTAGTGACCAAAAAGGTTAGGAGGGGTTATTGGGTTACGGGGATAGGGTGGAAGTGATGGCTTAAGTGGGTCGATGCAGACTTGATGGGCCGAATGGCCTCCTTCTGCACTGTATGTTCTATGTTCATGGCAGTGGCGAAGCTTTCCCACCCAATTGCGATGAAAGGGTTGAGGGGGGAGGACAATAAAAAGATCGATAAATTGCCCACCGAGGATTGTTTGCTGACGGTTTTGCATCTGGAGATTAATCTATTGCGCGAACAATGCTTCCTCGCGTTGTGACTTCATGACATTGTGTTGCCATTCAACGAAAGAATTGCACGACAAATGGGTTACAGCCTTGACAGAGGGGAAAACAAAACCAAAAGACTACAACATCAAAAGCCAGTTGTGCGGAAGGAGCCCCCACTCACTCAGGGGGGAAAGCAGCTCTCCAACAATGGCAGAGAATGGAGAACATGGTGATTCAGATTCATTAATTCCTGTTAAACATACAGCCGTTAAGAAACCCTTTGGCTCCGTGAAACATTACTTGTGCTGCAGAAGAGAGTGGGGGAAGGTGGTAATTACAGCATAATGATCAGGGAACAAATTAAATTGTTCAATTTTATTGCTTAGAGTAACAGCAGTGCACAGCTAGCAATGAAACTAAACTAAAAGAGGAGGCAAGAGAGTGCTCCTGTTGATGTATGGTGCAAGAGAGAATTTGTTATTTGAATAATTTATGATTGTGAAGCCCAAAATATGAATAAATCATATTAGCTAGAAAACATACACAAATGTTTAATTATCGGACCGTTTCCTTGCATCTGTGAGAAAGTAATGAAGCAAATGCATCCATGCATGTCAAAGAGGCAGGATCTGATTGTGGTGCATTAATCAGTCATGAAGAACAGGGCGCCACCACGGCACAGTGTTTAGCACTGCTGCCTCGCAGCGCCAATGACCCGGGTCCAATTCTGGCCTCGGGTGACTGCCTGTGTGGAGTCTGCACGTTCTCCCTGTGCCTGCGTGGGTTTCTTCCGGGTGCTCCGGTTTCCTCCCACAGTCCAATGATGGGCAGGTTAGGTGGGGTTGCAGGGTTACAGGGATGAGGCGGGGGAGTGGGCAGAACTTTGTCGAGTTGCTGGGGGTCTCGGCTGCCGGCTGGAGATCGGGCGGGAGCCTCTTCTCAGGCAAGCCCACCACATCTGGTTCCTTGGCAGGCTTTTTCCAGTGACCCTGGGGGACTGAAGTCCTGTCATCTGATAGCTGGCACCAAGCAGAGGGCAGCAGCTTCATTGAAAGGCAATCCCAAAGGGCTGGAGATGGCTGAACAGGCGGGTGATGGTGGGTGATGGGACACACGGAGGCATTTGTGGGTGGGAAGAATGCTGCAGTACAGAGGAATCTGAGAACTCTTGTACTTGAGTCACAAAAAAAAGCATGCAGGTACAGCAAGTAATTAGGAAGATAAATGGAATGTTGAACTTTATTGGAAGGGGAATGCAGTATAAACTTAGGGAAGCCTTACTACATCTTGTCATGTGAGAGTACATTTAAGAAATGGGTGCTTAAGAAATGTACCTTTAAGAAATGGGTGTTTATGGGGTTTGTGTGGGCGAATAAGACCCCGAGAGTAAGGAGAGGGGTCCTGGAACGCAGTAGGGACCGAGGAGGGTTGGCGCTACCAAACCTGGGGAGCTACTACTGGGCAGCAAATGTGGCGATGATCCGCAAGTGGGTTATGGAGGGAGAGGGGGCGGCATGGAAGAGGATGGAGATGGCGTCCTGTAAAGGAACGAGCCTGGGGGCGTTGGTGACAGCACCGCTGCCGCTCTCGCCGACAAAGTATACCACGAGCCCGGTGGTGGCGGCAACGCTAAGGATCTGGGGCCAGTGGAGACGGCACCGGGGTGCAATGGGAGCATCGGTGTGGTCCCCGATCAGGGGTAACCACCGGTTTGTCCCGGGGAAGATGGACGGGGGGTTCCAGAGCTGGCATCGGGTGGGGATTGGAAGAATGGGGGACCTGTTCATCGACGGGACGTTTGCGAGCCTAGGGGCACTGGAGAAGAAGTTTGAGTTACCCCCAGGAAATGCCTTTAGATATATGCAGGTGAGGGCTTTTGTGAGGCGACAGGTCAGGGAATTCCCGTTGCTCCCGGCACAAGAAGTTCAAGATAGGGTGATCTTGGGTGTATGGGTCAGGGAGGGCAAGGTGTCGAAATACACCAGGAGTTGAAAGAAGAGGGGGAAGCGCTGGTAGAAGAGTTGAAGGGTAAATGGGAGGAGGAGCTGGGGGAGGAGATCGAGGAAGGTCTGTGGGCTGATGCCCTAGGTAGGGTTAATTCCTCCTCCTCGTGTGCCAGGCTCAGCCTGATACAATTTACGGTGGTCCACAGAGCGCACTTGACGGGGGCGAGGTTGAGTAGGTTCTTTGGGGTAGAGGACAGATGTGGAAGGTGCTCAGGGAGCCCGGCGAACCATGTCCATATGTTTTGGTCATGCCCGGCACTGGAGGGGTTCTGGAGAGGAGTGGCGGGAGCAATATCTCAGGTGGTGAAAGTCCGGGTCAAGCCAAGCTGGGGGCTAGCAATATTTGGAGTAGTGGACGAACCGGGAGTGCATGAGGTGAAAGAGGCCGGCATTCTGGCCTTTGCGTCCCTAGTGGCCCGGCGAAGGATCTTGCTAATGTGGAAGGAGGCAAAGTCCCCCAGCCTGGAGGCCTGGATAAATGATATGGCTGGGTTCATAAAGTTGGAGAGGATTAAGTTCGCCTTGAGAGGGTCTGCGCAGGGGTTCTACAGGCGGTGGCAACCGTTCCTAGACTATCTCGCGGAGCGTTAGAGGAAGGTCGGTCAGCAGCAGCAGCAACCTTGGGGGGGGGTGGAGGGGACGTCCTGGGAGGGGGGGAGGGGGGGGGGAAAGGGGGGACTGCCTTGGAGGTTGGATGAGCAAGAGATAACGTGAAGGGTTGGGGAAACTGGCACGTATGGGTGAGGGCCAGTGTACAAAGCTGTGTAAATATATAATTTTGCCATGTATATATCTTGCTCTGCGCGATTTCTCGGTTTTTTTTGTTACGAGGGGGGGGGGGTTATTGTTTGTAAGGGAGAAAAATTGTGTTAAAAAACTTTAATAAATATATTTTTTTTTAAAGAAAAAAAAAAGAAAAAGAAATGGGTGTTTATTAGTGATGTCAGAGTGTGGGTGGAGCTGGACTGTCTGTCAGCTTTTTACTTTTGTTTTAGGCTGTTTGCTGCAGGGTGTGTTTTAGTTTCGTTTTCAGTGTTGGAGCTGAAGCCAGACAGAGCAGGTGTATTGTTGATCTCTCTGCCATAAAAGACTATCTCTTGATCATTTGGTGAATTCAGAATTATAAATGTTTTCAGTAGTGAATGTAAACCTGATGTGCTTCTGTTAAAAGGTGTTTCTTTTGTCTTCTGGATGTTGTTTGGGAAGTTATTAAGGATTACTTAGTGTTGCATTCTTTGGGGATTGGAGTTGAATTGATGGTTGCTAAGAATGGGGCTGTTTAGCACAGGGCTAAATCGCTGGCTTTGAAAGCAGGCCAGCAGCACGGTTCAATTCCCGTAACAGCCTCCCCGAACAGGCGCCGGAATGTGGCGACTAGGGGCTTTTCACAGTAACTTCATTGAGGTCTACTTGTGACAATAAGCGATTTTCATTTTTCATGTTCACTGTATGTTTTAAAAAGGTTAACTTAAGTTCAGAGAATAAACATGTTTTGTTTTCAAAAATACTTTTCCATTTCTGCTGTACCACACCTGTAGAGTGGGCCGTGTGCTCCCCGTACCACAATCTGGTAAAAGTTGTGGGTCAGATGAACTCCATGATACACTTTGGGGTTCTCTAAACCCTGGCCCATAACATATGTGAGAGTTTGGAAGGGGCCATTTGTAACAAAATGGATCAGAATGTCACGGGGACGGTCTCTGCCGGGGTTCTGTGGGAGGCACTGAAGGCTGTTGTTAGGGGAGAGCTCATCTTGATCCGGGTACACAGAATGAGGGTGGAATGAGAGGAGGAACCAGGATTGGTGGAGGCGATCTTAGCAGGCGACCTGGAATCACATGATGAGGCGCCTGTTGATGGAATGCCAGAGGCTCCAGATGGAGTTTAATCTGGTCACTTCAGATAAGGCAGCGAGACAAGTGTACAGGGAGAAGGCTGGCAGGATACGCACCCACAACTGAGGAAACAGACAGCTGCAGGTAGGTACGCTGAGGGATGGGGAGGGGGCCGAGTTGGTAACAGACCCGGTAGGAATCAATAACATTTTGAGTCCTATCGGAGACTAAACCAATTGGAACCTCCGTCATGGAAGGAACTGAGACAGTGATTTTTGGATGGATTAGAGTTTCCAAGGGCACAGGGGGTGGGGGTCCCAATGGGTCGCACTGCGGGTGGTGTTGAGGTGTGTGGGTTTGATGCAGTCAGGGAAGGCCCCGGGTACGGACATTTTCTCACCCGGATTTTACAAACTCTATGGCGCATTGCTGCGCCCATTAATGGTGGAGTTGCATAGTGAAGAGCTGGAGAGGGGTTCGCTCCCCCCTCCCCTCCCCCCCCCACATTGTCACAGGCCTCCATTTCCATCATCCAAAAAACGGACAAAGATCGGGAACAATGTGGATCATATCGTCCGATTTCAGTCCTGAAAGTGGATGCGAAACACTTGGCTGGGATCATGGGCGCGATTCTCCGTCCCGCCAGGCAGCCAATGGGGTTTCCCATTGTGGGGAGCCCCATGCCATCGGGAAATCCCTGGGAGTGGGTGTGCTACCGGTGTAACGGAGAATCCCGACAGTGGAGAATCCAGCTCCTTGACTACACGTATTGAGGAAAAGTGCCGGACATGTTGGAGAGAACCAAACCGGGTTTGTAAAAGGCAGATTATTATCGACCAACATGCAGAAGCTATCAGATGTAATTAACAATGCCTGCAGGAGGAAGTGAGATGGAGGTTGTGGTGTCAATGAATGCCGAGAAGTACTTGTTTGACATTTTGGAGCAGTTTGGCTTCGGACAGGGATTCTGGACGGGGTTAGGCTGTTGTACAAAGCCCCGAAAGCAAGCATTTCCACTAATGCGGGTAACCCTGAGTACTCCACCTTGCAGTGCAGGAGGAGACAGGGGTGCCTGCTCTCTACCCTGCTCTTCGCCTTTGTGATTGAGCCATTGGCGATGGTGGGACGGGAGGATTCCCCGTATTAAGAAAGTTTATCTGGAGAGGGATAGATGGGATGGTGGTTTGGCTCTTCCCAACTTTCAGAGTCACTGCCAATATTATCATGGTCCGATTCTTCCCAAAAGTGGCCAATCAGTGTGCACGATGTGCCAGGTCCCCTGCCAATCATGCCTACATGTTCTTGTCCTGTCCAAAATTGGTGGTGTTCTGGGCGGGAGTCACGGTTGTATTGTCTCAGATGGTGGGAATGGTGGTGACGCCTTCCCCATGGGTAGCCATTTTCGGAGTGTCTGAAGATGCCGGTGTCTTGATGGGGAAAGAGGCTGATGTTGTGGCTTTTGCCTCCTTGTTGGCCCGGAGGGGAATTTTGCTGAACTGGTGGTCCTCGGATCCACCGAGTATCGGGTCCTGGGTGCGGGATCTTGCTGAGTTTCTTCATTTGGAGAGAATTAAGTTCGCCATTAGAGGAATGGATGAGGGGTTCTTCGTGAGGGGGAAGCTGTTCATTGACTTTTTCAAGAAGTATTTGAGCATCAAAGCGGGGTTGGGAAAGTGGGGGTGGGGTGGCGGGGTATACCAACTACTGGTTATTAAGGGGCAGGGTGATATTTTATTTTGGTTTAACAATTATTTGGGGGTGTGGCTAATGTATTTGTATATATGGGGGGGGGGGCTGCTGTGTTATATTGTTAGCGTGTTATATGCACTGTTACTGTATTATTGATTGCTCAATATTGTTTTGTTTGACTGTCCTTGTTTTTGTATTTTCCACATATTCCTTCAATAAATGATCTCTTTAAAAAAACATATCATCAGGGTCAATTGGCTTGGTAACTCGCCTAATTTACCCGTCATTATTAATTCTAATGTGGCAGACAGACTGCCGTCTCCCTGTAATATGGTGCCGACCCCCACATTGTGTTGTGATTTTTAAAATTTAATATTGTTTATTTATTATTTTGGTGCTGAAGAATACCTTGACTTGTCTCAAATAGATTAAATCCATTCGACAGCATCTGCAAAAACCCCAATTGACAAATTGGTGCATTTCTGAGAAGAATTTTAATAATAACGAGCGACAAATGTGCAGAACGTTTTGGTGAAAAGTCAATCCTCACACAATTACCTTTTAATTTACTCCCTCGTGCCAGGTTTCAGGTTGAATCTCAACGCTTAATTTAAGATGTCTGTCTCGTTGCAAATGACAAAGTCGCGGAATGATTCACCAGCCCGGATTGCTGCTTGTGAGGTGGGTGTGCAGAGCTGGTAAATCTCCCAGGTCAACGTGCTTGACTTGGGAAGAGATTCCCTGGATGGCGGGATCCACATTCCTGGAAAGGGGGGGGGAGGGGGGGGGGGGGGTTGGTGGCGGGGAGTTTGGCAGGAGCAATTGCAGGCTACTCCCTGCCCACAGATCAGGGTGACCGCAGGCTCTGCCAGTGTAAAAGCCCACCTGAGCTCTCTGGGACTTCATCAAAGTTATTTTCATAAACATTAGGGCCTCCAGCCCTCACCCTACGCCTACCCACGCACCCCTCTTGCCCATAAATGCCTACTCATGCCGCCCGTGCTCTTTACTCTTCCCCATTAATTGATTCAGCCCGTGTGCCTATTTCGTCACAGCTCATGCCAACACTTGCTCTGCTATCCAACACCCTTTGCCCTCTGGGCTTACCTAAACCACAGGGGCTGCAGCGATTCAAGAAAGCAGTTCACCACCATTTTTTCAAGGGAAATTAGGGATAAGTAATAAATGCTGTTCTAGCCAGCGATACCCACATCCCATCAAAAAAATCTGCATAAAAAATAAATACAAACCTCATTCATAACCCGCATTAAAGACAACTAATCCTTTAATAGCTTCTTTGAGCTGACAGTCAAACTGTGAACTCCCAGTGTGACAATGAAAGGAGGTGGAAAGCACAACTAATGATGCTGTTTTGATAGCACTGAGGGTTACGGCAACAAACAGCTCTTGAAACTCCAAGAACTCCTTGACCACAGGCTTGATTTTAAAAAAATTTCAGGGCAGGGGATTTAAATAAATTGACAACATAGCAATTTTACATGCGCATCCACCCTTTAAGAGTATTTATGCGTAGTGTAAAAATCATAACTCCCACACTGTTGGATAAAGCTTTGCTCCCGTTAAAATGAGGTCTGCTTGATCTTGATCTGGTAATTTCAGATTTTCAACATGTCCGAGTGCATCCCTGCCCTTAATCCCTAACCCTCATGTGAACGTATTTTCCCCCAGATCCAGGACCTGCGGATCACGGATATGACTCAATTTTCACACACTGCAGAATGTCCATGGCTCTGTGAAAATCCACGGCAATGTGACTGTCACTGTATTCCTGGCTGTGCAGCATGTGTTCCCCCTGGTATAGACTTTTGTATAAGGTGTAACTGAGCTTCAAAGGTGGGGTGAGGTTTTGATGCCGATTTCATGTGCACCTAATATAATCACACACTGAGTTTTTCGAGGTGGGATTTTACAGCATATTTCATGCAAAAAATTTATAAGTGTACTCTTAAACATAATATATAATAATCTTAATTGTCACAAGTAGGCTTACATTAACACTGCAATGAAGTTACTGTGAAAAGCCCCTAGTCGCCGCATTCTGGCGCCTGTTTGGGTACTGTAGCGCACAAAGACTCCATGAGACGAATATAGTGAAGTCGATGAGGCTTTATTAAGCGTGTCTGTTCCCCAGCAGCTCGATAATAAACTGGCCGGCGGGGGAAGACACCGGCTTCTTATACTTCGCCTTCAGGGCGGAGCTTGAGGTCAACGGCCAACCAGGACCCGGGATCTGTCAGCCAATGACATTAGGGCTTCCAGTCCTACATGACCCCCAATACATACTACCACATTCACCCCTTGTCAAAAATGAACCCGGCGGGGTGATGCTTCGTATGGTGGTAAGGGTTTACAGGGCTGGTCCTGGGAGGATAGAACATTCACATGGTAGTACAGTATTGGACAGTTCCGTCCTGTTGCAATTATTTACAGAGGGTATAGGAAAAAAACAAAATGTTCTTTGAACAGTCCATCTTTGTTTTACATCGACGCCACGAGTCGGTCGGGCGGTCTGGTTGTCCGTGTCGATCGCCTCGGCCCCGGCGGTGGTGGTGGTGCTTGTACCAGTGTTGTCGCCTCCAGGAGCCGTACGGTTTCAGCTGTCGGTGCAAAGGGGAGGGGGACTGATCCTCCTGGGAAGGGGGCGGTCGCGGGGTGCGGCGGTGGCAGGAAGGGGGGCGGTTGGGTTGATGGTGTCGGGGGGGTGTGCGTGGTGCCGGCGGGCGCCAGATCCCGCAGGGAGACCGTGTCCTGTCGGCCGTCGGGGTACTCCACGTAGGCGTACTGTGGGTTTGCGTGGAGGAGGTGAACCCTTTCGACCAACGGGTCCGCCTTATGTGCCCGCACATGCTTTCGGAGCAGGATGGGTCCTGGGGCCGCCAGCCAGGTCGGCAGCGACGTTCCAGAGGAGGACCTCCTAGGGAAGACAAGGAGACGCTCGTGCGGCGTTTGATTAGTGCTTGTACATAATAACGACCGGATGGAATGGAGAGCGTCCGGGAGGACCTCCTGCCACCGTGAAACTGGGAGATCCCTGGACCGTAGGGCCAGTAGGACGGCCTTCCAGACTGTGCCGTTCTCCCTTTCTACTTGCCCGTTCCCCCGGGGGTTGTAGCTGGTCGTCCTGCTTGAGGCTATGCCCTTGCTGAGCAGGAACTGGCGCAGCTCGTCACTCATGAAAGAGGACACCCTGTCGCTGTGGACGTATGCGGGGTAACCGAACAGTGTGAAGATGCTGTTCAGGGCTTTAATGACTGTAGCCGCGGTCATGTCGGAGCAGGGAATGGCAAAAGGGAAGCGGGAGTATTCGTCCACTACATTAAGAAAATATGCGTTGCGGTTGGTGGAGGGGAGGGGCCCTTTGAAATCGAGACTGAGGCGTTCAAAGGGGCGGGAAGCCTTAATCAGGTGCGCTCCATCTGGCCTGAAAAAATGCGGCTTGCATTCCGCGCAGATGTGGCAGTCCCTTGTGACTGTACGGACCTCTTCTAAAGAGTATGGGAGATTGCGGGACTTGATGAAGTGGTAAAACCGAGTGACCCCCAGGTGGCAGAGGTCCTCGTGGAGGGTTTGGAGGCGGTCAATTTGTGCGTTGGCACATGTGCCGCGGGATAGGGCATCGGACGGCTCGTTCAGCTTTCCGGGCCGGTACAAGATCTCATAGTTCAAGGTGGAGAGCTCGATCCTCCACCTTAAGATCTTGTCATTTTTAATTTTGCCCCGCTGTGCATTATCGAACATGAAAGCTACCGACCGTTGGTCAGTGAGGAGAGTGAATCTCCTGCCGGCCAGGTAATGCCTCCAATGTCGCACAGCTTCCACTATGGCTTGGGCTTCCTTTTCCACTGAGGAGTGGCGGATTTCTGAGGCGTGGAGGGTTCGGGAGAAAAAGGCCACGGGTCTGCCCGCTTGGTTAAGGGTGGCCGCTAGAGCTACGTCGGAGGCGTCGCTCTCGACCTGGAAGGGGAGGGACTCGTCGATGGCGCGCATCGTGGCCTTTGCGATGTCCGCTTTGATGCGGCTGAAGGCCTGGCAAGCCTCTGTCGACAGAGGGAAGGTCGTGGTCTGTATTAGGGGGCGGGCCTTGTCTGCGTACTGGGGGACCCACTGGGCGTAGTACGAAAAGAACCCCAGGCAGCGTTTCAGGGCTTTTGGGCAGTGCGGGAGGGGAAATTCCATGAGTGCGCGCATACGTTCGGGGTCGGGGCCTATTATCCCATTGCGTACTATGTAGCCCAGAATGGCTAGCCGGTCGGTGCTAAAAACGCACTTGTCCTCGTTGTACGTGAGGTTCAAGGCTTTGGCGGTCTGGAGGAATTTTTGGAGGTTGGCGTCGTGGTCCTGCTGATCGTGGCCGCAGATGGTTACATTGTCGAGATACGGGAACGTGGCCCGTAACCCATGTTGATCAACCATCCGGTCCATCTCCCGTTGGAAGACCGAGACCCCGTTTGTGACGCCAAAAGGGACCCGTAGGAAATGGTATAATCGCCCGTCTGCCTCGAAGGCTGTGTACTTGCGGTCACTTGGGCGGATGGGGAGCTGATGGTAGGCAGACTTGAGGTCCACGGTGGAGAAGACTTTATACTGGGCAATCCGATTGACCATGTCGGATATGCGGGGGAGAGGGTACGCATCTAGTTGTGTGTACCTGTTGATGGTCTGGCTATAGTCAATGACCATCCTTTGTTTCTCCCCTGTCTTCACTACTACCACCTGCGCTCTCCAGGGACTATTGCTGGCCTGGATTATGCCCTCCTTTAGTAGCCGCTGGACTTCGGACCGAATGAAGGTCCGGTCCTGGGCGCTGTACCATCTGCTCCTAGTGGCGACGGGTTTGCAATCCGGGGTGAGGTTCGCAAACAAGGACGGGGGTTGCACCTTGAGGGTAGCGAGGCCGCAGATAGTGAGTGGGGGTATGGGGCCGCCGAATTTAAACGTAAGGCTCTGTAGATTACATTGGAAATCTAATCCCAGCAAGGTGGGGGCACAGAGTTGGGGAAGGACGTTAAGTTTGTAGTTTTTGAACTCCCTCCCCTGCACCGTTAGGTGCACCGAGGGAGAATTCAGAATGTCCTTCCCTTGTCCCAGGCCTTCCTTCTCCCCACAGGCCTGCCCTCGATTGTACCCAAATGGTTACTTACCTGGTTTATGACTCTTTGGTTAATGGAAAACCTGATCGGCAAATGAATGGCAAACAATATACTTTTGACGGCAACTGAGAAGGAATATATAAAATCCGGTGTGATATTGCGGCCCGGACGAACTAAAAGGGGATTCTGCCGCTCGCTGTATCTGTCTGGAGGGAGACACCCCTTGGGCGGGTCCGTAAAATCCTGGCCTACATCTTTAGACACTGCAGCAAACAAATTCAAATGTCAGCCCATTGTGGTACAAACGCCAAAAATGCTGAAAATACTCAGCAGGCCTCAAGTGTCTGTGGAGAGGGCGAAGGAAAATTAATGTTGCAGGCCAATGAGGTTCCCTCTGAACTGGAGAATGTTAGAGGTGTCCAGGTTTTTTACTGTCACAAGTAGGCTTACATTAACACCGCAATGAAGTTACTGTGAAAATCCCCTCACACCCCGGCGCCCATTCGGGTACACAGAGGGAGAATTCAGAATGACCAATTCACCGAACAAGCACGTCTTTCGGGACTTGTGGGAAGAAACCGGAGCGCCCGGAGGAAACCCGCGCAGACACGGAGAGAACGTGCAGACCCCGCACAGACAGTGACCTAAGCAGGGAATCGAACCTGAGTCCCTGGTGCTGTGAAGCAACAGTGCTAACCACAGTGCTACCGTGCCGCCCAAAGTACAGAGGTAGGAAAAGGAGAGAGGAGAGGAAAAGAACAAAAGGGAAAGGAACAGGTGAGAGTAAATGAAAGAAGACGAAGGGAGTGGGACTGGGGCAAGTAAAGAAACAAAAGCGGAATTGTTTATTCACAGATGTCCTTAAAAATCCAAGTAGCTGGTTAGGAAGTCAATATCTGCAAGACAGCCTGGGACCAGGGGGGGGGGACATTATTCGAGGGTGGGGGCACTGTGGGGGGGGTGGTCCGGAGTGCGCGGGCCGGCCGAAGGAGGGCACTATTTCGCGGACCGGGTCCGCGAGCGGCCTCCGTCATGTAGCACGGCACGGCCGCTGCCAGCCACGGACCCAGCAATGCGCCGGGGCATATCGTCAGCTAGAGCCGGGTGATCCACGTTGCCGTCCGTTTAGACCCCAGCAAAATGGAGGGTCGGTAGCCGTTTTGCGCCATTTTGTCTGGCGTAAACCGATCCGACGCCGGCGTGGGGACATAGCCCCAGAATCGGAGAATCCAGCCCATGTTTGTTTCATACAACCCGGTGGGGACTCTCCTTGATCCATAAAAATGTCAAAAATTACAAACAATAATAGAAAACAGATGCATAGCAGAAGAAAAGTCACAAATTTGGACACGGGATCAAAAACAATGTCAAAGGAGGCTCCTTTTATCTTACATCCCAGAAAATGCGGGGATGAGCAGAGCAAGCAACAAGTGCAGAGAGGCGAGAAGTGCAGAGAGAGGGAGAAGTGCAGAGAGAGCGAGAAGTGCAGAGAGAGAGGGAGAAACAGGATTAACATTTGAAGTTGATGAACTTTCATCGGAACTGGAAAAAGTTGGAGCTGTGACAGGTTTCAAAGCAAGTACAGACGAGCATGTATTTACCACATTTTCTGTTTTTATACCAGTTTTGGGGCTGTTTTATTAATACAGCTGGAAGTGGTTTTTCTGGCAAAAATAAGCATTTTTTCATAAGGGTGTTCAGTTTTTCACCCGAACAAAACCCATTTTAAAATCGCTGATAATTACTTTTAAAAGAAAACTATTTTGGATCGTTTAATAGTTTCGTTGGTGTTCATTGGCAAAATAAATATTTTTTGGTGTGAGAAATATTGTGACCCGTGTGTACTGGTGTGTGTGCACCTGAGAAGGTGAGTACAGTTTGAAGACTTTCCAAACCTGCCCTGTTGGCAGAATCAATGGCCCCTAACCCCCGAGATCCGCGATGCCATGTCAATGAGTGTTCCCCAAAGTCTACCCCAGTCTTCCCCATGGAACGATTGTACAGCCACTGCCCAGCAAGTTCAAACTTCCATTGGGCAATACTCCAATTTAAATGGGAGACTTTAGATGGTTCCGACTGTCATTTCAGAATAGCAATCCAGGAAATATTAGAACAATTAAAACCATTTCTAACTCCTGGGTAAGTATAGCACTACGCGCCCCCCCCCTCCCCCCCCCCCCACCATGGGGCAACCAGACCATTCCGCATCACTCCACCTACCTTTCCGCCTACACCCATCCCCCTGACAACAATCGGGACATCCTAACTGCCGCTGCACCTCCCAGCTACCTGCCCGACTATCTGCCCGACTACTTGACCGACTACCTGCCCGGCTACCTGCCCGGCTACCTGCCCGACTACCTGCCCGACTACCTGCCCGACTACCTGACCGACTACCTGCCCGACTACCTGCTCGACTACCTGCCCGACTACTTGACCGACTATCTGCCCGACTACCTGCCCGACTACCAGCCCGATTACCTGCCCGACTACCTGACCGACTACCTGCCCGACTACCTGGCCGACTACCTGCCCGACTACCTGCCCGACTATCTGCCCGACTACCTGCCCGACTACCTGCCCGACTACTTGCCCGATTACCTGCCCGACTACCTGCCCGACTACCTGCCCGACTACCTGCCCGACTATCTGCCCGACTACCTGCCCGACTACCTGCCCGAGTACCGGCCCGACTACCTGCCCCACTACCTGCCCCACTACCTGCCCGATTACCTGACCGACTACCTGCCCGACTACCTGCCCGACTACCTGCCCAACTACCTGCCCCACTACCTCCCCGACTACCTGCCCGACTACCTGACCGACTATCTGCCCGACTACCTGCCCTACTACCTGCCCGACTACCTGCCCGACTACCTGCCCGACTACCTGCCCCACTACCTGACCGACTATCTGCCCGACTACCTGCCCGACTACCTGCCCGACTGTCTGCCCTACTACCTGCCCGACTACCTGCCCGACTACCTGCCCGATTACCTGCCCGACTACCTGCCCGACTACCTGCCCGAGTACCTGCCCGAGTACCTGTCCGACTACCTGCCCGACTACCTGACCGACTACCTGCCCGACTACCTGACCGACTACCTGCCCGACTACCTGCCCGACTACCTGCCTGACTACCTGACCGACTACCTGCCCGACTCCCTGCCCGACTACCTGACCGACTACCTGCCCGACTCCCTGCCCGACTACCTGCCCGACTACCTGCCCGACTACCTGACCGACTACCTGCCCGACTACCTGCCCGACAACCTGCCCGACTACCTGACCGACCACCTGCCCGACTACCTGACCGACTACCTGCCCGACTACCTGCCCGACTAACTGCCCGACTACCTGACCGACTACCTGCCCGACTACCTGCCCGACTAACTGCCCGACTACCTGACCGACTACCTGCCCGACTACCTGCCCGACTACCTGCCCCACTACCTGCCCCACTACCTGCCCCACTATCTGCCCGACTACCTGCCCGACTACCTGCCCGACTACCTGCCCGGCTACCTGCCCGACTACCTGACCGACTACCTGACCGACTGCCTGACCGACTACCTGCCCGATTCCCTGCCCGACTACCTGCCCGATTCCCTGCCCGACTACCTGACCGACTACCTGCCCGACTACCTGCCCGACTACCTGCCCGACTGTCTGCCCGACTACCTGCCCGACTACCTGCCCGACTATCTGCCTGACTATCTGTTCGACTACCTGCCCCACTACCTGCCCGACTACCTGCCCGACTACCAGCCTGACTACCTGCCCGACTACCTGGCCGACTACCTGCCCGACTACCTGCCCGACTACCTGACCGACTACCTGCCCGACTACCTGGCCGACGACCTGCCCGACTACCTGCCCGACTACCTGCCCGACTATCTGCCCGACTACCCGACCGACTACCTGCCCAACTACCTGCCCGACTACCTGACCGACTATCTGCCCGACTACCTGCCCGACTATCTGCCCGACTACCCGACCGACTACCTGCCCGACTACCTGCCTGACTACCTGGCCGACTACCTGCCCGACTACCTGACCGACTACCTGACCGACTACCTGCCCCACTATCTGCCCGACTACCTGCCCAACTATCTGCCCGACTACCTGCCTGACTACCTGGCCGACTACCTGCCCGACTACCTGACCGACTATCTGCCCGACTACCTGCCCGACTACCTGCCCGACTACCTGCCCGACTACCTGCCCGACTACCTGACCGACTATCTGCCCGACTACCTGCCCGACTACCTGGCCGACTACCTGACCGACTATCTGCCCGACTATCTGCCCGACTACCTGCCCGACTACCTGCCCGACTACCTGACCGACTATCTGCCCGACTACCTGCCCGACTACCTGCCCGACTACCTGCCCGACTATCTGCCCGACTACCTGACCGACTACCTGACCGACTCCCTGCCCGACTACCTGCCCGACTACCAGCCCGATTCCCTGCCCGACTACCTGCCCGACTACCTGCCCGACTACCTGCCCGAATAACTGACCGACTACCTGCCCGACTACCTGCCCGACTACCTGCTCTACTACCTGCCCGACTACCTGCCCGACTACCTGCCCTACTACCTGCCCGACTACCTGCCCGACTACCTGCCCGAGTACCTGCCCGACTACCTGACCGACTATCTGCCCGACTACCTGCCCGACTACCTGCCCGACTACCTGCCCGACTACCTGCCCGACTATCTGCCCGACTACCTGCCCGACTACCTGACCGACTACCTGCCCGACTACCTGCCCGACTACCTGCCCGACTACCTGCCCGGCTACCTGCCCGACTACCTGCCCGACTATCTGCCCGACTACCTGCCCGACTACCTGCCCAACTACCTGACCGACTATCTGCCCGACTACCTGCCCGACTACCTGCCCAACTACCTGACCGACTATCTGCCCGACTACCTGCCCGACTACCTAACCGACTATCTGCCCGACTCCCTGCCCGACTACCTGCCCGACTACCTGGCCGACCACCTGCCCGAGTACCTGCCCGACTACCTGCCCGACTACCTGCCCGACTCCCTGCCCGACTACCTGCCCGACTATCTGCCCGACTAACTGCCCGACTACCTGCCTGACTACCTGCCCGACTACCTGCCCGACTACCTGCCCGACTACCTGCCCGAGTACCTGCCCGACTACGTGCCCGACTACCTGCCTGACTACCTGCCCGACTACCTGCCCGACTACTTGCCTGACTACCTGCCCGACTACCTGCCCGACTACCTGACCGACTACCTGCCCGACTACCTGACCGTCTACCTGACCGACTACCTGCCCGACTACCTGCCCGACTATCTGCCCGACTACCTGACTGACTACCTGCCCGACTCCCTGCCCGACTACCTGACCGACTACCTGCCCGACTACCTGACCGACTCCCTGCCCGACTACCTGACTGACTACCTGCCCGACTCCCTGCCCGACTACCTGACCGACTACCTGACCGACTATCTGCCCGACTATCTGCCTGACTACCTGCTCGACTACCTGCCCGACTACCTGCCCGACTACCTGCCCGACTACCTGCCCGACTACCTGCCCGACTACCTGCCCGACTACCTGCCCGACTACCTGCCCGACTACCTGCCCGACTATCTGCCCGACTACCTGCCCGACTACCTGCCCGACTACCTGCCCGACTATCTGCCCGACTACCTGCCCGACTACCTGCCCGACTACCTGCCCGAGTACCTGCCCGACTACCTGCCCGATTACCTGCCCGACTACCTGCCCGACTACCTGACCGACTACCTGCCCGACTACCTGCCCGACTACCTGGCCGACTACCTGCCCGACTACCTGCCCGACTACCTGGCCGACTACCTGCCCGACTACCTGCCCGACTACCTGCCCGACTACCTGACCGACTACCTGCCCGACTACCTGGCCGACTACCTGCCCGACTAGCTGCCCGACTAGCTGCCCGATTACCTGCCCGACTACCTGCCCGACTACCTGCCCGACTATCTGCCCGACTACCTGCCCGACTTACTGACCGTCTACCTGCCCGACTACCTGCCCGACTATCTGCCCGACTACCTGCCCGACTTACTGACCGTCTACCTGCCCGACTACCTGACCGACTACCTGCCCGACTACCTGGCCGACTACCTGACCGACTACCTGCCCGACTACCTGCCCGACTATCTGCCCGACTACCTGACCGACTACCTGCCCGACTACCTGCCCGACTATCTGCCCGACTACCTGCCCGACTACCTGCCCCACTACCTGACCGACTATCTGCCCGACTACCTGCCCGACTACCTGCCCGACTACCTGCCCGACTATCTGCCCGACTATCTGCCCGACTACCTGCCCGACTACCTGCCCGACTACCTGCCCGACTACCTGCCCGAGTACCTGCCCGACTACCTGCCCGACTACCTGCCCGACTACCTGCCCGACTACCTGACCGACTATCTGCCCGACTATCTGCCCGACTACCTGCCCGACTACCTGCCCGACTACCTGCCCGACTACCTGCCCGACCCTCCGAGTAGCCTCCTGAACTCCAGAATGCACTCCATCCCCCCCGACTACCCTCAGGTGCCATAGTAGAGGGCACATGGCTTTCCTTCCCCTGATCTGCTGCATTCGAGTGACGTCCTCGGGAACCCATTGCACTGTACTATCCTCACTGAGGCTGAGAATGAAGGACAGGCAAGAATGGTGCAGATCCCGACTCAGGAAAGTAAAAAGGTGAGGAGTGGGAATCTGACTTCGCTTTGCCACTCCATAGAAGTTAAGGCCCATCATTTTCCTTCTGGGATGTGATTCCGGGCGTGAAAGATCGCACAAAACAAGAGTGTGATTTTGGGCATAAATCACCTCATATTTAAAATTCCCTGATTATCATAGAATTTATCATAGAATTTACAGTGCAGAAGGAGGCCATTCGGCCCATCGAGTCTGCACCGGCTCTTGGAAAGAGCTCCCTACCCAAGGTCAACACCTCCCCCCTATCCCCATAACCCAGTAACCCCACCCAACACTACGGGCAATTTATCATGGCCATCCACCTAACCTCCACATCTTTGGACTGTGGGAGGAAACCGGAGCACCCGGAGGAAACCCACGCACACACGGGGAGAACGTGCAGACTCCGCACAGACAGTGACCCAAGCCGAAATCGAACCTGGGACCCCGGAGCTGTGAAGCAATTGTGCTATCCACAATGCTACCGTGCTGATCTTTTTTACTGTTCTGGGCAATTCCACTGTTGCGAACAAAGAGACGTGATGGCATAATAACCCCTTCATTTTCTCATATCTTGACAAATCACTTTCAGATATATTTTTGAGGAGGTGTATTTTTACCCTTTTGAGTGCTCAGATGTCAAAGAATAGACACAAACATGGTTTCTTATAAGTTTAAGTGAAAAGAAGGGATAAAAACGTTGACCGTCACAACACCTGAAATGTAAGCACAATAAAACACCCATTCCCCAAACACATACACAAACACACAAGGAAACATGATTTCTACAGATTTGACACACACTTAGATTACCAACAAAGTAACAAGAAACAGGCCATTTATTTTGAACCAGTCCTTGAAGATGGAGGTTGAGAAGTGTTGTAGGCCTGAAGGATCCTCCCTTGGTTCCAGGGAGACAAATGGAGGTTGGGAGGTTTCTGGCTTTTCTATATGAAATTGTGGGCAAACTTGTGTAGTGAAAAAATATGATCCTTTAGGTGAAGCTAATTTTTGCTGCCCAAGATGACTGTAGTTTAGAGATAGCATTCCTTTCTTCCATGCTGGGTATAACCTTCCTCTGCTGCTGGTCCAAGGCTGTCTAGCAGATATTGACTTCCTAACCAGCTACTTGCAGTCATGTGATGACAGTATGGAGACATCCTATTGTCCACACAATGGGTCGGAGCTGATATGATTGATACACAATGGGGGGGATGATTGGAATCCCATCAACATTCCAGATATGATGAATTCACCGAAAGACTTCATAGAATTTACAGTGCAGAAGGAGGCCATTCGGCCCATCGAGTCTGCACCTGCTCTTGGAAAGAGCACCCTACCCAAGGTCAACACCGCCACCCTATCCCTATAACCCAGTAACCCCACCCAACACTAAGGGCAATTGTGGACACTAAGGGCAATTTATCATGGCCAATCCACCTAACGTGCACATCTTTGGACTGTGGGAGGAAACCGGAGCACCTGGAGGAAACCCACGCACACACGGGGAGGATGTGCAGACTCCGCACAGACAGTGACCCAAGCCGGAATCGAACCTGGGACCCTGGAGCTGTGAAGCAATTGTGCTATCCACAATGCTACCGTGCTGCCTCTGGCTGCAGTCTTCCTTGGACATCGTACATTCATGAGGTCGGCAGGTCTAGCAGCCATTTTCCTTTAAGTCTCTTCCATTGAAATGGTGAGGTACAGTCAACTGGCACCTGGGAAAACACATTTGCATTTTTTTAAGGCACTTTCAAGACATAGTGGGTGGAATTTTCCTTTATGTTGGCAATGTGCCGTTTTGGGCCAGAGAAGCGGAGAGTAGCTCGCAGCCTGTGTCGGCTTGGTACCTTGCCATATTTTTAGACCCTAAGGAAAATAAATGTTTGCATGAGCTTCACGCCACTCCCATGGCGCGCTGACTCTGTTACTCCTGCCCTGGTATCACTTGAGCTCTTCAATCAGTGGTGGGGGTGGGGGTTCCATTTAAACACCTCCCCAGCACTGCCCAGTGCCTACTCCAAGGCTAGTCGTCAAATGATTTTGTGTCTGGGGCCTCCGGGGATGTTGTAAGTCTGGGGTCTGCATACAGTAAGCAAGATGACCTTTTGGTTCTTTTCCTCCGTGATCTCCTTAGCAGTGAAGAAGTACCGAAGACTCTTGACGTACTGGCTGCAGTCTTCAGGCCCCTGGTCAAACGGATCGAGTTATCGTAGCAACGGGAAGATTTCTCACTCGCTGTTTTTGCCGACCTCGGCTTTTCCGTCTCTTGGAGGTTTCCTCTCTCCCATGACTTTCGAAGCTTGCGTCGTCTGATTTACCCTCGTCGCCAATGTAATATCACCCGATCCCGGTGTCTATGTGTAATACGTTCACGGAGGCACAACTCCCTTGACCAGAATTCCCTTTATTAACAAAACCAACAGCCTTACAACCAGGTGCATTCAGCTTGCTGTCTACACTGGGAGTACAGAGGATCTGACACTCCCTGTTATATACAGAGAAAGGGGTTCCCTGATTGGGCCACGAATCAGAGAATTCGGCGGGATTCTCTGTGAACCGACGGGATGGGCAACTTCAGCGCAAAGGAGCGGCATGAACCACTCCGGCGTTGGGCCGTCCCGAAGGTGTGGAATCCTCCGCACTTTCAGGGGCTAGGCTGGCGCCGGAGAGGATTGTGGCAGGCCAACTGGTGTCGAAGGGCCTCCGCCGGCTGGAGCGAATTGGCGCATGCGCGGGAGCACCAGCATGTGCTGGCGTCATCCCAGCACATGCGCAGGGGGGTTCACCTCCGCGTCGGCCATCGCGGACTGTTACAGCGGCTGACGCGAAAGAATCGAGCGCCCCCACGGCACAGGCCCGCCCGTGGGTCGGTGGGCTCTGATCGCGGGCCAGGCCACCGCGGGGGCACCCATCGCGGGCCAGATACCCCCGCGCCCCCCCCCCCAAGGACCCCGGAGGCCGCCCACGGAGCCAGGCCCCGCCGGTAAGTAATTTACGCCGGCGGGACCGGCCGTAAAATGGGCGGCCACTCGGCCCATCGCGGGCCGGAGAATCGCTGGGGGGGGCCGCTGCCAGCGGCCGCCGACTGGCGCGGCGCGATTTCCGCCCCCGCCAAATCCCCGGCGCCGGAGGATTCGGCAGCCGGCGGGGGCGGGATTCACGCCGCCCCCGGCGATTCTCCGACCCGGCGGCGGGTCGGGGAATCCCGCCACTCGTATTCTAATTGGCCAATCTCAAAGGTCTGGCCTAAGTCATTACACTATGTATTTACATTGTGTTCCGTGTGTTGCCCTATTATGTATTTTGTTTTCTTTTCTTTTCATGTACTAATGATCTGTTTGAGCTGCGCGCAGAAAAATACTTTTCACTGTATCTCGGTACACGTGACAATAAACAAATCCAATCCAATCCAAGTAATAGTGTGAACTATCACGGAGGAGGCTTCTGGTATAACTGAGAGGTTGATTGGAAACATCAATGAGGTTTAACTATATACAGCAACAGATGTGCATCATATAGGTCTTTACTCCTTGACTCCCGGGTCCACACTTGTTAGGTCCCTGCTCCCAAGGCCCATGCTTTTTCCCCATTGATTGGGGTTTGCACTTTCCCATGAGATAAGTACTGTGCAGGTCACATGTCCCGTGAAAGGTCGCCCCTAATACACGGGGTAAGTATGAGGTAAATGTGAACGAACAGATGAAGTATGGTCGGTCACACCACACTGCACAATAAGTGACAGATGTGGCCAAACCCAATTCCATGGATTTCTTAATAACCCACACAGATGTTTGTCACATTGTGAGTTGATGAATCTCACTGAAACTTCCTCCCTCTCAGAAGGATCTCCAATCTCCGCCTTTGAGGATCACACTTTGCAATTCCATCCAAACGTTGCTTCCGCTCGGATGGCTTCAATAAATACCCACCTCACGAGGTTTCAATCACGCCTTCTGAGATTCCTTCCTCCTTGATCTCCGAGTGAACCCAAGCTTTATCTTCCAAGGAAGATTTCACGATCTACGACCACCAGAACAGCACCGCTCGAGAGGGTTTACCCTTGCGCCAACGACCCACAGCACGGAATTACGAATCTTTGGCTGCCTCCTCAGACCCTCAAGGCTGCTCTCGTGCCCACTTTGCTTAATGTTTACTCCCTGCAGCTTTTTCTTGCCTTTGGGACCGATTACTCTGCTTTTTCCTTTAGCTGCACTGAACAGGGCCTACTCCTGTCCCCTGTCTTCATCCCTGACATGGGACTACCTTTTTTGGACACCTCTCCCTGGTTTTGGGCCTTCTCCCTGTCCCCCTCCTGTGCCCTCTTCCCTGAGACACCTGCAAGATAATGACACCCCGTGTCAGGTCGTTTGACCTGCTGTGCTGTTCATTTCTTTCTGTGCAGGTGTGCAAGGCCAGTTCCCAACTTAAAGAATGTAAAAGACCCTGAACTGCGCCAGTTCCTGGCCGACACAGGCCCAGGGTATCTGAGGCTCCTCGGCAACTGGATTCCTGACCTCCAACTGGTACGTACAGGTTTCTTCACAAAAGCCTGCAACAAATCACCCCCTAACCTTCTAAATTCCAGAGAATGCAATGGTTTGTTTAATTTCTCCTCGTAAGTTAACTCTTGGTGTTCCGGTATCATTCAGGTGAATGTACCCTGCACTCCTTCCAAGACCAACATATCCTTCCTCAGGTGTGGTTCCCAGAGCTGTACAGAGTTCTGCAGGTGTTACCCAGCCACAAGGATGGGCTAGTGGAGAGTGACATCTAACAGTGAGGCGGAGCGTTTTAGTGTGGTCGTCACCACTGATGTATATATTAGGTGCTTTGAGGTAAGGCCCTGTACTACAGGTATGGGGGTAGTTCCCTGCCTGCTGGTTCCGCCCAGTAGGCGGAGTATAAATATGTGTGCTCCTCGTACAGCAGCCATTTCGCCAGCTGCTGTAGGAAGCCACACATCTTAGTGTAATAAAGCCTCGATTGCATCCAACTCTCGTCTTTGTGTAATTAATCGTGCATCGATTTATGACACTAAAGTTTACCTCCGCATCAAGCCGGATCGCCTGCAGCTGGATCGCAATCAGGCAACGCCAAAAAGGACATTGAACATTGGCCAGCCTGTTTCGAAGCTTACATCAGGTCTGCACCAGACCCAATTCCGGAAGCTCAGACGATTCAGATCCTCTACACGTGGCTGAGCTCAAACATCTTTCCACTTATCCAGGTGGCGCCGACCTACGAAGACGCCATGGCGCTACTGAAGGAAAGCTACGCTCAGCAGACTAACACGCTCTACACCAGACACGTCCTCTCCACTCGTAGTCAACTTCCTGGTGAAGTAGTCACTACTGATGTATATATTCGGTGCTTTGTGGTAAGGCCCTGTACTGCAGGTACGGGGGTAGTTCCTGATGCTCGAACAATAACTCCTGAGATGCGATTGGAGACAATTGAAGGCTTTATTGCACTAGATGTTTCCCCCAGCTGGCAGGTACAGAATGCAGCTGCTGGGGAGGCACAGGCTCTTATACTCCGCCTTACTGGGCGGAACCAGCAGACAGGCTTCACCAATGAAAATAGCAGTCTCAGGTACCTCCCACACCACTTGTCTTACAGCATTATTCAGGGTACCGTAATACCCCTAATACCGACTACCACATTCACCCCCTATTACAATAGAGTCCGGCGGGGGGGTGGTCTTGTGTTGTACAGTGGTAGAGGTGTAGGTTATGGTGGTACCCGGTATACATTAGCACAGTGTTTTGCCTCGTTACATGTTGCAACTACTTACAATAATTATTTACAGTCAGAGTGAAGCAATTAGTCGATCGGGGACCTGGGCGTCCTCTGCGATCGTCGTAGCTTCGGCGGTGATGCAGGCGCCGGCTCGGGCATCCGTGGCTCCGGGAGCGTGGCTTCAGCTTCAGCAGCTTCATCACCCCCAGATGGGACCAGTGGAAGGACCGATCCACCTGGGAAGGGGGCGGCTGTGGGGGGTGCCGGTGGGAGGGAGGATGGGGTCGGTAGTGGAGGTGTGGGTCGGGATCCAGCGGGCACCAGGTCCCGTAGGGAGACCGTATCCTGTCGGCCGTCGGGGTACGCCACGTAGGCGTATTGAGGGTTAGCGTGCAGGAGGTGGACCCTCTCGACCAATGGGTCCGACTTGTGCGCCCGCACGTGTTTGCGGAGCAGGATGGTTCCAGGAGCTGCCAGCCAGGTTGGGAGTGAGGTCCCGGAGGAGGATTTCCTAGGGAAGACAAGGAGACGTTTGTGAGGGGTTTGGTTGGTCGTGGTACACAGTAGTGATTGGATGGAGTGGAGAGCATCCGGGAGGACCTCCTGCCAGCGGGAGACTGGGAGATTCATGGACCGTAGGGCCAGTAGGGCGGTCTTCCAGACCGTTCCGTTCTCCCGCTCCACCTGCCCGTTTCCCCGGGGGTTGTAACTGGTCGTCCTGCCTGAGGCGATGCCCTTGCTGAGCAGGAATTGACGCAGTTCGTAGCTCATAAAGGAGGACCCCCTATCACTATGTATGTAGGCAGGGAAACCAAACAGCGTAAAGATACTGTGGAGGGCTTTTATGACGGTGGCTGCGGTCATGTCGGGGCAGGGAATGGCGAATGGGAACCGGGAGTACTCGTCAATCACATTCAGGAAGTACGTGTTGCGGTCGGTGGAGGGGTGGGGCCCTTTGAAGTCCACACTGAGACGTTCAAAGGGACGGGAAGCCTTTATCAGGTGCGCTTTCTCTGGCCTGTAGAAGTGCGGCTTGCACTCCGCGCAGATTTGGCAATTCCTGGTGGCGGTCCTGACCGCCTCGATGGAGTAGGGCGGGTTTAGGGTCTGAATGAAATGGAAGAATCGAGTGACCCCTGGGTGGCAGAGGTCCTCGTGGAGGGCCCGGAGGCGGTCCACTTGTGCGTTGGCACATGTGCCACGGGATAGGGCATCAGGAGGCTCGTTTAGCTTCCCGGGACGATACAAGATCTCATACTTGTAGGTGGAGAGCTCGATCCTCCACCGTAAGATCTTATCATTCTTAATCTTGCCCCGCTGTGCATTATCGAACATGAAAGCAACCGACCGTTGCTCAGTGAGGAGAGTGAATCTCCTGCCAGCCAGGTAATGCCTCCAGTGCCGCACAGCTCCTACTATGGCCTGGGCCTCCTTTTCAACTGAGGAATGGCAGATTTCTGAAGCATGGAGGGTGCGTGAGAAGAAGGCCATGGGTCTGCCCACTTGGTTGAGGGTAGCCGCCAGGGCTACGTCGGATTTGTCGCTCTCGGCTTGGAAGGGGAGGGATTCGTCGATTACGTGCATCCTGGCCTTTGCGATGTCCTCTTTGATGCTGCTGAAGGCCTGGCGGGCCACTGCCGACAGGGGGAAGTCTGAGGATTGAATTAGTGGGCGGGCCTTGTCCGCATAGTTGTGGCCCACTGGGCATAATATGAAAAAAATCCCAGGCATCGTTTCAGGGCCTTGGAGCAGTGGGGGCGGGGGAACTCCATGAGGGCCGCATGCGTTCGGGATCTGGGCCTATAACTCCATCATGCACTACGCAGCCAAGGATGGCTAGACGGTTGGTGCTGAACACGCATTTGTCCTGGTTATATGTTAGATTAAGGATTTTTGCGGAATGGAGAAATTTCCAGTGGTTGGTATCGTGGTTCTGCTGGTCGTGGCCTCAGATGGTGACGTTATCGAGGTACGGAAACGTGGCCCGCAAACCGTACCGGTCAACCATTCGGTCCACCTTCCGTTGGAAGACGGAGACTCCATTTGTGACACCGACGGGAACCCTTAGGAAGTGATAGAGCCGCCCATCTGCTTCGAATGCAATGTATTTGCGGTCGCTCGGGTGGATGGGGAGCTGGTGGTAGGCGGATTTTAGATCCACCGTGGAAAAGAACTTGTATTGTGCAATCTGATTGACCAGATCAGATATGCGGGGGAGAGGTTACGAATCGAGCTGCGTATACCTGTTGATGGTCTGACTATAATCGATGACCACCCGATGCTTCTCCCCGGTCTTTACAACCACTACGTGAGCTCTCCAGGGACTGTTGTTAGCCTCAATAATACCTTCCTTCAGTAACCGCTGGACCTCCGACCTAATGAAGGTCTGGTCCTGGGCACTGTACCGTCTGTTCCTAGTGGCTTTGCAATCCGGGGTGAGGTTCGTAAAAAGGGAAGGCGGATCGACTTTGAGGGTCGTGAGGCTGCAGACAGTGAGGGGGGGGGGGGGGGGTATGGGGCCGCCAAATTTAAAAGTTAAGCTCCGGAGGTTACATTGGAAATCTAACCCTAGGAGCGTGGCAGCACAGAGGTGAGGAAGACGTAGAGCCAGTAATTTTTAAACTCCCTTCCCTGGACCGTGAGGTTCGCTATGCAGAACCCTTTGATCTCTACCGAGTGAGACCCAGTGGCCAGGGAGATTTTTTGGTTGACTGGGTGGATAGCAAGAGAACAGCGCCTTACAGTATTGGGGTGTATGAAGCTCTCTGTGCTCCCGGAGTCGATGTTTTATGCCCATTGATGAGCACGGTCGTCGTAGCAGTCGAGAGTGTTCGGGCCCGAGACTGGTCCAGGGTCACCGAGGCAAGTCGTGGCAAAATTTGGATGTTTTCCTCGGGCGGTGTTTGGTCATCCGAGCCGGGGTCCTGAGAGTCCAGCCAAGATTGCGGTGCCCACTGGTCGCACAAGGCTGGAGGTGTACAAGATGGCGGCGCCCAGCCGTCGCATGTAGTTCCCGGGGGACAAGATGGCAGCGCCCGGAGGCCGCACGTGGCTCGTGAAGAGGGTTGTGGTGGCGGTCCCGGTTTGCTCCCGGAGACCGCGGCAACCGCCCAGGCCTGGCATACTGCCACAAAATGGCCCTTTTTGCCGCACCCTTTGCAGATGGATGAGCAGGCCGGACAGCGCTGCCAGGGGTGCTTGGCTTGCCCGCAAAAATAGCAGCGGGGCCCCCCGGGGTTGCCTGGAAGTCTCGCAGCACAAGCTTGTGGGGGGATGGGGGGATGCATCGGTGTCTGCCGCGGGGGGGGGGGTTCCACGCTGCCCAAGGTGCTGCCGCGTGGTCAGGGACGTAAGCGCGGGCGCTTCGGGAGGCCACATCCAGGGAGCTAGCAAGGGCCCATGCCTCCTTGAGGCCTAATGTCTCTTTTGCCAGCAATCGCTGGCGGATTTGGGAGGACAGCATACCTGTGACGAAAGCGTCCCGGATCAAATGTTCTGTGTGGTCGCTGGCCAAAACTGGTCGGCAGTCACAGTTCCTCCCTAACACCAGGAGCGCACGGTAGAACTCCTCCAGCGATTCCCCGGGGATTTGTCGCCTCGTCGCGAGCAGATGTCGAGCGTAGGCCTGGTTTACAGGGCGAATATAGTGTCATTTCAGCAGGGTCATTCCTGCCTCGAAATTGTCCGCATCCTCAATGAGGGTGTAGATCTCTGGGCTCACCCTCGAGTGGAGAACTTGCAGTTTCTGGTCCTCTGTAGGTTCAGTCGTGGCCGTCCTGAGGTACCCTTTGAAGCACGCCAGCCAGTGTTTGAAGGTTGCCGCTGAGTTTGCTGCGTGGGGGCTGAGTTGCAGACAGTCTGGCTTGCTTCGGAGCTCCATTCTTTAAAATCTAGTGCAATAAATTGATGCTCGATCAATAACTCCTGAGACGAGATTGCAGACAATTGAAGGCTTTATTGCACTAGATGTTTCCCCCAGCAGCGCAGGTACAGAATGCAGCTGCTGGGGAGACACAGGCTCTTATACTCTGCCTCACTGGGTGGAACCAGCAGGCAGGCTTCACCAAAGAAAATAGCAGTCTCAGGTACCTCCTACACCAATGGTCTTACAGCATTATTCAGGGTACCGTAATACCCCTAATGCCGACTATCACAGTTCCCTGCCTGCGGCTCCGCCCAGTAGGCGGAGTATAAATATGTGTGCTCCTCGTACAGCAGCCATTTCGCCAGCTGCTGTAGCAGGCCACACATCTTAGTGTAATAAAGTTTTGATTGCATCCAACTCTCATCTTTGTGTAATTGATCGTGCATCATTTAGTAGCAGGAATAAACAGGTCACTTCATCCTTGGGGGGGGGGGGGGGGGTATGTAACTAAATGAAGTGTAGGAGAAAAGGATTGCAGATACATAAATTGCTCAAATTATCAATGCAAGGAGTAAAGATTTAAAAAAACACTGGGGTTCATTTCGAGAGGAAGAGGAGTCGAATCCAGGGTTGCAATTTAAGATTTAACTGGAACCCACACTTGGAATGCTTTGCACAATTCTGGTCTGTACCCAACAGGAAGAATATCTAAACGCTGGAAAAATGTTGCGTCTGGAACTTGAAGACTTTTATCATAGTAATTAATGTGAAGGGCCTGCCTCTTTCTGTTTAAAATCTCCCGTGAATCATTTGTCTCCATTAGGTTTATATGAATCAGGTCCTGGCAATAATACTCTCTTTCCTGGCTGCATAAAAATTAATGAGCTCGAGAAGAATCTGTGCAATTCAAAGTCTTAGTCCCTTTATGATTCAAGCAACCTTGAGCACAAATATTTTCCCTTTGAGACAAGGAGAGGTGATTTTGGCATGGGATAACAGATTAGCATTGACTTTGATGGAAACTTAGATAATGAGAGAGGTAAAATAAGCTGCTGACTCGCTATTACATCTCTCAGTTATTACGATCCCCGCAGAGGCCGATAACTTTAAAGAGAAATTCAAACTTCCACGTAATATCTGAAAGAATGACACATCAAGCTTTCAAATTTTAAAACTTTTACTGTCACAAAGCACGGTAGCACAGTGGTTAGGACAGTTGCTTCACAGCTCCAGGGTCCCAGGTTCGATTCCCGGCTTGGGTCACTGTCTGTGCGGAGTCTGTACATTCTCCCCGTGTGTGTGGGTTTCCTCCGGGTGCTCTGGTTTCCTCCCACGAGTCCAAAGACGTGGATGTTGAAAATGTATACAGGAGAACATATTAAGTCAATATGTAGAGGGTCCAGGGAACCACAGACCAGTGAGTCTCATTTCAGTGGTCGGGAAACTATTGGAGAAAATTTTGAAGGAGAGTCTATCTCCACTTGAGGTTAGATCAGGAATAGTCAGCATAGCTTTGTCAGAGGGAGCTCATGCCTAACAAATTTGATTTAATCTTTTGAGCATGAACCAGGTGTACAGATGAGGGTCATGCTGGTTTAGCTCACTGGGCTAAATCGCTGGCTTTTAAAGCAGACCAAGGCAGGCCAGCAGCACAGTTCAACTCCCGTACCAGCCTCCGTGAACACGTGCTGGAATGTGGCGACTAGGGGCTTTTCACAGTAACTTCATTTGAAGCCTACTCGTGACAATAAGCGATTTTCATTTCATTTCATTCATTTCATTTCATGTAGTTTATATGGATTTTAGCAAAGCCTTTGACAAGGACCCACACAGGAGACTTATAAAGAAGGCAAATGCACATGGGATACAGGGGAGCTTGATAAGATGGATTAAAAATTGGCTTAGTTTTGGGAGACAAATGACAGACGGCTACTTTAGTGACTGGAAGCCAGTGTATAGTGGTGTACTACAGGGATCTGTGCTGGGCCCCCGATCATTTTTCATTCATATAAGCAACATAGATGACTATGTGGGGGGTAGGGTCAGTAAGTTTGAGGATGACACAAAGATTGGCCGGGTGTTTAACAGTGAGGTTGAGTGTCTTGGGTTACATGAAGATATAGACGGGATGGTCAACTGGGCAGATAAGTGGTGGTTGGAATTTAACCCTGAAAAATGTGAGGTGATGCACTTTGGGAGGAGAAATTAATTGACAATGAAGTATTCAATGAATGACACTACACTGGGAAGTTCCGAAGAACAAAGGGACCTTGGGGTTAGTCCATAGATCTCTGAAGGCAGAAGGGCAGGTTAATCTGGTGGTGAAAAAGGCACATGGGACACTTGCCTTTATCAATCAAGGGCATAGACTACAAAAGCAGGGAGGTCATCATGGAATTGTATGGAACGTTGGTGAGGCCACAGCTGGAGTACTGTGTGCGATTCTGGTCGCCGCATTATAGGAAGGATGTGATTGCACTGGAGGGGGTGCAGAGAAGATTCACCGAATGTTGCCTGGGATGCAACATTTAACCCAAAGATACAGTCCCCAAAACTTTATAAACCTCACAATTATGAGGCTTTGGCAACCTCACACAGCGCTGACTCAGTCCTATTACCACAGGATGCACTTCTGAAGTTTTTCAAAGTGTTCAGTCCCCTAGAGAAATGTCTCTTTATTATTTCCAAACAGATGCGTCAGTTGGTTAAAACGTCACTGAGATAAACACGCGCATTCTTTTCTTATCCTCCAGCGATGAATGTTCAAAAAGAAAATAGGAAACCTGTTTTCTTTGTGATTAATAACTGTGTTGAACACAGTCAAAAGAACAATCACGCTTCACGATAGCATAGTGCAGCTGTTTTTATGTTTATTTAGGGCCCGTGAGGGGGAGGCTTTTGTCAGTCCCTTTTTTGTGCATATTAGTCTATCAACTCTTGGCTCTGCAGCTTTGAGGCTCTAAGGGTTGTCTGGATGAAGGGGCTGGAGTAACACGCGGGCAAACGTTCCTTTTTATAATTCATTTGTGGGAAGTGGGCATTGCTGGCAAGCATTCACTACCCGTGCCCATGCAACAGAGCGGCTGGCTGGGCCAGTTCGAGTTAAGATTCAACCACGTTGTTATGAGCCTGGAGTCACGTGAAGGCCGACTGGCTAAGGACGACAGATTGTGCCATTCAATCCTCCACACCTCCATTTTCTAAATTCCAGATTTATTTCACTAATTGAATTGAAATTCCCCCTCCCCTGCGGTGGAATTTGAACCGGCGTCTCTAATTAGTTAGTCCGGCTCTCTGGATTACTGAACCCTTCACATAACCATTACCACACCACCCCGGGTGTTCTGAGGAACAAGCATGAAGATCAGATGGGGGGAGGGTGCGAGGTGCCAGCCAGTGGATTGCGGGGCGGGGGTTTGGGAACTTGAGCGGTGGCAGGCGGAACTGATGCCAGGAGAGAGGTGGTAACTTACCCCTGCAGCTCTCTGGATATTGTTTGTCTTCTTCCGACATTGGATGGCAGCCGTGCTGCCCGCACTGGTAACCGTTGCGGGGATGAAAATGGCGGCACCCACGTGCCGCACGTGGGGGGTGCAGGAACAATGGGCCTGGTTACAGCGGCGATCGACTGGGCCTGGCACACCGCAGCGAAGTGTCCCTTATTCCCGCAGGCCTTGAAGATTGCGCTCTGCGCCGGGCAGCGCTGCCGGGGGTGCTTTGTCTGCCCACAGAAATAGCACTTGGGCCCCTCGGGGTTGGCTGGCTGCCGTGCGGCACAGGTTTGGGGCTGGCTGGGGGCGGTCGCTGGTGGGGTCCACGATGCCCAGGAGGGGGACGCCGTGCGGTCGGGGGCATACGCTTGTACATTACGGGAGGCTACCGTTAGTGAGGTCGCGAGTTTCTTGGTCGCTGCAAGGTGAAGCGTACCCACTTCTAAGAGGCGCTGGTGGATGTACGCTGACCCTATGCTCGTAACGAAAGCGTCCCTGATTAGGAGTTTGGTATATTCAACGTCCGAAACTGCCTGGCAATCACAGTTCCTTGCCAGGACGTGCAGGGCACGCCAGAAATCTTCCAGTGACTCACCGGGAGTTGTTGCCACGTGGACAGGAGGTGCCTGGCATAGAGTTTGTTGATTGGCCGGGTGTAGTTCTCTTTCAGAAGCGCCATGGCCTCAGTGTAGTTGGGCGCTACCCGGATAAGGGGAAAAATATCGGAGCTCAACCGTGTGTACAGGATCTGGAGTATCTGTGCTTCTGAGGGGTGTTCTGTCGCTGATCTGATGTGGGCTTCAAAGCAAGCTAGCCAGTGGTCGAAGGCCGACGTGGTGTTGTCTGCTTGAGGGTGCAGCTGCAGCTGATCTGGCTTGATGCGTAGGTCCATCGCTGTAAAATCTCTGCTCAATACATTGATGCACTATTAATTACGACGAGGCGAGAGTAGAGAGTAATCGAGGCTTTATTAAGCAGAGATGTGTTGCCTCCTGCAGCTGCTGCCGAAATGGCTGCAGCTCGGTGAGCACACACATTCATACTCCACCTACTGGGTGGAGCCAGCTGGCAGGGATCTACCCCCGTACCTGTAGTACAGGAGCCTTACCATATTACTTATCATATACGTAATATATACAAACCGTGGTGACTACTACACTCCCACAGTCTAGAGATGTGCATGTTAGGTGGATTGGCCGTGCTAACTTGCCCTTAGGTGGGGTTACAGGGATAGGGTGGCGGATTAGGCCTAGATAGGGTGCTCTTTCAGAGGGCTGGTGCAGACGTGATGGACTGAATGGCTTCCTTCTGCACTGTAGGGATTTTATGAAGGGGGGAATCACTGTCGGCAGGGCCATTATGAATCCTGCCTTCTATACATTAACTCTGTATCAGACGATCTGAATAAGAGGGAGTATCCAGGAGACATTTAATGTTGGGCTGTGGGGAGATACTGAGTAAAGTCTCTTGGATGCCTTGATGGATCCTATCGATCAATGGAAACTATTGATTTCATGTATGTAGCAGCCAGGAGCATTAGTAATGCTGCTTGGTTGTGTGATAGATAACACTCAAAGGTTCAATCAGACAGACCAACAATTAAATTACATCTGTCAATTTAACAAGTTTTGAAGACTGAATTTAACCATTTCTTCACAGAAAGGTATCTGGGGTAGCATTTCTTACACAAGAGAGTGAATTAATGTAATTTTATGAGAAACATTTTGTCTTTAAAAAGAAACATTAACCTATGTATTGAAAAACATTGCAGTAGCAATAACTGCTTTGCTGGAATATTAAAATTATCAAGGTTGTGGCTCGGGGAAATGATGACCGAATTTGTCACATTGCTCATCTTGCTCACTGTGAAGGTGACATTAGGAGTCGGGGGTAGAATTGCACCCTTGACAGGTTTGTTCAGCAGGGGCTAGAAGCAGCCGTGAACCCTCTTCCCGCCCGTTACGATGTAATTACACTGGCTACCGCTCACGGTGCACCAGCGCGAATAGTGGCTGAAATGGTGGAGTGGCCGGGACTGGGCCCAATAGCTGCCCGTCGAGAACTTCAAAAGCCACCTCCACAGGCCGCAGGAGATTACCTGTGCGAGCCATGGCAACAGCAGGAGGCCACAGCGGACGGGTGGGGAGTTCAGGCAGCCAGCAAGATCCCCGTTTCCCAGATGCAGAGGTGAATTTACAATGGAACCCACCGTGCCCAGGCACAGGACCCTGTCCAATAGGGGAGCTCCTTGCCGGCCGGTGTCTGTGGGCACCAAACAGGGTCTGAAAACTCTGCAATTGCTGGTAGGTTCATTCGAATGAGCCTATCAGCAGGCCCTGCAGAGCAACCTCAGAATCTGATTGGTCAAGTCCTCTCAGAGCAGGAAAACAGACTCATCTGAATAAGAGGTGACGAGTTGAGGAGGGATAGAGGCAGAGGCAGGAGATCCTGGGTGGGGTTCTCTGTCCCGCCAGCCCTGGTTTCTGGCACGGCTCGGCCTCACCGGCAATGGGATCCTCTGTTCCGGCAGCTGGCAAATGGGGGGTTTCCCATTGTGGCCACCCCACACTGTCAGGGGGGGGGGAGCGGGTTGCGGTGAGGAGGCGCAGAAACGAAGGTGAGTGCAAGGACCAACAAAGTGTTCACCTCTGCCCGGATGACTGACTCCGAGCCCTGGTTGAGGCAGTCACAGCCAGGAGGAACATACTGATGTGAGGAGAGGAGGACGGGTGGGCAATATCTGCTGGCTCTGCCAGCGACGCCCACAGCCATGAATGAATAAGAAAATAATGTTTTGGTTAATTCCAATATTGGTCAAATTTAATTTTTGTTCCCCTGTACAACACAATTTTGTATTATCCTGAGCAAGCGATAAAAGTACATTTGGAGATTTCACACTGGACTCCAGCCTCGTTGAATGGGGCTAGTTTGCATACCTTCGGGTCAATTCTGTGACCAACAGTCAGCCATTGTTCCAATCTGCATTCTGTGTGAAGCACAAAAAGAAAGGCTGGGACAAGCACAAAGTCCCGCACCAGGAGCGAAGCTTATCGAACTTAACTATAAAGAGAACTTCATTAAATTCTACCCTCCCCCTCTGTGACAAGGCCATAAAACCCAGCCCATTGAGAAATTGATTATGCTTATCGGGATTCCAAACCTTGGGGAACAGTGTTTAGCACTGCTGCCTCACAGCACCAGGGAGCCGGGTTCAGTTCCAACCTTGGGTGTCTGTGCGGAGTCTGCAAGTTCTCCCCGTTTCTGGGTGGATTTCCTCCGGGTGCTCCGGTTTCCTCCCACAGTCCAAATATGTGCAGGTCAGGTGGATTGGTCGTGCTAAATTGCCCCTTAGTCTTCAAAGATTAGATGGGGTGACAGGGATTGGACCTTGGTCGGGTGCTCTTTGAGAGTCGGTGCAGACTCGATGGGCCAAATGGTCTCCTTCTGTAGGGATTCTACGATTCTACAGAATATAAGATTGTCACCAATACGTCCAATAAGGAGTTGAGGGGAAACTTAGCCAGATAACAATTAGATTGTGAAACTCATCTCCGCAGGGAGTGGTGGAGGTGGCGAGCAGGGATAAATTTCAGGGGAGTCTATAGACATCCACAGGGGGGGGGGGGGAGGGGGGGGGGGGGGGCTCCTCCACTTTGAAGCCAACATTTTGATTAATTTCTCATTCCCGGTGGACCTATTGAAGCTTTATGGATGCTGACCTTTGGGGATTTTGGGGGTTAAACTGCACTGTTGCTCACTGGGCAAAGAGCTTTCACCCAACATTCAGTCTATTCCTCCTCTCACACGTTTTAAACTCACGTCCGCGACTACTCCACTTGTTAAGCCTGAATAGGCTATCAAAAGGGACATCTGTAATTACAAACTGTAATAGATAATACCATTCCAGCTCTCATCACCATAGGGTTCATTGTTCCAAATTAGTTTTCCTGGTAGGAGATCTGCCTATTATAGTAAACCAGCAGTTAATGAATAGATTGTTACCATTAATCCCTGCTGCTCTGATTATGTGACTATCAGCTCGACCATGTGAATTTGGGTTCTTTATTTCAATGTTTAATCATTGTTGTAGCACATTTCGCTGAAGCATTTGTTTGCTGAAAGGAAATAATTATATCCTATGGGCTCTTCAGTTGGTTCAATGAGCCGTATGGCTCTGAATTCTTCACGACTCGTGCATTAAACTGTGTGGCGGTTCTTCAGAAACCAAAGCACTCTTTCACCTCACAAGTAAATGGGTTCCATTATCCCAACGTACAGAATTACTGGCAGCGAAAGACCAGCTGGCCCATCAGGCTTGTCGTGAACAAATCGTTTGCGCCCTCCCCTTGGCACAGTCATGGCACTTGGTGATTTGTTTCGTTGAGGCAGATCTCAGGTTCTGGCTGTGGGACAGGGGTCTTCAAACTCTCTGCCTGAGGGCCCGCGTGCGGAAAGCGAATGGCGCGGAATTTCCAACTGTTCCTGCCGATGGGATCTTCCGCTCCCATTGATGGCGACACCTTGCTATGGGTTCCCTGGTGGCGCAGGGTGCGAACAACGGATGTCCTGTTGACAGCGGCGGAACTGGAAGATCCTGTGACATTGTCATAAATGCAAGAACTGCAAGGGTGAATGAAATGTATTACTCAACCACGAGAGGGAGCTAGATGTACAAGTATACAAGACATTGATGTTAAGCCTTATGGGTGAGAGGTTGAGGAGAAGGCTAGAGCACAGACTGAAGGAAAGATAGTGTGAGTGAGAGCAGATCACAGTTAATGTTATAGTGTAGAGATTAGTAGTAGATGAGTGTAGATTATATTTTTATCATCAACTGTGTATTATCTAGGTGTAAGTGTCGAATCCAAATGAGTAGTGTTCATAAATGTTTAGCTTTGTTCAATTTAAAGCAATTTTGTGGTCTTTATGAACACTACGCCAACCATCCTAAAATTAGCAACACAAAGAACACCACAGACCCCACTGATGGCCAATGGCAGTCTACCTCCTCTGTCGCAAAACACGGTGGGTTGGGGGCGGGGGGATGGGGGGGGGGGGGGGGGGTGCATGGAAAATTCCACTCGCGACATCAGAGATTTATCGCGCTATTGGTCAAATGAACAAAAATGTCCATTTTTGCGAACAAGCTTCTAATGAGGAGAATAGTCCATTGGCTTACCTTCGTAACACTGTGTTGAACACTGATTTAGTGAAAAATCTGGCATTGTCTCTCTCTCTCTCTATCTCTCTCACCCATGCTCACCATGCATACAGCACAACAGGAAAACCCGGTTGGTTTTGCTTGCAAGCTCCCAGGGGGCCCTCGTTCAAAGGTGCTCAGCACCTGATTGAGGGATTCAACATCTGGAAGGGAGGGGTACGTGATGCAGTCGGCCTTCTCGGGAAGGGGGCTTATGGGGCACTTTCCGGCTCTCGACCCAGTGGTCTGTTTCTTCCACAAGATTCCCCCAAGTGGTATTGGTTAGATTAACATTTCTTCCTCTGGCCTCATTTAGCTGATTGAGTTTTGGACTGAAGCTTATCTTCAGCAGCCTTGAGTGTCTGATTCGAGTCAATGTGGATTGTTTCACTGTTTGATGAGAGCTGTTTCTTGCTTCCTGTGTCCACTTCCATCCCATGCTTGGAAGTAGAGCGAACTCTGAGTAGTGATAGTGATAGACATCAAGAGAACACAGACAGCCATGTTGGAATGGGTGTTCACATGGGAGATGAAATTTAATTCCAGGAACTGAAGGGTGATTGATTTTGATAGGAAGCATGGGCAGTGGGAATGTAAAGGGTACAATCCTAAACTGGGCGTGACCATGTCCCCTAGTCCTAGTGTCCCCAACCAGCCCTCTAATTTACCCTCTTCCTCTAAGTAACTTCAAAACTTCAATCAAATTGCTCCTTAACATTCTAAATTCCAGGGAACGAACCCTACTGTGTTTAAGCACGGGGGAGGAAAAGGTGAGAATGGGAGGAGCTCAGATTCCCGGCTCCCGCCGGTGTAAGTAAGAATTCTCATTGGAGCCACCCTACGGCCCCGGGAAATCTGCAACCAAATCTGGTTGCGCTGCTGGTGGGACCCGAGAATCCTGCCGCCAGAGAATGGCCGGAGAATTCCGGCCATGACGTGAGTTCAGATATGGGCCGCAGAATTTTTAATAGGATGACGGGAATTTTTAGTTTGAGCTGTTGGGAATATAAGTGAAGTCAGTGAGGATGATGGTTAAGTGGGACTTGGTGCCAAGGTTGTGGCCAAAATTTGGTTCAAGTTGGACATCAAAACTGTGAAAAGTCTGGTTCAACCTGAGACAACAGAAGAGAGGAATGAAATCAGTAGTAAATCAGTGGTTTTCCCAGTGTTTAACCCGAGGGTGGATTAGCTCATCCAGGACATCATTTCAGTCACATACTTAGATTTCTGCCTTGAAATTCCTAGGCCTCAGTTTCCTATTGTTTGGGTTTCATTCCGTTTCAACTGGGGGCTTGGGAAAATTTGGAGAGCTATTAAAAGCAAGTCATATAAAGTCACGAGAAAATATAGCAAGCCTGAGGGTTGGGAACAGTTTAGATTTCAGCAAAGGAGGATCAAGAGATTGATTACAAGGGGAAAAATAAAGTATGAGAGTAAAGTTGCAGGGAACATAAGAGCGGACCGTATAAGCTTCTACAAGCATGTATAAAGTAAAAGTTAGTGAAGTCAAATGTAGGCCCCTTACAGTGTGAAACGGGAGAAATTATAATAGGGAACAAGGAACTGGCAGTGCAATTGAACAACTACTTTAGTTCTGTCTTCACAGAGGAAGACACAAATAACTTCCCAGAAATGTCCCGCCTGCGACAATGCCCATTGATTGCAGAGCGGGAAAATCCTGGCCTATATCTTTCCTCCGTCTGTTCATCTGTGAAATCTCTCACATTTGTGGAAGAATTTATAACAACATTCAATACCGTACCATGTAAGGAGATAGTAGGACAGGTGGCAAGAATTCTTGGTCAAAGGTGGGTATCGTATGCACCTGCATGCATTTTTAATGTAAATGTGCCTGTAAGAGCAAAGGCTAACGTGAGACAGGGGAGTAGCACTGCTCGCGGTATGATGTATGCAGTCACATGGTAATGGACACGGAGAACAATCGAAAAGGAACATGCATGAAAGCGGCACAATGTACAGCAATAACTTGGATCTATACATAGTTAAGGATTACTAATTAATGGTTCATGTTTAAATATGCAAGCCTCCAGATCTCGATGAGACAACAAGCAAACCCATATGTGGCACGGTGGCACAGTGGTTAGCACAGCTGCCTCACAGCACCTGTGGTCAATTCCAGCCTTGGGTAACTGTCTGTGTGGCATATGTACGTCCTCCCCGTGTCTGCGTGGGTTTCCTCCGGGTGCTCTGGTCTCCTCCTACAGTCCAAAGATGTGCAGGTTCGGTGGATTGGCCATGATAAATTGCCCCTTAGTGCCCAAATGTGCAGATTAGGCGGGGTTACAGGGATGGGACAGGGGAGGTGGGCCTAGGTCGATGGCTCTTTCGGAGGGTCAGTGCAGACTTGATGGGCCGAATGGCCTCCATCTGCACTGTCGGGATTCTATGGATAACACAACAGTGGGTTTTCAGGGACTTCTTAAAGATACAGGTGGAGAACGAGAAGGAGAGAGAGGCTTGGAAATATCAGCTGCCTTGTATAGTTACAACAGATGCGACCTGATCTGGTCGGTGTCTCCAGTTTATTTTTCTGTTTTTTTTCTTCAGATTTCCCACAGAAATCTTTTTGGATCCACCTTCAGTGATTTAAAAAACTTATTTCATGGGATGTGTGCGTCGCTGGCAAGGCCTGCAGTTGTGGCCCATCCCTCGGCCATGCAGTCAACCCAGGTGCTGTGGGTCTGGCGTCACATTGTAGGCCAGACCGGGTAAGGACGGCAGATTTCCTGCCCTGAAGAGCATGAGATAACCCAATGTGTTTCTACAGCAATCGGTGATAGTCACTGTGCTCCCCATGACTGAGACGAGCTTTATATTCCAAATGTAATTGCCTTGGTGGAGTCTGAGCCCATGTCCCTCGAGCATTAGACTGGGCCTTTGGCTTAGGAGTATGGTGCCATTGTCACGGGCCACCCTCGCCCCACACATAATGGACTTGTGTCCGGATCCTGATTTTCTTTTAACTGTAATCAGGATTTGGGTTCTTTTTTCTCTTCAAAGGGTTGACTGCACTTTCAGAATTGAGTTTCTCTTTTTTGAATTCAAAGGATTTTCATTGGTCTGTCTTTCTGATTTACACAATAATGGCATCAAAGTCTTTGCAGTGACTGTAATACAGTGAGAGAAGGAAATAAAAATGGCACGGATTGAATATCTCCGTGTGTTGATGTAGGCTCGGAGAAATCAGAAGCGCCTGGAATGTTTTTACGGTACAGCTAGATTGATTTTTGTGAAGTATTTAAGTGCCACAGGGTAATTTCAATGTTACTCACTTGTTAGTCAAGAACCCCCCCCCCCCTCCCCCCCCCCCCCACCCCCCCTCCCCCCGAGTACAAAGAGGGAGTGGGAAATTCCCAGCTACTACAGTTAGAGGTGACGCACAGGGCGTCCAAACAGAAAGGACTGCTCCCTCAACCCACAAAAAGTGAAGGGTGAGCAGGCTGTGTGACACACCTCCTGATCCTGGTAAAAGGATACAGCACCACCACCAAGGCATCCGATTTTACACCTCCAATGTTTCCTCAACCACCCCCCCTGCAACTTACCAGCCAGCTCTTTGGGGAGTGAGGGAGGGACTGAGGGGCGTAAACTCCCAGCCTATGAATTGAAAGACTCATATCGGAAAGGCAAGTCACATTGCTCTCATTTAGAGCTTCTATAACGACACTGAACATATCTGTGGTCATATTTAAAAAAAAAAAAAATATTTTTTTGTTAAAGCTTTGCAAAGTTTTTCATAATAAATAGTAATAATCCTAACACAGCAAAATAGAGTGAACATTAACATAGTGCAAAAAGAGAATATACAATAGCAATTGACTAGACGTGGGGCAGCACGGTAGCATTGTGGATAGCACAATTGCTTCACAGCTCCAGGGTCCCAGGTTCGATTCCGGCTTGGGTCGCTGTCTGTGCGGAGTCTGCACATCCTCCCCGTGTGTGCATGGGTTTCCTCCGGGTGCTCCGGTTTCCTCCCACAGTCCAAAGATGTGCAGGTTAGGTGGATTGGCCATTATAAAATTGACCTTAGTGTCCAACATTATCCTTAGTGTTGGGTGGGGTTACTGGGCTATGGGGATAGGGTGGAGGTGTTGACCTTGAATAGGGTGCTCTTTCCAGGAGCAGGTGCAGACTTGATGGGCCGAATGGCCTCCTTCTGCACTGTAAATTCTATGATAATCTATGACCCCACGCGCCTCAGTCTTCCCACCCCCTCCCAACGGAGCACTCACCCCCACTCCCCTATGGGTCACTGCTGCTGCTGACGTTTTAATTTTCCCTGAGAAGTCATCGGACGGTATTATGTCCCTGCTCAACAGCAGCAGCTCTGTACCCTTGGCAAAATTATTTACACACATACGTAAGCATCTATTTATGCTACTTACAAGGATAACACTGCTGGACAATTGCTGAATATCATTGCTATTAAAGTACTTCTTATCCTCAATGTAATTTCAATGTTGCAAATGGAAGCATAGTCCTAATAGCATCATTATTCTTCTAGCACAGATTATGACTTGATTACACAGCTTGTCTTGTGTGCTAAACAATGTCATGGCCAAGGCTTAGATTTAATTACAGAAGGTAACAGTCACGTTTTTTTTGTACCCTCATGTCTGGCTTGCTTTCGATACATGCAGTTAACTCTCTCTGTAGCTCACTTTCAGCTCGATTCGTTGGTTGATTTTGTTGTTAATTTCTCTTGAACAATATTTATGGCTCCAAGTGCTTTGGTTCATGAGAATTCTGGAAGCAGGTCAACATTGCAGTTCAAAAGAGAGCAAGTAGCGACAGATTAATGACGTCAGGTGGCCGAAATGGGCATGTCAGGATTTGAGGTTCTCCATGGTGAACACAGTTTAGGAGAATGAATAATAATAATAATAATCTTTATTGTCACAAGTAGGCTTACGTTAACACCGCAATAAAGTTACTGTGAAAAGTCCCTCCGCGCCACATTCCGCGCCTGATCGGCTACACAGAGGGAGAATTCAGAATATCTATTTATCATGGCCAATCCACCTAACCTGCCCATCTTTGGACTGTGGGAGGAAACCGGAGCACCCGGAGGAAACCCACACAGACACAGGGAGAACGTGCAGACTCCGCACAGACAGTGACCCAAACCAGGAATTATACCTGGGATTCTGGCGCAGTGAAGCAACTGTGCTAACCACTGTGCTATCGTGCCGCCCGAGTTTGGCACATCCTGGAGTTTGCCATGTCATTCCAACCAGTAATCGATACCCCTATCTGTGACAATATGAGAAATGTACAGAACAGTAAGGGTTAATGTTATGGCTGAATCAACAACTAGAGGGAACTAGATGCAGAACTAGAGAAGCATCAATGCTAAGCCTTCTGGGAGAATGTTGAGGAGAAGGCGAGAAGACAGACTGTAGGAAAGCTAGTATGAGTGAGAGCAGATCATAGTTATTGTATTAGTGTAAAGATTAGTGGTATATTGTATATTTATTGTCAATTGTTTATTATGTAGAAGTAAGAGTGGAATTCAATTAAATAGTGCAAATAAATCTTTACCTTTGTTTAATATAAAAGCTAGTTGTGGTCTTTGTGAACACTACGCCAACCATCCTAGAATCTGAACCACAAACAACACCACACTATCCACCATCTTAGACATTCATTCCCTCCACCTGTGTCTCACAGTAGCAGCAATTCACCAAACCTTCTCCGACAGCACCATCCAAACCCATGAGCTCTACGTCATAGAACGAGAGGTCACAGACATGTGCTGAGATGCCATAGATTTAAAACTGAGATGAGGAGGAACTATTTCTCGCAGATGGTGGAGAATTTGTGGAACTCGCTGCCCCATAGTACGGTGGAGTCTGAGTCATTAAACAGTTTCAGGAAGGCGATAGATGTATTTTTGATTTTAAAAAGCGGGTTAAAGGGATATGGGAAACAGGTAGGGAGCTGGATTTGAGATCAGGAAGAGATCAGCCATGATCTGATTAAATGGCGGAGCAGGCTCAAAAGGCTGAGTTGCCAAATTTTGGTCCTAATTCCTGCGTTCCTAGAGGGACAAGGGTAGCAGATACCTGGGAACACCACCATCTCCAAGATACCCTCCAAGAAAGCAAAGTATCGTACACACCCCTGTCAGCATCAATGGGACTGAGGTGGAGATGGTTGTCAGCTTCAAATTCCGAGGTGTGCACATCATCAAAAATCTGTCCTGGTCCAACCACATCGACGCTTTGACCAAGAAAGCACAACAGAGCCTCTACTTTCTCAGGAAACTAAGAAATTCGGCATGTCCACGTTGACTCTTACCAACTTGTACAGATGCACCATAGAAAGCATCCTATTTGGCTGCATCACAGCCTGGTATGGCAACTGCTCGGCCCAAGACCATAAGAAACTACAGAGAGTCGTGAACACCGCCCAGTCCATCACGCGAGCCCGCCTCCCATCCATTGACAAAGGGTCATCTGGACTCAAAACGTTAGCTCTTTTGTCTCCCTACAGATGCTGCCAGACCTCCTGGGATTTTCCCGCATTTTCTCTTTGGTCCCATCCAATGACTCTGTCTATACCTCCCGCTGCCTTGGGAAAGCGGGCAGCATAATAAAAGACCCCTCCCACTCAGCATAATCACGCTTCCAACTTCTTCCATCGGGCAGGAGATACAAAAGTGTAGGAGCACCCAATAACAGATTCAAAAACAGTTTCTTTCCCGCTGTTCCCAGGCTCTTAATTGACCCTCTTATGGACTGAACTGATCTCTTCACATATCTTCTCTACTGAGTAGTACTACACTCTGTATGCTTCACCCAATGCCTGTGTCTATGTATTTACATTGTGTATTTATGTCTGCCCTATATATTTTTCTCATGTATGGAGCGATCTGCCTGGACTGTAGGCAGAACAATACTTTTCACTGTACCTCGGTACACGTGACAATAAACAAATCCAAATCCAAAGACACTCACCACCCTGACTTGGAAATATATCGCTGTTCCTTCAGCGTCGCTGGGTCAAAGTCCTGGAACTTCCTCCCTAACAGCACAGTGGATGTGCCTACCCCTGATGGACTGTAGCGGTTCATGAAGGTGGCTCACCGCCACGTTCTCAAGAGCAATTACGGTTGGGTGGTTCATATTAGCCTTGTCAACAACATACACATCCTGAGCCGAATAAATAAAATAATAACAAAGTTCTCCATTGGCTGGGATTTCCTGAAGTTGGGAAAGCACTGTATAAATGAAGCTCTTATTTAATACCTCCAATATGGAGCTAGCATGTGCACAGGCGGGGACGGACCTAATGGTCTCTGTCTGTGCTGCAATAACTAAGGCGTTGTACACTCAACTTCGGAGAAAGATCCTGTGCTCCGGATGTAGGATCCTGTCCCAAATCTCTTCCTTTGTTAGATGCTGCACTTCCCGCATTCCCTGCTTTTATTTGGAATTGGTTATCTCTAACCAACTGGTATTGGCAGGAGGGGAAGCAGCAGGAGTGAGAGTTTTGCGATCCAAATCCCAGAGCCCACAGAGCACAAAATCAATCCAGAATCGTAATGACTAACTGCCTGCTGTGATAGTTAACTCTACTCCTCCCGCACTATGCACACAATTCACATCATTTAGCCCAGAGAGGATTTGTTGTGATATTTAGTCATAGGATCGCACAACACAGAAGGAGGCATTTCAACCCATCTTATCCTGTGGCAGCTCTTTGAAATGGCTGTTGCTATTAGTTGTACTCGCCCACTCTTCTCCCATCGCTCGGCAGAATCCTCTTCCTTTCGAAAAGGGAAATTTGGAGAATGGTGACGTTCGGTTCCTTGACGGTGCCGGTTGTGCTCAGTGATGTGATTCTGGTCTCTGGGAGTTGCAGTTTCCACTCCGACTCCAGAGATCTGGGCGCGGAATCTCGGTCGACACTCCAGTGAGGCACTGAGGCTTCCGTGTCGAAGTAAGGCCTCGTCTGCTCTCTCAGCTGGACGTAATAGATCGCACGGGAATATTTTGAAGGGTGACAGGGTCGCAAGTGGGGCTATTCACTGATGCCTACCGTGTTCAGTGTTACGCTTCCAGTTCATGTTGCAACTGGACGGGAAAATGCTAGATTGGAATCCTGGCTCAAAGGACCACAACTAGTTCATTTTCAGAATAAAACATGGAGAAACAAAGTCACAGGGCCGCTAATTCATTTTCACAACGAGAAGAAAATGTATTAATCATGAAAAGTTGGAGCATTAGACAATATTTCTTTTCTGCCCCCCTCAGCTTAACAAATGCAAACAGATTTAAAGATTAACAACATTTATAAAGTACATCTTAAGATAAAATGATCCCTTTTAAGCACACAAGGTGACTGCGGTCAAATAGAGATATAGGGCGCGATTCTCCCAGCCCCGCGCCAGGCCGGAGAATCACGCAACCGATCGGCGGGCCGGCCTCTCCCCCCGGGCCTACTTTGTTGCGCGTCTGGGCCCAGAACGCCCGCGCCATGTTGTGTCGGGGCCGGCGCGTTCTGTAAAGCCACCGCGAATGCGCGGGTTGGTGCGTCGCCACTGCGCATGCGCGGGTTGTTGCGTCGTCACTGCGCATGCGCGGGTTGGCGCCGCTCCCAGTGCGCGTGCCAGGAAGTGAGGCTGGAGCGGCATGCCGTGCTGGCCCCCTGTGGGGGACAGGACCGCTAGTGCCCGTGCCCATTCCACGCCGCCGTGAAATGCGACGCCGTTCATGACGGCGTGGACACTCTGTCCCGCGACCGGAGAATCGCGCCCATAGAAACAAAGAAACAGGAGGAGCCCATTCGGCCCTTTGAGCCTTCTACAACATTAATTCTGATCATGGTTGATCATCCAACGCAAAAAGCTGAACCCGCTCCCCCCAAAAAATCCTTTGATCTCTTTGCTTCTTGAAAACATATAGGACGAGATATTCCATTTTGGAGATTATGGGTTGGATTCTCCGATTTTGAGGCTACGTCCGGAGGAAGCGTCTAATTTTACAGCGAAAAAGTCGGCGCCGCCCCCGCACCAATGCTCCGCCTGGTGGGGGTCTAGCAGCTGCGCCAAGTAAAGCCCCCGGCTTTACCTGCAGATACAGATGGAGAATTGCCGGGTCCGTGGCTGCGCACGGAGGCGACCGGCGGCGGCCGCGCCGTACAACATGGCACTGGCCGGGCACAGACACGGCCGGCCAGATAGTGCCCCTCTGTAACCCCCCTCGCCACCCCCCCGGACCACCCCCCCACCAGTCCCCGCCGAAGCCCCCAGGAGAGCGGAATGGCCCCCCCCCCCCCACCCCCGGCTCTGGCGGCGCTGGACACTGAGAGGACACCCGACCGAACGTCGGCCCATTGAGGGCGGAGCATCTGGGGAGGGCCGCAGGCGACGTCCTGAGGACGTCCCAATGGCGTGCGGTGGCGTAAATACGGATTCTCCGGCCAATCGCCGAACGCGATTCCGTCGTCGGCAATCGGAGAATCCCGACCTATGTTCTCCCTCCAGAGGAGAATTGCAACCGATTTATGTTCTTCTTGGGAGCACAAATCGAGAAACAATTCTAAATCCCTCGCCATGCAAATTGACGCATGGCGAGGAATGTGAGTGATTCCTGAAGGAATCCCGCTATCGTGCCGCCATTTCCAGGCGGCTGCCTGATAGTAAAGTCCAGCGGCCGGCCACCACTACCCCCCTTACCATAAAGCAGCCCCCCACCCCTGGATTGCCTGGGTGCCCCCCCCCCCCTTCCTCCAGGGGAGTGACCTGAAATGCTCCCCCTGGGACTCCCCAACTAGGGAAACCACTGGCCCCAGAGACCCCCTTAAGAAGGGAGATTCCCCAGGGATTACTGTAACATGGAGACCCCCCCCAAGGACTCCTTAAAAGGGAGACCCATCTGGACTCACTAACTGAAGGAACCCCCCACAGAAACCCCCTAACTAGAGGGACCCCCAACAGGGACCTCCTAACTAAAGGGACCCCACAGAGACCCACACACTAAATGAGCCCTCCCCCCCACAAAGACCCCCTAATTAAAGGGACCTCCCACAAGGACCCCCCCCACTAAAGAAACCCCCCACAGAGAACCCTAACTAAAGGAATCCCCTTCTGAGACCTCCTAACTAAAGGGACTCCCCACAGGGACCTCCTGACTAAGGGGACCCTCCACCATTGACCCACCCCCCCCATAAAAGAGGCTCCTGAGCGGAAGTTAGAGAGCAGTCTAGGCAGAGGCAGTGAAAAAGAGATTACAGCTGTAACACTTCGCTGAAAGGTTCACATGTCCATTCCTGGAAGGAGATTAGCTGTGAACTGTGTTTCAATCACTCAGATCCATTAGCTCCAAGCTCTTCAATCCTTTCAATTCGTGGACTGTGATTGACAGCTGCCAGTTGCCTTGATTCATTCATCTCCCTTCTTAATGAGTAACTGAAGTCCCAATGTTTACATACATCAACCATATCAAAGAGCTGTAAGGGCATTGCAATCACATGCTTGAGTGATTGGAATGCACTTAGTGATTGAAATGCACTTACCTCTCTTTTGATGTGGGTGATGTTTGGAAGATTGGGATTTCAGCACTTAGAGTCACTCATCCATGAAGGGAGATGAATGAATCAAGGCAGCAGCTGGTTTGAGGCAAGTAACAGTCGTGCCACACAAGTGCCAGGAAATTACCATCTCCACTAAGAGAGGATCTAACCATTGCCTCTTTACATTCAATGACATTACCATCACTGAAGCCCCCACTATCATCATCCTGGGGGTCATCTGACCAGAAACAGAACTGGACTGGTGGCTACAAGAGCAGGTCAAAGGCTCGGAATTCTGCAGTGAGTAACTCACCCCCTGACTCCCAAAGACCTGTCCCCCATCTACAAGGGACAAGTAAGGGGTGTGCTGGAATACTCTCCACTTGCCTGGATGAGTGCAGCTCCAAAAACACTCAAAAAGCTCAACACCATTCAGGACAAAGCAGGCCGCTTGATTGACACCCGTCCAGAACCTTAAATTTTCACTCCCTCCACCACAGGGTTCCTTCGGCAGCAACTTCTAAATCTCCGGACAGTACCACTGAGAAGAACAAGGACAGCAGGTGCATACGACCCATCAGCTACAACCTCCCCTCCAAGACACACACCATCCTGGCTTGTAATGAAATCGGTCGTACCTTCAATGTCGCTGGGTCAAAATCCTGGAACTCCCCTGCTAACAGCACGGTGGGTGTACCTGCATCACATGGATTGCAGTGGCTCAAGGAGGCAGCCCACCACCACCTTCCCTATGGCAATTAGGGGTGGAAAATGACACTCATATCTCACAAAATCTTTACAGTGCAGAAGGAGGCCATTCGGCCCACTGAGGGAACAGTTTCTCATTCTTTGCACTGTCCATACCCCTCAGGATCTTGAATACCTCTCTCAGTCTTCTTTTCTTTAAGAAAATCAGAAGGTGGTGGTGAGCTGCCTTCTTGAACCGTTGCAGTCCCTGAGGTGTAGGTACACCCACTGTGCTGTTAGTGAGGGAGTTCCAGGATTTGGACCTAGCGACAGTGAAGGAACGGCGATATATTTCCAAGTCAGGATGGTGAGTGGCTAGAAGAGGAACCTCCAGGTGGTGGGGTTCCCAGATATCTGCTGTTTTTGTCCTTCTAGATGATAGAGGTTTTGTGTTTGGAAGGTGTTGGCTGAGGAACCTTGGTGAGTTACTGCAGTACATCTTGTAGATGGTACACACGGCTGCCACTGTGCAGGGTGCTAGAGGGATTGAACGTTTGTGGAAGGGGGAGCAATCAAGTGGGCTGCTTTGTCCTGCATGGTGTTGGGCTTCTTGAGTGTTGCTGGAGTTACAGAATACAAGAGCAGGGATGCACGTCTGAGGCTGTATAAGGAGAGGATGTTTCCACTGGTAGGAAAAACTAGAACCCGCGGCCATAGCCTCAGGCTGAAGGGACAATCCTTTAAAACAGAGATGAGGAGGAATCTGTGGAACTCTTTGCCGCAGAAGGCTGTGGAGGCCAAATCACTGAGTGTCTTTAAGACAGAAGTAGATAGGTTCTTGATTAATAAGGGGATCAGGGGTTATGGGGAGAAGGCAGGAGAATGGGGATGAGGAAAATAGCAACCATGATTGAATAGTGGAGCAGAGCGATGGGCCGAGTGGCCTAATTCTGTTCCTGTGTCTTATGGTCTCATCCAGACAAGTGGAGGACATTCTATTACACTCCTGCCTTGTGCCTTGTAGATGGTGGACAGGTTTTGGGTGGTCAGGAGGTCAGTTACTTAGCCTTTGACCTGCTCTGGTAGCCACAGTATTAATGTGGTTAGTTCAGTTCAGTTTCAGATCAATGGTAACCCCCAGGATATTGACTGTGGGGGATTCGGTGATGGTACTGCCATTGAGTATCAGGGGCAATAGTTACACCATCTCTTGTAGGAGATGTTCCTTGCCTGGCACTTGTGTGGCGCGAATGTAACTTGCCATTTGTCAGCCCAAGCCTGGACATTGTCCAGGTTTTACTGCATTTGGACATGGACTGCTTCATTATCTGAGGAATTGCAAATGGTGCTGAGCATTGTGTAATCACCAGCAAACATCCCAACGTCTGAACTTTGAGCCTATTCCTCCAGTGAGTTCTTTAATAGTCCACCACCATTCGCGGCTGGATGTGGCAGGACTGCAGAGCTTAGATCTGATGCGTTTCTTGTGGGATCGCTTAGTTCTGTCTATTACTTGCAGCTTATGCTGTTTGGCACACAGGTAGTCCTGTGTTGTAGCTTCACCAGGTTGATACCTCATTTTTCGGTATTCCTGATGTTGCTCCAGGCATGCTCCCCTGCACTCTTCATTGAACCAGGGTTAGTCCCCTGGCTTGGTGGCGATGGTAGAGTGGGTACATGCCAGGCCAGGAGGTTGCAGATTGTGGTTGAATACAATTCTGCTGCTACTGATGGCCCTCAGACCGTCATGGATGCCCAGTCTTGAGTTGCTGGATCTGTTCAAAGTCTATCCCATTTAGCACATTGGTCATGCCACACAACATGGAGGAGCGTATCCTCAATGTGAAGACGAGACTTTGTCTCCACAAGGACTGTGCGGTGGTCACTTCTACCGACACTGTCATGGACAGATGCATCTGCAGCAGGCAGATTGATGAGGATGAGGTCAAGTATGTTTTCCCTCTTGTTGGTTCCCTCACCACCTGCTGCCGTCCTAGTCTAGCAGCTATGTCCTACAGGACCCGGCCAGCTCGGTCTGTGGTGGTACTACTGAGCCACTCTTGGCGATGGACATTGAAGTCACATTCTGCCCCCTTGCCACCCTCAGTGTTTCCTCCAAGTGGTGTTCAACTGTGGAGGAGTACTGATTCGTCAGCAGATAGTGGTCGGTACGTGGTAATCTGCACGGGCTTTCCTTGCCCATGTTTAACCTGAAGCCATGAGACTTCATGGGGTCCAGAGTCGATGTTGAGGGTTCCCAGGGCAACTCCCTCCCGACTGTATACCACTGCGTCGCCACCTCTGCTGGGTCTGTCCTGCCAGTGAGACAGAACACAGCCAGGAATGGTGATAGTGATGTCTGGGGTATTGTCTGTAAGGTATGATTTTGTATGACTATGCCAGGCTGTGAGACAGCTATCCCAACTTTTGGCTGAGGGCCTAGTTCTCCATTCTCACTATCAGTGGTGGCAAATTCGGAAAAGAAAATCCCAGCCCTGAACCTTGAGTTCAAATCTCTCCGGGGCCTCAAATGCTTTTGGTTATGTGGTTCGTTCCTTTCAGCAGCCTTGTCTGTTCTCCGGTGCGACTGCCCATCCAAGCTGTGAAATAGTTACTTCACCATTTACTGAGGCAACCCATGCTGGCAAGAGATCGCTCCAAGCAAGGAGTGTCAGTGAAACTGAATGTAAATGTACTGCTGTTGTGTGATAATAATCAGGGTTGGATTTCCTGGTCCTCGCGAATCTGCACCAACCCTCCGAAGGGTAGCCTCCCACTCCCCCGCCCTGTCCCCAGAACTCCACCTAAACCTTGTAGACTCAGGGTATTTATCATGGCCAATCCGCTTAACCTGCCCATCTTTGGACTGTGGGAGGAAACCGGAGCACCCGGAGGGAACCCACGGACACACGGGGAGAACGTGCAGACTCCGCACAGAGAGTGACCCAAGCCGGGAATGACCCAAGCAGTGCTGACCCCCTGTGCCACCTCGCCGCCCACTGACGTCAGTGGGCCAGCTCTTTCCTTCTACCCTTGTGCCCCATGTTGAGAAAACGGCGACGTAACATCGGGGTTTTTCCGCGTTGGTCACTTTTACCATCATTTCAGGGGCTAAAAACCGTAAGTGTTCAGACTTGGAATGCCTTCTGCTGCGGAATGGAATGCAACATCATCAGAAACCATTCAAATAAGCGGACTTCCCTGGGGGTGAGGAACTCCCTCCGCAACACCGCACTCCCACACCCCTCTCTCACCCCCCCACCCCCCCACAACCACCACCACACTCCCCTCCCCTCCACCCCCACTTTGTAGAGCTGACCCTGTGGGCTTTGCAAAATTGCTCTGAGCAAAAACTGAAATGTTAATGTATTCCATGGAATGCCCTGACGGAAAACAGCGATGGGAATGAACCTTCCGCCAAACATGTTTAAGAGTAAATTGTTGCCATCTGGTAGAGGGGATGCATTATGCCAAGACATTAAGAACTAATAAATCACAGCGGTCTGGAGGGATCCAGCGGATAACATTTCAGGACTCCATCAATCTTCAGCAAGGTAGATGATGAGATGCATTCAAAACATTGCAATATTTGATTTTAAGATGACTATACCGTAGTCATTTAAATTCAGGGTGATACATTATTTAAGGTGGTTTTATTTGAAATGTCTGAAGTTTACCTCATACTCTGGCTGAAAAATTATGGATTAGCTTTTCAAGTTGCATTTTATCACTGGTCCTGATGCATGAGGGTGTGTTGTTACAATCCTGCCTGTGAGCGATGAGCTTTCTCCTTGCCTTTTATAAATGCCATACAGGGCAGCACGGTGGCGCAGTGGGTTAGCACTGCAGCCTCACAGTACCGAGGTCCCAGGTTCGCTCCTGGCTTTGGGTCACTGTCCGTGTGGAGTTTGCACATTCTCACCGTGTTTGCATGGGTTTCGCCCAACCCAAACCCAACCACCACAACCCAAAAATGTGCAAGCTAGGTGGATTGACCACGCTAATTTGCCCCTTAATTGGAAAAAATGAATTAATATTTTAAAAATGCCATACTTTTGTAGGCCTGTGCTCGAGGATTTGTGTCACATTTCTTCCCAGCGTGCAATGCCTTGCTCCTATTTAAAAATAAATGATTGATTGTCACAATTTGTTTAATTATTTGGGTTCAAAACACATTGTGCCCAGTTGAGCCTGAAATATGGTGCATGTATCGATGCCAGGCACTAGAAAAAACAAAGTTTTCAAACCGGAACTTGGCTCAGGCACTGGCTCCACACAGTTCGCCCATATGGGCAGCACGGTAGCACAGTGGGTAGCGCAGTGGCTTCACAGCTCCAGGGTCCAAGGTTTGATTCCCAGCTTGGGTCACTGTCTGTGCGGAGTCTGCGCGTTCTCCCCGTGTCTGCGTGGGTTTCCTCCGGGTTTCTCCCCGTGTGTGCGTGGGTTTCCTCCGGGTGCTCCGGTTTCCTCCCACAGTCCAAAGATGTGCAGGTTAGGTGGATTGGCTAAATTGCCCTTAGTGCCCATGAAAGGGGTGGGGCTGCTGGGTTGCGAGGATGGGTTGGAAGTGTGGGCTTGAATGGGGTGCTCTTTCCAAGGGCTGGTGCAGACTCGGTGGGCCGAATGGCCTCCTTCTGCACTGTAAATTCCATGATTAAACATTCTACGATCTACGATCTCCCAGCTATTTCTTTTTTGAAAGCCTCCCTGAGAACTGACTGTACAGACGACTTGCCATTAAGCGCGAGCCAAGTGCATCAGCCACACTGAATGATTGCATAATATTACAATTAGTTTCTCACTTTGACCGCTGCTGAACTGGGATGTTTTTGGGCCTTGGGTGCAGCGCATGGTTGATAATTCAATGCCTTCTATGTAACTGCAGCTGGAAGCCGATGAGGCAATCTGGTAATTGGATAGAGCTGGAAGGAAGCACTTCCTTGGCAAGTGCTTATGCTTCGAGAATTCTGTGTGAAATACATCAAAAAAAGTTGTGTTTGAGATCAAAGCTGTTCCAATCTTTCCAGGCTGCCTACTTTATCACATATTCAAAATCCCATCTTTCAAGGTGATTTCAAGGAAAATTCTTGATTATGAGGTGAATACATGCAATAATTGGACCACTTAACTCTTCATGCAGTTCAATTTCTCCTGTATTTATTCTGAATAAATATGCTTTACACTCCAAGAGTCTAAGTGCCTCCTTTAGTGCGATGGCTTGAAGAGGTTTTGATTTCTCATTTGCTGAATTGATCCAAACTCAACAACTTCACTAATGTTTCAGAGAATCATGAGTATAAAACGTATCCAAATAAACCAGCTTGCGTTTACATAGCACCGTTAAGCTTTAAGGGACATTCCAAATTGTGGCACAGGAATGTTATCAAACCAAAAATTGCCCCCAAGAGTCGGTGGTGAATGTCCCTTTTAAGGGAAACACAGCAGAGTATGGGTCACCTGGCCTGGGGTGACCAATCGGGACTCAGAGTGGAGAATCAAGCCCAGGGGGAGGAGTTCTCTCACACAAGAAGCAGTCTAGAACGAGCTGCAGACATGCTGCTGCTCTTGTAGATCTTTGTAAATAAATCCTTTGTTGTTTACTAATAAAATATTTGAAAGTGCATAATTTTAAAGTCACAGAATGAGATATCAGAGTGACCAGAAACTTGGTAGCCTTAACAGAGCTTCTTAAAGGAGCAGAGGGGGAAGTGGAGAGACTTAATGGGAAATTTCAGCGCAGGCGAGTGCATGGCGTTCATAGATCATAGAATTTACAGTGCAGAAGGAGGCCATTCGAACCATCGAGTCTGCACCAGCCCTTACAGGCTTGCACTCTACTCAAGCCCACGTATCTACCCTATCCCTGTAACCCAATAACCCCCTTTCTTGAACACTAAGGGGCAATTTAGCATGGCCAATCCACCTAACCAGCACATCTTCGGACTGCGGTAGGAAACCGGAGCACCCGGAGGAAACCCACGCAGACACGGGGAGAACGTACAAACTCCGCACAGACAGTGACCCAAGCCGGGAATCGAACCTGGGACCCTGGAGCTGTGAAGCAACTGTGCTAACCACTGTGCTACCGTGCTGTCCAATGGCGGAGCAATTAAAACCGGTCAATGCAAAAGGCCAGAGTTGAAGGAGCGCAGAGAACTCAGAGCACTATGGGGCTTGAGGAGGTTCCTCTGATAAGGAGGGGTAAGGCCACAGAAAAAACGACTGTGAATTTTAAAATCAAGTGGCGGGATTTTGTTCCAGTGCAGTACCGAGGATTGCGGCACTGTTGGAAGTGTTGCCTTGACATTAGAGCTCTGAGTAAAGGATCCTATGGTGCTATTTCTAAGAAGAGTAGGCCAGTCCTTCCTGGTGCTGCGGCCAATATTTATCCTTCAACATCATCACTAAAGACAGATAATTACATTTGATCTGTTTGTAGGATCTTGCTGTGTGTAAATTAGCTACTGACTTTCCTGCATCATACCAGTAATTACACTTCAGAACGTGCCTTGTTGGCTGCAACGCACTTTGAGATTTCCTGAGGTTGTAAAGGATCTCGTTAAATGCAAGTCTTTCTCTAATGCTCTGAAAATCCAGGATCCTCCTTCCCCCTGAGATAATAAATCTATGAACCACCGCCCCCCCCCCCCCCCCCCCTCCGGCTTTCACTCACCCCTACACCCCCACCCCCCTCCCCGCCACTACCACCACCAATGGCACTGATGCACGATCAATGACCACTAAAGCGATGTTGTAGTCCAACTGAAGGCTTTAATAAGTTAGATGTTTCCCCCAGCAGCTAAGGTAGAGAATGAAGGCTGCTGGGGCGGCATGGGCTCTTATACCCAGCCTTGCAGGGCGGCGCTACCATACAGCTTGACCAAAAGGAAACATACAATATCTACCAATGGTGTTCCAGCATTACCAGGTACCGTAATACCTCTACACAGACTACCACATTCACCGCCTGTTAAAATAGAGTCCGGCGGGGGTGGTGGCCTGATATTACAACATGGTAACGTGGTAGAAATTATAGTTATGGAGGTACCGTAATACCTCCGCACAGCGTTTTGTAACTATTTACAATTCTATTTACTATTTACAATTTATGATTCATAATTGACTACACACTTTAAAATGAAGCAATCAGTCGATCGGGGGCCCTCTTCGTCCTCTGTGATCGTCAAAGCTTCGTTGGTAACTTCGGTGGAGGCTCGGGCGTCTGTGACTACAGGAGCGTGGCCTCGATCTCTGTGGCAGCTTCGACACCTCTAGATGGCACTGGTGGGGAAAACGGTTGACCTGGGAAGGGAGCGTCTGCAGGGTGCGCGGTGGGTGGGGGGGCCTAGACGGGGCCGGTGGAAGGACCAATCCTCCTGTAAGGTGCACTGGTGGGAGGGAGGGTGGGACTGGTGGCTGGGGTGTGCGTGGGGCTCCGGCGGGCTCCAGGTCTCGTAGGGAGACCGTATCTTGTCGGCCGTCGGGGTACGCCACGTAGGTGTACTGGGGGTTAGCGTGGAGAAGATGGACCCTCTCGACCAACGGGTCCGACTTGTGCACCCGCACGTGTTTCCGGAGCAGGATGGGTCCGGGAGTTGCCAGCCAGGTCGGGAGCGAGGTCCCAGAGGAGGACTTCCTGGGGAAGACAAGGAGATGCTCGTGAAGTGTCTGGTTGGTGGTGGTACAAAGCAGTGACCGGATGGAGTGGAGGGCATCCGGGAGGACTGCCTCCCAGCGGGAGACTGGGAGATTCCTGGACCGTAGGGCCAGTAGGACGGTCTTCCAGACCGTTCCGTTCTCCCTCTCTACCTGTCCGTTACCCCGGGGGTTGTAACTGGTCGTCCTGCTCGAGGCGATGCCCTTGCTGAGCAGGAATTGACGCAGTTCGTCGCTCATAAAGGAGGACCCCCTATCACTATGTATGTAAGCGGGGAACCCAAACAGTGCAAAGATGCTATGGAGGGCCTTGATGACGGTGGTTGCGGTCATTTAGGGGCAGGGGATGGCGAATGGGAACCGGGAGTACTCGTCAATCATGTTCAGGAAGTACGTGTTGCGGTCAGTGGAGGGGAGGGGGCCTTTGAAGTCCATGCTGAGGCGTTCAAAGGGACGGGAAGCCTTAATCAGGTGCACTTTCTCTGGCCGGTAGAAGTGCGGTTTGCACTCCGCGCAGATTTTGCAGTCCCTGGTGGCTGTCCTGACCTCCTCGATGGAGTAGGGCAGGTTGCGGGTCTTGATAAAGTGGAAAAAGCGAGTGACCCCCGGGTGGCAGAGGTCCTCGTGGAGGGCTCAGAGGCGGTCCACTTGTGCGTTGGCATATGTGCCGCGGGACAGGGCATCAGGAGGCTCGTTTAGCTTCTCGGGACGATACAAGATCTCGTAGTTATAGGTGGAGAGATCGATTCTCCACCGCAAGACCTTATCGTTTTTTATCTTGCCCCGCTATGCATTATCGAACATGAAAGCAACCGACAGTGAGGAGAGTGAATCTCCTGCCGGCCAGGTAATGCCTCCAATGTCGCACAGCTTCTACTATGGCCTGGGCCTCCTTTTCGACTGAGGAGTGGCGGATTTTGAAAGCATGCAGGGTACGTGAGAAGAAGGCCACGGGTCTGCCCGCTTGGTTGAGGGTGGCCGCCAGAGCTACGTCGGACGCATCTCTCTCGACCTGGAAGGGGAGGGACTCGTCGATGGCGTGCATCGTGGCCTTTGCAATGTCTGCTTTGGTGCGGCTGAAGGCCTGGCGGGCCTCTAGCGACAGGGGAAAAGCTGTGGATTGGATCAGGGGACGGGTTTTGTCCGCATAGTTGGGGACCCACTGGGCATAGTAAGAGAAAAACCCTAGGCAGCGCTTCAGGGCCTTGGAGCAGTGAGGGAGGGGGAACTCCATAAGAGGGCACATGCGTTCAGGGTCGGGGCCTATAACTTCATTTCGCACTACGTAGCCGAGGATGGCTAGGCGGTCGGTGCTAAACACGCATTTATCCTTCTTGTATGTAAGGTTAAGGATCTGTGCAGTCTGGAGGAATTTTCAGAGGTTGGTGTTGTGGTCCTGCTGGTCGTGGCCGCAGATGGTGACATTATTGAGATACGGGAATGTTGCCCGTAAACTGTACCGGTCAACCATTCGGTCCATCTCGCGCTGGAAGACCGAGATCCCGTTGGTGACACCGAAGGGAATCCTAAAGAAGTGATAGAGCCGCCCGTCTGTCTCGAAGGCAGTGTATCTGCGGTCACTAGTGCGAATGAGGAGCTGGTGGTAAGCTGACTTAAGATCCACCGTGGAGAAGACCTTGTAATGCGCGATCCTGTTTACCAGGTCAGGTATGCGGGGGAGAGGGTACGTGTCCAGCTGCATAAACCTGTTGATGGTCTGACTGGAGTCGATGACCATCCCATGCTTCTCCCCAGTCTTTACCACCACTACCTGAGCTCTCCAGGGACTGTTGCTAGCTTCAATGACTCCTTCCCTCAGTAGCCTTTGGACCTCTGACCTAATGAAGATCCGATCCTGGGCACTGTACCGTCTGCTCCTGATGGCGACGGGTTTGCAATCTGGGGTGAGGTTCGCAAACAGGGAAGGTGGATCGACCTTGAGGGTCGCGAGGGCACAGACAGTGAGGGGGGGTATAGGGCCGCCGAATTTGAAAGTTAGACTTTGGAGATTACACTGGAAGTCTAAACCTAGGAGTGTGGCCGCGCAGAGGTGGGGAAGGACGTAGAGCCGGTAATTTTTAAACTCCCTTCCCTGGACTGTGAGGTTTGCTGCACAAAACCCCTTTATCTCTACTGAGTGGGAACCGGAGGCCAGGGAGATTTTTTGATTAACGGGGTGGACGAGGAGAGAATAGAGCCTTACCGTGTCAGGGAGTATGAAGCTCTCCGTGCTCCCAGAGTCGATTAAGCAGGACATCTCGTGCCTGTTGATTAGTACTGTTGTTGTAGCAGTTGAGAGTGTTCGAGGCCGGGACTGACCCAGGGTCACCGAGGCTAATCGCAGAAGTTGAGAGTTCTCTTCAGGTGGTGTGAAGTCAGCCGAGCTGGGGTCCTGGGAGTCCATCCAAGATGGTGGCTCCCATTGGTCGCACATGGCTGGGGGTGCGCAAAATGGCGGCGCCCGTCCATCGAACGTGGAGTCCGCGGGACAAGATGGCGGCGCCCGGGGGCCGCACGTGGCCCTGGAGTAGGAAGATGTCGGCGCCCACTGGCCGCACAGGGACCATGGAGAGGTTTGTGGTGGCGGTCCGCATTCACCATCGGAGACCGCGGCGACCGCACGGGCCTGGCATACCACCACAAAGTGGCCCTTTTTACCGCATCAATTGCAGGTGGATGCGCGGGCCGGGCAGCGCTGCCGGGGGTGCTTGGCCTGCCCGCAAAAGTAGCAGTGGGACCCCCCGGGGTTGCCAGGCTGCTTTGCAGCACAAGCTTGTGGGGGGATGGGGAATGTCTCGGGGTCGGCTGCGGAGGGGTTCCACGCTGTCCAGGGGGCTGCCGCATGGTTTGGAACGTAAGCGCGGGCGTTTCTGGAGGCCACATCCAGGGAACCTGCAAGGGCCCGTGCCTCCTTGAGGCCTAGGGTGTCTATTTCCAGCAATCACTGGCGGATTTGGGAGGACAGCATACCTGCCACGAAAGCGTCCCGGATCAAGAGTTCTGTGTGGTCGCTCGCCGAAACTTTCAGGCAGCTGCAGTTTCTCCCCAACACCAGGAGCGCACGGTAGAATTCTTCCAGCCATTCCCCAGGGTTTTGTCGCCTCGTTGCTAGCAGATGTCGGGCATAGACCTGGTTTCACGGGCGAATATAATGTCCTTTTAGCAGCTCTATTGCTGCATCGAAGTCTTCCGCGTCCTCGATGAGGGTGTAAATTTCTGGGCTCACCCTCGAGTGCAGGACTTGCATTTTCTGTTCTCCCGTTGGTGTGTTTACGGCCTTTCAGAGATATCCTTTAAAACACGCCAGCCAGTGCTTGAAGATTGCCGTTGAGTTCGCCGCCTGGGGGCTGAGTTGCAAACACTCTGGCTTGATTCGGAGCTCCATCCTTTTAAATCTAGCTTATTAAATTGATGCACGAGCAATGACCACTAAAGTGAGGTTGTAGTCTAACTGAAGGCTTTAATAAGCTAGATGTTTCCCCCAGCAGCTCAGGTACAGAATGAAGGCTGCTGGGGTGGCCTGGGCTCTTATACCCTGCCTTGCAGGGCGGAGCTACCGTACAGCTTGACCAATAGGAAACATACAATATCTACCAATGGTGTTCCAGCATTACCAGTTACCGTAATACCTCTACACAGACTACCACAGGCACTTTCCAAAATTCCATGCTCCTGAACCATCCCTATCATTGCAGGAATGGACGCTCTCCATTTTCACTGATCCCAAATCCAGTTGTCCCAGATTTTATCCAAGTCCACCATGTCCCAGGGCTTTTCCACTGGCCGCTGGACCGAAGGCATGTCTTCCAGCGAACATTGATCCAACAACAAGTATCATAACAATTTCAAATTTACCCAGTTCCGATGCTTTCAAAACCCATGAAGCTTTATTTCTTTTAAATGTGCATGCTTACGAATTCCCGTATTTGAATCCATGTTAATTATCCTCACCGAATGCTGGTTGTCCATTAATTTAGTTGTGTCTTCTAATAACTGCAGCAACTCCAGCTGAACTACTTCGCACATGCGGGCCAACCATCCCCTATGTGGCCTCTGTGCATTCAGCATGAATATTGATGATCGTGCAGAGTGCTCTCGCACATTTTGATCGTGAGTCTGGTGAGGCAAGCTGATGTGTAGCTTAGAATTTCGAGGCCCCATTCCTTTCATTATTTCCAGCGTTAAGAAAACACTCATTACTGTGCAGCCTCAGCTTCAACCTTCTGTGGTTAAGGAGTTGTGTCAACTATACACAAGGGAAAATATTAGCTGCATTAATGTATTATGCAGCAGTTTCGTCTTCCCTCTGCTGTCTGCGCGAAACCCTTTGACTTGTACTTTCACGCTTTCTAACACTCCCCCTTTGCCTTTCGCTGTTTCATGTGAGGTATTTTTCTCTTTCCTTGTCATGACCTGTTATGCTCACCTGCCCCCACTTCAGTGTTACATTAGAGACTGATAACTACTGATGCTACTGCAATCAAAACCCTGATTCCATTTATTATTAATAGGATTTTTGCGAGGTCTATGAAAGTCATGAATGATACACTTGCCCTTAGTTATTACAATCTAATATACCTTGACTCCTGATACATTTATTTTATTTATACTCTTTATTGTCACAAGTAGGCTTACATTAACACAGCAATAAAAGTTCCTGTGAAAAGCCCCTAGTCGCCATACTCCGGCGCCTGTTCGGGTACACAGAAGGAGAATTCAGAATGTCCAATTCACCTAACAGCACATCTTTAGGGGTTTGTGGGAGGAAGCCGGAGCACCCGGAGGAAACCCACACAGACACGGGGAGAACGTGCAGACTCCGCACAGACAGTGACCCAAGCCAGGAATCGAACCTGGGATGCTGGAGCTGTGAAGAAACTGTGCTAACCACTGTGCTACCCCATAGTACAGTGGGCAGCGCTGTAGCACAGCAGTTAGCACAGTTGCTTCACAACTCTAGGGTCCCAGGTTCAATTCCCGGTCACTGTCTGTGTGGAGTCTGCACGTTCTCCCTGGACCTGCATGGGTTTCCTCCGGGTGCTCCGGTTTCCTCCCACAGTCCAAAGATGTGCAGGTTAGCTGTAGTGGCCATGATAAATTGCCCTCAATGTCCAAAAAGATTAGGTGGGGTTACTGGGTTATGGGGATAGGGTGGAGGCGTGGGCTTAAGTGGGGTGCTCTTTCCAAGGGCTGATGCAGATTCGATGGGCCGAAAGGCCTCCTTCTGCACTGTAAATTCTATGTCTATGCTACTCTGCGAGAAATTAATATCCAAGTGCATCTTCAATGCATGGGGAAGTGGCGCAATAGTATTGTTACTTGACTGGTGATCCCGAGACCCAGGGTGATGCTCTGGGGAACCGGGTTCAAATCCCACCACAGGAGCTGAAATCCATTAAAACCCATCTGGTTCACTAATCACAATAAAATAACTTAAAGTTATAACCTGAAACAGAGGTTTTTCCAAAGTCTACTTTACTTACTTAGCAATGCGAGACCCAGGATCGATGCTACTAAGTAGTAAGTAGATTAAATTTGTCTATGAAGATATGGGTTATACCGGGGGATAACTTGAAAATATAGTTTGACCTGAATAGCACCCACCTAAGTCTGCATAGGAGTCAGGGAGTGAGAATCCCTGTTCACCATTTAGAATGTCTTATTGACCCTTTTTGGGGGAATTCTCAGAATAGTGGTGAGCTTTTTACTTCATGGTGCCAGTGTGGAGGCCTCGAATATTAGAAGTTTCTAGGTAAAGCGAGGCTAGAATATTAGAAGTTTCTAGTTAAGCAGAGTGGAGGCTAGAATATTAGAAGTTTCTAACCGACACAGGGGCTAGAATATTAGAAGTTTCTCGTTCCCAAACAATGGTTAGAATATTGGAAGTTTCTAACCGGCACAAAGGCTAGACTATTAGAAGTTTCTAGTCTATGTGTGAGTCAAACTTTACCTGCCGAGTTTAGTTTGGAAAGTCATGTGTGATTGACTTTTGTAAGGATATTCTGTGGATCAGGGGGACATAAAACTCAGGTTGGGTGTGAAATCAGCAGACTAGAAGATACTGACCCTGTGAAAAAGCCTGCAAGACATCTTGGTGACAGCACTAAAAATCTTGCATCCATTACTGGTAAAAGGAAGCCAAAAAATAAATCATCCTTAGAGTGAGACAGATTGTGAGGGAAAGCCTAGAGAAATAGGGACGCCTAGAAACCTTTAGAGACTAATAACCAATCGACCCTTAACTAAAACAGGAAGATAGTGCCTTCGTACCCTTGGATAGGGCCCAGACTTATCCTTAATTTCAGAGTCGACCTGAAAGGGACAACCAGGAACAGAAGTTAGAAATCCAAAAAATGGCAATTAGAATAATCCTCTTGCCCTGAAATACGGTCAAGAGAGTTGAAGCAATGAAACAAGAGTGGAAAAGATTAACAGAGACAAAAAACTCCTGGGTAAGAGAGACTTATCAGAACTGAGGGGTCTCAATTTTTGTTAGAGTACCTAAAACCCTACAGAATAGAGGTCCAAGGTCTCAGTGGATAAATGAGTGTGTGTTTAATCAGGATTTGTGAAACCCTACAGAGTAGAGATCCAAGATCTGAGTGGATGAATGAGTGTGTATATGTTTAATAAGGATTGGTGAATTTCCTTTGGTGTTTGTAGTTTTTTAAATGTTGTATTTTGTAAAACTGAGTTTCACATCAATTAGAAGTTATAAACGGCAGGTAGAAATGTGATCAGTATTATGAGGTAGTAAATCAGTATGTTCAGAACTAAGTTGGTCTTAGAATGAACACATAAAGAAGTTAACTCAGGAGCAGTCAGAGCTGTATCAGGAAATTACTTTGAAACTAATGTGTTGAAATTGACACGGCATAGCTCCACCAGCGTCCTAGTACCAGATGATCACAAGAAAGTCATCCACAGGAAAAATTATGTTTAGAACGTTAAATACATGGTAAAAGGAGCTTTAGGGAATAAAGATATTAGACCAGAAGTTAGATTAAGAGAATTACTTGCAGTATCAGGAAATGAGAATCTGATGGCAGGGAAAGATCTAATAAAATTAGACACAGGAAAAATTAAGATATTAAAACCAACTGATAACACAGAGGAAGTTTGGGTGAAGCTACCAACTAAAGCCACAGGCAAAGTAATCAGTGAAGCTGTAAAAGGTAAAGACAGCTTTACCTTAAACATACAGTTGAATTAGAGAAGCATGGTGTCTGGAGCAAAAGACATTGTATCGGAATTAAAACATATGACCCAATTGAATAATAATAGAAGAATTATGATAATCCATAGGCAACCTATTGGCAACAAACGAAGAAACGTAATCAGTAAGGAATTGAGAATATGGAATGATAGATCAAGGGTTGTTATGAATGGACCTCAGTTTAAAATGATTCATTGTGAACATCAGGAAACATTGTGTCAAGGGTGTAGTGCATTTTGTAGCCCAATTGTTTTGGACAGGGAGTAATCATATGAAACCCAGGAGAATGGCGGATACAGAGTATTCAGGCGATTTAAAGCTACATATGGAATGACAATGATGTGGAAATGCTGCGTCTTCAAGGGAAATTTGGGGAATTCAGTTTTGTCACGATTGTTTTGTAAAATATCAGGCAACACTAATGATTAAAGTTTGTGACCACAAGATAGATTTTGACCCTGGGAGGTGTAATTGTATATGGGATGAATATCTAATTATGGGATGGTGTGATAATGACAAATTGTAATTACTGCAGAGAAAACCTAGCTGACGACAAAGTAATTCTGAAAGGATGTGCAGGATTGTGGAGAAGTAACAAACTTATAGTCCCAATTAGTGAGGGAGTACATAGTTTAAAAGATGTTGGGATGACCCGGGGACAAAAAATTAGCTCAACAGTGTTTAGAGACTGTATCACCGCAATGATGCCGTGCCACAGGATAGATCATATCCCGAAACCAATTGGACAAGGGAAAAAGGAATGTTTGGTTATAAGTGTCAGGGGATTACTGCACTCACTAGCATTATGTGATAAGACAGTGAATTAAAACCTGTTAACAGAATTGATAGGACAGATGATAAAGTTAAAATGTCATGTTCAGAACTTACCTTTCATAAAAATCCGGTCACAATAAAAAATAAAGAGATTGAAGTAAAAGCAGTAGCAGTACTCGGAATGTATCAGGGTAAGGTTTCAACCAGATTGGATCACTGAGCGAGCAAAAGAGGAGGAGTTTGAGATTCTTTGAATTTCACTCAGGGGTGCAATGACAGAAGGAGGAGGCTTAACAGGCCTTAATTGTATGATGTACATAAATGATAAGGTAAACAAACCAGTGAAATAAAGAAAAAGGAAAGAAATGATGGCAAAGGAAGTCCGGAAGTCCTGGAGAGGGCACTTCTGGAGTATCCAAACAAAAATAGAAAATACAAATTAAAGAATTAAAGGCTCCACCCTTGACCTGTTCATTTGATTTTTCTGATGGAAAAAATAATACAGACATACTTGTTCGGACGAAGAAGGAGGACTACACTCCAGAGAAAAATAAGGATCAAGTTTGAAGAAGGAAGGGAGAAAGCTAGGCCTAGGAGTAGGCTAGATGGGTTAAAATGTGGGGAGCACTTACAAGCAGCCTGGGATACGTACTAAACTTATCAGATAAATGAAAGATTTTTAGACAGTATTCGGGGAAAACTAATGATACTCAATGGGACCCCGAGAAATGGCAAGTTAAGATAGGAAATGTGTTGCAAAACAAAACCACAAGTAGGAGTAATAGTCGCCGCATTGCTCTGGAAATTGGGAATTTTTAAATTAAGTTAAAACTTATGTTGCAATAAAATTACTCAACGGAAAGAATGAAAAATGCTACAATTGGCTACACATTTGAGAGCCCGGATGAAAACTTTACAGGTTAGAAACAAATCAAAATATCAGATTATTACTGAGCAGTGAAACCTTCGGTCACACATCTCTAACTGGACATGTGTCCTGGACATCAGCTGATGGATGATCTGCGGTCTCCATGGGGCACGTTTGACGCAGTGGAGTTATTAAGGGTCTCGGCAGACAGTAGCGACTGACGAGGACCCCCTACATGCTAAATGGCAATAGTTTACAAATTCGTGCAGCTTGGTGCCACGGCGGGAAATTTGTAACCAATGCAGCAAACAATATTGCATTGGAGAGTTGTAATAGTTATTAAGGAAGACATGTCATGTATAGTGTTAGAAACTGTTATACATATATGAAAACTATATATATGGCTTGGCATAGAGATATCCAATTGATAAGGAAAGAATGCTGGACTTTTATAGTTTATTTTAGTATGAGGGAGGTTTAAAGCACACTAAATTAAAATAGGTGGCAGATAGTTGAGTAATAGAACAATTAGGATAGGATTGGGTGATGTTGGACCATGACTCATGATAAAGAGAAGAGTGAGGTCTACAGATACAATTGATAAGCTTCTAGCCAAAAGCAGCAGAACAGAATCTGAAAGACTTAAATCGAGATTGAGAAAGAAGGCAAGCCATGGCATAAGATGAACCAGCACGAGGATTTCAGTATGTATGATAATGGGGGTATGTGTGCCGTTCAAGAACTTGATCAGCAATCACCAAGGGTGAGGATTTTTCTAAACTGTGTGAATGTTTTAATAGAGGGGGTAAACATGGGATAAATAAACAAAGTATAATAGCGGTGGTTTAGTGTTTTTTAAAAATTTAACTGCATGCAACATCACGAATAATATTGATGTTGTTAACACGCCGTATTTTGTGTGTAATAACTATTGGTCCCAAAGCCACGAATGGATGTGTCGATATTGTACTTTATTGTGAAAACTGCTGAAAATATGTAACGTTGTAACACACAAATTATTTGTGTGGTTAGGTAATGAGCAATGTGTTAAGATAAGACTTTTTTTTGACTGTGTATTTAACAATAGGGAGAATTTATTTGGAAGAAGAAAAAGTGATGGTTCGATGTGACAAAAGAGGATTCAATTGGGTTGTAACCCCAAAAGTTGAATGTATTAAATGTGCCTACTGATGGCCCAGGGGTGGTTTTGCGACTACAGTTGGCTTATTATGCTGCAAATGTTATAATGGCAAATATACGCTTCATGTGGGAAGGGAAATGATAACGGAAGAAAGGGATTTGAAGGAAACTTGGCAGAAAGTTATTATCTCATGTAAACCAGGGGCTGGCAGATGTACATGGTTCAGGGCAATGTTAGACATTAATGTGAGGAAGTCAGGAATAGAAGCAGGATCGATTGAACCTTATAAATTGATGTAGCAAGGGAATCAGTGGATAGGACATGTCATAATTTACCATTCCAATGAGAAACGGAAAGGAATTTGGATGACGGAAAAATGGGACACTATGAAAATGAAATTAAAATGAAAATCGCTTATTGTCACAAGTAGGCTTCAGCTGAAGTTACTGTGAAAAGCCCCTATTCGCCACATTCCGGCGCCTGTTCGGGAAGGCTGTTACGGGAATCGAACCGTGCTGCTGGCCTGCCTTGGTCTGCTTTCAAAGCCAGCGATTTAGCCCTGTGCTTAGAAACTCGACAGCCAGTGATGGACAAAAGACCTTTTTGGTTACTGATGGACTGAGTTGTGTGCTGTTTCTAAGGGACATGAGGAAGCTTCCATGGCGCTGCTACCCCAAGGAAGTAAAATGCTTTGGAGCTGGTGGAACACACGGATATAGCCATTGACTTACCTCCCTGAGCAGCTACAGCTATGGTTCACGGTGATTGGACTTGAGGAAAGAACGAAAAAAGAGCCCATCGACACTGGTCTGAGATATGGATAAATTTACAATTGATTTTGGTGCACAATTTAAAATCACGACATGTACATACAAATGACAAAGATCGGGGATATATGTTAGTCAGTACAATTGGATGGGGGGATAATTGACCAAAAGATATAGTTATGTTTCAAATGTCAAGACGGGTGCAAAAGAAAAAATGGGAAAATATGTCATTTGAAACATGGAAGTCTGGCAATATCTGGATAAGGTACATGAGAGAATGTAGGGAAAAATCCCATGAAGGGTTAACAGCAGCTGCAAAAGAAGGTTTTGAAATGCAGATAGCCTTTATCAAACAGGCGTTAAGAAAACAGCTTGTGACGATTCAAGCTGTAAAACTGATATATGTCTTTTAATTCACAGAAGATTGAACTTTTAGTTATATGGAAAAAAGCAATATTTCGCTCCTAGTTTGAAGTTAATTATTTTAGTAAGAAGCTAGCAAAGAATGGCTAGGAATTTTAGTTGAATTGGGTGACAAATGTTTAGGTGTGAAATTCTGCTGACACAGGTGAATATGGGAAGCTGGAGACAACATGTCCACGGGAACACATGTTAGACCCAAATCGGAGTCAGAGTTCTGAGCTGGGGGCACTATTTGATAATAAAGCAACTTTAGAAATGACAGAAACCAGATGTAATACCCCTCTGGGATCAAAGCACTTTTAAACATCACAAAGGAAACAATGTAATCAGAGATCGATGAGCTGAAGTGATGCTCAATATGAATACATAGTCGTGTTAGAAACAATTCAGATTAAAGGTATCTTGGACAATCAAGAGTAAATAAAGTTACTTTACGATAAAGTCATATAAACTTAATAACTGCTAGAAGGGGTATATAAACCCTAAAAAAGGGGACAGCCAGCAGAGTCAGCTCTCATAGCTCGGTCATGGGAAGAATGGAACACAGTAACCGAGCAGAACAGTGAATTCATCTGAGGAAGACCAAAAGCTAAAGAAGAGAGATTGTCAAGGTGGACCTGAAGGTCTTTTCAACCAACCAGGAGCATCCAGAAGCAAGATATTTTTACTTTTCTGTAAAGACCGTGATTGCATCTTTTAAAAGAAAAAATATAATAATAAAATAACTTAAAGTTTTAACCTGAAGCAGTGGTTACAAAGTCCACTCTACTTACTTAGCAACGCGGGACCCAGGCTACTAAGTGGTAAGTAGATGAAATCTTCGATGAAGATATGGGTTATACCGGGGGATAACTTGAAAATATAGATTGACCCGAATAGCACCCACCTAAGTCTGCATAGGAGTCAGGGAGTGAGAATCCCTGTTCACCATTTAGAATGTCTTATTGACCCTTTTTGGTACAGGGGGAATTCTAAGAATAGTGGTGATTTTTGGACTTCAAGACCCACTGATTGATTCCGAAGTGCCCTTTGAAATGGCCTCACAAACCACTCAGTTAAAGGGCAATATGGGGCATTCAATAAATTCTTACCAGTGACATCCACATCCTGAATGAATAAAACACTCTAATAATACACCATTGGTTGTGAAGTACCCTGGGACATCTTAAGAGTTGTGAAAAGTGCTATTTGAATGCAAATCTTTTTCTTTCCTTTGTAACATAAGGGCCCATTCTATCCCTACCTGCTTAAGTAGACAGATAAAAATGCCATTGTTATTTGCCCACTGAGGGCTGACAGGAACTGACGTTTACAGCTTTTTATTTGCTCGTTTGAGAGACCTTGTACAAATTACGGAAAGCTAACGTAAGGGTACATCCGGCAATTAGGAAGGCAAATAACTTCCGGGGCAATTAAAGGAATTTTCTGGGAGCAGTGAGGCCTCGCTGCAATTATGTATGGCTTTGGCGAGATCACACCTGATGACATCACTTCAGTACGATGGTGAGTCAAGTATTCCAATATCATTCCAACCTTCCGGAAAAATTGAACTTCCTGGAGTATTGAGCATCTGCCAAAGTGAGGTACATGGACTTCTGCAGGTGTGGCTATGGGGGCCAATGACTGGTGGGGACATCTCTGGTGCAGACTGACCAGCTTAGTGTTCCTCCATTGACCTTCCTCCAAAAACCTGATTTGGGGAATTTTCCTTCTTGAGCCCATTAATGGGAACGATGGTGCTGCTGGAAGAAGGCAGGTAAGGGGTAGCAAAACAGGAATGGATGAGAGGATTGTAAGTAGGGAGGAAGGATTGACTTTCGACCCCTGGCAAAGAAGACCAGGAAGAAAGAGACCTGAGAGATCTACACAGGCCCTTTTAAAGGCAAACTGGATCATGGGTTTTACATGCAGAGGCATGGGGTACAAAAGCAAGGACATTTGTACAACACACGGTCAACCTTAATTGGATCATTGTGTTCAATTCAAGGTCCCACACTTCAGGGAGGATGCAAAGACGTTAGAACTGCGACACTTACAATTCAAAAACTTTCTCCGCAAGGAGATGATGAGGTACTGTAGGGCCCTGAGAGACACAATGCTGGGGGAACACTGGGGACATTTATGGACGATTGTTAGAAAGTGCGAGGATACCACGAGACGGAGCAAAACATAAATGGGAGGATAAACCAGGGATGGAAGTAGGGTGGGGACTCTGGAGTGAAGCACTGAGCAGGGCCAACTCCACCTCCTCCTGCTCAAGGCCCAGCCTCACACAGTTCAAAGTGGTGCACAGAGCTCACCTGATCAGAACCCGAATGAGCAGGTTCTTCCCCGAGGTGGAGGACATGTGTGAATTGTGCCAGGTGAGGCCTGGCCAACCACACCCACATATTCTGGGCCTGGCAGACTTGACGGCTTCTGGGCAGCCTTCTTCAAGGTGATATCCAAGGTTGTGGGGGTGAAGGTGGAGCCGTGCCCGAGAGTGGCAGTCTTCGGGGTTTCGGAACAGCCTGAACGTCATGTAGGGAAGAGGCCGACGCCCTGGCTTTTGCATCCTTAATCGTCCACCAGAGGATCGGCAGGCGATCGGCAGCACCACCCACAGCTGCAGACTGGCTGGCAGTCCTGTCGGAATTTCTCCATCTGGAGAAGATCAAATACACCATCCGCGGTACGACCGAGGGCGTCTACAAAGCATGGGGGCCATTTATCAGCCTGTTCCAAGACCTGTTTGAGGCCAATAGCGGATAGGAAGGGAGGGGTTGCGGGAGGGGAGGGGGGGCGGAAGGCAGCGAGGGCAGACAGGACCACACAGAGCAGATTGGGGGGGGGGCGTTGGAGGGGCAACAAGGAACCCAGGGAAACATCAGGACGAGACATGCGAAAGATCAAGGAAGGGGCCAGAGGGCCCGCCCCCCCCCCCCACCCCCCACCCCCCCCACCCCACCCCCCCACCCCCAACAAAGCCATCGGGACAACAATAACAAATACAAAATTATAAAGAGCCTACAGAATCGACGACGGAAGAAAGCGCCCAAGGTGGAGCTTGAACAACAAAAGGGTGGGGTGGGGAGGGGGGGGGGGGGGGGGGGGGGGTGGAGGGAGAGGCAATGCGGGGGGGCGCAAGGGGAGGAGAGGGCTGCGAAAGGGGAACGTGTAAATTATACATACGAATCATGTATAATGTGCTGTTGTAAAATTCAATAAAGATATTCTTTTTAAAAAGAAAGGGTGCAGAAAAGCTTTTAGGAGAATGGTTCCAGGGATAAGGGACTGATCGAGTTATGTGGATAGGTGGAGAAGCTGGGGTTGTTCTCCTTAAAGAGAAGGTTGATAGAGGCATTCAAGATCATGAAAGAGAGAGGACACAGAGAGCTGCTGTCCCCATTGGCGGATGGTCGAGAACAAGAGGACACTGATTGAAAGAAAATGGACAAGAAAAGCAAAGGCAACATGAGGGAACAGATTTTTTATACAGAGCGAGTGGTTAGATTCCGGAATGTGCTGCCTGTCAGAGTGATGGAGACAGATTCAACTGAGGCTTTCAAAAGGGAGTTATATAAATGTCTGAAGGGGAAAAAAATGCAGAGCGAAGGCTCCTTAGACAGCACCTTCCAAACCCACAGCCTCATCCATCTAGAAGGACAAGAGCAGCAGAAACCGGGAACCCCACTACCTGGAGGTTCCAATCCAAGCTGCTCACCATTCTGACTTGTATTGGATTGGATTTGTTTATTGTCACGTGTACCGAGGTACAGTGAAAAGTTCTGCGAGCAGCTCAACAGATCATTCAGTACATGAAAAGAAAAGGAAATAAAAGAAAATACATAATAGGGCAACACAATGTACACAATGTATCTACATAACATCAGCATCGGGTGAAGCATACAGGGGTGTAATGTTAATGAAGTCAGTCCATAAGAGGGTCATTTAGGAGTCTGGTAACAGCGGGAAAGAAGCTGTTTTTGAGTCTGTTCGTGCATGTGCTCAGATTTCTGTATCTCCTGCCCGATGGAAAAAGTTGGAAGAGTGAGTAAACAGCGTGGGAGGGATCTTTGATTATGCTGCCTGCTTTCCCCAGGCAGCAGGAGGTGTAGATGGAGTCAATGGATGGGAGGCAGGTTCGTGTGATGGATTGGGCTGTGTTCACAACTCTCTGAAGTTTCTTGCGGTCCTGGGCCGAGCAGTTGCCATACCAGGCTGTGATGCAGCCCGATAGGATGCTTTCTCTGGTGCATCTGTAAAAGTTGGTAAGAGTTAATGTGGAGATGCCGAATTTCCTTAGTTTCCTGAGAAAGTATAGGCGCTGTTATGCTTTCTTGGTGGTAGCGTCGACGTGAGTGGACCAGGACAAATTTTTGGAGATGTGCACCCCTAGGAATTTGAAACTGCTGACTATCTCCACCTCAGCCCCCTTGATGCTGACAGGGGTGTGGACAGTACTTTGCTTCCTGAAGTCAATGACCAGCTCTTTAGTTTTGCTGGCATTGAGGGAGAGATTGTTGTCGCTGCACCACTCCACTAGGTTCTCTATCTCCCGCCTGTATTCTGACTCGTCGTTATTCGAGATCCGGCCCATTATGGTCGTATCGTCAGCAAACTTGTAGATGGAGTTGGAACCAAGTTTTGCCACACAGTCGTGTGTGTACAGGGAGTATAGTAGGGGGCTAAGTACGCAGCCTTGCGGGGCCCTGGTATTGAGGACTATTGTGGAGGACGTGTTATTGTTCATTCTTACTGATTCTGGTCTGTGGGTTAGAAAGTCGAGGATCCAGTTGCAGAGTGAGGAGCCAAGTCCTAGGTTTTGGAGCATTGATATGAGCTTGGTTGGGATTATGGTGTTGAAGGCGGAGCTGTAGTCAATAAATAGGAGTCCTTGTTGTCGAGATGCTCTAGGGATGAGTGTCGGGCCAGGGAAATGCTGTCTGCTGTGGACCGGTTGCAGCGGTATGCGAATTGCAGTGGATCAAGGTGTTCTGGGAGTATGGAGGTGATGCACTTCATGACCAACCTCTCGAAGCCCTTCATTACGACTGAGGTCAGGGCCACTGGTCGGTAGTCATTGAGGCACGTTGCCTGGTTCTTCTTTGGCACCGGTATGATGGTGGTCTTCTTGAAGCAATTGGGGACCTCGGAGCAGAGTAGGGGACAGGTTAAAGGGGCGAAATTCCCCCCCAACGGCGCGATGTCCGCCGACTGGCGCCCAAAACGGTGCCAATCAGACGGGCATCGCGCCGTCCCAAAGGTGCGGAATGCTCCGCATCTTTGTGGGCCGAGCACCGACATTGAGGGGCTAGGCCGGCGCCGGAGGGATTTCCGCCCCGCCAGCTGGCGGAAATGGCGTTTGTTGCCCCGCCAGCTGGCGCGGAAATGACATCTCGGGCCGGCGCATGCGCGGGGGCGTCAGCGGCCGCCGGCAGTTTCCCGCGCATGCGCAGTGGGGAGAGTCTCTTCCGCCTCCGCCATGGTGGAGGCCGTTGCGGAGGCGGAAGGGAAAGAGTGCCCCCACGGCACAGGCCCGCCCGCAGATCGCCCTGCGCCCCCCCCCCCCAGGACCCCGGAGCCCGCCCAAGCCGCCTTGTCCCGCCAGTAAATACCTACTTTAATTTACGCCGGCGGGACAGGCAATTTCTCGGCGGGACTTCGGCCCATCCGGGCCGGAGAATTGAGTGGGGGGGAATCGCCAACCGGCGCGGCCCGATTCCCGCCCCCGCCCAATCTCCGGTACCGGATACATCGGCAACCGGCGGGGGCGGGATTCACGGCAGCCATCGGCCATTCTCCAACCCGGCGGGGGGTCGGAGAATGACGCCCAAGATGTCCGCGAACACATCTGCCAGCTGGTCCGCGCAGGCTCTGAGTGCACGAACAGGGATCCCGTCCGGACCCGTTGCCTTCCGAGGGTTCACTTTCAGGAAAGCCGATCTGTCTTTGGACGCTGTGATGGTGGGTATGGGTGCGTTATGGGCTGCTGGGGCAGTCGACAGCGGATCGTTCGTTTCCTGCTGGAACCGAGCACGGAATGCATTGAGTTCATCAGGGAGGGATGCGCTGCTGCCGTAGATACTGCTTGGCTTCACTTTATAGCCCGTTATGTTGTTTAGGCCTTGCCACAACCGCCGAGAGTCTATAACGGTAGTCTGTGACTCTAGCTTGGTCTGATATTCTTTCTTAGCATCTCGGATGGCTTTGCGGGGGTCGTACCTGGATTCCTTGTGTAGGTCAGGGTTGTCTGACTTGAACGCCTCAGGTCTGTCCTTCAGTAGGGAGTCAATCTCGCGATTGAGCCATGGTTCCCGGTTGGGGAACGTACGTGCTGCTTTCTTTGGCACGCAGTCGCCCACACATTTGCTGATGAACTTGGAACTAAGTTTCCATTCCTTCACTGTTGCTGGGTCAAAATCCTGGAAGTCCCTCCCCGACAGCACTGTGGGCGTACCTACACCACACGGACTGCAGCAGTCCAAGAAGGCAGCTCACCACCACCTTCTAAAGAGCAGTTAGGTATGGACAATAAATGGTGGCGTGGCCAGCGACCCCTACATCTCATGAGTGTATAACAGTGGCTGGTTTAGCACAGTGGACTAAATACAGAACAAGACCAGCAGCGCGGGTTCAATTCCCGTACCAGCCTCCCCGAACAGGCGCTGGAATGTGGCGACGAGGGGCTTTTCACAGTAACTTCATTTGAAGCCTACTTGTGACAATAAGCGATCATTATTATTGTTAAATAAAACAAATTGTGGAACTAGTTCGCGGGGGCTGAATGTTCTCTTCCTGCTCCTAACCCCTTTGAGAAGACACTACACCGTGATGCTGCAGCAGAGATCTGTCATCTGCACTTCCTGTCCCTGTGTCTTCTCGCCGGGGCACATCTCAACTCAGATTTCTGTCTCACCCTGACATCTCACCCTTTTTCTCCATCTCCCGCTCGCCATCCTTTATCGGTGGAATGGGAGACTATGTTCAAATGAGTTAACCTACACCACAGCGGTTTAAGAAGACAGCTGACTACCTTTCAAAGACAATTAGTGATAGGTGATAAATGCTGGCCTCGCCAGTGGCTCCCACACCCCAAGGATGAATTTTAGAAAATTTGACTCCCATGAGTCATGGAGTTGTAGAATCTTCGAGGTCTACAGCACAGAAAACGCCCTTCGGCCCATACCGTCTGCGCCGGTCAAAAACAACCACCTGACTATTCTAATTCCATTTACCAACCCTTGGTTCATAGCCTTGTATGCATTGGCATCACAAGTGCGCATCTAAATACTGCTTAAATATTATGAGGGTCTCTACCTCCACCACCCTTTCAGACAGTGAACTCCAAACTCCCATCGCCCTCCCTATGAAAAGGTTTTCCCTCACATCCCCTCTAAACCTCCTCACCCTTACCGTAAATCTATGCCCACTGGTCATTGTTCCCTCCACCAAGGTGAAAAGTTTCTTCCTGTCTGCTCTCTCTATACCCCTCATAATTTTATACATCTCCATCATGTCCCCCTCAGGCTCCTCTGCTCCAAGGAAAACAATTCAAGTCTATCCAATCGCTCTTCATAGCTAACAGGCAACATCCTGGTAAATCTCCTCTGCACCCTTTCCAGTGCTGTCACATCCCTCCTACAACGTGGGTTCCAGAACCGCACACAATACTCCAGCTGTGACCTAACCAACGTTTGAAACAGTTCCAGCATAACCTCCCTGCTCTTAATCTCCTCTTAAATGGCTCGGCTAATAAAGGAGAGTGTACCATATGCCTTCTTGACCACTTTAGTCACCTGCTACCTTAATTGATAAGTGTACCTGTACACCAAGGCATCTCTGACCCTCGCTGCTTCTCTCCTACATTCATATCTAAATCATTTATATAAACCACAAACAACAAGGGCCCCAACACTGATACCTGCGGGACCCCACTGGACACATGTTTCCAGTCAGAAAAGCACCCCTCACCCATCACCCTCTGCTTCCTGCCACTCAGCCAATTCTGGGTCCAATTTGCCAAATTTCCTTGGATCCCATGGGCTCTTACCTTCGCGATGAGTCTCCCGTGTGGGACCTCATCAAAAGCCTTGCTGAAGTCCAAGTAAACTACGTGAAATGTATTTCCCTCATCTCCACACCTGGTCACCTATTCGGGAAGCTCAATCTAGTTGGTCAGGCATGACCTCCCTTAACAAAACCGCGCTGACTGTACTTGATTAATCCCTGCCTCTCCAAATGCAGATTCATTCTGTCTCTGTTAGGATCAGCGCCAAGGCAAATAGCCGAGATGATCTCACGTTGTCACACTTGCGGTGCTGCAACCTCATTCTCGGAAATTCCAAGCTGTGGACTAATATTTTTCGTCTCTCCCCACTGTCGGGATCTTTCAGTCCTGTCGATGGCGACCCCCCCCCCCCCGCCACACCACCGGTGCGGATGGCGCAAACAACGGAAAAACCCATTGACAACAGCGGGTCCAGAAGACCACACCACGGCTAATGGTGGGATTTCTTCGCAAAAATGCTGCAGGGGTGGGAGGGTGGGGGGATGTGGCGGTGGTGGGGGGCTGGGGTGGGGGTGGGGGTGGGTGGGGCGGTGGTGTTGTGCAGGGGGGGGTGGGGACGTGGTGGGAGTGTGGTGGGTGTGGGACGGGGGGGACGGGGACACGTGGCTGTGACAGTGGTTGGGTGGGGGGCAGTGGAGGAAGGTGGGGTTGAATATTCTGCCCGTGATGTGCAAATTTCCATTACGTGCTCTTCTTGTAAAGGTTGACTGCACTTGTCATGTGAGAATGTGCTCCAGATATGCCAAAGTCAGACTTTTAATGAACACGTCAAAATCTTACATTGCTTTTGGATACATTGGCTTCAGGGTTGCCAGAGGCATTTTCTTTAATGCGTTGCGGAGCTGCATATGATATTCTGGAATGCTCAGTGGCAGGGCAGTTACTTAGATGTCGGTAGCCAAGAAAACCACTCGCATACCTTCCCTTTGTTAAAGATTCTCACTGAGTAAAGTGAAATATATCCCGTGACAATGATGGCCAATTTTCATTCCATTATACAAATTTCTAAAGTGCCACATTGGATTAACGTCTTTGAGTTGTGGAAGTTTGGAGTACAAGGGTTATTCTGATACAGTAGTATTGAAAATTGATGAATTCTCATCCTCAAACATGTACTTTGACAGTAGCAATTTATTCAGTCCTCTGTGTAAACCCCATTTGTCGCAATGAGAAAGGTAAATGTTGTTACATTTTTATCCAGGTTTTCTGCAAATAACATTTTCATAGGATTTCTGAATCTTTACAGCGCAGAGAGAGCCACCCGGCCCTCAAGTCTGCACGGGCTCTCTGAAACAGCCTTCTACCCAGTCCCCACTACCCTGCCTTACCCCATAAGACCATAAGACATAGATAGGAGCAGAATTAGTCCACACGACCCATTGAACCTGCTCTGCCATTCAATTGTGGCTGATATTTTTCTCACCCCTATTCTCCTGTCTTCCCCCATAACCTCTGATCCCCTTATTAATTAAGAACCTATCTATCTCAGTCTTAAAGACACTCAGTGAATTGGCCTCCACAGCCTTCTTCAACAAAGAGTTCCACAGATTCACTACCCTCTGGTGAAGAAATTCCTCCTCATCTCTGTTTTAAAGGATCGTCCTTTTAGTCTGAGATTGTGACCTCTAGTTCTAGTTTTTCCTACAAGTGGAAACATCCTCTCCACGTCCACGCTATCCAGGCCTCGCAGTATCCTGTAAGATTCATCGTTCTAAACTCCAACGAGTACAGACCCAGAGTCCTCAACCGTTCTTCATACGACAAGCTCTTCTTTCTAGGGATCATTCTTGTGAACCTCCTCTGGACCCTTTCCAAGGCCAGCACATCCTTCCTTAGATACGGGTCCCAAAACTGCTCACAATACTCCAAATGGGGCCTGACCAGAGCCGTATATAGCCTCAGAAGTACATTCCTGCTCTTATATTCCAGCCCTCTCGATGTGAATGCTAACATTGCATTTGCCTTCCTAACTGCCGACTGAATCTGCACAGGCTGGCGCGGTAGCACAGTGGTTAGCACAGTTGCTTCACAGCTCCAGGGTCCCAGGTTCGATTCCCCGCTGGGTCACTGTCTGTGTGGAGTCTGCACGTTCTTGCACATGTTTGCTTACGGCACTGGTCACTGGACTGGTAATCGTGAGATCTGGGGCTGGATTCTCTGCTTCGCGTGCCGGGAGAGCGAATCGCGGTCGGGCGGGGAGGCCCCCAGAATAGAACAGATTTGTTTAGTGCCCAGCGCCAATACTGACGCTATGCTCCGGTCCCTCGCTGACGGCGAAACCGAGGTTTGCGTCCCGCGTCGGCGAGGCCATGTAAAACCCCCATTTGCAAACCCCCCCGTCCGTCCGTCCCCCCCTCTTAGGAGGAAGTCACGCGGGCGCGAATTAGTACAGTATTAACAAGCGGGACCTGGGCGCCATGGCTGCAGAGGGGGAGGCTGAAAAATCTCTGGAAATGCTTCAAAGGTTGGCGGGCTTGCTGGGGGTGGCTGCCCTGGTTGGGGGGGGGGGGGGGGGGGCAGTAGGAGGAACGACTCAGCGGCGGGTCCGTGGACTCGGGGTGTCCCCCTTGGGATCGGGATGATATGGCTCAGACTGCCATTGCTGCAGTCTGTCTTTTGAATGTACTCCTCTGGTGCTACTTACAGGCCCCTGGCTGTTCACACTGCTGACTGCTCACTGGGTCCTGTGACTGCTCAGAGAGCCTCTGGTCATCTGGGAGTCCACCCAGGCCGCCCCTCTGAACATCCTCATACATCAGCTGCATCATCAAGGGGATGGGCGTGGCCAAGCTCAATTGCGGACAGAAGGGTGGAGATAAGGCCAATCATGATCTCATCATATTGTGGGGCAGTTTCAAGGCATTGAATGGCCCACTTCTGTTTCCAATTCTTATGATCTTACATCTTACGTTACATTAAATCATTTCATGAACTTTGTTCCAAGTTTAGGCTCCGATTGGTCAAATTGATGCAAAAAAAAGTCAAAACATTTTAGGTCAAATACAAGGGCTTGTGAACTTCTTCAACATGCTTTCATTCTGTTTTACACCATCCCCACAATATCATCAAACCTGGTTCAATGATGAGTACAGGAGGCCATGTCAGGAGCAGCATCAGGCACACCTAAAAATGCAGTGCTTAGCTGGTGAAGCTGATTCGGGATCACATGTGAGAAAGAGAACTAAGCAGACACACTGGACCCAAGCAAATGCTCAGCAGTCCAGTGTGGCATCCAGGCATGAATGGTGTTTGACGGTTTTACAACTAACGGGAGGAGGAGGGACGGAGAACATCTCTGTCCTTAGTGTTAGGGAGCCCAGCACGTCAGTGTGAAAACCAAAGTGGTGATCCTTCTGTAGAAGGATCATTTAGATGTGAAATGTTAACTCGGTCTCTCTCCACAGATGCTGCCAGACCTGCTGAGTTCATAAGTTCATAAGGTATAGGAACAGAATTAGGCTGTTGCTTCACAGCGCCAGGGTCCCAGGTTCGATTCCTGGCTTGGGTCACCGTCTGTGCGGAGTCTGCACGTTCACCCCATGACTTCGTGGGTTTCCTCCGGGTGCTCCGGTTTCCTCCCACAAGCCCCGAAAGACGTGCTTGTTAGGTGAATTGGACATTCTGAATTCTCCCTCTGTGTACCCGAACAGGTGCTGGGGTGTGGCGACTAGGGGCTTTTCACATTAACGTCATTGCAGTGTTAATGTCAGCCTACTTGTGACACTAATAAAGATTATTATTATTGTTCCATTATTACTATCGAGTCCGCTCCGCCATTCGATCATAGCTGACCTCATCCTGGCCTTAATTCCACCGTCCTGCCCATTCAGACCCTTCAACCCATGACTAATAAAAAATCTGTCTAACTCCTCCTTAAATTTACTCACTGTCCCAGCATCCACCGGACTCTGGGGTAGTAAATTCTACAGATTCACAACCCTTTGGGAGAAGTTTCTCTCATCTCTGTTTTAAATTTGTTACCCCTTATCCTAAGTGTTCTAGAATGCCCCACAAGAGAAAACATCCACTCCCCGGCTGCTTCATCCATACCTTTAATCACCTTGTACACCTGTGGGGAGCCACGTATGGCTGTTGTATTTACTCACGGCTGTTGTATATATTATTGTATTTACTCTCTGTTACTGTTGTTGTGTTGATGCTGTTGATGGCTCCGCCTGTGGCTCCGCCCCTCTGAGAAGGGATATAACCCATCGATCCGGGACAGCCTCTCAGTGCGGGAGAAGCAACTGGTGGGCACATTCTAGCTGATTAAAACCACAGTTCTTGTTAATTACCGTTTCGACTGGATTGATTGGTATCAATACCTCAATTAGATCTCCCCTCATTCTTCTAAACTCTAGAGAGTACAGGCCTAAACTGTTCAATCTCTCCTCGTACGACAAACACCTCATCTCTGGAATCAATCTGGTGAACCTCCTCTGAACTGCCTTCAATGCCACTACATCTTTCCTCAAATAAGGGGACCAAAACTGTACACAATACTCCAAGTGTGGTCTTACCAATGCCTTGTATAGTTGCAACAACACTTCCTTATCTTTACACTCAATTCCTTCAGCTATAAATGCCAACATTCCATTTGCTTTCTTTATTATCTGCTGCACCTGTATGCTCGTTTTCTGTGACTCATGAACGAGGACACCCAGACCTCTCTGCATCGGAGCTCCCCGAAGTCTCCCCAGTGTATCCAGCATTTTCTGTTTATATATCTGTGTAGATTATTATTGATGCCAGTTTGCAGCCAATAATTCACTGCACAAGATATCAAGAGGCAGCAGAACATATGGGACACAGCTTATATGTCAATGATTTGGATGTGGGGACCAAATGTAATATTTCCAAGTTCACGGATTATACAAAGCGAGGCGGGAATGTGTGTTGTGAGGAAGATGTAAAACGGCTGCAGTAAGATAATAATAATCTTCATTGTCACAAGTAGGCTTACATTGACACAGCAATGGAGTTACTGTGAAAAGCCCCTAGTTGCCACATTCTGGCGCCTGTTCGGGTACACTGAGGGAGAATTCAGAATGTCCAATTCACCTAAACAGCACATCTTTTGGGACTTGTGGGAGGAAACCGGAGCACCCGGAGGAAACTCACGCAGACACGGGGAGAACGTGCAGACTCCGCACAGACAGTGACCCAAGCCGGGAATCAAACCTGGGGCCCGGGTGCTTTGAAACAACTGTGCTAACCACTGTGCCACCGTGGACAGACTTAGGGAGTTGACAAGAACATGGCAGATGGTGTGATGTGGAAAATGCGAGGTAATCCACTTCGGTAGACGGAACAGATGTGCACAGTATTTCCTAAATGGTAAGAAATTAAAAGGGAAACAAAGGGACCTTGGTGTCCTTGTCCATAAGTCACTGAAGGCTAATATGCAGGTGCAGCAAGCTATTGGGCTGCTAAGGGAATATTATCCTTTATCGCAAGAGGATTTCAGTACAGGGATAGTGAGGTCTTGTTTCAATTGTATTGGAGTTTGGTTAGACCACTTCTGGAGCGATCTGTGCAGTTTTCATCCTCTAACCTCAGGGAGGATATTTTTGTCACAGGGGGAGTTCAACGATGGTTCACCAGACTTGTTCCGGGGATGGCGGGGCTGCCTCATGAAGAGAGATTGGGCAAACTGAGTCTGTGTTCACTCGAGTTTTGAAAAATGAGAGGTGATCACATTGAAACCGACAAAATACTCAAAGGGATAGACGCGGTCGAAGCAGGTAAGATGTTTCCCTTGGTTGGAGGGTCTTGAACCGGGGGACACAATTTCAAAATGAAGGGGAAGCCAGTGAGGACCAAGATGAGGAGACATTTCTTTACACAGAGGATTGTGAAACTTTGGAATTCTCTACCCTAGAGGCCTGTGGAAGCTCAGTCATTGTGAATGTTTAAAGCAGAGATTGACAAATGTCTGTTTCGCAATACGTAAGGGGTAATGGGGATAGTGGGTGGAAAGGACATTGAAGTGTTTGATCAGCCATGATTGTATTAAATGGCGCAGCTGGTTTGACGGGCTGAATGGCCTATTCCCCTAGATTCCTAAAGGCTATGGACCCCATTAACTCACTGACGGCTAGTGTTCCAGGACTAGCTGTACCCTTAACCACGATGTTCCACTACAGCTACAACACATCCATCTACCCAACAGTGTATAATTGCCCAGCTATGTCCTACTTATAAAATACATGACAAATCTAATGCAGCCGATTACTGCCCATCAACCTCCACTCAATCATCAGCAAAATATTGGAAGATGTTACCGACAGTGTTGTCAAACACAATTACACGATCAATATCCTGGGGGTGGTCACCGTTAACCAAAAGCTTAACTGGACGAGCCATGTGGCTACAGAGCAGGTCAGAGGGGGCAATTGTGTGGCAGCTTTTCTGTCCTGACTCCCCAAAGCCTATCCACCATCTACAAGGCACAAGTCAGGAGTGTGATGGAATACTCTCCCCGTGCATGGAGGAGTGCAGCTCCAACTTCACTCAAGAAGCTCAACACCACCCCAACAAAGCAGCCCGCTTGATTGGCACCCCATCCACCACCTTGAACATACACCCCCCTCCATCACCAGCTGTGTGTGCCATCTACAAGATGCACTGAAGCACCTCGCCAAGATTCCTCCGACAGAAACGTCGACCTCTCCCGTCGAATCATAGAACGGTTACAGCACAGATGGGCGTTACTTGTCCTGTTGCGTGCGTGTCAGTAACTCACTTTGTCGCACTCTCCCGCCTTTTGCTGTAACCCTTCAACACTTATCTCTTCAGACAATGATCCAGTTCGCTTTTGAAAGCCTTAATTGAACCTGCCTCCATGACAATCTCAGGAGCTTCATTCCAGATTCCAACCACTCCTTGCGCAAAAAGAGTTTTTTTTCCTCATGTCTTAAGCCTTAAATCTGTATCCCTCCGATTCTTGATCCATCCACCAATAAGAACAGTTTCTCCCTACCTACCCCCCCCCCCCCCCACCTCCAAATCTATTCACATTCCCTACTCTAGGGTGGAAGTGAGGGCTTAAGTGGGTCGGTGCAGACTCGATAGGCCAAATGGCCTCCTTCTGCACTGTATGTTCTATGTTCCAAGGAGAATTGCCACTGCAAAGAAAAAGGGCAGCAGGCACATGGGAACACTATAGAACATAGAACATACAGTGCCTCACTTCCACCCTTTCCCGGTAACCCAATAACCCTCCAAACTTTTTTGGACACTAAGGGGCAATTTAGCATGGCCAATCCAGCTAACCTGCACGTCTTTGGACTGTGGGAGGAAACCGGAGCACCCGGAGGAAACCCACGCAGACACGGGGAGAACGTGCAGACTCCGCACAGACAGTGACCCGGCTGGGAATCAAACCTGGGACCCTGGCGCTGTGAAGCCACAGTGCTGTCCACTTGTGCTACCGTGCTGCCCATATTACTGACATGTTTCCCTCCAACCCAGTCACCATTCTGACATGGATACACATTGGTCGTTCCTCCAATGTCGCTGGGTCACAATCCTGGAACCCCCTCCCTAACTGTGGGTGTACCTGTGTCCCGTGGACTGCGGCGGCTCAAGGAGGTGGCTCATCATCATCACCTTCCCAAGGGCAATTAGGGATGGGCAGTCAACGCTGGCCTAATCAGTAATGTTCACAATTCGTGAACAAATTTTAAAAAAATGATATCTGGGGCTTTAAGTTCATCTTGAATAACCGGGGAAGATTGACACTAATAGTGATAATAAAAAACTGCAACGGAGAGCAGTCCGCAGATTAAAATGGCTTGACAGCCAGCTGTTTAAATAAAAGTGAAATCATTCCTTTGACTTTCAAAGAAATGACAGCGCCAGCTGCATATTTATTATGGCAAGTGTGAAATGATATTTTGATTAGCAGCTCGACATAATTGGCACAGCCATGCCAGGTACAGGTGCTGGCTCATTCATTAGTTTCGAATTGTGCCAAAGTTGAAAAGGGAAAGTTATATTGAAAATCACACATTTTCAGCTGTTTCTTCCAAACACTGAATGTTTTAATTCATTCTGGTGTGGCAACCAAGTGCTAAAATTCAGGTTGCCAACTCTGTCTGGACATACTCTTGGAGGTGACGTCCTGCCACTGTCCTTTGCCAACTGCCCCAGCTGCCCCGATGTTAATCTTGGCCAAAGGCGAAGAGTTAGCAACTTTGTTAGGGCAGGTCATTTGAATATTGGCAGACATGTCAGGCCGTCTGCTGGCTTCTACTGTTTTTCCCTGTGATCGACCTGGTGAAAAGGCGCGCGCGTCGCTTTTGCCTTGAGACATGCAAATCGCGGGCAGCACGGCGGCGCAGTGGTTAGCACTGCTGCCTCACGCCGCCGAGGACCTGGGTTCGAGCCCGGCCCCGGGTCATTGTCCGTGTGGAGTTTGCACATTCTCCCCCTGTCTGCGTGGGTCTCACCCCCACGACCCAAAGATGTGCAGGATAGGTGGATTGGCAACGTTGAATTGCCCCTTAATAGGAAAGAAAGAATTGGGTACTCTAAGTTTATTTTAAAAATAGTGATGTGCAAATCATCATGAACATAAAAGCAAAATACTGCGGATTCTGAAAATCTCAAATGGAAACAGAGAATGCTGGGAAAGCTCAGCAAGTCTGGCAGCAAGTGTGGAGAGGGAAACAGAGTTAACATTTCGTCAGAGCTAAGGAGAGGAAGAAATGTGATGGGTTTTATACTGTATGGCGGGGGGAGTGTGGAGCAGTGTGGAAGATCAGTGAAAGGTGGGAGCTGGAGAGGTTTATCATATCATAGATTATCATAGAATTTACAGTGCAGAAGGAGGCCATTCAGCCCATCGAGTCTGCACCGGCTCTTGGAAAGAGCACCCTACCCAAGGTCAACACCTCCACCCTATCCCCTTAACCCAGTAACCCCACCCAACACTAAGGGCAATTTTGGACACTAAGGGCAATTTATCATGGCCAATCCACCTAACCTGCACACCTTTGGACTGTGGGAGGAAACCGGAGCACCCGGAGGAAACCCACGCACACACGGGGAGGATGTGCCGACTCCGCACAGACAGTGACCCAAGCCGGAATCGAACCTGGGACCCTGGAGCTGTGAAGCAATTGTGCTATCCACAATGCTACCGTGCTGCCAATATGACAAAGATGTCACGGGCAAACGACAAAGGGAGCGTTAAAGGCAACGGGAGGGATTATCCGACTCTTCCAGCCGGTGAGATTTTCCGGTCCGGCCGAAGTCAACCTCTGCCATGGGTTCCCTGGTGGCGGGATGGGCAAGCCATGCAAATCTTGGACGGGACTGGAAGATGCAGCCAGGGGCCAATGCCGAGTTGCCCTTGGTGTGGGGAAACCCGCTGTGTGGGACTGGAAAATTCCTGCCTATGTTTCTGACAGGGTAGGGGATTCATTGTGCACAATCTTTTTGGATCATTGCACGCTTCTTTGGAGCTGCTATGCATGACGGTGAAAGTGGAATCTTTCAGCTGTTAATAGCGCCTGGTGTGCAGTCTTCGCAGCTCTACCGGCTGCAGCGCTAAGTGGACTGAAAACTTCGACCCCCCATTTGAAGTAAGCCCCCCAGTAACTCACTGTTGTCCGATTGCTTTTTAAAAGCGAAAATCCTTTTACTTGCCCTCGCGGCTGTCACGATCGACCGGATGATGCGCCGATGCCCCTCTACAAACTGCACGGTGTCCAAGTGTTTACTTGAGAGTTGTTTTTATTTGTGTGGTAAACACCACGAGTGATATATTGTATGTATTACGGCACTGCCCGTATATTACAGGTACGACAGTAAATCCCTGCCTGCTGGCTCCGCCCAGCAGGCGGAGTATAAAAGTGCCTGCTCTCCTGCGCTGCTCCCATTCTGGTTCCAGCTGCGAGAGGCACAACATCTTGCGCAATAAAGCCTCGATTGTTTCACCATTCTCATCTCGTGGCAATTGACGATACATCAATTTATTGCACAAGATTTTAAAAGGTGAACATCTTAATCAAGCCTGATCGCCTGGAGCTGAGCCCTCACGCAGCCAACGCCACGTCCACCTTCGACCACTGGCTAGCCTGCTTCGAAGGCTACCTCAGAGCAGCCACTGAAGGACTCTCGGACCCACAGATGCTCCAAGTCCTCTACTCACGGGTGAGCCCTGAAATTTTTCCCCTCATCCGGGATGCGCCCACCTACACAGAAGCGATGAAGCTACTGAAAGGACATTACGTTATGTCAGTGAATCAAGTGTATGCCAGGCACCTCCTGGCCACAAGACGGCAGCTCCTGGGGAGACTCTGGATGATTTCTTGCGGGCTCTACAGATTCTTGGTAGGAACTGTGACTGCCAGGCAGTTTCGGCATCCAACACATTGAACTACTAATCAGGGACGCTTATGTCACGGGCATGAAGTCTACGTATGTTCGCCAGCGACTATTGGAAGGTGGTACGATCGATCGTGCGGAGACTAGGCAGCTTGCCAATTCACTAGAAGTGGCCTCCCGTAATCTGGAGTCCTAGACCCCCGACCGCACGGCACCCTCGTGGGCATCATGCGCCCCACCAGCTGCCGACTCCAGTTCACTGCAAGCCTGCGCCGCGCGGCAGGCAGCCAACTCCGGGGGCCCCAAGTGTTATTTTTGTGGACGGAGTAAACACCCCAGGCAGCGCTGCTTGGCGCGGAGCGCAACCTGCAACGGGTGCGGGAAGAAGGGACACTTTGTTTCCGTTTGCCAGGCCCGGTCGATCGCCGCTGTTTCCAGGCCCGGCATTACTACACCCCCACGTGCGATCCAGGGGCACTGCCATCTTCTCCACCGCAAGCCACGTGCGGCCCGTGGGCGTCGCCATCTTTGATGCCGCCCGCCATGTGCGCCCCATGGGCGCTGCCATCTTCGGCGCCATTTTGGACCGCGCCTCAGGACCCCTGCTCGTCTGGCCATTCGCTGCCTACTGATACCTCCGCCACTGCTGATCAGCCGGGACATCCCAGCATCTTCCGCAGCTCGCCTCCATCACCCTGGATCAGTCTCGGCCCCTCAACCTCGCGACCGCTACGACAACGGTGAAGATCAACGGGCACGAGACAACCTGCCTCTTTGACTCCGGGAGCACAGAGAGTTTCATCCACCCTGTTATGGTAAGGCGCTGCCCCTCACGGTACACCCCATCACCCAGAAAATCTCTCTGGACCCCAGATCCCATTCCGCTGAAATCCGGGGGTACTGTGTCGCGACGCTCACCGTTCAGGGCGTAGAGAACAGCAACTTCAGGCTCTACGTCCTCCCCCACCCCTGCGCTGCCCTATTACTAGGCCTTGATTTCCAATGCCACCTCCAAAGCCTTACTTTGAAATTTGGCGGACCCCTGCCCCCCCTCACCGTCTGCGGCCTCACGACCCTTAAGGTCGATCCACCTTCGCTGTTTGCAAACCTCACCCCGGACTGCAAGCCCGTCGCCACTAAGAGCAGACGGTACAGTGCGCAGGACAGAGCGCTTATCAGGTCGGAGGTCCAACGGCTCCTGCAGGAGGGGATCATTGAGGCCTGCACCAGCCCCTGGAGAGCTCAAGTGGTGGTAGTGAAGACTGGGGAGAAGCACAGGATGGTCACTGACTACAGCCAGACCATCAACCGGTACACGCAGCTCGACGCATACCCGCTCCCACATATATCTGACATGGTCAATCAGATTGCGCAGTATTGAGTCTTCTCCACAGTAGACTTGAAGTCCGCCTACCACCAGCTCCCCATCCGCCCGGAGGACCGCCAATACACTGCATTCGAAGCAGATGGCCGCCTCTATCATTTCCTCAGAGCTCCCTTCGGCGTCACCAATGGGGTCTCGGTCTTCCAGCACAAGATGGACTGAATGGTTGACCAGTATGGGCTGCGGGCCACATTCCCGTACCTAGATAACATCACCATCTGCGGCCATGGTCAGCAGGACCACGACGCAAACCTCCAAAAATTCCTCCATACCGCCAAACTCCTAACCTCACCTACAATAAGGAGAAATGCGTATTTCGCACCAACCGCTTAGCTACCCTTGGCTACGTAGTGGAAAATGGAGTCCTAGGGCCCGACCCCGACTGTATATCTGGATTTCCAGAAAGCCTTTGACAAGGTGCCACACAAAAGGTTGCTGCATAAGGTAAAGATGCATGGAATTAAGGGGAAAGTAGTAGCAGTTAGCACATGTCTCAGCTCTAGCATAGTTCTTAGTCTATTAAATTGAGGTACCCTCAATAATGACGCTTAGAGTGTAAACGGTAAAGAAGGCTTTAATAGACTAAGAACTATGCTAGAGCTGAGACATGTGCTAACTGCTGCACTGCCCACAAGGCGGCCCCTTATATACGGCTCACAGATGGGCGGAGCCAGAGGCGGAGTCCCCAGGGTTCCAAGCCCGGTCTTAAAGGGGACATCACCTTACATGATGACAAGGCAGTAACCGTTCATCACACACAGTAACTTCATTGAAGCCTACTCGTGACAATAAGCGATTTTCATTTACTGACAGGCCCAGGTTGTCAAGGTTACAAGCCTGGGGATACTGTCTGAGTAATCCAGTCAGGCCTTGAGAGATCTGCTTTTACCTCACGTCGTCTGGGCTTGTTATTTTCTAAGGTTTGTAATTCTTAAGTCAATGAGCAAGCCTGTTTCTTTATCACATAATTGAAATTCATTCTTAATTAAACCTTAATAAGTATCTGTTCAGAGTGATCAGCTCCAAAAACTGAATCCTGACAAGAAATAAGTCATCCTGATTAGTCAACTGTCAAAATAGGTCAGAGGAAAGGGCTAACTTGATTAAATTAAATGCATAGAGTTTGTGATGCTGGCGCTATAACCAGTAGTATGAAGAATAAGAAAGACAAGGCCAAAGACTTGCATTTATATAGCAGCTTTCATGACCTTAAGATATCCCAAAGTGCTTAACAGTGAATTTTGAGATGTTGGCTGGGGTTTTCCTGTCCCCGCCGCTCTCCACATTTTCCAGTCTCGCCAGCGAAGGTGATTGCTGCGGGTAAGACCAGGAAATCCTGGCCGTTGTCACGGCTTGTGACACAGGAAACACAGGGGCACATTAGCGCAAAACCAGCTCCCACAAACAGCAATGTGCCGTTGACCAAATAACCTGCTGCAGGGGTGTTGCCCAGGACACCCAAGACATCGCCACTGTTTTGTTTCAAACAATGGGATCTTTCACGTTCACCCAAGATGGCTGACTGGGCCTCGGTTTGACAGCTCATGCAGACAGAGAGCGTCTCTGTCAAGGCAGCACTCCCTCAGCACTGCGCCCACCTGTCAACTGAGATTAAATAGAACATAGAGTGCAGAAGGAGGCCATTCGGCCCATCGAGTCTGCACCGACCCACTTAAGCCCTCACTTCCACCCTATCCCCGTAACCCAATAACCCCTCCTAATCTTTTTGTTTCACTAAGGGCAATTTATCATGGCCAATCCACCCAACCTGCACGTCTTTGGACTGTGGGAGGAAACCAGAGCACCCGGAGGAAACCCACGCAGACACGGGGAGAACGTGCAGACTCCGCAAAGACAGTGACCCAAGCCGGGAATCGAACCTGGGACTCTGGCGCTGTGAAGCCACAGTGCTATCCACTTGTGCTTCCGTGCTGCCCAAATTTTGGTGCTCAATGCCTTGGAGCGGGACTTGAAACCACAACCTTCGGATACAGATTCACCCAATAGACACTGGAAGGTTTCTCTGTGCCTTATGAAAGCAATCTTGTAAACTAAGAAAGGTTTAAGTAGTCTATTGGCTAACATTTCATGTTCATCACCTTTACGTAATAATAATAATCTTTATTAGTGTCACAAATAGGCTTACATTAACACTGCAGTGAAATTACTGTGAAAAACCCCTAGTCGCCACATTCCGGCACCTGTTCGGGTACACTGAGGGAGAATTCAGAATGTCCAATTCACCTCACAACACGCCTTTTGGGATTTGTGGGAAGAAACCGGAGCACCCGGAGGAAACCCAGGCAGACAGACTTCACACGGGCAGTGACGTAAGCCGGGAATCGAACCTGGGGCCCTGGCACTGTGAAGCAACAGTGCTAACCACTGCGCTACGGTGCCGCTGACAGTTCCTGTCCCTGAGTGCAAGGGCGGCAGTGGGCTCAGCTTGTACCAGAATATGGGAAGCAAGTTAAGAGAAACAGTCAATCGGCGAGGTTCGAACCACCGCGGTTACCGGTGGAGATTGACCCTGCTGCATTCCCCTCGGTCAGTGCGACAGGCCAGAAGGGGACCGTTCGACCCACCTCCACCATGGTCAACCTAGCCGGACATAGGATGGGAACTGAAGTCAGCCAAAACCCATTCACTTGTACAGAGTTAAAGTAGGACCCTGCAGTCTTTGCAACACAGGAATGTTTTTTGTACAACCTATCAGTTTATCAACCATGCAGTGAAATAGATTTTCGGAATACTGAGTAGATTTATTTTTACCAGAAACTGGAGCTCATCAACCATACAACAGATAACACTGCCAACTGACATAATCCTGTACAGTGTTACACTGCCAACTGACATAATCCTGTACAGTGTTACACTGCCAACTGACATAATCCTTTACAGTGTTTGGATTAAACAGAGTCATGTTTATATTTGAGCTTGAAACTATCGAACCCCTTCAAGTTGAGAATATTTACTCAAGTATGTCATGTACCCGTCATGTTATGAATCATTTAATTATCGTAATAAAGTGCTGCTGCTGGAAGTCCAGCTCCATCTGTCCTAATACTGGCGGACTCTGGCAAGAGGGAGTTAGCCAATTCAGCCAGCCGTTCTCCAGCTGTGATTCCTTCGGTTGGTGCCATCAGCAGATACTTCAATAAAAGCAAATTACTGCGGGTGCTGGAATCCGAAACCAAAACAGACGGCGGAATCCTCCGTCGGCGGGATCATCCGTTCCGCCGGCAGCCCCCCCCCCCCCCCCCCGCCTCGCCTGCAGGTTTCCCGACGGCGTGGGGTGGGTGCAATGGGAAACCCCATTGGCCGGCTGCGGGCACGGAGAATCCCGCTGCCGGCGGGGGGCGCGCCGCGCACAGAAAACGCGGCTGACGGACCGGAAAATCCCACCTCGGAAACGCTGGACGATCTCAGCCGGCCTGACAGCATCTGTGGAGAGAGAAGGGAGCTAACGTTTCGAGTCTGGGTGACTCTTCGTGAAAGCAGGGGAGAACTGGAAATGGGGTCAGATTTATGCAGTTGTTGGGGGTGGGGTGGGACGGGGAAGGCGGTGCGTGGAGCAGTGGGGGCTGGATAGATGGCCAGCGATAGGTAGAGATTGGCAAAGATATCGTGGACAGAAAAACATAAGAAATGTAAATGGTGGTGATAATGACTGAGAAGGGTGCTGATGGTGGCACATTGAGAGGTTAGAATGTGTTAATGTGGCAAAACACAGGTAAGCAGCGAGTCAAAGGGCAACGAGGAACAGGGAACAGATGTCTCAAGTGGGTTGGGGGAAGATGGGACAATGTTGAGGGAAAAATTGATCAATGGAAGGAATGAAAATAAACTGATAGAAATAAAAATGGGGTGAAGGTGGAGGAGCGAGTTCACAGTTGGAAGTTGTTGAACTTTAATGTTAAGTCTGGAAGGCTGTAACGTGTCTCATTGGAAGATGAGGTGTTGTTCCTCCAGTTTGCACTGGGCTTCACTGGAACATTGCAGCAGGCCAAAGACAGACACGTGGACCTGTGAGCAAGACTGTGAGTTGGAATAGCAAGCGACAGGGAGGTCTGGGTCCTGCTTGCTGATGGACCGAAGGTATTCGCCCAGTCTGCGTTTAGTCTCTCCAATATAGAGTAGACCGCATTGGGAGCAACAAATGCAATAGACCAAATTGAAGGAGGTGCACGTGAAGCTCTGCCTCACTTGAATAGAGTGTTTTGGGCCTGAGATGGTGAGCAGGGAGGAGGTAAAGGGGCAGGTGTTACACCTTCTGCGATTGCATGGGAAGGTGCCGTGAGAAGAGGGTGAGGTGTTGGGGGTGATGGAGGAGTGGACCAGGGTATCCCGGAGGGAACGGTTCCTGTGGAATACTGACAGGGGGAGTGAGGGGAAGATGTATTTGGCGATGGCATCATGCTGGAGCGTAAATCCGGTGCAATTCAGCTCCAGCGAGAGAATATTGGGCTGGATTCCCCGATTTTTACACGGGAACAATTGGCACCGCCCCAGCACCTATCCTCCACCGGTGAGGGGCTACCAACTGCGTCACACAAAACGCCCGGTCTCCACAAAATAAACGGCCGGAGAATTGCCGGGTCCTTGGCCGCGCGTGCGCACGGCGACGACCTACAGCGGTCGGGCAGTACAACATGGCGTCGGCCGTACGCAGAGCCGACCTGCCAGATAGTGACCCCCTGGACACCCCTCGCCACCCCCTGGCCACCCGTCACCAGTCCCCCCATCCCTCGCTGAAGCCCCCTCCCCCCCCCGGCCAGCAGCACGGCTCCCACCCGACTGTTGGCGGCGCTGGACGCAGTCCGCTGCCGCCACGCCAGGTTCCCGGCCGCTGAGACCACACGTCCCCCACGCGGTCGGGAACTCAGCCCATCGCGGGCGGAGCATCGGGGGAGGGCCTCCAGGTGACGTCCTGAGGCCGCCCCAACAGCGGGCGGCGCACTCCTCGATGATGCTGTTTTGGAGGGGGCGGAGCACGGGCAACCTGCGTAAAACTGGCCCTGCCCCCGATTCGTTCGTAAAAATGGATTCTCCGCCCGATTGCCGATTACGAAAGCGCCGTCGGGAAACGGAGAATCCCGCCCATTGCCTCCCAAACGGAGAATTTCGCCCTGTGATTCTGTGGGCGCGATTTAATTAAAACATTTCTCAGTGCGGTAGTGAGGGGGAAAAACCACAAGCTCTCCGTCTCTCGGCCTGGCGAGGCCATCTCCGCGATAAAACATTAATTGGCCCACGTAAGGAGGCCCCAAGCGAATTACGCCGCAAATCATGGTTTTCCAGCTGGTTCGCCGGGACTGTGCTCGCCAGACTTCCGCTAACAAGTGAAATCAGCAGTGAAAGTGCCCCTGCACAGCCAACCCACTCCACTCACAGCCATGCTGCCATGGAGACCAGCTCCACGCTGTGGGGACGGCATCCTAGCATGACTACTGGACGCAGCGGAGGCCAGACGGATGCCCTGTTCCCCCCAGGGTCACGGAGGGTCAGCCACAGGGCAGCCACTGCCGCCTGGGAAGAAGTGGCAGCGGCCGTCATCTCGGGGAGTGTGACCAGGAGGACCGCCACCAGTACCTCAAGATCAACGACCTCCACCGGGCCACTCTGGTGAGTTTCCTCCGGACCCCCGACACTCCCCTCGTTAAATACTCTCCCCCAGCTCCCTCAGCGCCATAGCCATACGGGTGCTAGAGATGGTGCCGGCAATGCGTGGCACTGAGGCCAACACTGGTAGGGTGGCGACCGAATGACTTAAGCAACATGAGTGGCGGTGTCCAAGGCATGGCTTTGTCAGTGACGGCCAACGCCCAACTCAGTAGGGGATGTGTCCCACTACCAGGTGGGCATTGTCGAGGCGGTGCGGAGCATGTCCCACTACCAGGTGGGCATTGTCGAGGCGGTGCGGAGCATGCCCCAGTCCCAGGTGGGCATTGTCGAGGCAGTGCAGAGCATGCCCCAATCCCAGGTGGGCATTGTCGAGGCGGTGCGGAGCATGCCCCAATCCCAGATGGGCATTGTCGAGGCGGTGCAGAGCATGCCCCAATCCCAGGTGGGCATTGTCGAGGCGGTGCGGAGCATGCCCCAGTCTCAGTTGGGCATTGTCGAGGCGGTGCGGAGCATGCCCCAATCCCAGGTGGGCATTGTCGAGGCGGTGCGGAGCATGCCCCAGTCTCAGTTGGGCATTGTCGAGGCGGTGCGGAGCATGCCCCCATCCCAGGTGGGCATTGTCGAGGCGGTGCGGAGCATGCCCCCATCCCAGGTGGGCATTGTCGAGGCGGTGTGGAGCATGCCCCCATCCCAGATGGGCATTGTCGAGGCGGTGCGGAGCATGCCCCAATCCCAGGTGGGCATTGTTGAGGCGGTGCGGAGCATGTCCCAGTCTGAGGTGGGCATTGTCGAGGCGGTGCGGAGCATGTCCCAGTCCCAGGTGGGCATTGTTGAGGCAGTGTGGAGCATGCCCAAATCCCAGGTGGGCATTGTCGAGGCGGTGCGGAGCATGCCCCAATCTCAGGTGGGCATTGTCGAGGCGGTGCAGAGCATGTCCCAGTCCCAGGTGGGCATTGTCGAGGCAGTCTGGAGCATGCCCCAATCCCAGGTAGGCATTGTCGAGGCGGTGCAGAGCATGTCCCAGTCCCAGGTGGGCATTGTCGAGGCAGTGTGGAGCATGCCCCAATCCCAGGTGGGCATTGTCGAGGCGGTGCGGAGCATGCCCCAATCTCAGGTGGGCATTGTCGAGGCGGTGCAGAGCATGTCCCAGTCCCAGGTGGGCATTGTCGAGGCGGTGCCGAGCATGCCCCAATCCCAGGTGGGCATTGTCGAGGCGGTGCGTAGCATGCCCCAATCTCAGGTGGGCATTGTCGAGGCGGTGCAGAGCATGTCCCAGTCCCAGGTGGGCATTGTCGAGGCAGTGTGGAGCATGCCCCAATCCCAGGTAGGCATTGTCGAGGCGGTGCGGAGCATGTCCCAGTCCCAGGTGGGCATTGTCGAGGCAGTGTGGAGCATGCCCCAATCCCAGGTAGGCATTGTCGAGGCGGTGCGGAGTATGTCCCAGTCACAGGTAGGCATTTTCGAGGCGGTGCGGAGCATGCCCCAATCCGAGGTGGGCAATGTCCAGGCGGTGCGGAGCATGCCCCAATCCCAGATGGGCAATGTCCAGGCGGTGCGGAGCATGCCCCAATCCCAGGTAGGCATTGTCGAGGCAGTGCAGAGCATGCCCCAATCCGAGGTGGGCATTGTCGAGGCGGCGCGGAGCATGCCCCAATCCCAGGTGGGCATTGTCGAGGCGGTGCGGAGCATGCCCCAATCCCAGGTGGGCATTGTCGAGGCGGTGCGGAGCATGCCCCAATCCCAGGTGGGCATTGTCGAGGCGGTGCGGAGCATGCCCCAATCCCAGGTAGGCATTGCCGAGGCGGTGCGGAGCATGCCCCAATCCCAGGTAGGCATTGTTGAGGCGGTGCGGAGCATGCCCCAGTCCCTGGTGGGCATTGTTGAGGCGGTGCGGAGCATGCCCCAATCCCAGGTAGGCATTGTCGAGGCGGTGTGGAGCATGCCCCAATCCCAGGTAGGCATTGTTGAGGCGGTGCGGAGCATGCCCCAATCCCAGGTAGGCATTGTCGAGGCGGTGTGGAGCATGCCCCAATCCCAGGTAGGCATTGTCGAGGCGGTGTGGAGCATGCCCCAATCCCAGGTGGGCATTGTCGAGGCGGTGCGGAGCATGCCCCAATCCCAGGTAGGCATTGTTGAGGCGGTGCGGAGCATGCCCCAATCCCAGGTAGGCATTGTCGAGGCGGTGTGGAGCTTGCCCCAATCCCAGGTGGGCATTGTCGAGGCGGTGTGGAGCTTGCCCCAGTCTCAGATGGGCATTGTCGAGGCGGTGCGGAGCATGTCCCAGTCTCAGATGGGCATTGTCGAGGCGGTGCGGAGCATGCCCCAATCCCAGGTGGGCATTGTCGAGGCGGTGCGGAGCATGTCCCAGTCTCAGGTAGGCAATGTCGAGGCGGTGCGGAGCATGCCCCAGACTCAGTTGGGCATTGTCGAGGCGGTGCGGAGCATGTCCCAGTCCCAGTTGGGCATTGTCGAGGCGGTGCGGAGCATGTCCCAGTCCCAGTTGGGCATTGTCGAGGCGGTGCGGAGCATGCCCCAATCCCAGTTGGGCATTGTCGAGGCGGTGCGGAGCATGCCCCAATCCCAGGTGGGCATTGTCGAGGCGGTGCGGAGCATGCCCCAATCCCAGTTGGGCATTGTCGAGGCGGTGCGGAGCATGTCCCAGTCCCAGTTGGGCATTGTCGAGGCGGTGCGGAGCATGCCCCAATCCCAGTTGGGCATTGTCGAGGCGGTGCGGAGCATGCCCCAATCCCAGTTGGGCATTGTCGAGGCGGTGCGGAGCATGACCCAGTCCCAGGTGGGCATTGTCGAGGCAGTGTGGAGCATGCCCCAATCCCAGTTGGGCATTGTCGAGGCGGTGCGGAGCATGCCCCAATCCCAGGTGGGCATTGTCGAGGCGGTGCGGAGCATGCCCCAATCCCAGTTGGGCATTGTCGAGGCGGTGCGGAGCATGTCCCAGTCCCAGTTGGGCATTGTCGAGGCGGTGCAGAGCATGACCCAGTCCCAGGTGGGCATTGTCGAGGCAGTGTGGAGCATGCCCCAATCCCAGGTGGGCATTGTCGGGGCGGTGCGGAGTATGTCCCAGTCTCAGGTAGGCATTGCCGAGGCGGTGCGGAGCATGCCCCAATCCCAGGTGGGCATTGTCGAGGCGGTGCGGAGTATGTCCCAGTCTCAGGTAGGCATTGCCGAGGCGGTGCGGAGCATGCCCCAATCCCAGGTGGGCATTGTCGAGGCGGTGCGGAGCATGTCCCAGTCCCAGGTAGGCAATATCGAGGCGGTGCGGAGCATGTCCCAGTCTCAGGTGGGCATTGTCGAGGCGGTGCGGAGCATGCCCCAATCCCAGATGGGCATTGTCGAGGCAGTGCGGAGCATGTCCCAGTCCCAGGTGGGCATTGTCGAGGCGATGCAGAGCATGTCCCAGTCCCAGGTGGGCATTGTCGAGGCGGTGCGGAGCATGTCCCAGTCTCAGATGGGCATTGTCGAGGCGGTGCGGAGCATGTCCTAGTCCCAGGTGGGCATTGTCGAGGCGATGCAGAGCATGTCCCAGTCCCAGGTGGGCATTGTCGAGGCGATGCAGAGCATGTCCCAGTCCCAGGTGGGCATTGTCGAGGCGATGCAGAGCATGTCCCAGTCCCAGGTGGGCATTGTCGAGGCGATGCAGAGCATGTCCCAGTCCCAGGTGGGCATAGCCAAGGTGCTGCAGAGCAGGTCCTGGGTTTGTGGGACATGTCCCATGCTGCAGTCATTGGGGTGCTGCCAGGGCTGGCAGAGCCTGATGATGCAAGGTCATCCGGAGCTCGCTGATTCGTCTGCCTCATTGCCGAGGTGAACCCCAGAGCCATAGGGCACCAACTGGGAGGAGGGCGTGCTGTGTGTCAATGTGGAGCCATCCTAATGAGTGGCGATGGAGACCACCAACTCCCTCGAGTTCCACCAACCTGACCACGGCGCGTCTCGCAGTCTGCACCCGTCACAGGACGGCACGGTGGGACATGTGCTACTGGTAAGTAGGCCGATGCCCGCCGGCCCCAGAGCCCTCTGAAGACACCTGCCAGGGGCATCAAAGGTCACGGAACGTGGTCAGCAGCAGGCTGCCTCCACCTCTGATGTGCATCCTGGGGACACACCTAGATGCAGCGGTAGAGCACGGAAGGCTAAGCAGGTGAATGATCACATATAGAGCAATGGGGGGAAGGAGGGTAGCGGATAAGGGGGGAATAGGGGGTAAGTGGGGGTAGGAGGCAAAGTGGGGTGTGGAGGGAAGGGTGGGGGGTCTGGCAGGAGTGGGGTGAGTGGAGCGGCACTATCGGGAGAGTGGGGTATTCAGGGACATTTTTTTACACCATTAATGTCTGTTGGCCTAAAACAGTTTGACGCCTCTGGCACTTTCGTCTTAATTAAATTGAGCAAGGGTCTCCCAGGCGTTGACATGTATGTTGCAGTTCTTAAGGTAAACCTTCAGGGTGTCTCTGAAGTGCTGCCTTTGTTCTCCTTTTGTTCGGAATCCTTCCTTGAGCTGGGCAAAGAAGATTTGCTTTTGGTAGTCAGGGCTCTAACATCCTAAGCACGTGGCTGGCCCAGCTGAGTTAGTTTCAGATGATCACGGCCTCGATGCCAGTGCTCTTGGCTCCTTCAAGGACACTGATGTTAGCACGCCTGTTCTCCCAGCTGATGTGGAGCGAAAGTACATTTGGATTTTGCGGTGTTTTTTAAGCTGTGTTGTTGAAGAGTCTTCCTGATGCAATGTTCATCCTTACGAGCCTCCGTGATTACATCAAATGCTTGAACAAAATTAAATGCCTTAGTTGACGTATGTAAGTTAATGTGAACTATCTCTCTGACAGGTATCGCAGAATCCAGTACAGATTCCAAATCTGGAGTCAGGCTATATGTCTGATTGGTGAGGAGGCGAATCAATTACCCACCCTTTAGAGTGTACAGGCAAAGGACATCATATGCAGTGATGTCAGAGGAGATGTGTGCCAGGAGACAGTGCTTCAGCAAGGAAGCAATGGGACGCCTTTGTGAAATGTTGAAGGAATACCTGAAGCCGAACTCTAACAGCTGCACTGCCTGAACAGCGAAGATGAAACTCACAACTATTGTAGTGTGTTGTGCACAACTTTGCCTTTCAGCATGGACTGAGCATTCACCCGGAAGATGACTTGCCACCAGAAGTGGAGGAGTTGGAGGAGGGCAATATGGAGCCTGATACAGTCATATCTCCTGGTCCAGGCGTGCAAGCCCAGGCTCCAGGTGACACAAAGGGCAGTTCGTGTTCCTCTGGCAGCTGCTGCTTTTGGACGCTGAACCCTCCCTCCGTTCCCCACTCCCTCCCCTTTACAGAAAGACAACAGAATGAATGAAATGAAATGAAAATCACTTATTGTCACAAGTAGGCTTCAAATGAAGTTACTGTGAAAAGCCCCTAGTCACCACATTCCGGCGCCTGTTCGGGGAGGCTGGTACGGGAATTGAACCGCGCTGCTGGCCTGCCTTGGTCTGCTTTCAAAGCCAACAATTTAGCCCTGTGCTAAACAGCCCTGTGTTCAAGTAAAAATATATATTTTATTGCTCATTGTGTTCAAGTGAAAAGGTATATTTTTTTGTAAGCAAGTTGGAAAAGTTGAGGTAGTTATTAAACAAAATGTAATACAACAGCTGCTGATGTTAAACGTTAAGTTAAATGCTAACCTTGTATCAAAGTTCTGTATTCAGAACATTAGGTTTGTTAATAAATGTTTCCCATTAAACTTTACAAATGTCTCATTGAAACATCAAAACACAACATTTAATTATGAGATAATTATAAATGAATAGGATAATTGAAGTAAACAAGGCAGAAATATAATAATGGGAAATACAAATCAACAACAAAAAACAGATGTTACAAGGACAGTGTCAGCTAAAATAAGCAGCCTGGTGAGGCACATTTTCAACCTTATGACCACCCCCCCACTTGTCCGAAACCTCAACCTATCTACCAGAACACACTCCACGCCCTACAACCTGACGTCAGCCCCATCCCCCGACGGTGGCACCTCCCTGGTTGACTGCAAACCCTCACCGACAGCAACCTGCGAACTGACCCAAAGGGTGAAGTCCTTGAAACATGCATTTAAAAAAAATCGGGAGAACTTTTAACGACCCGATGGTGGGCCAGGGAAAAACCGACCACTTGTTCCACAGGTGGAGCATGAGGAAACAGCTCAATAGTGTGACTTGTGGCCGTCGCCACTGTCAGACCAACGGCCATGTACAGAACTGGAGACGTCCATTCCTTGGTGGCGACAGATGAATAAGTGGTTGGAATGCAATTGACATTGCAGCCTTGCCCCGGGAACACAAACAATCTTCGCTGCAAAGCAGCCTGCCACGTAGCAGGGAATAATTGACCGATAACGACCTGATTGTCAAACGGTTACACATTCTGATTTAAAACATTAGCACAGCTGCTCTCCAATCAATCCCGTGCCATGAGCTGGAGAATTTGAAATGAACACAAACAGGACGAAACCTGAATCAAGTCGGAATAGTTTTTAATGTTGGACGACTTCAAGAGCTTGCAAAAATGCTCCTGACATTTTCTCCAGTGATGGAAATTCAAGATTCTATTTTGTATCCGCGCTCCAGCTAATTTGACACGGTCAGATATTGCAATTAGTAAAATATGATCTGTTCTGATTTGTGTAGGTTACAGATGGGTGAAAGAATGTGATTTTATTAGGATTAATGATTTTTTAATTGAATGTGAAGCCACCGTGAGGGTTTTTCGTGCTTCGCTGCTGCAAATGAACTTGTTCTGTACTCTAACAATTTTTGCATGATTCGGTGATCATAAGCTCTTAAAGTCATAAGAAATAGGAGCATGTGTAGACCATTCGGCCCATCAAGCCTGCTATGCCATTCAACCCAATCATGGTTGACCTGATTTGAACCCAAATTCCATGTTGCTACCCATCCCGACAACCCCTCACCCCCTTGTTGATCAAGGATCAACCTAGTTCTGCCTTAAAAATACTCTGCTTCCACCTTGCCTGCAGGAAGGGCTGCTAGCAGATTGAGGCGCTATTTTGGCCAGCTGCCCCGATCTTTCCCTTTCAGGTCGGCCCCAATTTCTATGACCCTCCCTCACCTCCGCAACCATGGGGAGGCCACCAGGAACCCCCCCCACCCCCCACCTGGCAAAGCCCCCCTGGGCCCTACCCCTGGCAGTGCCGACCTGGCACACAGGCACTGCCAGCCTGGCTACACGGCAGTGTCCCAGACACCCTGGCAGTGTCACCTGCTCACCCAGGCAGGGCAACCCTGCTGCCCGGGTGACAAGGGGAGTGGCAGTGTGCCACCCTGCCCTGTTCCCCGTCCACTAGAGCATCTCCAATGGCCTGGGAGACCTGCCCAGATGCCGTTATGACTGGTCCGCGTTTGTGCAGCCCAGTACGAAATGGTGCTCTGGCGACGTCTCACAGGCGCGGTCAGCCACCGGGTGAATCCGGTGAATGTATATTTAAATGGGTCTAATGGATCAATCAAATATGCAGATCAGGATCTTGCCCAGCGAGAGCAAGTTCCAGTTCGTGACGCCTCACGAGATTCTGTTGAATATCGCGATACGTTTTGAGCGTCGCGAACCTGACGATAATGATCTCGCAAGAGTGAATGGCCTCGTCACGACAATAAGTCAGTTGCTCCGAAGTTCTCCTGAAAGAGAAAACATCCTCTCCACATCCACCCTGTCAGCACCCCTCAGGATGTTAAAGGTTTCGATCAAGTCGCCTCTTATTGTTCTAAACTCTCGTGGATAGAAATCTAACCTTGCCAACCTTTCCTCATAAGACAACCCTCCCATTCATGATATTATCCTAGTAAACCTCTCATTCTTTTGAACTCCAGTGAATATAGGTCCAAGTTGCTCGACTTTTTCTTATTAGATCACCGCTTCATCGCAGGAATCAATCTAGTGAACTTTCTCTGAACTACTTCCAATGCAAGTATATCCACCTTTAAGTAAGTACATTATACTCTCGGTGAGGACTCAGTAATGCATTTGTAGCACAATTTCCCTGCGTTTATATTTCATCGCTCTTGCAATTAATGCCAACATTCCATTTGACTTCCTAATTACAAAGCGTTGACAATTAGTCAGCCAGACTCAAAACATTAGCTCCCTTCTCTCTCCACAGATGCTGTCAGACCTGTTGAGATTGTCCAGTGTCATGAGAATGTCACTTTAAGAAATGTTTCACTGCTCATGTTACTGCAATGATGTCAGAGTGTGGGTGGAGCTGAACTCTGGCTCTGTTTTTAGTTTCACTTTGAGAAAAGCTTGGGTGTGTCTTTTCTTTTTTGGGTGCTGTACCACATCTCTGGAGTGGGCCGTGTGCTCCCCAGACCACAATCTATAAAAAGTTTTCAGTCAGGTGAACTCCATGATACACTTTGGGGTTCTCTAAACCCTGGCCCATAACAAATTGGGGGCTCGTCCGGGATAGAATTCTATCTATTGGATTGGCTTAGTGAACATAAAGACAGTGAGGGGTGAGCATATTGTGGTTGATTTTCAGGTGTGGTATTCCAGTTTAAGTGGGGAGTGTATTGTGGACAATGGCTCTGTCAGAGGCTCTGAAGTTTTTGGGGGTGGAGACGGTCACACGCAGTACCTTACGGACAGAGACTAAAAACACACTTTTAGAGTTGGCAAAAGCATTGCAGTTAACATTACCTGGCAAAATGCGAACAGGTGAGGTAATTATGGCGGTGGCTAAGCATTTAAAGTTGCCTGAGATACAGTTTGACTCATTGGAAATGGCAAAAATTCAGTTACAACTTAAACAAATGGAACATGAGAAAGAATTAAAGCAGCTTGAATACAAAAGGGAGAGAGAGGAGAAAGAAAAGGATAGAGAAGAAAGGAGAAAAGAAAGAATAGCCCGAGCAGAACAAAAAGAAAGAGAAAGGGAGATACAGATCAGGGAAAAAGATAAAGAGAGAGTTTGAACTTCAGAAAATGGCCATGAAACATGAGTCAGTTAAAATTGGCGGACGTAAAGGGAAACATACAGTTGGATGATAATGATGAGGATAGTGAGAAAAAGCGTCATAGTCGAAGGCTTGGTGGATCTATTTAAGATGTCCAAGCATTGCCAAGGTTTGATGAGAAGGAGGTAGAAGCCTTTTTCATATCATTTGAGAAGGTAGCTAAACAAATGAAATGGCCACAGGACATGTGGGTATTACTGATTCAAACTAAGCTGCTAGGTAGGGCTAGTGAAGTGTTTGCATCACTACTGGAGGAGGTATCTGGGACGTATGAGGAGGTGAAAAAATCCATCTTAGGTGCACATGAACTAGTGCATGAAGCTTACAGACAAAGGCTTAGAAATTTAAGGAGAGAATTGGATCAAACATATATGGAGTTTGAAAGGATCAAATAGGATAATTTTGATAGGTGAATAAGGGCTCTGAAAATAGACCAAACGTATGAAGCTCTCAGAGAAATTATACTTTTGGAGGAGTTTAAAAATTAAATTCCTGATGTAGTGAGAACTCATATGGAAGAGCAGAGGGTTAAGACAGTGGGGTTTGTTAAAATGGTAAAGGAAAGCACATCAGGTTTAAATTCACTACTGAGAACATTTATAATTCTGAATTCACCAAATGATCAAGAGATAGTATTTTCATTGCAGAGAGGACAGCAGTACACCTGCTTTGTCTGGCTTCAGCTCCAACACTGAAACAAAACCCCCAAAAAACAGACACACCCAAGCTTTTCTCAAAGTGAAACTAAAAAGCAGAGCCAGATCTCAGCTCCACCCACACTCTGACATCACTGCAGTAACATGAGCAGCGAAACATTTCTTAAAGTGACATTCTCATGACACCTCCCCCAAGAAAAAAAAATAAACCATCAACTTCAAGATGGTTTTATTGTTTCCTTTTCACTATCCTTTAAGAAATGCACACAGTAAATATACTTTCTCGATTCAAAAAACAACACATGCAAACAGGTATAATAATATAGTCCATTTATTTTTGTTCTTCTTCCTCCAACTGAACCTGCTTCTGTTCATCACATTCGTGACAAAGCATGGCTACCATGTTTCCTCGTCCTGCCACATGTCTATTTTTAAATGAAACGGTTGTAACAATAAACTTCAGCAAAACAGCCTTGCATTGTTATTCTGGAATCGCTCCAAAAAATACAACGGATTATGATCAGTATATATAATGGTGTCAGACGGATTGGTGGCCACATAAATGTGAAAATGTTGTAAAGCCAGCACCAAACTCAAAGTCTATTACTCAATCGTTGAATACCTTTTCTGGTGAGAATTCAATTTCTTTGAAAAATATCCAAAAGGCTGCTCTAGCCCTTCGTCGTCGTCTTGTAGAAGCACCGCACCTACGCTCACATCACTCGCATCAACCGCCACTTTGAATGGTTTTGTATAATTTGGACTGGCAGACGCAGGAGCAGTGGTTAACACAGCCTTCAGGCCGTCAAATGCCTGTTGACACTCCGCTGTCCACTGGAATTTGTTATGTTTCTTGAGCAAGTCCGTCAGTGGAGCGACCACACTGCTAAAATTTGGTTCAAATTTCCGGTAAAATCCACTCATATCAAGAAATCGCATTATTTCCCGTTGTGTCGAGGGTATCGGAAACTCCACAATAACTATTGTTTTCACATCCCGTGGAACAATTCGACTCTGTCCGATCGTATGGGCAAGGAAAGTGACTTGGGCCTTTCCAAATTCACTTTTGGCTAGGTTTATCACCAAACCCACCTCCTGAAGTCGATCGAATAACTCCATCAGATGTTTTGAATGTTCTTTCCATGTATGGCTGAAAATTACCAGATCGCCAATGTATACCGCACAATTGGGTAATCCGGAAACTATTTTGTTCGTTGACCGTTGAAATGTGGCTGGGGCGTTTTTCATGCCAAATGGCATAACTTTGAATTGGTATATACCATCTTGAGTCACAAAAGCTGAAATCTCCTTCGCCCTTTCAGATAAAGGTACCTGACAGTAACCTTTAAGTAAATCCAGTTTGGAAATAAAAGCTGATTGTCCCACTTTCTCAATACAATCCTCCAAATGTGGGATAGGATAAGAGTCCGTTCTTGTAACTGCATTAACCTTTCTGTAGTCCACACACAACCGTTGGGCACTGTCTGGTTTAGGTACCATCACTACAGGTGAGCTCCATTGGCTTCAACCCATTTCAATTATGCCATTTTTAAGCATACTCTCAATCTCTTTGTTAACCTGTGCCAAGTTTAAAAGGTTAAGTCTGCATGGATGTTGTTTGATTGGAACAGCATTTCCCACATCTACATCATCTATAGACATTTTAGTACTTCCCAATTTATCACCATAAACCTGCCCATGTGATATCAATAACTCTTTCAAGTCAGTCCGTTTTTCCTCTGAAAGGTAACTCAACAATTTATCCCGATTTTTAAGAACATCTTCATTTTCCAATTTAATTTGAGGTATGCCAAATTCACAGTCATCTGGATTTGGTTCGTCACTTTGAGTTTGAATCATTAAAACCTCCTCCTTTTTCTCTCATTCCCTTTCAAAGTACCTTTTAAGCATATTCACATGACACACTCGGTGAGTCTTCCTTCTATCTGGTGTTTTTACCACATAATTCACCTCAATTTCCTTTCACTCTGCTAAGGTTCACAAAACCTTGCTTTTAAAGTTCACCTACCACTGGTAACAACACTAAAACTCTATCTCCACTGGCAAAAGTACGAATTTTGGATGGCTTGTCCGCTACCCGTTTCATCACATTTTGTGCAACTTTTAAATGTTGTCTAGCCAATTCACCTGCTCTATTTAATCGTTCCCTAAAATTTGACATGTAATCCAATAATGTAATTTCCGATTTCTCACTCACCAATTTTTCCTTAATCAATTTAAGTGGTCCTCTTACCTCATGACCAAAAATTAGTTCAAAAGGACTGAATTTGGTAGACTCATTAGGTGCGACCTAATTGCAAACAGTACGAATGGAATTCGTTTATCCCAATCCTCTGGATAATCTTGACAATAAGCCCTCAACATTGTCTTTAACGTCTGATGCCACCTTTCGGTGCTCCCTGATGCTCCCTGCGATACTGGATGGTATGCAGTTGATTTAAATTGTTTTATTCCTCAGCTATCCATAACTTCTTTGAATAACCTTGAGGTAAAATTTGATCCTTGAACCGATTGTATTTCTGTGGGTAGTCCATATCTAATAAAGAATTTAAGTAACTCCTCCACAATCTTTTTAGCTGTAATATTACGTACTGGAATGGCCTCTGGAAACCTAGTAGACGCATCCATTATAGTCAAAAGATATTGATTCCCACTTTTCATTTTAGGAAGCGGTCCTACGCAATCAATTAGGACCCTTGTAAAAGGTTCTTCAAATGCTGGAATGGGTATTAAGGTTTTATCACAGCTTGAGGTTTCCCTATCACTTGACATGTGTGACATGATTGACAAATTTAACTACATCTTTATGTAGTACAGGCCAATAACAATGTTTTCATATCTTAGCTTGAGTTTTTCTTACTCTCAAATTACCTCCCACTGGTACCTCATGTGCAACTCACAACACCTCCTTTCTATGCCCTACTGGCAATACTACTTGATGAACTTCTGCCCACTTTTCATCCGCCTGCATATGTAAAGGTCTCCATTTTCTCATCAAAACATCACTTTTATGGTAATAACACTCTGGTACACACTCAGATTCCTCCTCCGTGTATGCTTTCTGATGCACCGTTTTATTTCTATATCTTTCTGTTGTAATGGCAATTTTCCTGAACTAAAAATATCCGCCTCATCCTCCACCTGTTCTTGTTCTTTTTCAACCATCTGATCAAAAACGTTTCTGATAATTGCACTTCCATTTCATCTTCACTCTTTGATTTCTCCTCTTGTCTTAACCTGTGTCTTTGTGACGTTGTTACTACACAATCCGGAAAAATCCCAGGAAACTCGTCTTTAACACTTCAGTTGTCTGATTTTCCACTGACTTATCAACCACAGTAGGCATCACTGCCACCTGCGATCCAGCTATATCATTACCCAAGATAAACTGTATTCCTGGACAAGATAGTTTCTCTATTACTCCCACTACCACTTCACCCTTCACTGGACTTTCCAATTTTACCTTATATAATGGAACACTACTCCTCTCACCCTGAATTCCACATATTACCACCTTTTCTGGCAACATTCTTCCCAAACTACATAACTCCTCATCTTTTACCATTAAAGATTGACTAGCTCCCGTATCTCTTAAAATTGTGACTTCTTTACCTGCTCCTCCTGATACACATGAGTAAACTTTACCCACACAAGTAAGTTCTTTAAAGAGTTCTGGCACCTTCTTATCAATCACCTCTTGATGAGGGTGTACACTATGTTGCACCTCCTTCGCTTCACTTAGGCTCTCCTTTACCATTTTAACAAACCCCACTGACTTGTCCTGTTAAAAGGTATTTCCTTTGTCTTCTGGATGTTGTTTGGGAATTTATTAAGGATTACTTCGTGTTGTATTCTTTGGGGGTTGTACTTGAAATAATGTTTGCTAAGATGTTCACTGTATGTTTTAAAAAGGTTAACTTGAGTTCATAGAATAAACATTGTTTTGTTTTAAAAAATACTTCGCGATTTCTGCTGTACCACACCTGTAGAGTGGGCCGTGTGCTCCCCATACCACAATCTGGTAAAAGTTGTGGGTCAGGTGAACTCCTTGATACACTTTGGGGTTCTCTAAACCCATAACACCAGTATTTTGTATTTCTGTTTCAGACTCCGGCATCTGCAATGATATGCTTTTATCTCTGGATTACTAGTCGAGTGATAATTTCACTATGCCACTGACCATAAACCATAAGACATAGGAGCAGAATTAGGCCACTTGGCCCAAAGAGTCTGCTCCGCCATTCAATCATGGCTGATATGTTTCTCATCCTCATTTTCCTGCCTTTTCCCCATAACCCCTGATCCCCTTATTAATCAAGAACCTATTTCTCTCTGTCTTAAAGACACTCAGTGATTTGGTCTCCACTGCCTTCTGCGGCAAAGTGTTCCACAGATTCACCACCCTCTGGCTGAAGAAATTCCTCCTCATCTCTGTTTTAAAGGATCGTCCCTTCAGTCTGAGGCTGTGCCTTCGGGTTCCAGTTTCTCCTACTAGAGGAAACATCCTCTCCATATCCACTCTATCCAGGCCTCTCAGTATTCTATAAGTTTCAGTAAGACCCCCCTTCATCCTTCTAAACTCCATCGAATACAGACCCAGAGACCTCAACCGTTGCTCATATGACAAGTCCTTTGTTCCGGGGATCATTCTTGTGAACTTCCTCTGGACCCTTTCCAAGGCCAGTGCATCCTTCCTTAGATACGCGGCCCAGAACTGCTCACAATACTCCAAATGGGGTCTGACCAGAGCCTTATAACAGCCTCAGGAGTACATCCCTGGTCTTGTATTCTAATATTCTTGTAGAGACATGATAAATGTCAATGAAGCCCCCGTGATCCTATGCACTGCTTTCTCATTGCCCTACATTAACTCCTGAATGTAGTTATATCCCAAGTAATGGATTCTATGCTGGCTCAGGATTTGTGAGGCTGTATACGTGGGCACAATTCCATGTGGCTGTTCTTCATTCACTTACTCCAGGATTTCCGCCATTTCTTTTGCAAAGGAATGATTACCAAGCCCCATTCACTTGCCACCCCTCTGAGATTTCTCACCATTGACTCCCAGACTGGCAATATCACAATAATAAGATCATCTCCATGGCCTTGTCTCTTCTGTCTTTCTGAAATGTTGTCCTCTCTGCATTTCTCTAATTGCGACCTCGAGCTCATCACTGATTTCAATATCTCCGTCATTGACCATCATGCCTTTAGTTGGCTAATGTTACAATCCCACACCAGACCCCAACAGTGACCAGGATACTGGACATAAACCCCAATATTTTATTTTAATTTGGTATGAGGAAAGGATACCTCACGAATGTTGTTGGCACATTCTTCATTCCACATGGCATGATGGATACAGACCATTTGGCATCGCAAAAGCCCAAACATCTTTCACCCTGTCTGATAAAGGTACTTGCCAATATCCTTTAAGTCAGCCAAGTTTGGCAATAAAGTTTGCTTGTCCCACCTTTTCAACACAGTCTTCCAAACGTGGAATAGGTTACGAATAGGGCTTCGTAACTATGTTGACTTTTCTATAGCCGACACATAATTATTTTGTTCCATCCAGTTTTGGTACCATCACAATTGGTGAGCTCCAGTCACTGCAACTCACTTTGGTGATATCACTTTAGTGGATTGAGCCTGTATGGATGTTGTTTAAAGGGAATAGCATTTCCCACATCTATGTCGTGCATAATTTATTTTGTACTTCACAACTTATTCCCACACACAGCTTTATGCAAATGTAATAATATTTTTAGGTCATTTTGATTTTACTCTGGAAGGTAACTCAGTAATGTATCCCAATTTCTTAGCACTTTCTCATTCTTCAATCGAATTTGAGGAATGTCAAATTTAGAAACATCTGGATTTATCTCTTCTCCCTGAGTTACAGCAGCTAACACCTCCTCCTTCTTTCCTTCATATCTAACTACCTTTTGAGCATATTAACATGAAAATGAAAACCGCTCATTGTCACAAGTAAGCTTCAAATGAAGTTACTGTGAAAAGCCCCCAGTCGCTACATTCCGGCACCTGTTCGGGGAGGCTGGTACGGGAATTGAACCGTGCTGCTGGCCTGCCTTGGTCTGCTTTCAAAGCCAACGATTTAGCCCAGTGGGCTAAACCAGCCCCTAAAACATGATGCACTCTTAGTGTTCCTTCTGTGAGGCGTTCTTTTCAAATAATTCATCTCACTCAATTTCCTTTCAATTTGATGAAACCCACTAAATATTGCTTTTAATGGCTCACCTACCATTGGTAACAATACTGATACTTTCTCCCCACGAACAAAACTACAATTTTTGATTTCTTATCCTCCTCTTTTTACACAACTCCCCAGCCCGAGTTATTCTTTCCCTAAAGTTTGAAACATAGTCCAACAATGTAGTCTCTGAATGGTGACTCACCAACTTCCGATGATCAATTTAAGCGGCCGTTTTAGCACATGACAAAAAATCAATTCAAATGTACTGAATTTAGTTGATCCATTCGGTGCATCCCTAATTGCAAATCGTACAATGGAATTCCTTTATCCAAATCCTCTGGATAATCCTTACCAAAAATCCACATCATTGCCTTTAAAGTTCAATGACATCTTTCTAATGCTCCTTGTGATTCTGGAGGATGTGCAGTTGAGTTAAATTGCTTCATTCCAAAGCTATCCATAACTTCCTTGAATAACTTCAACATAAAACTGGATTCCTGATCTATATGAATTTCTGTTGATAGTCAAATCTAGTAAACAATTTGGTTAACTGCTCTGAAACCCTCTTAGCTGCAATGTTTCTCAATGGAATGGCTTCCGGAAATCTGGTTTATTATGGTCAATAAACACTGTTTCCCATTTTCGTTTTAGGCAGGGGTCCCACGCAATCAATTAGGACCGTATTAGGACCCCCAATTAGGGAGGCCTGGTAGCACAGTGGTTAGCACTGCTGCCTCACAGCACCAGGGACCAAGGTTCAATTCCCGCCTTTGGTGGTTTCACTTTCTTCCCCGTGTCTGCGTGGATTCCTCCGGGTGCTCCAGATTCCTCCCACAGTCCAAAGATGTGCAGGTTAGGTGGATTGGCCATGCTAAATTGTCCCTTAGTGTCCAAAAGGTTAGGTGGGGTTATTGCATGATGGGGATGGGGTAGGGGCATGGACCTGGATGGGCTAATCTTTCTGAGGGTCAGTGCAGACTCGATGGGTCAAATGGCCCCCTTCTGCACTGTAGGGACTCTTAAAAAGTTTCCTCAAATGCAGGAATGGGTATTAAAGGTGCTGGTTTGATTACCGTCTGAGGTTTCCCGATTACCTGACATGTGTGACATGTACATCAAAATTCAGCTACATCCTTATGTAGTCCAGGCCACCAAAAATGTTGTTGTATTTTTATATGTGCTTTCCTTACTCCTAAATGACCCCCTACTGGAACCTCATACACCACCACAAAACCTTGGGCGGGATTCTCTGCTGCCCGACTCCGAAATCGGGAACGGTGATTGGGCGGAGAATGGCTCCCGATGCCGAAATTGTGGCAGGCGGCGGTTTGACCCCGTGTCATGATGCTCCGCCCCTGCCAAATCGGCATCATCGATACACGCGCCGCGCGCTGCCGCAACGCCATTTGATTATCATTATCGGGCCCACCCGCGATGCTTCACCTCTGATGGGCCGAGTTCCCGACGGCGCGGGCCACAGGTGGTCTCAGCAGCCGTGAGCCTGGCGTGGCGGCTGTGGGGAGAGAGAGAGATGGCGTGCGGACAGTGTCCAGCACTGCCATACTCTGCCGAGAGCCATGCCGCTGGCCGGGGGGCTTCTGCCAGGGCTGGGGGAGTAGTGGGGGGTGGCCAGAAGGTGGGCTGTGGGGTAGGGGTGGATGGATACACGGTCCAGCACAATTGGCGCCATCTTTTCTGGCGTGATTGGTGTGTGTGTGGGCTTGTAGGTATATGCGCGGCTGCAGATTGTCAGCCCTGTGCATGTCCAGCACGGACCCAGGATTCTCTCGCCATTTTTCACACATTCCGCGGCTGTTTCAAGTGCCGCCGGTGCTAGCCCCTCACCGGTAGTGGAATCGGTGCAGGTGTGGTGTCGATTCTTTCGTCGTGAATCACCAAAGATCCTTCGTTGGTGTCTGCACTTAGATGCAGGAATGGATAATTTTGCCCCTTGTTTCTGTAACTCACTGATAATATCACTTGATGAACTTCTGCCCATTTCTTAACTGCTTAAATATGTAAAGATCTCCATTTTCTCTTCAGTGCATTATTCTAACTTAATAACACTCTGGTATACACTCAGGTTCCATTTCTGTATATGCTTTTTGATACAACTGCTTTATCTCTGAATATTTCTGCTGTAATTCAACCAACTTTCTTGAACTAAAGGTATTGACTTCATCCATCAACCGCTCTTGTTCTTTACTAACCATCTGATCAAACATGGGTTCTGACAACTGAACTTCAGCCTCTCTATTGGTGCTCCTCAAGTTCTCTTCTTCTTGTCTCAAACTGTGGCTTTGTGATCTTGTCAGCATACAATCAGGAAATACCCCAGCATATATTTCTTGCAACACCTCAGTTGGTTGACTTTCAACTGGCATTTCTACCATAGTAGGCACCACTCCCACTTGTGATCCAGCTCTACCATTACCCAGGATAAATTGTACCCCTGACAAAGGTCATTTTTCTATTACTCCAACCACCACTTCACCACTTTTCACTGGACTCTCTACCTTACCTTACATAGTGGCACACCACCGCTCTCACCACTAATTCCACATAGTAACACCTATTCTGGTACTACTCCTTCCATACTATATATCTCCTTAGCCCTCACCATTAACGATTGACTTGCTCCTGTATCCCTTAAGATCTTATTCTTTTACCTATGCCACCTTGTACACATGAGTAAACCTTGCCCCCACAAATAAAATCTTTAAAATGTTCTGGCACCTGCTTATCCGCCAACCTCGGATATGATTTGATTGATTTATTGTCACGTGTACCGAGATACATTGAAAAGTATTGTTCTGCATAGTCCAGACAGATCGCTCCATACATGAAAAAACAGGACATACGATAAATACACAATGTAAATACATAGACACAGACAAGGGGTGAGCATACGGAGTGTAGTACTACTCAGTAGAGAAGACGTGTGGAGAGATCAATTCAGTTCATAAGAGGCTCATTCAGGGGAAGAAGCTGTTTTTGAATCTTTTAGTGCGTGTTCTCAAACTTTTGTATCTTCTGCCTAATGGAAGAGGTTGGAAGAGAGAATAACCTGAGTGGAAGGGTTCTTTGATTATGCAGCCCGCTTTCCCAAGGCAGTGAGAGGTGTAGACAGAGTCAATGGATGGGAGGCAGGTTCGTGTGATGGACTGGGCCGTGTTCACGACTCTCTGAAGTTTCTTGCGGTCTTGGGCCGAGCAGTTGCCATACCAGGCTGTGATGCAGCCTGATAGGACGCTTTCTATGGTGCATCTGCAAAAATTGGTAAGAGTCATTGTGGACATGCCGAATTTCCTTCCGAAGTAAAGGTGCTGTTGTGCTTCCTTGGTTGTAGCATCGACGTGGGTGGACCAGGACAGATTGTCGGTGATGTTTACTGTCGGAGCATTTTCAAGACCTGTGTATTGAGTCAGCTTTCACGTGGGGTTCTTCCCTGTGGCTCAACTCACTACAGAGAGCAACAGACACATCAACAATCTGGATAAGACGGTTTTATTTTCTCAAGCTTGAGTTTGTGTACACGAGAGATTAGATCTGGATGCTTGCCAATATCGATCTGCTGAACACTGAGAAAAACACGTCAATTATACAATTTTCAAAAATCAATAGCCCGCCCCAGTCGGACTTGATCCAAACCCTGAAGCTGTCACGCTTAAACTTTATCCAATAAAATTGCGATCAACCCACGATGGAGCCTCATCCTGTTAGCTGTGTTTACAAAAGGCTTGACGTCAATCGTAGGTTGTTTTCCCCATCTTAGCATCCTGTTTTGTGAGGGGCAGGATGGCAGACCTGGCATCCTCTTCACTCCATGGATTGTTTCAGAGGGACAGGATATCAGAAGTGGCTTCCTTTTCGCTTCATAGATTGTTCCAGAGGATATCGGAGGCCGCTGATAAAACCTTGTGTTTACTGGTAATTTGCTGATCACACATCACCTGTGTCTCAAAAACATGGGCAAGTTAGCTAGCCTAAATCCCATCATGCATTGTGGCCACTGCTTGTAGCCAGAGTTTACATGATTATCACTGCTATGTCGTAGCATACAGATCTAATGGTTAATAATGATTACCAAGTGCACTTTCTATAATTAATCTCAATCCTTAATAAACTAACTTATGTAAAACTACTCGAGTGGCATCCGAACTATTCAGATATTCGCTGGAAACCCCCTTCATTTACACCTCAGGACCTGAAGCTGACAACCATCTCCACCTCGGCACCATTGAAACAGACAGGGACGTGTAAGACACTTAGCTTCCTGAAGTCAATGACCAGCTCCTTAGTTTTGTTAACACTGAGGGAGAGATTGTTGTAATTGCACCCTGTTACTAAATTCTCTCACTCCCTGCAAGCTGTACGCTTTGTTGGACCATATCAACTGGAACATTTTATTTCCCACTTTAATAAATCCCACTTGCGTAACATGCTTTAAAGCTGGATTCTCCGATTTGTAGACTAAGTGCTGACGCAGCGTGGGAACAGTGGCGTTTTACGGCAGACAAAACGGTGCAAAACCGGGGGTAGCAGGCACGCAGTGTAAAGCCCCCGGCTTTACCTGCAGATAGGGCCGGAGAATTGCCGAGACCATAGCCACACATGGCAGTAGTTTTAATTTAATTGTTAAGGTGGTGATAATTATGCACAGTTAAAATGATAACGAAAATCCTGAGCGGTTTTCAGTTCTGTGCTGGTCTGGACTGTGAACATTTGCATTCCGCTGAGAAGCCTACACTGCACTATATTTGTGGGCCGATTTAATCCCGCATTAACGCTGCTTGGCATAATTCCTATTCTGAGTTTTGCTTGATAAAAGCCAACCTCTCCCCCTGAGATATGTTTTGTCCGAGTGACATAGCCACTGGGTTCTTATCCAAAGTCACCGTCTCATCCAGTTCACGATGGTTCAAGTTAATACGCAGAGAATTCATGAGACGTACCTCAGCACCAAGCCTGGCCAATTGCCCCAAACCGCGTGTGACGGAGCCTGACACTTGGCAGACCTCACTGACAGATCATTTATCTGAACTGACAATATAATAAAGGAGTTCAGATCAGTAATGTCCTGCTGTAATAATGATGGGCAGGACAGCAGTCACTGTTACAGCTGTTAGGTCAGCTGCAGGTCTGCAAAGCTAAATATACCACAGATGGTGAATAAATGCAGAGTGTGAGCTGAATTAATTGTCAGGCAGGCACCAGTCCATTAATTGCTTTGGAAAGGGTCATTTTTGTAGTGTGCATCAATTTTTTGTTTTGCTGTAACTATCTTGTCTGCCTGTGAACCCACCTGTCCACCCATTTACCCACCCACCCACCTACCCACCCACCCACCCACCTACCCACCCACCTACCCACACACCAACCTACCCACCTACTCACCCACCTACCCACCCACCTACCCACCCAGCTACCCACCCACCTACCCACCTACCCACCCACCTACCCACCCACCTTACCCACCAACCCACCCATCTACCCACTCACCTACCCACCCACCCACCCACCCACCCACCTACCCATCCACCTACCCACCCATCTACCCACCCACCCACCTACCCACGCACCCACCCACCCACCTACCCACCCACCTATCTACCCACCCACCTACCCACCTACCCACCCATCTACCCACCCACCTACCCACCCACCCACCTACCCACCTACCCACCCATCTACCCACACACCTACCCACCCACCTACAGTCCCACCTACCCACCTGCCCACCCACCCACTCCCCTACCCACCCACCTACCCACCCACCTACCCACCCTCCTATCTACTCACCCACCTACCCACCCACCTACCCACCCACCCATCCACCCCCCTATCCCACCCACCTATCTACATACCCACCTACCCACCCACCCACCCACCTACCCACCCACCTACCAACCTACCCACCCACCACCCACCCCCCTACCCACACACCCACCCCCCTACCCACCCACCTACCCACCCATCTACCTACCCACCTACCCACCCACCCACCCACCTACCCACCCACCCACCTACCCACCCACCTACCCACCTACCCACCCACCCACCCACCTATCTACCCACCCACCTACCCACCTACCCACCCATCTACCTATCCACCTACCCACCCACCCACCTACCAACACACCTACCCACCCACCTACCCACCCGCCTACCCACCCACCTACCCACCCACCCACCTACCCACCCACCTACCCACCCACCTACCCACCCACCTACCCACCCACCTATCTACCCACCCACCTACCAACCCACCCACCGACCTACCCGCCTACCCACCCATCTACCCACCCACCTACCCACCCACCCTCCCACCCACTTACCCACCCACCTACCCACCTACCCACAAACCCACCTAACCACCCACCCACCCACCTACCCATCTACCCACCCACCTACCCACCTACCCACCCACCTACCCACCCACCTACCCACCCATCTACCCTCCCACCCACCTACCCACCCACCCACCTACCCACCCATCTACCCACTCACCTACCCACCTACCCACCCATCTACCCACCTACCCACCTACCCACCCACCTACCCACACACCTACCCACCCACCCAGACACCACCTACCCACCTGCCCACCAACCCACTCCCCTACCCACCCATCTACCCACCCACCTACCCACCCTCCTATCTACTCACCCACCGACCCACCCACCCACCCCCCTACCCACCCACCCACCCACCCCCCTACCCACCCACCTATCTACATACCCACCTACCGACCCACCCACCCACCTACCCACCCACCTACCAACCTACCCACCCACCACCCAACCCCCTACCCACCCACCCACCCCCCTACCTATGAGTCCTGCTGAAGTGGGCAGCACGGTAGCACAGCAGTTAACACTGTTGCTTCGCAGCTCCAGGGTCCCAGGTTCGATTCCCGGCTTGGCGCACTGTCTGTGCGGAGTCTCCACATTCTCCCCGTGACTGCGAGGATTTCCTCTGGGAGCTCCGGTTTCCTCCCACAAGTCCCGAAAGATGTCCTGTTCGGTGATTTGGACATTCTGAATTCTCCCTCAGTGTACCCGAACAGGCGCCAGAGTGTGGCGACTAGGGGTATTTCACATTAACTTCATTGCAGTGTTAATGCAAGCCTACTTGTGACACTGATAAAGATTATTATTATTAAGTGGGAGGAATGTATACAGACACTTCCTGGGTTCTGAAGTAGCCATTTGCTGCCTCTTGTTCACTGAAACTTTCTTTTTTCAAAAATATATTTTTATTAAAGTTTCCGAACACAATTTTTCCCCCTTACAAATCAACAAAAATGGTAACATGATAACTGATAGATAACATTGTTAAAATAAAATAGTGAACTAACAAAATAACACAAAATAGTGCTCCCGCCCCCCCCCCCCCCCCCCCCCCCCCCGCCCCCTCACCCCACCTAGAACACAAACAATGGTTGTTCCTGATCGGGGACCACACCGAGGCTCCCAACACACCTCTCTGTCGCCTCCATTGCCCCCAGATACTTAATGTTGCCGCCACCACTGGGTTCGTGGTAAACGTTTTCGGGGAGAGCGGTAGTGGCGCCATCACCAGCGCTTTTAAGCTCATTCCTTTGCAGGACGCCATCTCCAGCCTTTTCCTCGCCGCCCCCTCTCCCTCTATCATCCACTTACGGATCATCGCCATGTTGGCGGCCCAGTAGTAGTCGCCCAAATTTGGCAACGCCAGTCCCCCTCTGTCCCTGCTACGTTGTAGGAACCCCCTCCTTACCCTCGGGACCTTCCATGCCCACACGAAGCTCATGATGCTCCTATCTATTTTTTTGAAAAAGGCCTCAGTGATCAATATAGGAAGACATTGAAACACAAATAGGAACCTCGGGAGGACCATCATCTTAATTGCCTGCACTCTGCCCGCCAGTGACAGCGGCTGCATATCCCACCTTTTGAAATCCTCTTCCATTTGCTCCACCAGCCGAGTCAGATTGAGTCTGTGTAAGGTTCCCCAGCTCCTGGCTATTTGAATCCCCAGGTATCGGAAGTTTCTTTCCACTCTCCTTAGCGGTAGGCCATCTATCCCTCTACTCTGGTCCCCAGGGTGTATCACGAAAAGCTCACTCTTCCCCATGTTAAGCCTATATCCCGTGAAATCTCCAAACTCCCTCAATATCTGCATGACCTCTATCATCCCCCCCATTGGATCCGCCACATACAGCAGTAGGTCATCTGTGTAGAGTGACACTTGGTGTTCCTCTCCCCCTCTAACCACCCCTCTCCATTTCCTGGAGTCTCTCAGCGCTGTGGCCAGTGGTTCAATTGCCAACGCGAACAGTAATGGGGACAGCGGGCGTCCCTGTCTTGTTCCCCTATGTTGTCGAAAATACTCCGACCTTTGCCGATTTGTGACTACACTTGCCATTGGGGCCCCATAGAGGAGTTTAACCCAGCTGACAAATCCCTCCCCGAACCCGAACCTCCTCAGCACCTCCCATAGGTACTCCCGCTCTACCCTATCAAATGCCTTCTCTGCATCCATTGCCGCCGCTATCTCTGCCTCCCCCTCTGCTGGGGGCATCATTATCACCCCCAATAGCCGTCGCACGTTGACATTCAATTGTCTCCCCTTTACGAACCCTGTCTGATCTTCGTGCACCACCCCCGGGACACAATCCTCTATCCTCATTGTCTGCACTTTTGCCAGCAACTTGGCGTCCACATTTAGGAGTGAGATAGGCCTATAAGACCCGCATTACAGCGGGTCTTTCTCTCGCTTCAGGATTAGTGATATCGTCGCCTCCGACATTGTCTGGCCTCGTCAAAGGTTCTTACCAGCAGTGGGGCCAACAAGTCCACATATTTCCTATAAAATTCCACCGGGAACCCGTCAGGTCCCGGGGCCTTCCCTGCCTGCATGTTCCCCAGCCCTTTGGTCACCTCGTCCACCCCAATTGGCGCCCCCAGGCCTGCCACCTCCTGCTCATCCACCCTCGGGAACCTTAGTTGGTCCAGAAACTGCTGCATCCCCTCTTTTCCCTCCGGGGGTTGGAACCTATATAACCTCTCGTAAAAGGTCTTGAACACCTCGTTTATCTTCCCTGCTCTCCGCACCGTGGCTCCCGTTTCATCCCTAACTCCCCCTATTTCCCTCGCCGCTGTCCTCTTTCGAAGCTGGTGGGCCAACAGGCGACTCGCCTTTTCCCCATATTCATATCTCATCCCCTGTGCCTTCCTCCACTGTGCCACTGCCCTCCCTGTGGTCAGCAGGTCGAACACCGTCTGGAGTCATCGCCTCTCCCTGTATAGTCCTTCGTCCGGGGCCTCCGCATATTTTTTATCCACACTCAAAATCTCCCCCAGTAATCTTTCCCTTTCTTTGGCATCTGTTTTTCCCTTGTGAGCCCTGATGGAGATCAACTCCCCCCTGACCACCGCCTTCAGCGCTTCCCATACTACCCCCACTTGGACCTCCCCGTCATCGTTGGCCTCCAGGTACCTTTCGATACATCCCCGCACTCTTCCGCAGACTCCCTCATCCGCCAATAATCCCACATCCAGTCGCCAGAGTGGACGTTGCTCCCTCTCCTCTCCTAGTTCCAGATCTACCCAGTGCGGGGCATGGTCTGAAGCAGCTATGGCCGAGTACTCCGTTCCTTCCACCTTCGAAATCAGTGACCTTCCCAAAACGAAGAAATCTACCCGGGAGTATACCTTATGGATGTGGGAGAAAAAGGAGAACTCTTTGGCCAGCGGCCTAGCAAATCTCCACGGATCTACTCCCCCCATTTGGTCCATAAACCCCCTAAGCACCTTGGCCGCTGCCGGCCTTCTTCCGGTCCTGGATCTAGATCTATCTAACCCTGGGTCTAGAAGTCCCCCCCATTACCAGGTTTCCCACCTTCAGGTCCGGGATGCGTCCCAGCATCCGCTTTATAAATCCCGCATCATCCCAGTTCGGGGTATATACATTGACCAGCACGACCTCCATTCCCTGCAGTCTGCCACTCACCATCACATACCTGCCCCCGCTGTCCGCTACAATGCTCCTAGCCTCGAACGACACCCGTTTCCCCACCAATATGGCCACCCCACTATTCTTTGCGTCCAGCCCTGAGTGGAACAACTGTCCCACCCATCCTTTCCTTAACCTAACCTGGTCCGCCACCTTCAGATGCGTCTCTTGAAGCATGGTCACATCTGCCTTCAGCCCCTTTAAGTGCGCGAACACTCGGGCCCTCTTAATCGGCCCATTTAGGCCTCTTACGTTTCTTGTGATCAGCTGGACTGGGGGGCTGCCCGCGCCCCCCCCCCCTGTCGACTAGCCATCACCCTCTCTTGGCCAGTCCCACGTCCCGGTTCCGCGCACCCACCCTGGGTTCCGCCTCGACCACCTTTTCTCTTACCAGCTCCCCTTCGATCTCCGCAGCAGCAACCCAGTTGTCTCCCCCCGCCCCCCCCCCCGCTAGATCCCCATCTAGTATGGTTACTCCCCCCGTATTGCTTCCGAAAGTCAGCTGACTTCAACTGACCCCGGCTTCTCCCGCTCTCTCCTTGAACCCCCCCGTGTGAGGAACTCCCATCCTCCTTGCGCCTATCTTCCCGCCATCATGTCTCTGGCGCGGGAAAAGAAAAAGAAACCCCGCGCTTTCTAGTGCCATCCCGCCCCCCCATGGCGCAGCTCCCCCTACCGCCCCGCTCACTGAAACTTTCTTGATGGTGACATTTTCTACCCACCGCCACCGGGTGATCCCGCCTCAAGCTAATGATAGGCCGCCTCGGCCGTCGCAAAACCCGCCCCGGCTTTGGGGTGTGAGGGCTATGGAAAATCTAGCCTGTTGTATTTAACCTTCTGCTACAGGAAGGAAAAGGTTCTGTTCCTTACAACCTTGTGAACTGCTTTGGAAATGGGCTGGCTGGCCAGGGTTGAATGTGAGCAGTGCTCCAGTGAGAGTTGCAATAGCGGTGAGAGTTTGTGAGTAGCAGGCGGAGGTAGGGTGATGAAAGGTGAGTGGAGGGAGTGGTGGGATAAAGGGATTTTGAAAACAGTCGGTGCCACCTTAGTCACAGCACAGAAATAGACCATTCACCCAACTGGTCCATGGTCATGCTCTGCATGAGCATTCTTCCACCAAACTTCTTCTTAACTATCAGCATATCCTTCTATTCCTTCCTCATGTTCTTAACTAATCCCGAGATATCTTTCGTCATCCACTGCCTTTAGTATCATCCCAATGGGTCTGTACACCTAGCCCTTTTTCCTCACTAATGTTCCAGCTGTTCCTAATTACAAGTGACCTACTGCACTTTGGAAAAGTACGTCATTGGCTACAAAGTACTTTGTGATGTCCTGAGGTTGTGAGAGGTGCTTTGGGGCAGCACAGTAGCACAGTGGTTAGCACGGTTGCTTCACAGCGCCAGGGTCCCAGGTTCGATTCCCCGATTGGTAACTGTCTGTGAGGAGTCTGCACGTTCTCCCCGTGTCTGCGTGGGTTTCGTCCGGGTGCTCCGGTTTCCTCCCACAGTCCAAAGATGTGAAGGTTAGGTGGATTGGCCATGATAAATTGCCCTTAGTGTCCAGAAAGGTTAGGTGGGGCTACTGGGTTATGGGGATAGGGTGGAGGCGTGGGCTTGAGTGCTCCTTCCAAGAGCCGGTGCCAACTCAATGGGCCGAATGGCCTCCTTCTGTACTGTAAATTCTATGAGATAAATGCCGGTTAATCCTTTTTAATTGTATCCATATTGAACTCTTACCTATCTAGCCATTTTGCAAACCCGTCTGTGTCTGACATCTTGTACAATCTACCTCAATATTTGCCACGCTCTACTTGTGTGTAGTTGGTAAATTTTGCCCAAGTCCAACTCATCTCTACACTTCGATCAAAGTGGAGCCCGGACTGAACCAAATAAAGTGGGTGAAGTTAAATTATATCATAAAGATGTTCTGATGACAGAGATCCAGTTTTTGTGAGTTACATGCCTCTTTGCTACCCAATGCTGACTGCATCAGTAAAACCAGAAACAGTAAAATATGGAAATGACAAGCTGAGGACCAGTCACATTAAATACCTTGGCTACAGGGGCAGGTCAGAGACTGGGAACCTTGCGGAGATTAACTCACCTCCGAACTCCCCAAACCCTGTCCAGCATCTACAAGGCACAAGTCAGGATTGTGGTGGAATACTCTCTACTTGCTTGGATGAATTCAACACACTCAAAAAGCTCAACAATCAACCCGCTTGATTGGCACCTCATCCAGAAACATTCACTCCCTCCACCACCGACGCACGGTGCCAGCCATGTGTACCATCGACAAGATGCACTGCAGCAACTTGCTAAGGCTCCTTCGACAGCACTTCCAACTCCGTGACCTCTCTTGCTCTTTTGTCATTGCGTGAGAAGCAACATGAAACAGCTGCTTTGAGAAGCTAAACCATTCTCTTTATGTTTTCAATGAATTTCGAATACCCAATTATTTTTTTCCAATGAAGGGGCAATTTAGCGTGGCCAATCCACCTAACCTGCACACCTTTGGGTTGTGGGGTGAAACCCACACAGACATGGGGAGAATGTACAAACTCCACACGGACAATGACCCAGGGCCAGGATCGAACCTGGGTCCTCAGCGCCGTGAGGCAGCAGTGCTAACCACTGCGCTGCCCGCTAAACCATTCTCAATGACTAAATTGTACTTGGTCGTGCGATGCCATACCAACGTCCCTGTCTGTGAGCCTAAAGCTCTCGGTTCGAATCTCACCTTGATGGACAAGGAAGGTGCGTTCAGAATGTGATCAAAAAGGTCACGTGTGTCAGTCTGTCTATCCTTCCAAACATGCCAATGACTGGGGATAAGAGGGAGAGGCACCTGGTCAGCCATGGTTGATGTGGAGCGGTGCACTTCAAGCTCTAAACTACTGGGGACAGTAATTCATCTGTTCCGGGAATTACTAACTATGGAAACAGATGAGAGAGAATTGGATGAAATCAGAAATCGTACTTTTAAAGAACAAATAAACAATGGCAACATATAATGTAGACATGGGTTAAAACAATCAGTTGAGTGGATTGCAACATCAGTCTATTAAGGAAGCCGCTGACACTATCCATTGTGGGATACATTGTTACTGGTGTTTAGATGTTGCAGCAAATGATTATATGTTGTATTTGGGGAGTGAAGTAAGAGTAAAATTGTATTCAGTAGACAAGGGATTCTGACAGAGCTTTTAAAATTATTTTCTCATGCACCATGTTGTACTTTCAATTTCTGGTTTAAAGTTTGGATTTCTGGTCATTTCCTAATGGGATTTTACAACTGAAAGACAAAACAAATGATGCCCATCTCTCTCGGCTACAGCTGCTGCACCTTCAGGATCCTTCACCGAAGAACTAAGATTGCAGCTTTTTCCCGGAATAACCGAAGAGAGATGTAAAGGGTGAGATGCCGAGAATCGGGAAAATAAATGACGTGGCGGAGTATTTCATATTCAGCCCTTGTGAAACGCGAGCCTGTGACTTGTTTTCAGATGATGAAATGGTATGGAATAAGATGTTAGCCAGGGCATTGAGAAGGGTACTTAGACAACGCATAATTCTTGTAGCTACCATTCCCTCCACCCGCCCCACCTCCCCATCCCCCACCCTCCACCCTGGGGGCTCTGCACTTCTCTAATCAGGCCTTTTGCGACATGCCTAAATTTTGTGGGTTTTGATAGAACTGAGTGACTGGTCAGCACATTTCAGAGGACAATACCGTGGGTGGCAGGGCGACACAGTGGTTAGCACTGTTGCTTCACAGCGCCAGGGACCCAGGTTCGATTCACGGCTTGGGTCGTTGTCTGTGCGGAGTCTGTACGTTCTCCCCGTATCTGTGTGGGTTTCCTCCAGGTACCCCGCTAAATTGCCCTGTCGTGTCCAACGGTTAGGTGGGGTTACTGGGTTACGGCGATAGGGCGGAGGTGTGGGCTTAAGTAGGATGCTCTTTCAAGGGCTGGTGTAGAGTCATTGGGCCGAATGGCCTCCTTCTGCACTGTAAATTCTACAAATTGTGAGTCAATCACATTGCTGCCTTATATGTGTTTCCCTCTGGTGGCTGTAGATAACACCGGAACAGAGAATTCCCAACGTTGTGAGGTGTGGATTTTATTTTGACACTTTGGTACACAGAGGGTAGTGAGTGCCTGGAACGCATTGCCAGGGGAGGTTGTGGAAGCAGATACATTAACTGCGGTCAAAAGGCCTCTCGACAAATACATGGATAGGATGGGTATAGAGGGATACGGCACTAGGAAGTGCTGAGGGTTTTGGCCAAGGGTGGTATCGTGGCCAGAACAGGCTTGGAGGGCCGAAGGGCCTGTTCCTCTGCTGTATTGTTCTTTGTTCTTTGAAACGGTGCAGTGAAATAGCAGCAACTGGGCCACGAGGAATCCATTTGGTGCTGCGGTCACAGACCAAATTCCAGCCCTTAGCTGCTATAAGAACAAGTGATGTTCAATCCCAGATCCCAGATTTATAATAAGCATATTCATGGAAAGATGTTTGGCCCACTCGCCCTGAGGCCTGGTACAACATGGTACCATTTATAAAATATTTCATGACTTCATGTTTCAGAATTCAATATCAGGTGCACTTACTGTCACTCGTCAGGAACCTGGACCTACAATGAGGACAAATTAGTCTGGACTTCCACCAGGTCCGACTGATTTGGAAGCTTTTCAGAAGTGATGGTTGGCATCCGATTCTAGTCTATTTGCCCCTTTTTCTATTTCTGGCTATTTTTGCCAGCGTAGGATAACAGTACAGATCGCTGGCTTTGAAAGCAGACCAAGGCAGGCCAGCAGCACGGTTCAATTCCCGTAACAGCCTCCCCGAACAGGCGCCGGAATATGGCGACTAGGGGCTTTTCACAGTAACTTCATTGAAGCCTACTCGTGACAATAAGCGATTTTCATTTTCATTTCATTCATTTTAGTCATCTGGTCCTAGAGTTGCTCCATTGACAGGATTTGAAACACAAAAATATACCTGTTCTTGCAGTTTTAATAGTCAGATGCTATATTGTAAGGTAGATGTGTCTTCACTCCAGTTGTTGACTACGGGGCGCTGTTCACTCCAGTCGTTGATTACGGGGCACTGTTCTGTAAAGCTATGTTGCCCATCACATTCCCTGGCATTGGGAAAGTGCTGGCATGTGGTAGAGTCCTTTTCCCACATGAGAAAAGCATTTTTAAATGATATAAACTGCAACATGTACCGCTTGAGAATTCCAGTGTAATGTTCGGAAGTTATTCAACGGCCGAACGCCGTCGAAAATGGAAATCAACTTCAGCAACTGTCAGTAAGAAAAAAATAACCCGTGGGCGGGATTCTCCGACACCCCCCCCCCACCGGGTCGGAGAATCCCCGGGGGGGGGTGGCCCGAATCCCGCCCCGACGCCGGCTGCCGTATTCTCCGGCGCTGTTTTTCGGGCGGGGGCGGGATTCCCACCACGCCGGTCGGGGGCCGATGGCAGCAGCCCCCCCCAGGCGATTCTCCGGACCCTGATGGGCCGAGCGGCGGTCCGTTTTTGGCCAGCCCCGCCGGCGTGGGTTAAGCATGGCCCCACACGGCGAGACCTGGCAGGTAAGTCAGCGGGGGCGGTCCTCGGGGGCGCACGGGGGGATCCGACCCCGGGGGAGGCCCTCAAGGTGGCCTGGCCTGCGGTCGGGGCCCACCGATCTGCGGGCGAGCCTGTTCTGTGGGGGCACTTCTCCCTTCCGTGCTGGCCCCTGTTGGGTTCCACCATGGCCGACGCGGAGAAGAGAACCCCCCGCACATGCGGCAAAATATGCCGGCCGGTCTGTGCATGCGCGGAACCACGCTGGTGGTTCCGCGCATGCGCAAGATCACGCCGGGCCTTCGTCGCATGCGCGAACTCGTGCCATCCCTTCGGCGCCGGCTGGAGTGGAGCCAACACTCTGCCGTCCACCTAGACCCCTAAAGTGCAGAGAATTCTGCACTTTCAGGGGCTGTTGACGCCGGAGTGGTTGGCGCCGTTTCTCCCGCCGGCGTGGGGACTTAGTCCCCAGAAGGGAGAATCCCGCTGCGTATACCAGCTGCTGTTGGGTTGATTGACAGCACATCTGGTGTAGCTCAAGCAAAATGTTGGACACCTGCTTTTGCAAGTTCAATTGGCTGCATTGTCTGTGAGTGTGAGTGGATTGTTTTGATAGCTCTGACCAATATGATAGCTTGGCTGAGTTTCAACAGGAAATTCCCTAACTTGCCCTTCCCATCTTTTCAGTGAAAATCTGGCTCATGGCGTCTATTAGGTTTTGGTCCTGTGAGTTTCAGAAGTGTTTTCTCAACTGGAAAAGTACGTGAAATGATAATTGCTTGGGTTTTAAACCTCATGAACTACAGATGTTGAAAGGGTTTGACTGCAGTGATGCCAACCCAGATTCAGGAAGATCTTCAAAACTGGCTATATATGCGACTCAAATCACCAAATTCCCCTGAAGCTCTGTGACTGCTTTGAGCGACATGGTTTTGAAAGGAATTACAAATGGTGCAACCTCTGAGCTGACACCAATGATGCCAAAAAAGATCCGTTGAACGATCGACATTAGAGCTTCCGGGGTTTGACCTTCTCTCAAATGGTTGTCCACTCGCAACATCATCCATACTCTCCACTGTCCACATCTCCGACACAAATGGAATTTGAGTGACAGCCCAGCATGTTACTGTGACCACCTGGATTAAAACGTTCTCCGTATTTTAGTGAATGAACATGGCCTATGCAGGTTTGCCACAGAATTCAAGGCAATCTACCCAACGACACACATAGTCCTGTGACTTGGATGTCCAACTTAGACTTCATACCTATAAAGCTGGAAGACTTCACGCACAAGAGGAAGAATGTGACCCCCTTTGTTTTGAGATGTTATTGTGCATGGAGCAGTATTTATTTAGTTAAATCTGCTTTGCTCAGTGGTGAGATGTTGCATCCTTCCCATATCAAACAATCCTAATTATATATATTGTCGACATGGATCTCGACATAGCCTATACTTTGCTCTGGCGGTTGCTGGCCCGTGTTTACTCTGTCTCATTAATTTACTTTGTATCATGTAGCTGGTTTCCACGCCACTCGTCACTGAGAAAACGTCTCACGGCCTGTCCTGAGAATCAGGTGCTGAGGCATTAACTCCCTTTACAATAAGTCTGATATTGAAGAATAGATGCAGCACAGAACCAGGTCATTCAGCTCAGCTGGTCTATCTCACTCTTTATAAGACCATAAGACATAGAAGCAGAATTAGGCTACTCGGCCCATCAAGTCTGTTCCGCCATTCAACGATGGCTGATATTTTTCTCATCCCAATCTCCTGTCTTTTCCCCATAACCAATGATCCCCTTATTAATCAAGAACCAATCTACCTCTGTCTTAAAGTGTTGCCCGTTTTGATCCCAACAGCATCGCCAAAACTGTTGCTAATATTAATGATAATGTTTGTGAACCACAAGCCTTCCATTATATCGATAAAATGACCACACAACCAGTTAGTTAGTTCAAAAGATGGTTTATTTACATACATAAGAGTTACCTCAACATGCAAACACAATACCTACTATGAGTTAAACTACACCTAGCAGCTACAATAACCTATACTTAACTTCAGGGCGACCAGCACTGTGCAAATGGATAAGGCCTTTATCTGGATTTCACTTGGCTGGTTCGAAGAAAGCGGTTCGGTCTCTGCTGGGCTCCTCCGTCAGGTAGCGATTGTTGGTCTTGAACTTGGCTGGTTGTTCCTGCTACAATTGGTTTGGCACAGGCTGGATCCAAAAGAGACAGAACACATGGCTGTGCTTCTTTTGTCCCTCTGGGATTTCGCGCTCTATGGGGCGGTCCTTAACCTTGGACCCAATAGTTCGACAGGGCTCTGATCACTGTCTTCGATTTCGGCCAATAAAGGGGCAGGTGCTTTGGTGGCTGGGCGGGTCCTTAGCAGTCATTGACCTTGGCAATTGGGCTTTCTGAGTAAGGGGAGTGGCGCCGATCAGTCTGTGGCTGTACCGGTTGCTTGATTGGAGTTCTATTGTCCTGGGAAAATGGGCCATTAAAATGCAAACGAGCGGGGGTTTGGATCAGGTCTGGTTACCTGTGTTTCAAATACACATCGGCTCTGTATCTGCCTGAGTCCTGGGTTGGCCATAATTCCCATGGTCCTTTGCAGATGGCCATCTTAGATGGCTACAAAAGACACTCAGTGATTTGGCCTCCATAGCCTTCTGTGGCAGGGTGTTCCACAGATTCACCACCCTCTGGCTAAAGAAATTCCTCCTCATCTCTGCTTTAAAGGGTCGTCCCTTTAGTCTGAGATTATGTCCTGTGGCTCTAGTTTTTCCTACCAGTGGAAACATCCTCTCCACGCCCACTCTATCCAAGCCTCACAGTATCCTGTAAGTTTCAATAAGATCCCCCCTCATCCTTCTAAACTCCAATGGGTACTGACCCAAAGTCCTCAACCGTTGCTCATACGACAAGCTCTTCATTCCAGGGATCATTCTTGTGAACCTCCTCTGGACCCTTTCCAAGGCAGCACATCCTTCCTTAGATCTCAGTCACTTGGTCTCCACAGCCTTCTGTGGCAATGAGTTCCACAGATTCACCACCCTCTGGCTGAAGAAATTCCTCCTCATCTCTGTTCGAAAGGATCGTTCCTTCAGTCTGAAGCTGTGCGCTCGGATTCCAGTTGTAGTTCCACATGAGCCTCCCTCCTACATTATTTTCTCCTTCAACACATCCTCCCACCTTCCCTGTGTACCTATCTAGCTTTCAGATTTAATTGCAAAGAAATTATCAGTGCAAAAAATAGGCAGATTTTATTGTCAGTACTTCTGTCACTTCTCCATATAGTGAACAGTTCAAAGTGTGACGGTGGGTCCTCGGGGTTACACATAGAACATACAGTGCAGAAGGAGGACATTCAGCCCATCGAGTCTACACCGACCCACTTAAGCCCTCACTTCCACCCTATCCCAGTAACTCAATAACCCCTCCTAACCTTTTTAGTCACTCAGGGCAATTTATCATGGCCAATCCACCTAACCTGCACGTCTTTTGACTGTGGGTGGAAACCGGAGCACCCGGAGGAAACCCACATGACTGTGATCACATGGGTGAAGCAAAGCTCCTGTCACCTGAATCAGGTGACTGACCCCCCCCCCCCCCCCCCCCGCAAACGCCCCGGGGAAAATGGGAATGGAGTGGTCACTTCCTCAATTTTAACTTTGTTTCGACGCCATTTTAACGAGAGAAAGGGAGCCTATCCTCAAACACCTTCACGCATTTCAAATGCAGCTCGAAAGACTTCAAGTACAGTTCCGTTAAAATATTACGGCGGCTATGGAAGTATGGCAGACAATTTCCCTGAAATAAATTACTTTCATAGTCAGAGGAAGCAAAATTGAAAAATCATTGAATTTTTAACAGGGTTCTAAGATCACAAAAACTAATCAGAGAGCATTAAAGATGGATTACCTGATGCCCAAATATTGAATCAGCTTCTAGCTGGGGATTTTAATCTTACCCTACCATCACTTCCGATTTGAGGTGAAAATCTTCTCCCTAAATTGTTCATCTAATCTGCAGCAACCCTCTTTTATCCTGATTATTTGCTTGGGAAATAAATCAGGAATAAACTGCACCTGGAACGCCGTTTAAGGGCAAGCTAATTAATGTTACTCACCGTCAGGGTTATGGCTTACATGATTCTTTAATCTTCATTATCCATTGCCTTGTGCAACAGTAACACTGGGCAACTGGAATGGAAGTGTTTATACTCCAGCTTGGTGTGTGTTTTCATTTACCATGTGGGAAGTGTTAATTCGGAAGCAGGCGGTGAAAGAGAAAATGAACACTTGGCAGTGCCATCAAAAAGCGTTGAAAGTATTTTCGCTGTTGTGCAATGAAACTAATGTAATAATTTTGTGTTAAACTGCAGATTGCAGTCAAATCACTATTGGATTTACAGGAATTACATCCACTACGTTCAACAGAATAGGTTTTAAACCTTTTCTTATTAAAATATTTTTATTCAGAAATAATTTTTAATCATAACATTCAGAATAGTCCAGCAAATTTATACAACTTTTCGAAAAATATCCCCTCCCCCCCACACACAGCTCCATTTAACCCGGGTGTACCCAAAACCCTCCCCACCCCGGTCTCCCCTCACCCCTGCAATTTCCCTCTCTTCCTGACAGGGCAACCAGCTCCTTAAAGAAGGTAATGAACAGCATCTACCTCGAGTAGAAGTCCTCCTCCGATCCCCTTATGGCACACGTAATTTTTTCCAAACGCAGGAATTCTGACCAATCCCCTGGCCATGCCAACGCCTTAGGCGGTGCCGGTGCCCTCTAACCGAGCAAGACTCGCCTCCAGGCTGTTCGAGAGACGAAGGCCCAGACATCCCCTCCTGCAGCCCCGACAAGTCCGACACTCCAAAAGTCGCCACCATTGGGCATCTTCCCATCTTCCCTTCCCCTATCTCGTCCAGAGACAACACCTTACCCACAAGTGAAGACGCCGGCAACCGATGAGGAAACGATGAGAGCTCCTCGCACCTGCAAATACCTAAAATCATTCCTTTCCGGGAGTTGACACTTCTCCACTATCTCCTCCAGCTCAGCAAATCCCTAAATCTCTCAATCCCCTGCCTCTTCCAGATCTTATACTTTGAGTCCATCCCAGCCGGTACAAACCTATGGTTCCCACAGATCGGCAGCAGTAGCGACATAGACCCTAGTTGAAAGTGTCGTCTGAATTGATTCCATATTCTCAGAGTTACCACTGGGCTCTAAGAGAACCTGGCCAAAGAGAATGGAAGAGGAGCAGTAACAAGAGCCCTCAAATTCAAACCTACACAGGAATCCACTTCCATCCGTCCCCACACCCACTCCGACTCCCTGAACCAGCCCTGCACTTTCTCAGTGTTTGCTGCCCAGTAATAATACAACAACAAAAACAAAGAACAAAGAACAAAGAAATGTACAGCACAGGAACAGGCCCTTCGGCCCTCCAAGCCCGTGCCGACCATACTGCCCGACTAAACTACAATCTTCTACACTTCCTGGGTCCGTATCCTTCTATTCCCATCCTATTCATATATTTGTCAAGATGCCCCTTAAATGTCCCTATCGTCCCTGCCTCCACTACCTCCTCCGGTAGTGAGTTCCAGGCACCCACTACCCTCTGCGTAAAAAACTTGCCTCGTACATCTACTCTAAACTTTGCCCCTCTCACCTTAAACCTATGCCCCCTAGTAATTGACCCCTCTACCCTGGGGAAAAGCCTCTGACTATCCACTCTGTCTATGCCCCTCATAATTTTGTATACCTCTATCAGGTCGCCCCTCAACCTCCTTCGTTCCAGTGAGAACAAACCGAGTTTATTCAATCGCTCCTCATAGCTTATGCCCTCCATACCAGGCAACATTCTGGTAAATCTCTTCTGCACCCTCTCTAAAGCCTCCACATCCTTCTGGTAGTGTGGCGACCAGAATTGAACACTATACTCCAAGTGTGGCCTAACTAAGGTTCTATACAGCTGCAAGATGACTTGCCAATTCTTATACTCAATGCCCCGGCCAATGAAGGCAAGCATGCCGTATGCCTTCTTGACTACCTTCTCCACCTGTGTAGCCCCTTTCAGTGATCTGTGGACCTGTACTCCTAGATCTCTTTGACTTTCAATACTCTTGAGGGTTCTACCATTCACTGTATATTCCCTACCTGCATTAGCCCTTCCAAAATGCATTACCTCACATTTGTCCAGGTTAAACTCCATCTGCCATCTCTCCGCCCAAGTCTCCAGACAATCTAAATCCTGCTGTATCCTCAGACAGTCCTCATCGCTATCCAACAAATTAGCTAATGCCACCATCCTCCTCCCCCCCCCCCCCACAACTGTCTGTCCTTCTGCACGAAAGCTCTTCGAACCCGGAGGGGCTAATTCACCCAAACAAAAGTCAAATTTAACTTGTTGACCCTATTAAAAAAAGACTTACGAAGAAAGACTGGGAGACATTGAAACACAAACAAGACCCACGGAAGAATAAGAACATAAAAACATAAGAACTAGGAGCAGGAGAAGGCCATCTGGCCCCTCGAGCCTGCTCCACCATTCAATGAGATCATGGCTGATCTTTTGTGGACTCAGCTCCACTTTCCGGCCCGAACACCATAACCCTTAATCCCTTTATTCTTCAAAAAACTGTCTATCTTTATCTTAAAAACATTTAATGAATGTTCACCTTAACTGTCTGCACCCTTCCCGCCAAGGACAACGGGAGGACATCCCGCCTCTTCAAATCCACATTCGACCCCTCTACCAGACTCGCCAGGTTCAACTCATGCAGCGACGGCCAATCATGAGCCACCCGAATTCCCAGGTACCTGAAACTAGCCCTGGCCAGCCAAAACAGTAGCCCCTCCAGATCCGTTCCCATCCCCAGAGGGTTCACCAGAAAAACCTCACTCTTGTCCACGTTCAATCGATATCCTGAGGAAGGTCCGCATGTGGCGCACCCCAAAAGATGTGCAGGGGAGGTGGATTGGCCACGCTAAATTGCCCCTTAATTATAGAAAAAATAATTGGGTACTCTAAATTTATAAAAAAACAATCTATATCCTGAGAAGGAGCCAATCTGTTTAAGCACCTCCATTGTCCTCCCAACATTAGAGAGAGGATCCGTGGCATATAACAACAAATCGTCTAAATGTAGGGACACCGTATGCCTCCTACCTCCCCTCCCTATACCCTTCCACCCACACAATGACCCAAGTGCAACGGCCAATGGCTCAATCACCAAAACAAACAATAACGGGGCAAGTGGACATCGCTGCCTTGTACCCCTATATAACTGAAAGTGCTCTGAACACAGTCCATTGGTACAGACGCTCACAATGGATGTCCTATACAGAAGCCTAATCCACAAAATGAATTTACATCCAAAGCCAAATCTCCCCAATACCTCAAAAAGGTACCCCCACTCTACCCGGTCGAATGCTTTTCCCACATCCATGGAGATGCACAGTAGCACAAGTGGATAGCACTGTGGCTTCACAGCGCCAGGGTCCCAGGTTCGATTCCCCGCTGGGTCACTGTCTGTGCGGAGTCTGCACGTTCACCCCGTGTCTGCGTGGGTTTCCTCCGGGTGCTCCGGTTTCCTCCCACAGTCCAAAGACGTGCAGGTTAGGTGGATTGGCCATGATAAATTGCCCTTAGTGTCCAAAAAAAAAGGTTAGGAGGGGTTATTGGGTTACGGGGATAGGGTGAAAGTGAGGGCTTAAGTGGGTCTGTGCAGACTCGATGGGCCGAATGGCCTCCTGCTGCACTGTATGTTAAAAAAAAAGAGATGATTACCTCTTGATCGATCCCCAACAAGGTCGTTAGCACCACATTCAGCGCCGGGTCGGAGGGGGGTGTGTGTGTGGAACCTGCTGGTGCCAGGTCCCTGAGGGAGACTGTGTCTTGGCGGCCGTCGGGGTACGCTACGTAGACGTACTGCAGGTTCGCGTGAAGTAGCTGCACCCTCTCAACCAACGGGTCTGCCTTGTGGAGCCGCACGTGCTTGCGGAGGAGAACGGATCCCGGAGCTGCCAGCCACGTTGGGAGTGAAACCCTGGAGGTGGACTTCCTGGGGAAGGCAAAGAGACGTTCATGGGGGTTTCGTTAGTCGCCGTGCACAGGAGCGACCGAATGGAGTGAAGTGCGTCGGGGAGGACCTCCTGCCAGCGGGAGGCCGGGAGATTTCTGGACCGTAAGGCCAGTTGGACGGCCCTCCAGTCCATCCCATTCTCCCGCTCCACCTGCCTGCTTCCCCGGGGGTTGTAGCTGGTCGTCCTGCTCGAGGCAATGCCCCTGTTGAGCAGGTACTGGCGCAGCTCATCGCTTGTGAATGAGGATCGCCGGTCGCTGTGGACGTAGGCGGGGAAACCGAACAGAGCGAAGATGGTGTTGAGGGCTTTGATGACGGTAGCAGACGTCATATCGGGGCATGGGGCGGCGAAGGGTTATCCGAAGTATTTGTCGACCACATTAAGAAAGTACGTGTTTAGGTCGGTGGAGGGGAGGGGCCCGTTGATGTCCACACTGACGCATTCAAAGGGGCGGGAGGCCTTCAGCAGGCGCGCACGGTCTGGCCGGTAGAAGTGCGGTTTACACACTGCGCAGACCTGACAGTCTCTGGTAATAGCCCTGACCTCCTCGATGGAGTAGGGCAGATTACGGGCCTTTATGAAGTGATAAAAGCGGGTGACCCCTGGGTGACAGAGATCATCGTGCAGGGTCCGGAGTCAGTCCACTTGTGCACTGGCACAAGTACCTGGGATAGGGCATTGGGGGGCTTGTTGAGCTTACCGGGGCGATACAAAATCTCGTAATTGTAGGTGGAGACCTCGATCCTCCACCTCAAGATCTTATCATTTTTGATCTTACCCCGCTGTGTGTTGTTGAACATGAAGGCAACCGATCGTTGGTCAGTGAGGAGAGTGAATCTCCTGCCGGCCAGGTAATGCCTCCAATGCCGCACAGCTTCAATGATAACTTGGGCCTCCTTTTCAACGGAGGAGTGCCGAATTTCGGAGGTATGGAGGGTGCTGGAAAAGAATACCACGGGCCTGCCTGCCTGGTTGAGGGTGGCGGCCAGAGCGACGTCTGAAGCATCGCTCTCGACTTGGAAGGGGAGCGCCTCGTCGACCGCATGCATCGTGGCCTTGGCAATGTCGGCCTTGATACGGTTGAAGGCCTGGTGAGTCTCGGCCGTCAGGTGGAAAATGGTGGAGTGAATGAGTGGGCGGGCCTTGTCCGCATAGTTAGGGACCCACTGGGCGTAGTATGAGAAGAACCCCAGGCATCATTTGAGGGCATTGGGGCAGTGGGAAAGGGGGAGTACCATGAGGGGGCGCATGCGATCGGGGTCGGGCCCTAGCACTCCGTTCTGGACCACATTGCCGAGGATGGCTAATCGGTTCGTGCTGAACACACACTTCTCCTTGTAGGTTAGGTTGAGGGGTTTAGTGGTGTGGAGGAATTTGGAAAGGTTAGCGTCGTGGTCCTGCTGGTCGTGGCCGCAGATGATGACGTTATCCAGGTACGGGAAGGTGGCCCGCAGTCTGTACCGGTCAACCATTCGATCCATCTCCTGTTGGAAGACCGAGACCCCATTACTGATGCCAAAGGGAACCCTAAGGAAGTGGTAAAGGCGGCCGTCTGCTTCAAACGCGGTGTATGGGCGGTCCGACTTGCGAATGGGGAGCTGGTGGTAGGCAGATTTCAGGTCCACTGTCAAGAAGACCCGGTACTGCGCAATCTGATTGACCATATCAGATATGCGTGGGAGGGGGTACGCGCCGAGCTGCGTGTACCGATTGATGGTCTGACTGTAGTCAATGACCATCCTGTTTGTCTCCCCAGTTTTCACAACTACCACTTGGGCTCTCCAGGGGCTGTTGCTGGCCTCGATAATACCTTCCCGCAGCAGCCGCTAGACCTCAGACCTGATGAAGGTCCTGTCCTGGGTGCTGTACCGTCTGCTCCTGGTGGCGACGGGTTTGCAATCCGGGGTGAGGTTTGCAAACAGAGAAGGCGGGTCGACCTTAAGGGTCGTGAGACCGCAGACAGTAAGGGGTGGTAGGGGCCTGTCAAATTTCAGGGTTAGGCTCTGGAGGTTGCACTGGAAGTCCAGGCCGAGTAGCAAGGCAGCGCAGAGGTCGGGGAGGACGTAGAGCCGGAAGCCGCTGAACTCTATGCCCTGGATGGTGAGGGCGGCGGAGCAGTACCCCCGGATCGCCACGGAGTGGAATCCGGAGGCCAGGGAGATTTTCTGGTTAATGGGTTGTACCGTGAGGGAGATGCACCTTACCGTATCGAGGTGGATGAAGCTTTCAGTGCTCCCGGAGTCCAGAAGGCAGGATATCTTGTGCCCATCGACCTTCACTGTCGTCGACGCGGTCGCGAGGTTGTGCGGTCGGGACAGGTCGATCGTGATGGAGGCGAGACGCGGCTAGTCGGCGGCGGTTGCAGGCGATGAGCCGCCCGATGAGGTGCCCGACGGGCAGGGGTCCTGAGGCGGGGAAGATGGCGGCGCCCACAGGCTGCACGTGTCCTGAGGCAGGCAAGATGGCGGCGCCCACGGGCCGCACCTATTGTGAGGCGAGCAAGATGGCGGCGCCCACGGGCCACACGTTGTCTGAGGCGAGGAAGATGGCGGCACCCACGAGTCGCACGTGGGGGGTGCAGGGACAATAGCGGCGATTGAGCGGACCTGGCACACAGCAGCGGAATGTCCTTTCTTCCCGCAGGCCTTGCAGTGCGCGCTCCTCGCCGGGCTGCGCTGCCGGGGGTGTTTTGTCTGTCCACAGAAGTAGCACTTGGGTCCCCCGGGGTTGGTTGGCTGCCGCGCGGCGCAGGCCTGGTGTTGGCTGGGGGTGGTCGCTGATGGGGTCCATGGTGGGGTGTTCGCTGGCGGGGTCCACGATGTCCGGGAGGGGTGGGCCGTGCGGTCGGGGGCATTCGCCTGTACATTGCGTGAGGCGACTGTGAGCGAGGTCGCTAGTTCCTTAGTCGCCGCGAGGTCGAGGGTAGCCCCTTCTAAGAGGCGCTGGCGGATGTAGGCCGACCCTATGCCCGTAACGAACACGTCTCTAAGTAGCAGGTCAGAATGTTCAGCAGCCGAAACGGCCTGGCAATCACAGTCTCTCACCAGGACGTGCAGGGCACGCCAGAAATCTTCCACAGACTCACCGGGGAGTTGATGCCGCGTGGACAGGAGGTGCCTGGCGTAGATTTTGTTAGTCTGCTGAGTGTAGTTCTCCTTCAGTAGCACCATGGCCTCAGTGTAGGTCGGCGCGTCCCGGATGAGGGGAAAGACATCGGAGCTCAGCTGCCTGTAAAGGATCTGGAGCTTCTGTGCCTCTGTGGGTGGTTCTGTCGCAGATCCGATGTATGCTTCAAAGCAAGCTCGCCAATGTGCGAAAGCCGAGTTGGCGTTGTCTGCTCGAGGGTGCAGCTGCAGGCGATCAGGCTTGATGCGGAGATCCATCATTGTAAAATCTCTGTGTAATAAATTGATGCACTATCAATTACGACGAGGCGAGAGTGGAGAGTAATCGAGGCTTTATTACACAGAGATGTGTGGCCTCCTACAGCTGCTGCCGAAATGGCTGCAGCTCGGTGAGCACACACATTTATACTCCGCCTACTGGGCGGAGCCAGCAGGCAGGGATCTACCCCCGTACCTGTAGTACAGGGGCCTTATCGTAATACCACTCGGATGCGGTATATACAATACAACAGTGGTGACTACCGCATCCTTTTACAAAATCAGGGAGATTAATGCCTGTGTCAGTGTGGTCGGTAACACCCCCTGGGACAGAGAATCATTAAACATGTCCAACAGATGTGGCCCCAACACAGTCGTGAACCTTTTATGAAATTCCACAAGGAATCCGTCCGGGTCCGGTGCCTTCCCCGACTGCGTTGAACAAATACATTTCATAACCTCCTCCAACCCAAGCATCGACTCCAGGTCCTGCCTTCTTTCCCTTTTCACCCCGGGAAAACCAACCCATCCAGAAAGTGTACAATAGTCGAGTCTTCCTTCGGAAGCTCAGACTTGTATAGCCCCCAGTAAAGATCTCAAACACCCTGGAGACCTTCTCCAGCACAGAAACAAATCCTCCCCCCCAAGTTCTTAACTATCTTCCGCAAGGTTTCCCGCACCCTTAAGTGGTGAGCCAATAAATGGCTAACCTTCTCCACATACTCACAAAATGCCCCTGTTGAACGGCGAAGTTGGCTCACCGCCTTCCCCGTCGACCCTAACTCAAGCTCTATCCGTAGATTCTTCCTCTCCGCTGACAGCAGCAGAGTATTGATGGTCCACCTCCAGGATAGAACCCACCAACCTCTGCCTCACCACCTCACCAGACCTATCTCTGTGGGCCTTAAATGAAATTATCTCCGTCCTGATGACTGCCTGCAGTGCTTCCCAAAACCTGGCAGGTAAGACCTCCTCATTCTCAATAAAATCCACGTAACTTCTAACTGCAGAAGCTATCGTCTCACAAAACCCCTCGTCCAAAAGCAACCCTCCACGGGGGCCCCTGATAGCAGCTGTTCTCCAACCCCATATCCACATAGTGTGGGGCGTGATCTGATATAACTGTCGGTGAGTACCCCACCCTTACAACTCCGGGGAGTAACGATTTCCCCATTACAAAGAAATCAATATGGGATTAGACCCACGATGGAAAAGAAGGAAACCTCCTTCCCCCTCGGGTATCCAAATCTCCATGGGTGCACTGCCCCACCCCCCCACATACATTCCATAAACACTCGCAAATCCTTAGCCACCCCGATTTGGAGCTCCATCTATCAGGCCTGGGGTCTAACATGCAGTTGAAGCCCCCCCTCCCTCACAGTTAACTAATGAGATGGCAGCCATTTGATGAAGTCCGCATCGTCCCAGTTTGTCTCATATACGTTCGCCAAGACCACCGGAGTGCCCGGCAACACCCTAATCACTGTCACATATCTCCCCTCTGAGTCCACCAAAATATTGACCACCGAAAAGGTCACCCTCCTATTGATCAGCACCCCAGTCCTCCTCGTCCTTGCGTCAATACTCCAGTTGGAACACTTGCCCCACCCACCCCTTCCGCAGCCTTATCTGATCTCGAACGGTCAGATGTGTCTCCTGCAAGAAGACCATGTACGCCGTCAAACTCTTTTGATGGGCAAACACCTGGGATCTTTTAACTGGCCCATTTAGCCTCCTCACGTTCTGGAGCTATTCTCCAGGATGTGGGCCTTGGCCTTCAATATTTTCTGCCCCTCCGCCAACATCGCCGCTTCTGCCTTCAAGGAGGCGATTCAATCACTGTGGTCCATGACCGTCTGAATCGCCGAGCCCTGCTCCCCCAGTGACTGTTCACCCTGTCCAAAGTTACACGAATGGGTGTCACCAACGCCTCAAATACCTTCATCAGGTCATCAGAGACCGCCTGTTACTGCTTCCTAATCTCCTCCGACAGGAATTCCACCAGCCTCTCAGTCGTCCACTGAGAGGGCAACGACGACACAGACGCCGCCACCATTTTCTCCTCCCCTGCGACACAAGGGCCTCCCGAGTCAGGCCCATCGGGTCTGCACCGGCCCTTGCTCCGATAGAGCACCCTATCTCAGCCCAATGTTCCGCCCCTATCCCCGTAACCCCGCCTAACCTTTTGGACAATATTAGCGTGGTCAATTCACCTAACCAGCACATCTTTGGACGGTGGGAGGAAACCGATGCAGAAACGGGGAGAAAGTGCAAACTCCACACAGTCACCCGGGCCGGAATTGAACCCGGATCGCTGGTGCTGTGAGGCGGCTGTGCGACCCACTGTGTCATCCTGCCACCCATAGGTAGATACAGGTAAGGTCTTTCCCTTGGTTGGGGAGTCTAGAACCAGCGGGCACAATTTCAAGATAAGGGGGAAGCCACTTCGGACCGAGATGAGGAGAAATTGATGAACACAGAGGGTTGTGATTCTTTGGAATTCTCGAACCAAAGAGCTGGGGAAGCTCAATGAAAGAGAATGTTTATCATAGATTATCATAGAATTTACAGTGCAGAAGGAGGCCATTCGGCCCATCGAGTCTGCACCGGCTCTTGGAAAGAGCACCCTACCCAAGGTCAACACCTCCACCCTATCCCCATAACCCAGTAACCCCACTCAACACTAAGGGCAATTTTGGACACTAAGGGCAATTTTAGCATGGCCAATCCACCTAACCTGCACATCTTTGGACTGTGGGAGGAAACCGGAGCACCCGGAGGAAACCCACGCAGACACGGGGAGGACGTGCAGACTCCACACAGACAGTGACCCAAGCCGGAATCGAACCTGGGACCCTGGAGTTGTGAAGCGATTGTGCTAACCACAATGCTACCGTGCTGCCCGAGTTTAAAGCGGAGATTGATAGGTTTCTGGTTAACAATACCACAAAGGGTTATGGGGATAGTGTGTGTAAAAGGCATTGAAGTGCTCGATCAGCCACGATCATCTGGAATGGGGGAGCAGGTTCCGTACAAAGGTCCCCACGCACCACCTGAATGATCTACTCCTGTCCCTACGTTCCCATGTCTTATGCTCCTAATCCTGATATGTTTCTACTGTCGTACTATGCTCGAACTCAGTGAGTCGAGCAATGATGAATCCCCTGTTTATCTGCTAAAACTTGTCAGAATTATTCACTATTACGAGAAGTATTTGGCTGTAAGCTGAGGATTTCATTCCATGGTTGGACTGACATATGGTAAATCCTTCTGCATAACAGAGATAAAACCAATTCAGAGTTAATACAGTAATAATCCAGCTCCATCTTCATTCTTGCTTTTATGTTGCCAGATGAATGTCCTGAGGGAATAAATGCCTCATCTAATAGTTTCAATTTATGTTGCAGGACTTACAGCTTTCAAAAGCATTGATCTTTCTGGGAAGAAGCATGTCCACGGGTCCTGCCAGGGACTAAGTTATGATACCTGTCTCCCCACAGTCAAATCACCCACTAACGATCATTGTCTTGGCTCACAGTTTGATAAGGGCAATTGTTTGGGGTGGTGTAAGAAAGCTGCTTACCGTACAAAGGAACCCACACATCACCTTGCTCCCGGCCTGGCAAGGCTTTGATTTTTAAATTCCCATCCTTGTATTTAAATTCCTCCACGGTTTCACCTCTTCCTCCCTGTGTAACCTCCTCCGTGATGCACGATCAATTGCACAAAAACTTGAGTTGGATACAACTGAGGCTTTATTGCTCTAAGATGTGTGGCCTCCCACAGCAGCTGGCGAAATGGCTGCCGCATGGAGGACACACACATTTATACTCTGCCTACTGGGCGGAGCCAGTAGGCAGGGACTACCGTCGTACCTGTAGTACAGGTGCTACCTTACATCACCTAATAGAGGTGCAACTGTGTTTTACCACATTCACCCCCTGTTAAAATTGAGTCCGACGGGGGTGGTGGAGAACTACATACAACAAATGGGTTTTACATTTACAATATTTGAGAGAGAAAAAAAGTGTATTTTGAAGTCCAGTGGACCAGTTGGAGTCCCGGGGCCTTGATGTGCCGCTGGGAGCGACGTAGTGGTGGTGGCGATGTCGATGCTGGCCTGATGTTCGGTGACTCCGGGAGCGTGCCAAAATCCTCTTCATCCTCGGGCGTGGGCAGCGGGAGGACGGATGGTCCTGGGGGGGGTTGCTGTTGGGAGCGCCGGGGGAGGGGAGGGTGGCGGCGGGCCGGAGGGGTGTGTGTGTGGGGAACCCGCAGGTGCCAGGTCCCTGAGGGAGACAGTATCCTGGCGGCCGTCGGGGTACGCCACGTAGGCATACTGGGGGTTTGCATGGAGCAATTGCGCCCTCTCCACCAACAGGTCCGCCTTGTGGAGTCGGACGTGCCTACGGAGCAGGACGGGTCCTGGAGCTGCGAGCCAAGTCGGGAGCGACACCCCAGATGTGGACTTCCTGGGGAAGGCAAAAAGGCGTTCATGGGGTGTATTGTTAGTGGCGGTGCACAGTAGTGACCGAATGGAGTGTAATGCATCAGGGAGGACCTCCTGCCAGCGAGAGGCCGGGAGGTTCCTGGACCGTAGGGCCAGTTGGACAGCCCTCCATACCGTCCCGTTCTCCCTCTCTACCTGTCCATGTCTCCGGTGGTTATAGCTGGTTGTCCTGCTAGAGGCGATACCCCTGCTGAGCAGGAACTGACGCAGCTCATCAATGAGGATCCCCTGTCGCTGTGGATGTAGGCGGGGAAGCTGAACAGAGCGAAGATTGTGTTGAGGGCTTTGATGACGGTGGCAGACGTCATGTCGGGGCATGGGATGGCGAAGGGGAATCTGGAGTACTCATCGACCACACTGAGAAAATACGTGTTACGGTCGGTGGAGGGGAGGGGCCCTTTGAAATCCACGCTGAGGCGTTCAAAGGGGCGGGAGGCCTTCACCAGGTGCGCGCAGTCTGGCCGGTGATTGTCCGTACTTCCTCGACGGAGCAGGACAGATTGCGGGCCTTTATAAAATGGTACAACTTTGTGACTCCTGGGTGACAAAGGCTGTCGTGTAGGGCCTGGAGTCGGTTTACTTGTGCGCTGCCACATGTACCTCGGGATAGGGCGTCTGGGGGCTCGTTGAGCTTGCCGGGGCGATACAAAATCTCGTAATTGTAGGTGGAGAGCTCGATCCTCCACCTCAAGATCTTATCATTCTTGATCTTGCCCCGCCGTGTGTTATTGAACATGAAGGCTACCGACCGTTGGTCAGTGAGGAGAGTGAATCTCCTGCCGGCCAGGTAATGCCTCCACTGGCGCACAGCTTCAACGAAAACTTGGGCCTCTTTTTCGACGGATGAGTGCCGAATTTCTGAGGCATGAAGGGTGCGGCAAAAGAATACCACGGGTCTGCCTGCCTGATTGAGGGTGGCGTCGTTCTCTACTTGAAAGGGCAGTGTCTCATCTACTGCGTGCATCCCGGCCTTGGCGATATCGGCTCTGATACGGGCGAAGGCCTGTTGGGCCTCGGCCGTCAGGGGAAAATGGGTGGACTGTATGAGTGGGCGGGACTTGTTCGCATAGTTTGGGGCCCACTGGGCGTAGTACGAAAAGAACCCCAGCAGCGTTTGAGGGCCTTGGGGCAGTGGGGGAGGGGGAGCTCCATGAGGGGGCGCATGCGGTCGGGATCGGGCCCCAGAACTCCGTTCTGGACCACATAGCCGAGGATGCCTAAGCGGTTCACGCTGAACACGCACTTCTCCTAGTTGTATGTGAGGTTTAGGAGAGTGGCGGTGTGGAGAAATTTGGCAAGGTTGGCATCGTGGTCCTGCTGATCATGGCCGCAGATGGTGACGTTGTCTAGGTATGGAAAGGTGGCCCGCAAACCGTACCCGTCGACCATTCGGTCCATCTCCCTTTGGAAGACCGAGACTCTGTTGGTGATGCCGAAAGGAACCCTGAGGAAGTGATAGAGGCGACCGTCTGCCTCGAAGGCAGTGTATGGACGGTCCGATTTACAAATGGGGAGCTGGTGGTAGGCGGATAGATGGTCTACTGTTGAGAAGACCCGGTACTGTGCAATTTGATTGACCATATCAGATAGGCATGGGAGGGGGTACGCGTCGAGCTGCGTGTACCCTGCGTGCCCCTGGAGAGCCCAAGTGGTAGTAGTTAAAACAGGGGAGAAACACAGAATGGTCGTGGACTACAGCCAGACCATCAGTCGGTACACGCAGCTTGACGCGTACCCCCTCCCATGCTTATCTGATATGGTCAATCAAATTGCACAGTACCGGGTCTTCTCAACAGTAGATGCCTACAATAATGCCTTCCCGAAGCAGCCGCTGGACCTCGGACCTGATGAAGGTCCTATCCTTGGTGCTGTACCGTCTGCTCCTGGTGGCGACGGGTTTGCAATCCGAGGTTAGGTTTGCGAAGAGGGAAGGCGGATCGACCTTTCGGGTCGCGAGGCCGCATACAGTAAGGGATGGTGTTAGGCTCTTGAGGTTGCACTGGAAGTCCAGGCCAAGTAGTAGGGCAGCACAGAGGTTAGGGATGACGTAGAGGCGGAAGCTGCTGAATTCTACGCCCTGGACCGTGAGTGTGACCGTACAGTACCCCTGGATCACCACGGAATATGATCCGGAGGCCAGGGAGATTCTTTGGTTGGTGGGGCGTACCGTGAGGGAGCAGCGCCTTACCGTATCCGGGTGGATGAAGCTTTCTGTGCTCCTGGAGTCCAGCAAGCAAGAGGTCACGTGTCCGTTGATTTTAACGCTGGTCGATGCGGTGGCCAGGTTGTGCGGACGAGACTGGTCGATGGTCACTGAGGCGAGTCATGGTCGGTCGTCGCTGGTGTCGGATGATGGGGAGCCCGTGAGGTCCTGGAACGCTGGCGGTGCCCATGTGCCGTGGGGGAGACAAGATGGCAGCGCCTGAAGATCTTGAGGAGGACAAAATGGCGGCGCCCATGGGCCACATGTGGCAGGGGTCGAACAAGATGGCGGCACCCATGGGCCGCACGTGTTGCGTGGAGGTGAAGATGGCGGCGCCCACTGGCCGTGCTTTGTCTGAGGGGGATAAGTTGGCGGCGCCCACTGGCCGCACGTGGTCCGGGGAGGTGAAGATGGCAGCGCCCATTGTCCGTAAACGAGGGGGGTGGGGGCAATAGCGGTGACTGCACGGGCCTGTCACACCTCGGCGAAGAGCCCCTTCTTGCCGCAAGCCTTACAAAGGGCAGCGCGGGCCGGGCAGCGTTGGCGGGGGTGTTCCTGCTGGCAGCAAAAGTAACATCGGGGACCCCCGGGGTTCGCTGGCTGGCGTGTGGCGCAGGCGTATAGGCTGGGTAAGGCCCCCGCTGGGGCGGCCGTCTGTGGTGTCCATGATGCGTAGGAGGGGTGGGCCGCACGGCTGGGGGGGGTAGGCCTGAATGTTGCGCGAGGCGACCGTCATAGAGAGCGTTAGCTTCTTTGTCTCTGTTAGGTCAAGCGTGGCCCCTTCCAACAGTCACTGGCGTATGGGGTCCGACCCAATCCCCGTAACAAACTCGTCCCGCATAAGGAGGTTTGAATGTTCCTTGGCTGTAACGGCCTGACAGTCACAGTCCCGGATAAGTGAGATTAGGGCCCGCCAGAAGTCCTCGATGGACTCACCAGGGAGTTGAGGGCGAATGGCGAGCACGTGCCTGGTGAAGAGCACGTTCGTCTTCTCAGCGTAATTTTCTTTGAGAGGCGTCATGGCTTCGGTGTAGTTTGGCGGGTCCTGGATCAGCGGAAAGATGTTGAAACTCAACCTTGAGTACAGGATCTGTATTTTCTGAGCCTCCGAGACAGGGCTAGGCGCCAAGTTGATGTACGCCTCCAAACAAGCTAGCCAGTGTTGAAAGTCCTTTTTGGCGTCGCTTGAATGCAGATCCAGCTGCAGGCGATCCGGTTTGATACGGAGGTCCATCTTTTGAAAATCTTAGAGCAATAAATTGATGCACGATCAATTGCACAAAGACTTGAGTTGGATACAACTGAGGCTTTATAGCTCTAAGATGTGTGGCCTCCCACAGCAGCTGGCGAAATGGCTGCCGCATGGGGGACACCCACATTTATACTCCGCCTACTGGGCGGAGCCAGCAGGCAGGGACTACCGACGTACCTGTAGTACAGGTCCTACCATACATCACCTAATAGAGGTGCAACAGTGGTTTACCACACTCCGACTCTATGGCCCCATGGCTATCCATGGTATTCCTCCAATTCTGGCCCCTTGAACATCCCAGTTCTAATCGCTCCACCACTGATGGCTGTGCCTTCAGCTGCTTGGGCCCTGAACTCTGGATTCGTTCCCTAAATGTCGCGATCTCTTTCCTCCTTTAGGATGCTCCTTCAAACGTATCTCTTAGCCGAATTTTTGGCGATCTGTCCTAATATTTGTTTCTGTGGCTCAGTGTCAATATTATTTGATGACGCTCCAGTGCCTTGGGATGTTTGAGTACATTATTGCAGTTTTTTGTTGTTGAAGGGTGAAAAGAGGCCCACACGCAGCGGACTCTATGAGTTGAGCAGTTAATGGGCGGCATGGTGGCACAGTGGTTAGCACTGCTGCCTCACAGCTCCAGGGACCCGGCTATAAGTGACTGTCTGTGTGGAGTTTGCTCTTTCTCTCCGTGTCTGCGTGGGTGCTCCGGTTTCCACCCACAGCCTAAAGATGTGCAGGTTAGAGAGATTGGCCGTGATAAATTGCCCCTCAGTGTCCAAAATGTTAGGTAGAGTTACTGGTTTATGGGGATAGGGTGGAGGCATGGGACAAGTAAGGTGCTCTTTTCAAGGGCCGGAGCAGACTTGACGGGCTAAATGGCCGCTTTCTACACTGTATATTCTATGATCTATGATCTAAGAAAAGATTTATATTTTATTGACATGTGTACCAAGGTACAGTGGAAAGTATCATTCTGCGTACAGTCCAGACAGGTCGCTCAACATAGAACATAGATAAATACATGAGGATGCATAATGGAAATACATAAACATAGACAGGAGGTGAAGTATACGGTACAGAGCGCTACATTTACACTTCCTGGAGTTCAACAGTAGGATTTACATTTTCTTTTTCCTCTATGATTTCAATATGTTTAAGAGCCCTGATATTTTAATCTATGATAACAGGCGGCAGGGTAGCACAGTGGGTAGCACTGCTGCTTCACAGCGTCAGGGCTCCAGGTTTGATTCCCGGCTTGGGTCACTGTCTGTGCGGAGTCTGCACGTTCTCCCCGTGTCTGTGTGGGTTTCCTCCGGGTCTCCCGTTTCCTCCCACAAGTCCCAAAAGACGTGCTGTTAGGTAATTTGGACATTCTGAATTTTCTCAGTGTACCCGAACAGGCGCGGGAATGTGGCGACTAGGGGCTTTTCACAGTAACTTCATTGCAGTGTTGATGTAAGCCTACTTGTGACACTAATAAAGGTCTTACGTAAGTTGGTTCAAAATGAACAGTGACTGTTATGAAGGTGAGACTTTATAAGGCGGTTTTTGATTTTAAACGCCTCTTTACTGTTACGATCCCAGTTGATGTTGTAACTGGACGGGAAGATCCCAGAATGGACACTTGGCTCAAAGACTGTAACTTTATTTTATTTTTCTTTCATAAAATGTGGCGGGACAGAGTCACAAGACCGCTAATCAGAGAATCACAGAATGCTACAGTGCAGAAAAGGCCCTTCGGCCCATCGAGTCGCCACCGACACATAAAAAACACCTGAGCTGCCTACCTAATCCCAGCACTCGGCCCATCGCCTCGAATGTCCCAGGAGAGCATGGCTCGGACTTTGCGAGGTTCTGTTATTAACAGAGTTATAAAACCCATCAGGTATAAGCTGTGAATGTTTCCTCCGCGTTTTCTCTATTACAAGTCAATCACCTGGATGCAGTGGGCAAGGCTGAAGAGAAATCCTTTGGGGAGAGTTCAGTTCCTGGTTTCCAATAAATCTAAAGTCCAGCCTGTGCAATGCCACCATCGTGAGCGCTGGAAATATCTCAGCCTCAGCCGGTTCAATCGAGATACATCAAGTCCTATCAGTTCTACGGCACAGGAGCATCGAGCCCATTCAGCCCATCTGATCTGCGCAAGTGTTTATGCTCCCGTGCGGGACCCCTCCCGACGGGAGAAAGCCGAACGAAGGATGACCTATCCCCCGGAAACTTTGCAGGTCACCTGAGCCTTACGCGCCCCACGGGATGTATTTCTGCTAATCCACTTTGTTGGAAACGCAAGGCCCGATTTGATGAGGGAAACACTTTCAAGCAGCTCCTGTAGTAAATCCTGTCACGCTCTCTCCGCACCGTCAGCCTGTCACAAAAGGTTCAGCCGGTGCTACGCTAGCGGAGATCTGACAGCACTCTAGATTACACTTCAGGAGAATGAGTGGCTGAAGCAGGCCCTGGGGAATTACTGCACGAGAGCAGCGTGATATGGCAGCTCACCCGTAGCTTCTGAAAGGCAATTTTTTTTGGAAATGGCCACAGGTTGCTTAGGGCTGCCCTGCTCATTGAAGAAAGACTGGTGACGCTGATTGAAGATTCAAATGTGGGCGGTACGGTGGCACGGTGTTTAGCACTGTTGCCTCACAGCGCCAAGGACCTGGATTCGATTTCGGCCTTGGGTGATGTTCTGTGTGGTGCTAGTATATTCTCCCCGTGTCGGAGTGGGTTTCCTCCGGGTGTTCCGGCCTGCTCCAAACAGTCCAAATATGTGCAGGTTAGGTGGATTGGCCAGGCTAAATTGTCCCTTTGTTTCCAGGGATGTGCAAGTTGGGTGGGGTTATGGGGATAGGGTGGGGGATTGGGACTAGGTAGGATGCTCTTTCAGAGGTTCGGCGCAGACTTGACTTGACAGGCTGAATGGATTCTATGATTACGTCTTCAATTGTAGGTTTGCTTTGCTAATTATTCTTCCCGATGTTGCAGCAAGCGCCATAAAGAACAGCACTGCAAACAGTGGCCACTAGAGGTCACCGGGTACCTGAAACTATGCGACTTGCAAGTAAAATGGAGTCCTGCCATTGGGCACAGGAATGCGGGGTGGATAGCAAATATTTTAAACAACTTAATTTGCGGGCTGCGGTTGCAGCTGGCATTAATTGCCCATCCCTAATTATCCTTGAAAAGGCGGCAGCGTGTACCGCTGGTACGCCCGCATTGCTGTTAGGGGGGGAGTTCCCGATTTTTGACCCAGCCACAGTGAGGCAACTGTGATATTGTTATGTATCAGAGGCTGCATCCCTGCTGGTGGAACGACACGTGATCTGGAGTGACGTCAGCAGAGAGTGCTTTGCGCGGGCTTCAACTCTTCATCTTGGATTGCAGCAGCAACAACACCTCCTAGTAAAACCTCTCACCGCGTTTGCAGGAAACCAAGCGTGCAGCACCCCCAGGCCTTTTCTCGTTGCGGCAAACTTCGAGATACAACAAAAGAAAAAACCGGCGACGTGGATTGAGGCAAGTAAACCAAATTGCTGAAAGAAATTGCCAACAAAAACAGTGGAGATGCCATTGGGACTGGAGGAAGATTCTCGGAGCTGGTCTCCCACACGCTTCAGGCGAAGCACAGCCGCCGATGTTGAAGGTTTTAAAAGAGAAAAACAATGGAACACACCACCATGATGAACTACAGTTCAAAAACCGGCTCGCCGTTGAAGTGGGCGCAGTCTGGGCTGCAAGTGCCGTGCACGTGACAAAGCTAAACAGGCTGTGGGAACGGGGATTCAGAAGTCTTCCGACTCTGGACAGGCGACTACTCGGGAGAAAGGCAAACCACAGTCAGGGAAAAAGAAAAAATTCCAAGTTGCATTGTGGATAAGGGGATCGCAATTCCATACATCCAAGAGATTTGGAAGGGAGGAAGTCGGTTGAAGCACAGGCCCTAGAACTGGTATCCGGGATGGCCAGGGACATGGGTGACATTCCTCTTTGATGAAGGCTGTGAGGAATTCTCATGAGGAAAGATTCCAATTGTATCACATAGTGAAACAAACCCAAAGACACAAAGGTTGCAGGTAGGGAATATACAGTGAATGATAGAACCCTCAAGAGTATTGGCAGTCAGAGAGATCTAGGTATACAGGTCCACAGGTCACTGGAAGGGGCAACATCGGTGGAGAAGGTAGTCAAGAAGGCATATGGCATGCTTGCCTTCATTGGCCGGGGCATTGAGTATAAGAATTGGCAAGTCATGTTGCAGCTGTATGGAACCTTAGTTAGGCCACACTTGGAGTATAGTGTTCAATTCTGGTCGCCTCACTACCAGAAGGATGTGGAGGCTTTAGAGAGGGTGCAGAAGAGATTTACCAGAATGTTGCCTGGTATGGAGGGCATTAGCTATGAGGAGCGGTTGAATAAACTCGGTTTGTTCTCACTGGAACGACGGAGGTTGAGGGGCGACCTGATAGAAGTCTACAAAATTATGAGGGGCATAGACAGAGTGGATAGTCAGAGGCTTTTTCCCAGGGTAGAGGGGTCAATTACTAGGGGGCATAGGTTTAAGGTGCGAGGGTCAAGGTTTAGAGGAGATGTACGAGGCAAGTCTTTTACACAGAGGGTAGTGGGTGCCTGGAACTCCCTACCGGAGGAGGTGGTGGAAACCGGAACGATAGTGACATTTAAGGGGCATCTTGACAAATACATGAATAGGATGGGAATAGAGGGATACGGGCCCAGGAAGTGTAGAAGATTTTAGTTTAGACGGGCAGCATGGTCGGCACAGGCTTGGAGGGCCGAAGGGCCTGTTCCTGTGCTATAATTTCTTTGTTATTTGTTCTTTGTTCAACAGTTCTCAGTTCGGTAGGGCAGAAAACCTTTATACTGCAGCAAAACTGGGAGAAAGGCACGACAGCGAACAAATGAAGATTTCTCATTTAGACTGTTATGAATTACAGAAAGGTTCAATTTCCACCGCCGTCGCGACTTTAAGAAAGTTAAGAAAATACTGCGAGTTTGGTGCAGTCCTTGAGGATGCTCTTCATGATAGACTGGTATGTGGACTCTGCAGTGAAGCTATTCAGAGGAAGCTTCTTACTGTAAGCGATTTAACTCTGAGATTTTGCTGTGGAGGTTGCCATGTCTATGGAGATAGCAACAGAGGAAGCTCACAGATCAGGGCTGGATTGAGGATTCACAAAATGGAGGCCGTCGTAAATAAGGTTACAAGGGTACAACCATGTCACCGATGTACATACGTTGGCCACTCAGTAGGGGAATGCTGGCGTAGAGAAGGTAAGTGTCAGAACTGTCTAAAAAACGGCCATATTGTCAAAGCATGTTGGGCTCAGAAAAGTTCACCAACATCAAAGCTGTGCAAGAAAGAAAACACATTGAAGCAGGCTAGTTGTATCTGAAAGTTAGTACACAAAGTTCAAAACCACTCACGAGACAACGTACCCGAACAACTTCAGGAGCTGAAACTAGGGGCGGGATTCTCCTCCACCCGGCGGGGGTCACGGCAGGACGGAGTGGCATGAACCACTCCGGCATTGGGCCGCCCCAAAGGTGCGGAATCCTCCTGGCCGGCGTGAAAGGGGTTTGGCGCCATGCCAGCCAGGGCCGAAGGGACTCCGCCGGCCGGCGCGGGTCCGCACATGCGTGGGAGTGTCAGCGTCTGCTGACGTCATCCCCACGCATGCGCACATGGAGTCACTTCGTTGGGCCAAGGTTTCTGATGCCGGCTTGTGGAGCACGTATGCTGCGCCCGTTCCGGGGTCCGATTTATCCGGCAGGACTGGAAGTGGCATGGTCGGAGGCGACTTCTGGTGGAGGTCGTATGGCGTTTCTGTTCATCTCCATCTGCCGTCCTCTTGCGCTGTTGGCTTGCTGCGGCAGTGGGTCCACTGGGAAGTGAGTTTGGACTATCGTCTGGATTGTGAGTGGGGCATTCGTTTTAGGAGACTGTTCCGCGACCGCTGGGGAAACGGGCTGGACGACAGCGATGTTCTACATAGGTGTTGATGGTTGCTGCACGGATACAAATTCTGAGCAGAGAGACTCTGTTGAGTTAATATACATGTGACTGTCTCCATTTGTGTGGAGTTGACTGAGTGTTCTGGGTATGAATGCTGGTCATGTGCCCGTTCTGTACGGGGCTCTCTTTTATTTATGTTATGCTTAAACTACATTAATAGGATGCAAAACTTTGGGGCGACAGCTCCCTGATCGTTTTTTTGGTGGGCACGTAAATCCTCCGTCTTTTGTCAGCTGACGCTGTGGCAGGCGTTAGGGATGTATGCGGTGCAGAACTGGGCTTTGTCATTCCCCCCCACCCGTGCATGTCTTCAATCAGCGACAGTGGATGATGATCTCTGCACAAAACTGGGGTAATAATAGTTTTAAAGTCTCCACAAATTCTCACTGAGTCATCCTGTTTTAATACAGGAATGATTGGTGTTGCCCAATCACTTGTAGCAACTGCTTCAATTACTCCTGTCCTCACCAATCTTTCGAGTTCGTCTTCAACTTTAGGCCTCAAGGCGTATGGTACAGTTCTAGCTTTGAAACATTTTTGTGTGCTGTCTGGCTTGATCTTAGGTGCACCTCAACTCCAGTCATAGAGCCTAGTGAATCTTTCAACACATTCTCGTGCCTCTTCACAGGTTGTAGCAAGTTGTTCTTTTTGTTTCCCAGTTAAGCCTAATCTTACCCAACCATGCTCTGCGAAATAGAACAGGAAAGTCTCCACAGACAGTGTGATGGGCCAACTCCGCCATCTGTCCATTTGCTTCTTCTTCCACCATAATGAATCCTTTTAATGGTGCGACCTCTTCAGTGGACATCCTGAGGTTCGCATTTGTGGGTTTTAAAGGCTGATGCCTCAGCTTTTGATGATAAATTGTCTCAGGTATCAGCGATACTGCTGCACCCGTATCCACTTCCATTTTAATTTCATGACCTTCAGGTTTTGGATCTGCCCCAAAACGATTGCCCTGCATTGACAAAACACCTTGCTTTGACTCTTACAGTCGTTGCCTTCAGAGCGATCTTGAGCTTCATCCACTAATTTGAAGACCGGACCGGATTTTTTGACCGTGTTTTCCTTCTTGCACTTCCTCAGTGTAAGAGAGGTTTTCTGAACACACCATGCCTTGTCAATACGACCCTTCTTACCACAGTTCTTGCATGTCTTTGATTTACTCCAGCATTCCGTCGTTGAGTGTCCAACCAGTGTACAATGGTGATCTGGTTGCACCTTTGCAGCTTTGTTCTTTGAGGTGTCTGTTTTGTGTATCTTCACTGCAGCCCCTATCTCTGGAGCTTCTTTCGTTGCAAGCTCCATAGATGTGACAACTTCCACAGCAGCATTTAGAGTTAAATCACTTACAGTAAGCTGCTTCCTTTGAATAGCTTCACTGCGGAGACCACACACCAGCCTATCTCGAAGAGTCTCATCAAGTTTCGTACCAAATTCATAATATCTAGTTAACCTTCTGAAAGACGCCAGAAACTGTAAAATAGTTTCTCCTTCTTCGCGACTCTCGCAGTGGAACTGAAACCATTGTGCAATCCATCATGAGAGCAATGTCCCTCTATGGTTTTCAGTAATTCAGTGTAGGACTATTCTCCTGGTTTTGGTGGGTGAACAGGAGTCTGTAGAGGAGGTTGCAGAGCCAGCATAACTGAGGAAGCATTTGAAGGATTGATCTGCACTTAGGAAATGGTATTAAAAATGCACAACCAATAGCTCTTGATTTCCAGCCTGGAATCCAATAGGTTATCATTGTGTTCACTTGTGGTCGCATTTCAGGATCTTCCCGACAAAGAAAAAAGGGAATTTGAACGGTTCATTGGAATTATATTTCAACTCGTGCGTCATTCTCCGTCATCCAACTTGAGCTGTTTTTGGCAATTTCACAATTGCTCCGTTTTTGAAAAATCCTCTGTTTCAGTTTGCTCATTCCAAAAAGCAAACGAGAGAACAGAGTGCTAATCTTCGTTTTGTCTCGATCGCATTTCTCCGCTGACTAGAGGCTACACAAGCCAACATAAACCGTTTGATGTTCTGAATGTGAGATGTTGAGGCTGCTGACTTTATCCGTGTCTGGCCTTTGCAGGATTCCATTCCTCTCGGAATGAAGTGCCCCAGCAGCCCATAAACAATGACTTCTGGGAAGAACAAACCTCACAGCCTGGAATAGAAGTTATTGTCAAATCCCTCGCAACAGGAAAAGCCCAGTGCCCAATGGCACTGTTAGTTATTATGGGGTACTGTAGGATATAACCATTTTCAGTAACTATTACTTAATTAGGGAATAGTGCTCCCAATGGTGAGTCAATTCCTCTGCTAGTCATGTGCGCAGTCTGTTCGGAGCCTCTCGCACAAGACTGGGACCTCTAATACGAGCCAGCTGAAGTGCTCTCATCGGAACATAAAGATGTAGTATAATTTCAAAAGAGATATAATCTGGAAGCATGTTTGCAAAGTGATTAACAATGTAAACAATGGCAAATAGTGAGATATGACAGTATATCTGTAAACAGCCACGAAGCTAGGGCTTCCCAAACTGTGGGTCTTGATCCCCGGGGTGGTCCCAAAGAGCTCCAAGACAACAATGGCGGCTCTGGAGTGGCGACTCAGCTTGCACAGTTTGCAGCCCCCCATCCCCCCGCCGCCCATTCTCCTCATCCCACTCAACAATTCTACCCCTCCTTTACCTGCATACTTCTCCCAGCCCCTGCCCCTCTCCCCCAACAAAACACTAAGTGGGCTTACAGCAGGATAGAAAAAGGTTTGGTGTGTACTGTCAGGAACCTCTCTATCTTTCTCTCCCCATTCAACCTTCCTCTTAAACCAATATTTCATTCACCTGCCCCATTGTTTCTATATGGCTCAATGCCACGTTTTGCCTGATAACGCTCCGGTGAAGCGCTTTGTGATGTTTTACTGTGCTAAAGGCACTATATAAATGCAGGTTGTTCTTCTTATTGTGGTGATATGCATATACACATTAATATATATAGCCATCTATTAATGTATATAGTTATCTATACGATCTCTGACCAGCAGGTGGCGATAGAGTTCCACCATGTGGTTCCACAGATCCGGCAGTTGTACCAGAGGGCAGTCACATTCGAGGTAGCTCCAGGAGAGATCAATTATTTGTTACCGTTTGTATTATAGTTTGTTAGTTATCTTTCCACGTGTTCATTTTGTCAATAAACTATCTTACTAGTCAAAGAATTAGATGTTCTGTCCGCATCTTTACCATGGCCACAGCTCAGAACATAACATGGTACCAGGTCTGTAGAACAATTATAGATAACTACGGAGAAGACAGGACAAAACAGACTGAAGAAAGAAAAAGGAAAATGTTTCCACCTACCTGGGAACCTCTGGTTACAGGAACTCAATGCACAGAAAGACTGAATTTACAGATGGAAGGTGTGAAGGTACCTCACCAGCTTCAAGTCACGAATATGCAGGTGAGAATTGGCGTGTTTTTAAGCAGCAATTCAGGCTCTATTTTGCAGCCCTTGGACTGCAGGTACAGCCTGGTGAGAGGCTTTTTGTGTTGCTGCTCACGGTCGCAGGTCCTCAAGCCATCGAAATTCCTAACAACTTCGCATTCGACAGCGAAGCACAAAGCAAAACCTTCGATGAAGTAACTAAATACCTTGTTTGGCATTGCTTCCCCCAAAAAATGAAACGTTCGAGCAGTATACCTTTCGCATGCGTACTCAGAAGGCGGGCGAATCTTTCCATAACTTTCTAACTGACTTGCGATTGAAGACAAAGTCGTGCAAGTTTGGTTCTTTAAAGTCGTAGGTGATCCGTGATCAGATAGATATCGGATGGTAAGGTAGGCGAGAGGCTACTGAGGGAAGAAGAGCTGCAACAAGAAAATGCTGTCAGGATTTGCCATGCAAGTAAGCTAGCTGAATCTAAAACATTTTGGTGCCAATGTGGCAGAAGAATCCAATGCCATAAGCATAGTGATGAGTCAAAAAAGAAATCAGTGCAGGCGGCCATTTGAAGCGGCCGACCGGATCTGCCAATTTCTGCAAGCAGCGTGACAATCGACATTTGCGATAACAATGTCCTGCGTTTGGGAAGGTGTGTTCCAAATGTGGAAGAACAAATCACTTTTGTAGGCAATGTTTTTTACGTCCAACAGTGGACCAAACAGGACCAGTTAACTTTATTAATGAGATATTCATCGAAGGCCTGGCTGCTGTTGATATGATTCCTACTGAGGAGATACTTCTTCACAATTTGCAGCCAGAAGGATACGGATGCGAATACCAGAGAAGATAGATGGGCGATTCCGTTGATGGTTAATGGTACACTAATCAAATGCAAGCTCAACACGGAAGCAAGGGCCAACCTTATCACTGTGTAGCTTTAAAAGGGCTGAAAACCAAACCGAAAATGGTTTGTCAATCAGTACTACTGAAGGACTATAATGGTAATGAGATCACAACGTGAAGAACATGTGAGCTCACAGTGAGTGTAAAAGACAGAACTTGTATGATTGCATTTTCCGTAGTAGAGACAGAGCGCAAATAGCTCATATGAGTGGAAGCGTGTGAAGAGCTTGGGCTCGTTAAGCGGATGTACAGTGCAGAAAACATGACACCCTGCCAACACGCATCCATAGAATCCAGTATGAAGGATATTTCAAGTCATTGGCACTCTGCCTTTTACGTACTGCACCCAATTGAAGGAGAAGGCGAAGCTGATCGTACATGCGCCGAGACGTGCACCAGCATGGTAGCACAGTGGGTAGCACAGTTGCTTCACAGCTTCAGAGTCCCAATTCGATTCCCGGCTTGGGTCACTGCCTGTGTGAGTCTTTATGTTCTCCTTGTATCTGTGTGGGTTTCCTCCAGGTTCTCCGGTTTCCTCCCACAAGTCCCGAAAGACGTGCTTTTAGGTAAATTGGACATTCTGAATTCTCCCGCTGTGTACCCGAACAGGTGCCGGAATGTGGCAACTAGGGGCTTTTCACAGTAACTTTATTGCAGTGTTAATGTCAGCCTACCTGTGACAATAATAAAGATTGTAATAATAATAATAATAATTAGTCATCAAATGCAAAGAGGAACTTACAGACTGGGTTAACTCTACGGTGTGCGTCAAGAAGAGGACCTATGAATATGCATGGACCTCAAAGACCTGAACCTTGACATCAAAAGGGAGCACGACCCAATTCTGAAGAGGGTAGGAATAAGCTGCGAGATGGCTGGGGCGACACGTTTCAACAAGTTGGACGCATCACACGGTTTCTGGCAGCTCAAACTGGTCAAAACTGTGCACGTTTAACACACCCTTTGGGCGCTAATGTTTCCTTTGGATGCCATTTCTGCTTCAGAGATTTTCCATCGTGCCATGGGGCACACAGTTGAAGGGTTAGCAGGTGTCCGAGTCCATATGAACGACATAATAATTTGGGGGTCCACACGCGACGAGCATGACAGAAGGCTTCTCAGGGTCTTAAGAAGTATAAAGAAGAATGGCCTGAAGCTGAACAAAGCAAAGTGTCAAATTGGGGTTGACAGCATCACCTTCTTGGGGGACAGGCTCTCTGCACAAGGTGTGCAGCCGGATCAAGAGAAGATAAAGGCTATTTTGATGATGCCACGTCCCACATCCCTACGGATGTTCGGGATGGTCAACATTGTTGGCAAATTCATTCCCAACCTGGCGTCTAAAACCTCTTGCATCCGAAATATGATCAAAAAGGACGCAGTGTTCCAATGGTACTCCAGGTATGTGCAGGAATGGCAAGCGTTGCAAATCTAACGTTTTTTGACCCTGCGTAAAAGACACAAATTTCAACCGATGCATCTAAGGATGGGCTGGGAGCGGTGTTACTGCAGCAGGATGCAGAAGACAGCTGGCTGCCTGTGGCGTACGCATCCAGAGCAATGTCAGAGAAGGAGCGCAGGTATGTGCAAATTGAAAAAGAATGCCTTGGGTTAATCAATGGTTTAGCCAAATTGCATGACTATGTGCATGGTCTTCTGGTGTTTCCTGCGGAGACTGCCCACAGGCCATTCGTCTCAATTGTACAGTCAAATTTGAGCAAAATGTATACGAGGATCCAGCGCATGATATGAAACTCCAACACTATGATTTTGACTTAATCTACACACCAGGCAAGCACCTCGTTGCTGCTGACAAGCTGTCTCAAGCCACGGGCACTACAGAGGTATACCTGGTTGATGAGGATGTGTAAGTCTATGTCAAATTCATCACTGTGTCTCTTCCTGTCTCGGATGAGAAGTTGCGCCTGATAAAGGAGGAAACAGCCAAGGACATAGTCCTACAGAAAGCAATCGAGCATCTCCATGAGGGAAAGCCGAAGAGTTTCTGCTTGGTTACTGCAACGTGAGTGCAGAGCTCAGTGAGGTGAATGGATTTCTACTGAAACAGCACAGGATTGTGATTCCACATTCCTTGAGGATGCTCCTACTCACAAAGCTCCATGGAGGGCACCTGGGCGTTGAGAAGTGCAAGCGCAGGGCCAGGGATACGATTTATTGGCCAGTCGTCACCCAAGACATTGCAGTCATGGTTGACAACTGTGACACTTGTCAAATGTTCCAGTGCAGGCAGAGCAAAGAGCCGGTGCACATGGGTGAAATCATCACAACTCGCTGGCAGGAAGTGGGCGTGGACCTATTTCACTTCAATGGAAGAGATCATCGATTGCTTCTCTAATTATCTGGAGGTAACACAGTTAGCGAACTCAACTGCTCGGTGTGTTATCCAACACGCTACAGAGACGTTTGCCCTGCATGGCATACCAAACACTGTTATGACTGACAATGGTCCCTGCTTCAAAAACTATGAGTGGACTGAGTTCGCCCGTCATTATGACTTTAAGCACATCGCTGCGGGTCCGTTACATCCTCAGTCAAATGGGAAGGCAGAAACGGGCTTGCACATTGTTAAACAGCTTATGGAATAAGCCATTGAGAGGCAGGAAGACATGCATCAGGCACTTTTGGCCTCTTGTTCTGCACCACTTCTCAATGGGTTGTCGCCAACTCAGCGACTGACGAATAGGCAGCTACGCGCAATCCTGCCTTCCATCATGACTCACCCCGTGGATCGCGGACTGGAACGGAAACCGCTTCTTCAGAAAAGGAGGCAGAAAGGGTTCTACGACAGATCCGCAAGAAAGCTCCAGCCAATGCAGCCAGGTGACACGGTTAGACTGGAGGATGCCAATGGAAACGGATGGAAGGCATGCAACAGGCAGGTCCACATTCGTTTATCATCATCACTGAGGATGGCTCAGTATTGCAAAGAAACCAAAGAGTGCTGTAGAAAGTTCAACATCCCTTTGTTTTGAGTCCAACAGAAGAGTTGGTATGTAATCCCAAAACATTTGAAGAGGATACAGATCTCACATCAGAGCCAGCCATCAGAGAAACATCCGCAGCAATAAATACAGAACAAGCAGGAACACCAACAATTTATGAAGGTGGAACATGATCACCTACTCAGCCATTGCTCAGGAGAGCAACCAGATTACATTGTAAACCTGACAGACTGAACTTGTAGTGAACTGTGTACAGTACATGTTCAAAGTTTTCATGCATATCATGTTTTGTAAAGCACTGTTACATTCGTAAATGTTAACACCTCCAAAGGAAGGGGGATGTGGTGATATGCATGTGCACATCAATGTATATAGTTATCTATCAATGAGTATAGTTATCAGCATGACCTCCGAACAGCAGGTGGCGATAGAGATCCCACATGTAACTTGAGAGATTTAGCAGTTGGTAGTGAGTCATGCTAGAGCACAGTCGCACTATAAGTAGCTCCAGGAGAATTCACTGAATTCAATTATTAGTTACCGTTGTGTTATAGTTTGTTAGTTATCTTTCCACGTGTTAATCCTACTTGTCAAAGAACTAGATGTTCTGAGTTGACCTTCACCATGGCCATGAGACAGAACGTAACAGGGCTGAATACCCAGAGCTGAGACATCCATAGAAATAAAAACCTTGCCACATTGCTTGCTTTGCATTGCTTTGCGCAAGTGAAGGAGACACAGCCGGAGTGAGACATATCCAGAGTTGGAATTTGGAACTTGGTAATTTGGTGCAGTGAGGTAATTCGGTGCAGAGTGGGAGATGGTGCTTTTCCCCCACTGTTTTGTTCTCTCTCTTTCTTCTGGCCTGTAACTTTTAATCTGCATGGAGAGAACCAGAGAGCATCTGAGACGCTCGGAAGGTAAGTAAGTGATTTTTATTCATTTTTACTTTTATTACCTTTTCAAATTCTGTGTGGGGGAGGGGGGGGGGGGAAACTGAAGTGACATCACAGAAAAGCTGTGACCTGATTGACTGGTTGGGAATCTACACTAAATTTAATTACTTAATTATAATTTAGAGGGGTATCTAAGCCAGAGATCGGAGAGTACTGTATTTAGCTTTCACATTTATAGTAAAAATCTAGTGCTAGGAAACATATAGTTAACAGTAATTTAAAAAAAACTTTTAAATTTAATTTACTAATTAATTGACGCAATGTCAGTTAGAGGGGTGCAGTGCTCTGACTGTGAGATGTGGCAGGTCGGGAAGCTTCCAGCTTCCCGGATGGCTTCATCTGCAGAAAGTGCACCCAACTGGAGCTCCTCACAGACCGCATGGTTCTGTTGGAGCAGCAGTTGGATGCACTGAGGGGCATGCAGGTGGCAGAAAGCGTCATAGATAGCAGTTATATAAATGTGGTCACACCCAAGGTGCAGGCAGAGAAATGGGTGACCACCCAGAAAGGGCAGGTAGTCAGTGCAGGAATCCCCTGTGGTTTTCCCCCTCTTGAACAGGTATACCCCTTTGAATACTGCCGGGGGGGGGATAGCCTATCAGGGGAAAACAGCAGCAGCCAGAACAGTGGCACCACGGCTGGCTCTGATGTTCAGAAGGGAGGGTCAAAGCGCAGAAGAGCAATAGTCATAGGGGACTATATAGTCAGGGGCACAGATAGGCGCTTCTGTGGACGTGAAAGAGACTCCAGGATGGTATGTTGCCTCCCTGGTGCCAGGGTCCAGGATGTCTCCGAATGGGTAGCGGGCATTCGGAAGGGGGAGAGCAAACAGGCAGAGGTCGTTGTACATATTGGTACTAACGACATAGGCAGGAAGTGGCATGAGGTCCTGCAGCAGGAGTTCAGGGAGCTAGGCAGAAAGTAAAAAGACAGGACCTCTAGGGTTGTAATCTCGGAATTACTCCCTGTGCCACGTGCCAGTGAGGCTAGAAATAGGAAGATAGAGCAGCTAAACACGTGGCTAAACAGCTGGTGTAGGAGGGAAGGTTTTCGTTATCTGGACCACTCTTCCGGGGCAGGTGTGACCTGTGTAAGGAAGGACGGGTTGCATCTAAACTGGAGAGGCATAAATATCCTGGCCGCGAGGTTTGCTAGTGTCACACGGGAGGGTTTAAACTAGTATGGCAGGGGGGTGGGCACGGGAGCAATAGGTCAGAAGCTGAGAGCATTGAGGGAGAACTAGGGAATAGGGCCAATATGGCTCTGAGGCAGAGCAGACAGGGAGAAGTTGCTGAACACAGCGGGTCTGATGGCCTTAAGTACATATGTTTTAATGCAAGAAGTATTACAGGTAAGGCAGATGAACTTAGAGCTTGGATTAGTACTTGGAACTATGATGTTGTTGCCATTACAGAGACCTGGTTGAGGGAAGGGCAAGATTGGCAGCTAAATGTTCCAGGATTTAGATGTTTCAGGCGGGATAGAGGGGGATGTAAAAGGGGTGGCGGAGTTGCGCTACTGGTTAGGGAGAATATCACAGCTGTACTGCGGGAGGACACCTCAGAGGGCAATGAGGCTATATGGGTAGACATCAGGAATAAGAAGGGTGCAGTCACAATGTTGGGGGTTTACTACAGGCCTCCCAACAGCCAGCGGGAGATAGAGGAGCAGATAGGTAGACAGATTTTGGAAAAGAGTAAGAACAACAGGGTGGTGATGGGAGACTTCAACTTCCCCAATATTGACTGGGACTCACTTAGTGCCAGGGGCTTAGACGGGTTTGTAAGGAGCATCCAGGAGGGCTTCTTAAAACAATATGTAGACAGTCCAACTAGGGAAGGGGCTGTACTGGACCTGGTATTGGGGAATGAGCCCGGCCAGGTGGTAGATGTTTCAGTAGGAGAGAATTTCGGGAACAGTGACCACAATTCAGTAAGTTTTAAAGTGCTGGTGAACAAGGATAAGAGTGGTCCTAGGGTGAATGTGCTAAATTGGGGGAAGGCTAATTATAACAATATTAGGCGGGAACTGAAGAACCTAGATTGGGGGCGGATGTTTGAGGGTAAACCAACATCTGACATGTGGGAAACTTTCAAGTGTCAGTTGAAAGGAATTCAGGACCGGCATGTTCCTGTGAGGAAGAAGGATAAATACGGCAATTTTCGGGAACCTTGGGTAACGAGAGATATTGCAGGCTTCGTCAAAAAGAAAAAGGAGGCATTTGTCAGGGCTAAAAGGCTGTGAACAGACGAAGCCTGTGTGGAATATAAGGAAAGTAGGAAGGAACTTAAGCAAGGAGTCAGGAGGGCTAGAAGGGGTGATGAAAATTCATTGGCAAATAGGGTTAAGGAAAATCCCAAGGCTTTTTACACGTACATAAAAAGCAAGAGGGTAGCCAGGGAGAGGGTTGGCCCACTGAAGGATAGGCAAAGGAATCTCTGTGTGGAGCCAGAGGAAATGGGTGAGGTACTAAATGAATACTTTGCATCAGTATTCACCAAAGAGAAGGAATTGGTGGATGTTGAGTCTGGAGAAGGGTGTGTAGATAGCCTGGGTCACATTGAGATCCAAAAATACGAGGTGTTGGGCGTCTTGAAAAATATTAAGGTAGATAAGCCCCCAGGGCCTGATGGGATCTACCCCAGAATACTGAAGGAGGCTAGAGAGGAAATTGCTGAGGCCTTGACAGAAATCTTTGGATCCTCGCTGTCTTCAGGTGATGTCCCGGAGGACTGGAGAATAGCCAATGTTGTTCCTTTGTTTAAGAAGGGTAGCAAGGATAATCCAGGGAACTACAGGCCGGTGAGCCTTACGTCAGTGGTAGGGAAATTACTGGAGAGAATTCTTCGAGACAGGATCCACTCCCATTTGGAAGCAAATGGACGTATTAGTGAGAGGCAGCATGGTTTTGTGAAGGGGAGTTCGTGTCTCACTATCTTGATAGAGTTTTTCGAAGAGGTCACAAAGGTAATTGATGCAGGTAGGGCAATGGATGTTGTCTATATGGACTTCAGTAAGGCCTTTGACAAGGTCCCTCATGGTAGGCTAGTACAAAAGGTGAAGTCACACGGGATCAGGGGTGAGCTGGCAAGGTGGATACAGAACTGGCTAGGTCATAGAAGGCAGAGAGTAGCAATGGAAGGATGCTTTTCTAATTGGAGGGCTGTGACCAGTGGTGTTCCACAGGGATCAGTGCTGGGACCTTTGCTGTTCGTAGCATATATAAATGATTTGGAGGAAAATGTAATTGGTCTGATTAGTAAGTTTGCAGACGACACAAAGGTTGGTGGAATTGCGGATAGCGATGAGGACTGTCAGAGGATACAGCAGGATTTAGATTGTTTGGAGACTTGGGCGGAGAGATGGCAGATGGAGTTTAATCCGACAAATATGAGGTAATGCATTTTGGAAGGTCTAATGCAGGTAGGGAATATACAGGGAATGGTAGAACCCTCAAGAGTATTGAAAGTCAGAGAACATAGAACATAGAACATTACAGCGCAGTACAGGCCCTTCGGCCCTCGATGTTGCGCCAACCTGTGAAAACACTCTAAAGCCCATCTACACTATTCCCTTATCGTCCATATGTCTATATAATGACCATTTGATTGCCCTTCGTGTTGGCGAGTCCACTACTGTTGCAGGCAGGGCATTCCACACCCTTACTACTCTCTGAGTGAAGAACCTACCTCTGACATCTGTCCTATATCTATCTCCCCTCAATTTAAAGCTATGTCCCCTCGTGCTAGACATCACCCAGCACATCACCTAGCACATCACCTATCATGAGAGATCTAGGTGTACAGGTCCACAGGTCACTGAAAGGGGCAACACAGGTGGAGAAAGCATACGGCATGCTTGCCTTCATTGGCCGGGGCATTGAGTATAAGAATTGACAAGTCATGTTGCAGCTGTATAGAACTTTAGTTAGGCCACACTTGGAGTATAGTGTTCAATTCTGGCCGTGGCACTACCAGAAGGATGTGGAGGCTTTAGAGAGGGTGCAGAAGAGATTTACCAGAATGTTGCCTGGTATGGAGGGCATTAGCTATGAGGAGCGGTTGAATAAACTTGGTTTGTTCTCACTGGAACGACGGAGGTTGAGGGGCGACCTGATAGAGGTCTACAAAATTATGTGGGGCATAGACAGAGTGGATAGTCAGAGGCTTTTCCCCAGGGTAGAGGGGTCAATTACTAGGGGGCATAGGTTTAAGGTGCGAGGGGCAAGGTTTAGAGTAGATGCACGAGGCAAGTTTTTTACGCAGAGGGTAGTGGGTGCCTGGAACTCGCTACCGGAGGAGGTGGTGGAAGCAGGGACGATAGTGACATTTAAGGGGCATCTTGACAAATACATGATTAGGATTGGAATAGAGGGATACGGACCCAGGAAGTGTAGAAGATTGTAGTTTAGTCGGGCAGCATGGTCGGCATGGTCGTGGAGGGCCGAAGGGCCTGTTCCTGTGCTGTACTTTTCTTTGTTCTTTGTTCTTTGGTCTCATATTGCAAAGGTAATCAAAAGACGATTCTGGGGTATTTATCCCCATTGTTGTTATTTATTTGTCACTAATTGCCACCACCACTACGCCACCGCCTCCCCGAAATGATCAAAATGTACCTTTTGAATCCTCTTCCAGATTTGTGCTTATGTTTATATTGATACGATTCAGCGAAAGGAGGGGTCACAAAACCAAAGGGCACCGTTTTAAGGTCATTGGAAAGAGAGCCAGAGGAGAGAAGAGGAGAATTTATTTCTTAATGCAGAGTTAGGAAGGTGTGGAATGCAGTGAATGGGGTGGTGGAAACAGTTTCAGCAATTAAGTTCAGAAGAGAATTGGAGAAATACTTTTCCTTCTGTGCTGTGTCACATGGTCATTTGTTCTGGTCGCACAAGTTGTTCAGCACTGCTGTGATCTCATTGGTCTCTCCTCCTTGCACTCAGCTCTCCTCCAGAGAATACCAACCCGACCCACAATTGAACTAATTGCAGAGAACCCTGCAAATTTCCATCTTCTGTGATCAACTGTTAGCATCCACATTCTGTGACACTTAATAACTTGGATATTACACTGAGAGGCAAACATGGGCTAGCAACAGAATGCTGCGAGATTAACTTGAAACAGAATATAAAATTTTCAGACAAATTAAAAGTTGTTAACACTTCACTTCTGCTTCAAATGGCATCTTTTTCGGACTATTCATTCTTCCCCCACAATTACCTCTATCTTTCTTATTTTCATATAAATTCTCTTCATTTGTTCTTAAAATATCTTGCAAATTTCCCATGCACAATACCTTTGAGATGGGCATTTTGGTGTTCTTTGTGTTGCTAAATTCAGGATGATTAGCGTAGTGTTCACAAAGACCATAAAATAGCTTTAACTTGAACAAAGCTGTAAATTTATTAACACTGCTAATTTGGATTCGACACATACTTCTAAATAATGCACAGTTGATTGTTAACATATAAACTATACTCATCTACAACTAATCTTAGTACTGGTATAAACTATGATCTGCTCGAACTCACACTAATAATACCTCTGACTGTCTCTAGCTAACTCCTGGACTACTCTAACCCCCAAGGGTTAGCATCAATGCCTTATGTACAGTTGATAATTAACATATAATCTACACTCATCGACAACTAATCTCTACACTATTAAAGACTATGATCTGCTCTCATTCACACTATCTTTCCTTCAGTCTGTACTCTAGCTATCTCTTTCACTTCTCTCCCCACAAGGCTTAGCATCAAAGAACAAAGAACAAAGAAAAATTACAGCACAGGAACAGGCCCTTCGGCCCTCCAAGCCTGCGCCAATCCAGATCCCCTATCTAAAACTGTCACCTATTTTCTAAGGATCTGTGTCCCTCTGCTCCCTGCCCATTCATGTATCTGTCTAGATACATCTTAAATGATGCTATCGTGCCCGCCTCTACCACCTCCGCCGGCAATGCATTCCAGGCACCCACCACCCTCTGCGTAAAGAACTTTCCACGCATATCTCCCTTAAACTTTTCCCCTCTCACCTTGAACTCGTGACCCCTAGTAATTGAGTCCCCCACTCTGGGAAAAAGCTTCTTGCTATCCACCCTGTCTATACCTCTCATGATTTCGTAGACCTCAATGAGGTCCCCCCTCAACCTCCGTCTTTCTAATGAAAATAATCCTAATCTACTTAACCTCTCTTCATAGCTAATGCCCTCCATACCAGACAACATCCTGGTGAACCTCCTCTGCACCCTCTCCAAAGCATCCACATCCTTTTGGAAATGTGGCGACCAGAACTGTACACAGTATTCCAAATGTGGCCGAACCAAAGTCTTATACAACTGTAACATGACCTGCCAACTCTTGTACTCAATACCCCTTCCGATGAAGGAAAGCATGCTGTATGCCTGCTTGATCACTCTATCGACCTGCGCAGCCACCTTCAGGGTACAATGGACCTGAACACCAAGATCTCTCTGTACATCAATTTTCCTCAGGGTTTTTTCATTTACCAGATAGTTCGCTCTTGAATTGGATCTTCCAAAATGCATCACCTCGCATTTGCCCGGATTGAACTCCATCTGCCATTTCTCCGCCCATCTCCCCAATCTATCTATATTCTGTTGTATTCTCTGACAGTCCCCTTCACTATCTGCTAGTCCACCAATCTTAGTGTCATCTGCAAACTTGCTAATCAGCCCACATATACCTTCCTCCAGATCATTTATGTATATCACAAACAACAGTGGTCCCAGCATGGATCCCTGTGGAACACCACTAGTCACCTTTCTCCATTTTGAGACACTCCCTTCCACTACTACTCTCTGTCTCCTGTTGCCCAGCCAGTTCTTTATCCATCTAGCTAGTACACTCTGGACCCCATGAGACTTCACTTTCTCAATCAGCCTACCAATGTCATATCAATGTCTTATATACTTGTAACTCTGGCTTTCTTACATTTATGATAACATCATCCACGTGCATGCTGTTGGGGAGGAGGGGGGGGTGACCCATTATTCCCGTGGTGGGGAGGAGGATGCCCCGCCTTGTCAGTGGGGTGGGGGGGGGGGCAGGATTAGAGTCGTGGGGGCAATGGGGCCTGCGGATGGACCTCAAAATTGTGCCGCCCGTTCAAAATGGCGGCTCGATAATGGGATTCTGACAGAATCCGGTGAGCTCGCCACCATGCTTATATATGCATGGTAAATGAGAGAGGTTCACATCTGCGCCCTTCTCCTAGTGCCAGCAGAGGCCAGTTCCGATTCTCTGCTGACGGGAGCACTTAGACTCCAGAACAGAGAACCCCCGCCATAATGTAGCAAAGGTTAATGGTAAGCCAGAGAATTGGAAATGTTTTAAAAACCAACAAGAGATGATCAAAAAATAATAAAGAGGGAGAAGATGAACTATGAAAGTCGACTAATAAGTAATATAAAACGGACAGCGAGAGTGTTTTAAAATATGTAAAAAGGAAGAGAGGTGCCAAAGTGAACATAGGCCCCTTAGAGAATGAGGCTGGCGAAATAATATTGGGGAACCAGGAAATGGCAGAGGAGCTAAACAAATTATTTGCGTCAGTCTTCAGGTGGAAGACAGTAATAACATTCCAAAAATAAATAATCAAGGGCAGAAGGATGGGAGGAAATAAATACACAGCTACAAGACTCCTCAACAACTCCCCCACGGACTGATCTGTTCCCTGTAAGAACACTATTCACGACGCCCTATGCTGCTCTTGCTCATGTATTTGCTTTGTTTGGCCCCTTGTTCTGCACTGTAACCAATCACTGTTTGTCAATGTACCATTTGACAATGTCCTCTGATGATTATTCTTTTTGTCTACTATGTACGTACTGTGTACATTCCCTCGGCCGCAGAAAAATACTTTTCACTGTACTTCGGTATATGTGACAATAAATCAAATCAAATCAAATCAATAACAATCACTAGGGAAAAATTACTAGGGAAACTAATGGGACTAAAGGCCGATAAGTCCCCTGGACCTGATGGGTTCCATCCCAGGATATTAAAGGAAGGAGCTACAGAGATAATGGATACACTGGTAGTAAACTTCCAAGAATCCTTAAATTCTGGAAAAGTTCCAGAGGATTGGAAAACTGCCAATGTAACACTTTTATTCAAAAAGGGAGGGAGACAAAAAGCAAGTAACCATTGGCAAGTTAGCTGAATTTGTGTCATTGGGAAAATGTTAGAGTCCATTATCAATGATGTAATAGCACAACATTCTGATTGCATAATATAATCAAGCAGAGTCAGCATGGCTTCACGAAGGGGAAATTATGCCTGACAAATTTATCAGAATTTTCTCAGGATATAATGTGTGCAGTGATTGCATATCTGTAGGTATGCAAGGGGTTGTTGTATTGACATAGCAGCTGGGTAATCACTAGAGGGCAGCACTGGAGATGGGGAGAAAAGACAGAATCAAGCCAAGATCCGCCTCTTCGCAAGGACAGTGACTGAGTGACCAGAGGTAGACAAAGACAGCTCAGTGCAGGTGTAGCTAATCATAAGTATTTCTTATTTAATCTTGTTCATGGGGCTTCTAGTTTAAGCATTGGAGAGAGAACAAACTCAAAGTTAATTTGTCAACGTTACTCAATAAAGTATTTGCTTTCCTTGGAAGACTACGAGTGTGAATCAACATCGAGTTAAAGATCATCCTGGAAAAAGCAAGTGAGTAACATATATTGCACAAAGCAATACAACATTACTGTCAGAAGTAGGAATATAATAATGAGCAGGGTAGATGAAGGTAAACCAGTGGATGTAATGGGCGGGATTCTCCGATCCTGGGGTTAAGTGTTGACGCCGTCATAAACGCCGGAGCATTTTACGATGGCGTCATCTGGCCCCCAAGAGCAGCGATCCCACGCCGCACAGGGGGCCAGCATACTGATACGGGCACCAGCACAGCCCGCGCATGCGCGTGGGTTGCCTTCTCCGTGCCGGCCTCCGGGCAACATGACGGAGCCCTACAGTGGCCCTGCACGGAGGAAAATAGGCCCCCCCTGGGATTAGCCCACTGGTCAATCGGTAGGCCCCGATCGTGGGCTGGTCACTGTGGAGGCCCCCCCCGGAGTCGGATCCCCCCTCCCCCTCACCAGGACGGCCCCCGCTGCATGAACGCTGAGGTCCCGCCAGGTAGAACCACACGCGGGCGACACTGACGGGACTCGGCCGAACTCGGCGGGCATTCGGCCCGTCGAGCGCGGAGAATCGTCGGGGGGGGGGCGCATTGAGCAGCCCCCGACCGGCGCCGCGGCGGTACCATCGGCGGACCGGCGTCGGAGCGGCGTCGGAGAATCCCGCCCAATTGGATTTTGAAAAAGCCTTTCATAAAGTACCATACATAAGGTGACGAAATAAGATTGGAGCCCATGGATACAGGATTGCCGAACTGAAAGAGACAGAGAGTTTGAATGTGAGGAGCATTTTCAGGATGGCAACCTGTAACGAGTAAAATGCCACAGGGATCCATGCTGGGGCCACAATTATTCACAATATTATATTAATGACTTGGATGAGGGAAGGGAATGCACTGTTGCCAAGTTTGTGGATGACAGGGTGGCGTGGTGGCGCAGCGGTTAGCACTGCTGTCTCACGGTGTCGATGTCCCGGGTTTGATCCTAGCCAGGGGCACTGTCCGTGTGGAGCTTGCACATTCTCTCGTGTTTGCGTATGTCTCACCCCCACAACCCAAAGATGTGCAATGTAAGTGGACTGGCCACACTAAATTGCCCCTCAATTGGAAATAATGAATTGGGTACACTAAATTTTAAAAAAACGTTTGCGGATGACAGAAACTAGGTGGGAAGGATAACGCAAAAGAGCCACTGAGGGATATAGCCACGTTAGGTGAGTGCACAAAAACTTGACAGATGGAATATAATGTTGGGAAATGTAAATTTATGCACTATGGCAGGACGAATAAAGGAGCTGAATATTATTGAAATGGAGAAAGACTGCAGAAAACTGCAGCACAGGGATTTGTGGGGTCCTCGTGTATAAATCGCAAAGCTAGCATGCAAGTTCAGCAGGTGTCCAGGTTATGGGGAAAGAGTAGGGGAGCAGCGTTAACTGGACAGCAAAGAGATAGGAGAGATATGAGGGGCTGAATGTCCTCCTTCCATAGTATCTCATTCTATAGCTGATTAAGCACCTGCTCTTGGAACTCGCGAAGGTTACAATGTGTTCCAAATGAGAACCAATCTTCGGACAAATGGCATCCGGATAAGGGCAGTACCCTATTACCCGGCCTCCAATGGGTTGGCAGAGAGGACGTCCAGGAATTCAAGCAGGGCCTCTGCAAACAACAGACTGAATCCTCGGACACGCGCTTGGCCCGATTCTCGGTCCCTTACCGGACCACATACCATGACTGGGGTGGCTCAGCGGAACTGCTCATGGGACTAACTTATGGTTGTTACCCTGGGCATCGAGGTGAACAAAGAACAAAGAAAAGTACATCACAGGATCAGGCCCTTCGGCCCTCCAGGCCTGCGCCGACCATGCTGCCCGTCTAAACTAAAATCTTCTGCACTTCCGGGGTACGTATCTTTCTATTCCCATCCTATTCATGTATTTGTCAAGATGCCCCTGAAACGTCACTATCGTCCCTGCTTCCACCACCTCCTCCGGCAGCGGCTTCCAGGCACCCACTACCCTCTGTGTAAAAAACTTGTCTCGTACATCTCCTCTAAACCTTGTCCCTCACACCTCAAACCTATGCCCCTTTACCCTGGGAAAAAGTTTCTGACTGTCCATTCTGTCTATGCCCCTCATAATTTTGTAGACTTCTTATCAGGTCGCCCCTCAACCTCCTTCGTTCCAGTGAGAACAAACCAAGGTTATTCAACCGCTCCTCATAGCTAATGCCCTCCGTACCAGGCAACATCCTGGTAAATATCTTCTGCACCCTCTCTAAAGCCTCCACAACCTTCTGGTAGTGTGGTGGCCAGAATTGAATATGATAGTCCAAGTGTGGCCTAACTAAGGTTCTATACAGTTTCAACATGACTTACCAATTTTTATACTCAATGCCGTATGCCTTCTTGACTACCTTCTCCACCTCTGTTGCCCCTTTCAGTAACCTGTGGACCTGTACACCTAGATCTCTCTGACTGTCAATACTATTGAGGGTTCTACCATTCACTGTATATTCCCTACCTGTATTAGACCTTCCAAAATGCATTACCTCACATTTGTCCGGATTAAACTCCATCTTCCATCTCTCTAACCAAGTCTCCAAATGATCTAAATCCTGCTGTATCCTCTGACAGTCCTCATCGCTATCCGCAATTCCATCAATCTTTGTGTCGTCCGCAAACTTACTAATCAGACCAGTTACATTTTCCTCCAAATCATTTATATATACGATGAACAGCAAATGTCCCAGCACTGATCCCTGCGGAACACCACTCGTCACAGCTCTCCAATCAGAAAAGCACCCTTGCATTGCTACTCTCTGCCTTCTATGACCTAGCCAGTTCTGTATCCATCTTGCCAGCTCACCTCTGATCCCGTATGATTTCACCTTTTGTACCAGTCTGCCATGAGGCACCTTGTCAAAGGCCTTACTGAAGTCCATATATACAACATCCACTGCCCTACCTGCATCAATCATCTTTGTGACCTCCTCGAAAAATTCTATCAAGTTAGTAAGACACGACCTCCCCTGCACAAAACCATGCTGCCTCTCGCTAATATGTCCACTTGCTTCCAAATGGGAGTGGATCCTGTTTCGAAGAATTCTCTCCAGTAATTTCCCTACCACTGATGTAAGGCTCACCGGCCTGTAGTTCCCTGGATTATCCTTGCTACCCTTCTTAAACAAAGGAACAACATTGGCTATTCTCCAGTCCCCTGGGACATCACCTGAAGACAGTGAGGATCCAAAGATTTCTGTCAAGGCCTCAGCAATTTCCTCTCTTGCCTCCTTCAATATCCTGGGGTAGATCCCATCAGGCCTTGGGGACTTATCCACCTTAATATTTTTCAAGACGCCCAACACCTCGTCTTTTTGGATCTCAATGTGACCCAATTCCTTCTCTTTGGTGAATACTGATGCAAAGTATTCATTTAGTACTTCGCCCATTTCCTCTGGCTCCACACATAGATTCCCTCCCCTATCCTTCAGTGGGTCAACCTTTTCCAAGGCGACCCTCTTGCTTTTTATGTACGTGTAAAAAGCTTTGTGATTTTCCTTAACCCATTTGCCAGTGATTTTTCGTGACCGCTTTTAGCCCTCCTGACTCCTTGCTTATGTTCCTTCCTACTTTCCTTATATTCCACACAGGCTTCGTCTGTTCCCAGCCTTGTAGACCTGCCAAATGCCTCCTTTTTCTTTTTGACGAGGCCTGCAATATCTCTCGTTATCCAAGGTTCCCGAAAATTGCCGTATTTATCCTTCTTCCTCACAGGAACATGCCGGTCCTGAATTCCTTTGAACTGACACTTGAAAGCCTCCCACATGTCAGATGTTGATTTACGAAGGTGCGATCTGCCCAAGATAAGTGGGTGCCTGGCGCTGCCCCACGTCATATGGCCTGTCATGTTGTCCCAGGAGACAAGGGGCTGGATTCTCCCAAAATGGGACCATGTCCCCACGACGGCGTAAAAACGGTGGAATTTTTGTTCCGAAATTCCGGTAAAAAAGTTGACCTAATTCAATGCCATGCAGGGAGCTAGCAGGGACCCAGAGTAAATCTCGCAGCTTTAGCTGTGGCTACAGACCCCATAGTTCCGGTTCGGAGTCCGCGCACAAGCACGGCGGCAGCCTCCAGTGACTGCGGCGAGCTCCATGGCAGACTCGGACTGCGGAGCCACGCTGAGAAATGAGACCCTCCCCCGATCGGCTGCGTGCCCGAGCATCTAACCCCATGGAACTAACTCCCGGCTGCCTATAAGACTCCCCCCCCCCCCCCCGGGTGTCCAGTCCCCCTCCCCCCCACAAGGGCAGCCGCGGACTGAGTCCGCAGCCGTCACGCCAGCTTCCCGACCGGCAATAGCAGTTCCACGCCGTCGGGAACTTGGCTGGGCGGATCGCTGGGTTGCGCCTCTGGCAACGGCCCCCTAGCCGTGCGGCACACTCCGCGTTCATGCTGATTTTCGGGGCCCGGAGAATCGCTGGACAGGCGCTGGGCCCAATTACGGCGTGAAAGTGGATTCTCCGCCCCTGCGCCGGGTGCAACTTCAGCGCGTGGCAGCAGAGAATCCAGCCCAAGGGGTTTGTTCGAAATTTTGTCCTTGGTGCCCATTGGCGACCCGGCACTGTGCTGCAACAGACCTGTCCGGTATCCAATCGGGTTCCGGTAGGGGCCCAGCAGTTACGGCGGCATTTAGATCAACTGCAGGCGTGCTGACCGCCTTTGTGTCCACAACCGGTGGCAAGTCCCATTCCAGAGGATCCAGGGTCAGGGTTCAGCGAGCCCAAGATGCCGTTGTTCACCCGCCCCCGTATCTCCCGCTGGCAGTGTCCGCTTCGGATTCAGAGATGGAGTCCGAACCCCCTGGGGCGCCCGGTGGGGGGGGGGGGTATGGGTTCCACCCGCCACTGTCCTGCCACAGCGTTCCATTCACCGCCCTCCTCTACCTCGATCTCACCTCCTCCCTCTGGTCAATGGCTCACAAAGGGGTTTGGGGACTTTGAGGGGGAGGGAACGTCATATCCTGGGCCCGACAAAAGCCTACCGAGTCGGGAATCTGGTTTCCCCAGGAGCCTCGGAGATTACCCGCTCCTCCCACCCCCCAAAAGGGGGCGGAGCTTCCGAGGACTTCCGGCATAAGGCCGGACGACTCAGAACCGGCCAGCACTCACTCAGAAGAGTTGCTTGTATGAAAGTCTCTGTCACAACCTTAAATAAACGTCCTGTTTATCCTGAAATCCAATGTGGACTCCTTCCTTTGGGTGCAGTTACAATACTCAGTTTCCTGTTAATTAGCTAATCAAGGGCAGCACGGTGGTGTAGCGGTTAGCACTGCTGCCTCACAGCACGTGGACCCAAATTTGACCCCGGCTCCAGGTCACTGTCTGGGTGGAGTTTGCACATTCTCCCCATATCGGTGTGGATCTCACCCCATTACCCAAAGATGTGTAGGGTAGGTGGATCGGCCACGTTAAATTGCCCCTTAAAACCTTCTCCTCTTGTCAGTACGTTACCCCCTACACCGTGTGCTTTTATCATCTGCAGTAACCTTGGATGTGGCACTTTATCAAATGCCTTCTGGAAATTTAAGTGAAGTACATCCACCTGTTCCCCTCTATCCACCGCACATGTGACTGCTCCAAGTTCCTCTCCAAGCCACTGACCATCCTGACTTGGAAATATATCGCCGTTCCTTCATTGTCGCCGGGTCGTGATTCTGGAACTCTCTGCCTAACAGCACAGTGGTTGCTCCTCCACCACATGGAGTGCAGCGGTTCAAGAAGGCGGCTCATTATCACCTTCCGAAGATAAATTGGGGATGGGCAGTAAGCTGTCAGTGACACACCTAAGGACAAATAATAAAAATTAAACATGGAATTTGTTTTGAAGTGAACTGTCAATTAACAGTGATGCCAAAGTTGCTTTGTTTCGTTCGACCGTGTGTGGGTAAATCTCTCCATCACAAATGGACAGCCACTTAAGATTTACACTTTTTCAGGATTTGACTGCAAGCTGTCAGTGCGCCTATTCACCAATCAGACTTCTACACTCGCAGACAAGCACTCAGCATTTTCTCTTTCATTCTTTGCCTTGAAAAATGTGTCAGTCCACTGAACTGCTTATCAGTGTCAGTCAGCAAGTAGGTGGATAACTTGTTGTTTTTTGTTTCGAACAGAGCTTCCTCAGAAAGCTGATCATCTACCCCTCATACCCAGGGACAATTTCAATATCCTGTTTACACTTCATTACAGAATGTGTCATTCGCTTAATGCTAGTCATCTTCCAGTCTGCGAGTGTTAAATGCTGTGTGCTGCTGTGTCACCTTCATTGTTTTCTAATGCAGTTCCCTGCCATGACAAGACGACAGTGCACTCGATCTCAGTACTTGGTTCGCCCTCGCATAAAGGTGTCATTATATTTAGATCAGCATATCATGGTGCAATCACCCACACACTGATGGACATGCAATCGGACCAACCAGCACACACACAACATCGCAGCCAATCACCAGTGAGAGCACACGCACTATAAAAACAGGGGACACTACAGTTCCCGCCCATTCCAGCAGCAGCCAGCTCAGAGCACCGAGTTCAGAGCCTGCCACTCAGACATTCACCATGTGCTGAGTGCCTCACCCAGATAGTGATAGGACAGGGTCCACAGATTAGCTGGTAATGCACGTACCCAAGTTAGCAGTGTGCTGTTATAGTTGAGTAGTTAATAAAATTGAGTTACACCATCTCCAGCCGTGTTGGATCGGTTGTACACCAGAACACCCAACACGACATGATACCAGAAGTGGACGCAAACCAGCGCCTGTGAGACCTACCTGCAACGTATCAGCAATCCGCCGTCCTGCACCATGGGGAAAATCAACCCGCCGCCGCTGCTCTGAATCGCTGGCAATCTCGGGGTCAATTGGAAACTGTTGAAGCAGCGCTTCCAACTCCTCCTCGATTCCACAGACAGGGAGAATGCATCGGACACCAGGAAGATTGCCCTTCTTCTCTCCATGGTGGGGCAACACGCCATCCACATCTTTAACTCCTTTACATTTACGGACGGCGAGGACGAAACCAAATACAAGTCGGTGCTCCTGCAGTTCGACGAACACTTCAGCGTTGAAGTAAACGAGAGCTTCGAAAGGTACCTGTTCCAGCAATGCCAGCAAGGTAAGGGCAAACCTTTCCAGTCTTACTTAACACACCTCCACATCCTCGGGCAGTCCTGCGGCTATGGAACCACCTCTGACTCCAGGATAAGTGACCAGATAGTTTTCGGAGTCATGTCGGACATCCTGCGCCAACAGCTCCTTCGGGTCAAGCAACTCACCCTGGCAACTGCCATCGAGACCTGCGTCCTGCATGAGAACGCCACCAGCCGGTACTCACACATCCAGGCGGCCGAAACGGTGTGGCACGGGCCCCACAAGGCGGAGCGGGTCCAGACAATCGAGTACTTCCCGGGCCACGGCCTGGAGGAGGCCGGCCATTTCGCGAGCTTTCCGAGGCCTCCTGCGCTTGTACGCGCCAAAAGAGGGGACGCTGACGCAGAGGAACGCTATGCGCAGGCGCGCACTACGCAAGACCGTACCGTGCATGCGTGGTGGTGCAACGAATGCACTGACGTCATGGCGTGCAGCAACTGTGGCTCCGCCCATTTAAAGCGGCAATGTCCTGCCAAAGCGCGACAATGCCTACGCTGTGGCAGGTTGGGCCACTACGCTGCCTGCTGTCGAGCAGCTCAGTCTGCCAACTCGTACCCGTTTAACCAGCCTCGCAGAAACGTTCGGGCAATTCAACCCACGTTCACTGAGTCCGATCCTGACATCATACAGACCAGTGACACTGAGGACAGGGAGCCTTTCCGCATTGCTGTCATCAACAAGAACAAGCTGTCCCCGAGTCAAAAGCACCAGCCGCTGTCAGTGCACAGCATTGATCCGGACGACGAGTGGTGTGCCACCCTGACGGTCAACCGATCCCAGATCAGATTCCGCCTGGACACTGGTGCCTCCGCCAATCTCCTCGCATGGTCAGCATTCCAGACCCTGAAGGTTAAACCACCTATTCTGCCATCCAACTGTCAACTCGTTGACTATAATGGCAACGTCATCCCCGCCACGGGTCATGCCAGCTCAAAGTGACACACAACTCACGTAAAGCCACACTACCATTCGAAATCGTGGTCTCCTCAAAGGAATCTCTGCTAGGCGCACAGGCGTGAAAAATCCTCCACCTCGTTTGGCATGTACACTCTCTCTCCCCAGAAGGCATGTCCAATTTCCCAGATGCAGACTTTAGGGCGCAGCTCAACTCAAACCTCACGCACAACCAGGATGTTTTCGAGGGCATGGGCACACTGCCCTACACAAAATCCGGCTTAAACAGGATGCCGCCCCGGTAGTTCACGCACCTCGCAGGGTCCCAGCACCCCTCAAGGACCGCCTCAAGCAGCAGCTGCAGGACCTTCAGGACCAAGGAGTGCTTTCCCGGGTAACGGAGCCGACTCCATGGGTCAGCTCCATGGTGTGCGTCAAGAAGCCTTCCGGCGAGCTCCGGATCTGTACAGACCCGAAAGACTTAAATCGCAACATAATGAGGGAACACTACCCCATACCCAAACGTGAGGAGATCAGGTGCGAGATGGCTCGGGCAAAAATATTCACCAAGCTTGATGCCACAAAGGGCTTCTGGCAGATTCAATTGGATCAGTCCAGCAGGAAGCTGTGCACTTTCAACACTCCATTTGGCAGATACTGCTACAATAGGATGCCATTTGGTATCATATCGGCCTCTGAAATGTTCCATCGCATCATGGAACAGATGATGGAGGGCATCGAAGGGGTGCGCGTCTATGTAGACGACATCATTATTTGGTCCACCACACCGCAGGAGCACATCAGTCGCCTCCAGCGCGTCTTTAAACGGATACGGGACCAGGGCCTGCGTCTTAACCGAGCCAAATGCTCTTTTGGACAAACCGAGCTGAAGTTCCTGGGGGACCACATCTCCCAGTTGGGGGTGCGGCCGGATGCCGACAAGGTGGCAGCCATCACGGCCATGCAGAAGCCCACAGACAAGAAGGCGGTGCTACGCTTTCTCGGAATGGTCAACTTCCTGGGGAAGCTCATTCCCAACCTTGCTTCCCACACTACAGCTCTCCGGCACCTTGTCAGGAAGACAACTTAATTCCAGTGGTTTCCCACCCACCAGCGTGAATGGGAGGAGCTCAAGGTCAAGCTCACCACTGAGAGAAAGAGAATACTTGGATTATTAAATGTATTAAATGAATAACCGACTAAAAAAACTAACACAGGCTTTTGGAAAAGTACTGCTTGGACAAGGAAACAGATGTACATGAGGAAGTGGAGAAAATGAAGAAGTAGGAATGGCATTAACAGAAGAAATAATAATAGGTCTGAATGTTGAGCAGGATAGATTGGGGAAGGCTTAGCAAAATAGATGAGTGGACAGTCTTAAAGACATAAACAAGTCACTGAGGCTGCGCAAATGTCCAAGGGAACCACCCACTGGACAGAAAAAGTACGTTAACGTGAACATATAATGTATGATGAAGCGTGAATACTGACATATAGTGTATGATGAAGGCGTATAAGGAAGAATGTGAAGCTCAGTGAAACCTGATCCAATCAGGAGGGGAGGGCAGGAGAATGATAAACGAATAAAGTATATATAAACAGACGAAACAAGCTATTTGGTGTGCTCCTGTCTAGGAGGCACCCAACTCTGCAGACTTGTATAAGGATAAATAAAACTCTAACTTGCTTCTAGTATTTTGTCCTCAGTGTCAGTGATTGTGAGCACACATTCAAATCTCACACCACCGCCCCGGCACTGGCGTTTTACGATCCTGCAAGGGAGACAAAAATCTCGACTGACGCCAGCCAGTCCGGCATTGGGGCGGTCCTCCTGCAACGGGATGACGCCTCATCATGGGCCCCAGTCGCCTATGCGTCGCGGCCATGACCCCCACAGAGCAGCGCTATGCGCAGATTGAGAAGGAGTGCCTAGGCCTGTTGACTGGCGTTGACAAGTTCCACGACTGTGTGTATGGCCTTCCCCAGTTCACCGTGGAGACTGACCATCGCCCGCTGGTTGGCATCATTCAAAAGGACCTCAATGATATGACCCCTCGCCTCTAGCGCATTCTGCTCAAACTCTGGAGGTACGACTTTCAACTTGTCTACACCCTGGGTAAGGTCATCATCATAGCAGACGCTCTGTCCAGGGCAGTCAACACACCGTCCGACCCTGAGGGGTTCGTTTGCCAAGTCGACGCACATGTAGCCTTCACTTCTGCCAATCTGCCAGCCACTGATGAACGCCTTGCCCACATTCGACGTGAGACTGCGGCTGACCCCCTTCTGCAACGTGTGATGCGCCACATGACGGACGGGTGGCTCAAGGGACAATGCCCACAGTTTTACAATGTCCGGGACGACTTGGCAGTCGTTGATGGTGTCCTCCTGAAGCTGGACCGAATTGTGATCCCACACAGCATGCACCGGCTTGTCTTAGAACATCTGCACAAATGCCATCTCAGCATTGAGAAGTGCCGACGGAGGGCCCGAGAGGCTGTGTACTGGCCGGGAATAAGTGAGGACTTTGCTAACACTGTGCTAAATTGCCCCACCTGTCAGCGGTTTCAGCCGGCACAACCCCGTGAGACCCTTCAGCCCCATGAGTTGGTCACGTCCCCCTGGTCGAAGGTGGGCGTGAACCTGTTCCATGGGCTCGGCAGGGACTACATCATCATCATCGATTACATTTCCAGCTATCCAGAGGTCATACGCCTGTACGACACCACGTCATCGGCTGTCATCCGGGTCTGCAAAGAGACCTTTGCTCGCCACGGCATTCCGCTCACCGTGATGTCAGACAATGGCCCTGCTTTGCGAGTCAGGAATGGTCTTCCTTCGCCAGCTCATACAACTTCACACACGTGACATCCAGTCCTCTGCATCCTCAGTCGAATGGCAAAGCAGAAAAGGGAGTCCACATCATTAAAAGGCTCCTCTGCAAGGCAGCTGATGCAGGATCTGACTTCTGCCTCGCCTTGCTGGCCTATCGCTCGGCCCCACTGTCCACGGGCCTATCACCGGCCCAGCTGCTTATGGGTCCCACCCTCAGGACCACTGTTCCATCCATTCACGTTCCAGACCTCGACCATGCTCTGGTACTTCGGCGGATGCAGCAACAGCGTGAGCAACAAAAGGCGACACATGATGCTCGGGCGACTGATCTTCCTGCCCTGGCGCCTGGAGATAATGTCCACATACACCTTCCGGAGGGCGGCTAGTCGACAACCGCTGAGGTTCTCCGACAGATAGCTCCCTGCTCGTTCCTGGTTCAGCTGCCTGATGGCTCTAATCGCCCCCGCAATCGGCGTGCCCTTCGTCTGGTTCCGCGCTCGCTACGTGATCCTGCACCGGTGCCAGGCCCTCCTGTTGTCCCTGCAATGGATTTTGTTGACCTTCCGGACACCCTGCATCCTCCTCACTCGACCGTCGCCCGGCCCGTTCCTCAGCCGGTTTATCCTGACCCACCCTTGAGGCGGTCAACCTGAATTCGTCGCCCACCTGAGAGACTTAATTTATGAACCGTTTCATATTGGACTCACTGACTTGTTCTGACATACTGTTTTTGACTTTTTGCCATACTGTTTAAGATTTTGTTATTGTTTGTAAAGGACATTGGTTTAGTTCTTGGTGTAACATAGTTAGTTTCTGCACCTGGCACCTTCCTGCGTATATAGTATAGCCACATGTACATATTGTTGTAAATATTGCACACACATGATTAGATGCACTCACCACACTTCTTTATTTATTATCATGTAGGCACATATTCTTTGCGAAAAGGGGGGATGTCATGATATTTAGATCAGCATATGAAATGAAAATTGCTTATTGTCACAAGTAGGCTTCAAATGAAGTTACTGTGAATAGCCCCTAGTCACCACATTCCGGTGCCTGTTCAGGGAGGCTGGTACAGGAATTGAACCGTGCTGCTGGCCTGCCTTGGTCTGCTTTCAAAGTCAGCAATTTAGCCCTGTGCTAAACAGCCCCTGCATGGTGCAATCACACACACACTGCTGGACATGCAGCAGGACCAACCAGCACACAGACAACATCGCAGCCAATCACCAGTGAGAGCACACGCACAAGAAAAAACAGGGGACACTACAGTTCCCGCTCATTCCAGCAGCAGCCAGCTCAGAGCACCGAGCTCAGAGCCTGCCACTCAGACATTCACCATGTGCTGAGTGCCTCACCCAGATAGTGATAGGACAGGGTCCACAGATTAGCTGGTAATGCACGTACCCAAGTTAGCAGTGTGCTGTTACAGTTGAGTAGTTAATAAAATTGAGTTGCACCATCTCCAGCCGTGTTGGATCAGAACACCCAACACGACAAAAGGAAGAACTTGTCTTTGCAGAGAATTCACGGCACAGCCTATTTGGTCGGTGCCAATGTCGACGCTTCCCTCAAGCCTCCTCCTGTCCGACTTAATCTGACTTTATCTGCATCTCCTTCCTCGTACCTTCATTTGGCACCGTTCACATCCTCAGATTACATCCAAAAGCACTTTATATTCAATTAAGAAAATTGAAAGTGTGTCACTTCTGTAAAGAAAGCATGGCAGCCAATTCCTGCACAGCTAGATTCCACAGTGGCGACGTGGTAACGACCAGATAATCTGCCACTGGCGCTTGAGATGGCTGAGACATCGGAGTCGCATGGAGCGTGGCAGGATCCCCAAGGATGTGATGTACAGCCAGCTCGCGATTGGCACCAGACCCACTTGTCGCCCATTTCTCCGCTTCAAAGACTGCAAATGTGACATGTGCTCCTGCGACATGGACCACAAGCGCTGGGGGCAAGTTGCCAGCGATCGCCAGAGCTGGTGGACAGCAGTGAAGGAGAGAGTGAAGGCGGGCGAAGAGAAGGGGAGCAGCAGCTGACAAGACATGAGACGACACCGCAAAGAGAGAGCCAGACGCTGGCAAACCAATCAGTGACCCTTTGGCGTGCCTGCAGCCATCTTCTCTCGAGACAGGGAGGCCAAGAATAATCTGTTGATAGTGATGTTGGCTGAGGCATAAATACTGACCAGTACATTGCGGAGAATGCCCCATGCTCTTTCTGCAAATAATTCGGGGGGATCTTTACAATCACTTGAGTGGCAGATGAGGCCTCAGTTTACCATCCATCCATAAGGTGGTTCCTCCGAAATACAATGCCAGTAGTTGTAATGAAGCAATGAACCCAGCCATCTTTACATTGGGATTTAGATTCTGTGAGTTACTGACTCTGAAGTACAGGCATTTCCAACTAAATCACTGCTGACATGGTGAAATCGGTGGCGGTGCCATAGAATCTGCACAGTGCAGAAGGAGGCCACTCGGCCCATCGAGTCTGCACCCACCCTCTGAAAGTGCACCCTACCTAGGCCCACACCCCCACCCTATCTCTACAACCCCACCTAACCTTTTGGACACCAAGCACAAAGGGGTAATTTAGCATGGCCAATCTACCTAACCTGCACATCTTTGGACTGTGGGTCGGGACCGGAGCACCCGGAGCAATCCCACGCAGGCACGGGGGGAATGTGCAAACTCCACACAGTCACCCGCGGCTGGAATTGAACCCGGGTCCCTGGCACTATGAGGCAGCGGTGCTAACCACTGTGCCACTGCGCTGTGTTATAACTGGTGGGAGCGGAAACTATCGCGAGATCTCAAAACTCGTTGTCGTTGGATGTGATGGAGAAGGGGCGGACAACCATCAACTCACGTTGGTAGAAGGCCCCCGCGCAACCTGCCAAATCCTGCCTGAACGATGGTGGAGGCAGTGGTTAGTGCCAGCAGTATGACCAGGAGGACGGGAGTTCAATGTCGAAAAGATAAATGGCTTACTAAGAGCTGTAAGGGTGAGTGTCCCCTGTCTCCCTTTGCCATTCGACCATCCATCGTCCAGTGATTGTCACTATCTGATGAGCACCACACAGCCTCAAATGACAGGAAGATCCCAGGGAGTGTGCAGGCGGCAGGAATGCTGGATCCCAGGACTCAGAGTGCCCGAGCCAGGTTCCGTCCCTCAGCTGCTGGAGTTGCAAAGGCAGAGCAGGGAATACCAGGAAGGGTTGTCAGGGACATTCCAGCAACTGCAAAGCTGATTGGAGGAGTCCCACAGCTTTCAATTGCAGGAGATGTTGCTGGCATTGTGTGGCACCCAGGTCAACACTGCAAGGGTGGCAGTGGCAAACCTGGGCAGGTCATCAGGTCCATGAGTGGCAGAGTCCAAGACATTGCTCAGCCTCTGAGGACCATGACTGAGGGTCTCCAGAGCTTGGTCCAGACACAGAGGTCCATTGCTGAGGGCTTCGACACCATGGTGCAGACAATGGCGGGCTTCCAGGACTGGCAGCGCCAGGTGTGTTGAGGCTTCTGGAGCTCACTCCAGCTGCCCCTCTGTCCCATCGAGTCAATTAGGGGCCCACACACACATTGAGGGAGGAGGGAGCGCTGGAGTACAACCCGGTGCCTTCCACCAAGGACAAGCTGGCAGTCTCCAGCCCTTCCGAATCCCCCCTTCCTGACACCGGCACATCTTGGGGCAGCAGGCAGAACATGGTGGCGCGGCAACACCATGTTGGCTGGGTCAAGCCTTCCAGAGTCCGCCAAGAGCTACAGGGTGTGGAGGGCAGCAGGCTGCCTCCACCTCTGATGAGTGCCTTGACAACCCTCCTAAACATCGCGGTGGGCCTCGTAAGATTAAGGAGTTCTAAGTGTACAAAGTGGGCACAGATGAAGTTAGACATCGATAGTGAAGGTTTAAATGATGAATCATTATTACTGTTCACTGAATTAAAAACTTCTCTTGTTCAAAGCCTTAACGTCTCATGGCGTTTGACCATTCTCCCACAGGGAAAGATCATCTCAGCTCCTCCAAACCATGGTGGGACCCAATGAAACCCACAGTGACAGCCATCCTGGAATGATGGTGAAGTCACTCAGTGAACCCTTCACTTTACCCCCTCTGGAGCTGTATAACTAAGGAAGGCTGTCCGACCCTCACTCATACATGAGCCTGTGAGTTAGTGTGCAGTCAGCAGGCAGACAGACTGTGAATCACCATCACCCTCCTGCCTTGACAACCGGCTCCAGCACATTTCTCCCTGTCCTCAGGCTTGCTGGACGATTTATATGCTTCCTCTTTGGCTTCAACACGATCCCTGATTTCCCTTGTTAGCCGTGTTTGAGCTACCTTCCCCGTCTTACTCTTGCGCCAGACAGGACTGTACAATTGTTGAAGTTCATCCATGTGTTCTTTAAATGTCTGCCATTGCCTATCCACCGTCAACCCCGTAAGTATCTTTTGCCAGCTTATCGTAGACAATGCACGTCTCACACCATCAAAGTTAGCTTGATTTAAGTTAAGGGCTCGAGTCTCAAACTTAACTGTGTCGCTCTCTATCTTAATGAAGAATTCTAACGTATTATGGTCGCTCTTCCATAAAGGCTCTCGCACAACAACATTGCTAATGAATCCTCTCTCATTGCACAATACCCAGTCTAGGATGTCATGCCCTCTAGTTGGTTCCTTGACATCTTGGTCAAGAAAACTGTCTGATGTGTTGGGTGTTCTGGATCACAAACAGGTCACCAACACTGGAAGTGGTGCAACTCTATTTTATTATAAGGTTAACTATATTAACATACTTGAACTATCGGTAAATGCAAAACCAGCTTCAACTGTTGACCCTTGCCTAGTCCTAACCAGGTGATGCACTCAGCACATGGTGAATGTCTGTGTTGCAGGCTGTGAGCTCTGTGCTCCGAGCTGGCTGCTACTAGAATGAGCGGGAACTCTCCTGTCCCCTGTATTTATAGTGCGTGTGCTCTCCCTGGTGATTGGCTGCGGTTATGCTGATTGGTCCCACTGCATGTCCATCCGTGTGTGTGTATGTCTGCACCATGATATACTGGTGTATATTATGACACTGTCCCTTATCCTTCCCAGGAAATCCTCCTCCATCGCATTGCAACCAATTTGATTAGCCCAATCGATATGCAGATTGAAGTCACCCATAATAACTGCTGTACCCATACTGCACACATCTCTAATTTCCTGTTTGATGCCATCCCCAACCTCACAACTCTGTACACAACTCCCCTTGTGATTGATTAAGGAGGCTTCCTGATGTCACGATGCTCTTAAAGCCTCCTTGTTGGGAGACAGACGGAGTCTCCTGTGGCACATGGTGTCAGTTCTATGGTCCTGTAAACCCTTGGTCTCCTTCTCCAATGCCTTTGAGCTCCCTTGAGTCTGATGGGCGGTCGGCCCTTGAGCCTGTCCAGTGGCCCCCTGGCCTCCTGGCACTGGGCTCCCCCTGGACTGGGCACCCCTGAGCCGCTGGAGCCTACCTTCCTCTGGCGCTGTCATGAGAATGACTGCCAAATCCACTGGCTCCATCCCGGTAGCCTGGGAGGGAGGAGAGAAAGACGGGCAGCTAGGTGTTCCATACCATCCCCATCAAATCCTCCCAATGCATCTTGTAATCCTGGTCTTGGAAGCTATCAATCCCACATTGTCACCGGGGACAAGTGCTAACTCAAATACCTGCTGCCCATCCAACATCATCGTTTTACAAGCCACGGTCACTACCCACGCAGAGACACCTATGGACTCGTGTCTCGTCAATTCCTCCCTTAATATATTCAGCACCAGGGTCTCCGGCAGGCAGGTTCAATGGTTGCCCATCCATCATGCACAGGGTCAACTGAATGCCCATGTGAACCTTGAGGGCTATTGGGTCCCCCAGGACATTCGGGTGGTCGCATCTACGAGGCTCAACACATTCCCTCCCGATGCCCTGCACCCAACCGAGACTATGAGTAAACTGATGGTGCCAATTTGAGTGATGAGGAAGCTGTCTCGGGGTCTCATCCAGTCAGTCCCTGAGGCTGATAACCTTCCGACTCTTTGCTCACATCCCCCCCACATAACAAGCCCCACTGTCCCAGTCATATCTCACCCCCAGGCCATTGGCAGCTGTTATTTGTGTCACTTCTTTGGCACACAGGCTGAAGATTCCTTCGTGAAATAGGTTTTCAGACAGAAGCCTTCCACTGGACTCTCTCAGGGCAGTCAGCAGCTGTGTGAACAAAGATCCTTTGCCTTCGCTCTGGCCTGGGAAGGTGTTTTAAAACAGACACACGATTACGTAATGACCCCCTGAGCTGGAGCATGATAAATTCCAGCCCCTCTTGGCCCAGAGTCGCAACACAATTGAAATTAACGATTAATTCTTAGAAAATACCCGAAGTCTCTGCTCTTTAACTCCCCAATGATTACAGTCATCAGGTTTGTAAATTTAAACGCAATTAATTTTTATTAATAACAATAACTGTGAGTAATTAGGCAGCGAACACAACTGGAATCTGGGCCGGGATTCTCCCCTACCCGGTGGGGTGGGGGAATCCGGCGTAATGGAGTGGCGGGAACCACTCCGGCGTCGCACCGCCCCAAAGGTATGGAATTCACCGCACCTTTAGGGGCCAAGCCCTCATCTTGAGGGACTGGGGCCATGCCAGCCGGCGCCAAAAGGACTTCACCAGGCGACGCATGCGCGGGAGCGTCAGCGGATGCTCACGGCATCCCTGCTCATGCGCAGTGGAGGGGGTCTCTTCCGCCTCCGCCATAGTGGAGACTATGGTGAAGGCGGAAGAAAAAGAGTGCCCCCACGGCACAGGGCTGCCCGCGGATCGGTGGGCCCCGATCGCGGGCCAGGCCTCCGTGGGGGCACCCCCCCGGGGCCAGATCGCCCCGCGCCCCCCCCCAGGACCCCGGAGCCCGCGCCATCTGCACCCGCCGGTAAGGTAGGTGGTTCAATCCACGCCGGCTGGCGAGGGTTGACAGCGGCGGGACTTCGGCCCATCGCGTGCCAGAGAATCGCCGGTGGGAGCCCGCCGACCGGCACGGCTCGATTCCCGCCCCGGCCGATTCTCTGGTGGCGGAGAATTCGGGACACGGTGGGGCCGAGATCCATGGCAGCCCCCGCCGATTCTCCGACCTGGCTGGGGGTCGGAGAATCGCGCCCCAGATTCCTAATCCACCCCTCTTTAACTTGCCCTACCCTCTACATACACACACAATACAGACAAACATAGAGGGGAAGGAGGGGTGTAAAATAATGATCAAAGCAAAAGGATAAGAATCTTTGTTCCAGATGCACATCTGCCAGTATATGTTTCTTCAATCTGGGCCTTCAGTTGGAGGCTTTTATTTTCACCCTGGTAGATTTTCACTGTTGATTCATCCAGGTTTAAAGATGTCTCTGCAGGTTCAGAAATCAGCAGGAGGCAGTATTTATGGAGAGAAAGAGAGAGTGAGACAGGCACTACTCACAGCTGCTCCTCTCAGCGTCCAGCATCCGACTGTCACTTCCATTGAAAACCATCCCACGTGGGAGGACCCAATCACTGCCTGTCGCCAGGCAGAATACAGCCTTTGGCCGATTCATTGGCCTTCGGCCAGCCAATCGAACCGGACCCTTCTGACCTCACGGGTGCCAAAAAGTCTGAGTTCTGCTATTCAAATGCTATATGTCCAATGCACAGTGTACCTTTAAGTTCCTCACTTCCTCTGCTCGACTTAAAGGTACATGCCCATTAAATATCCATGGATCAAAATGATGACGACAAAGTAAAAGAAATGGGAAAAAAGGGAATCAACAGGAAGGGCCCTTACACAGTAGATGCCATGGTAACGGACACTGACCTCGGCCCCCAACCCAAGGGAGACCCCTGATCTGCCCTCTCCCCCCCAACTCCCAGCATTCTTAAATAACCCCCAGCTCTGCAGCTAGCCAGTGGATACTTTTGCCTTGTGCACCGTGATACAAGGTGGAGAGGGGTATTTACAACCTTCCTCCCTCTCAGAGTCCATGGTGCCTGGTCCGCCTTTCTACAAAGCAGGAGTAAATCACGGCCACGTGAATCACGCTGGTGGGCGGGAAGTTTCAATGAGGCCGCAACATCTGGATCTAACCTTGCTAATGATATCACAATGCATTCAAACCGGGTTCTCGCCCTTTCTACATCACCGGCGCGGGCCTGGGAAGGTTGAGTTCGGAGTTCTCGCTGACGCAAATCCCATTTTTAGCTTCTCGAGAGAGTTAGCAGCCCATAACGAGATTTGCTTCCGAGGGCAAAGGGGCCCTGAAAATTTCTCCCGTAGTTGATGATGGTTATACTGCAGACTCAGACCTCGCCAGCGAGAAGGTACAATGAGGTTCATGCAGCTTCCAGGGCGTTGGTTGAGCAAACCAGATGGATGCTGAAGATGCGACTCAGATATTACCATAAGACCATAAGATACAGGAGCAAAATTAGGCCACTCGACCCATCGAGTCTGCTCCGCCATTCAATCATGGTTGATATTTTTCTCATCCCCACTCCTGCCTTCTCCCCATAACCCCTGATCCCCTGACTGATCAAGAACCTATCTATCTCTGTCATAAAGACACTCAGTGATTTGGCCTCCACAGCCTTCTGTGGCAAAGAGTTCCACAGATTCACCACCCTTTGGCTGAAGAAATTCCTCCTCATCTCTGTTTTAAAGGATCGTCCCTTTAGTCTGAGATGGCGTCCTCTGGTTCTAGTTTTTCCTCCAAGTGGAAACATCCTCTCCATTTCCACTCTATCCAGGCCTCACTGTATCCTGTAAATTTCTATAAGATCCCCCACTCAACCTTCTGAACTCCAATGAGTACAGACCCAGAGTCCTCAACCATTCCTCATACGACAAGCTCTTCATTCCAGGGATCATTCTTGTGAACCTCCTCTGGTCTCTTTCCAAGGCCAGCACAGCCTTCCTTAGATACGGGGCCCAAAACTGCTTATAATACTCAAATGGGGTCTGACCAGAGCCTTATACAGCCTCAGAAGTACATCCCTGGTCTTGTATTCTAGCCCTCTTGACAGGAATGCTAACATTGCATTTGCCTTCCTAACTGCCGACTGAAGCTGCACGTTAACCTGTTTGGACCAATCTGGCGGACCACTCCAGTATACCCCCCAGACGGTGTCACGGAGCATGGTGGCTTTCTGCACATTATATAGCCAGATGCTGCAATGGCGGGGACATCTTGCCTGATGATGAGATGGAGAAGCTGTAAGTCTCCTCTGGTGAGAAGGATCTCAAAGGGGATGACAGCGATGAGTTTGGGGAAGCTAACGCAGAAAATGAAGAGACCGCAGGACAGGCCAGATGAGGGAGGCGTGCGCAGCCACAAGATTCAAGGCTCCAGTAGGAGAATGATCAGTCAGTATCCTGTTGGAAAAGTGGCCTACGTGTGGGTCCAACATGAAGTCGAGTGTGGCGATTCCAAGCATTTGAACTCTGCATTTGCAAAGGGGAGTCTGGAGGTCAGCAGCTGTCTCCCTGGTGTTAGCCTGTGAACATTGGTGAGGACTGAGGAGCATGCTTAATTGATACCAAGAAGCATTTGAGGCCGTGTTGCTGGCTAAGGTGTGAAGGTGTTGACTGTTGAAACATCTCTACAGTTACCAATCGTCATGTTGCAGCACTGGATACACTATTGTGAGTCTGAGATAACAATCAATGGGGCTGCACTCCTCAAGACAAGCCATGTCCAGCAACACGACCATGCTTTCTGAGCGATGTCCATGGTGCAAATGATGAGTCAGACTGGGGCCAAGGCAGCCGAGGAGGCTCAGTAAGCCTCCATCCTTGGACACATGGGTCAGTTATCCATTTCACCTTCTTCTCCATCCCATTGACATCCGGCACTCTTTCTCAGGGATGGTGGCCTTGCCCTTGGATGTGGAGAACATAAGACTCACTACTTTTCACCCGTTCCATGAGTTTCATTAACATGCCTTCACTTCACCGCTTACACCGCTTACACACGCTTCTGCTTTAGATTCCTCATACTTGACTTCCCTCATGTCCACTGTCTGATGTTAGCACTGGGGGCTCCTGTTTGTGCAGAATGGATCCATGCGCCAACATACGTGATCATTTCAGTTCAGCATTAGTGTCCGTAGCCATTGGTAATGTGGGGATACGCGCGGCGATGTAGTCGTACATTGAATAGCGAGCCATGTGGAGTCAAACCACCCACCTCCAGAGGTATGGACGCTGAGGCCTGCTGCTTCCAGCGTAAAGACACTAGTCTGGCTAAGAGAGCCAGAGTCTCGTGGACTGCAATTGCCAAGGTTCTTGATAGTTGCCCAGTCAGAGAGTTGCAAGTGCGTCTACCAGGCGGTGAAGCACAGTCCCTCACAGTACGGTGTCTCCGCATGGAGGCCGCTGGCTGATGACAGAGATCCAGGATGCTTTCCCTCCCCCATGGGTTAACACCCTGTCTTTCTGCAGCACACCTCGACCTCCCACCCTGCAGGCGAGATGGGAGGCCAGCTCCGCCTCGATGTCAGGCAACCAACACGAACAAGGAGATGGTCCTGAAAAGATCCTAGCAGGAACTGGTAACAAGGTGGGTTCATGCAGCACTGATGTTGGCGATGAGGTGAAAACGGTGAAACACACCAGTGAAAAGTACCCAGAATGCACAAAATAATACCCATGATCACAACAACCACGATTAGTTACAGGGAGGGCCCATGGCATTTGGCCGGAGAGTCTGTTACACAGCTCTTAATAAAAAAGAGACAAAGACAGGAGGAAATGTGCAATGGGACATATTCAATTTATAGTGTTGGGCAACCTGCAGAGGGCTGAGACCTGGAGAAGCCGGCCTGCTTTGGGTGTCCTGCCGTGGGACACCCTCCTCAGACTCTAGAGCTGGAGCTCACTGGCTCACAGGAAAAGGGCATTTGGACCAGCAGCTGGACATTCCTGGAGTCACGTGGGTGGATGGCCCCAGGGTGCCCCGCTATTGATCCTCCTCCCTATGGTAGCCCGAGGAAACCCAGGCTGACTGCTTGAGGAGAAGGGGCAGCTGGGGTATGTAGGCCAGATTGTATGACGAGCTCACCAGATCGTGAACCCTAGCCCTCCCTCGAACTGGGTCTCACCGAGGTGTGTGTGGTCACTTGGCAGAGGTGGGTATGAAAGAAAATAACAATAATAATAATAATAATCGCTTCTTGTCACAAGTAAGCCTCAATGAGGTTACTGTGAACAGCCCCTAGTCGCCACATTCCGGCGCCTGTTCGGGGAGGCCGGTACGGGAATTGAACCCGCGCTGCTGGCCTTGTTCTGCATTACAAGCCAGCTGTTTAGCCCGCTGTGCTAAACCAGCCCCTGGCATGGCTGGTTGATCTGGTGCCAGATCATTCCTGGTGTGGGATGTTGGCCTCACCATTGCCACAGCAATGGTTCTCGTCCTCACCAGCCAGCTCAAAGATGCGGCTCTTGAAAAGAGTTAAGAAACTTGAGGTCCGCCACTCAACCCCTGGTCTGGGACCTCTGCCTTTTACTGTGCCCAATCCTGTTCTGCGGAAAGACAAATGGAGGGAGTGTGAGCAAGGCTCATGCCAGGACAAAGAAGGATGCCAAGAATGTGTGTGTGCTGCGCGGAGCCATGGAAGATTTGAAGAGGTAACCTCTGTCGTGTTCTGTAGACTGGCCGAAGTAAATGGAGAACTACAGAACGTCTAGTTTAAATAATTTATTATTAAACAACTGCGTGATTAAGATGACTAAGATAAATAAAACAATAAACTACTTACACTGATTAACTATTATAGAGCTACTGCAACATACATCTGTCCCCGAGCACGACCTACTCCCTACTCCCCAGGCCCAGGGTCACGGGGTGGGTTAACACTGCCACCAAGTGGTTGGAGGTCATGCATAACATTATGTCCATAACTGCTTTATTCATATCATCACAATCTCCAGACCAGATGAGGGTGTGAGTGTGTGTGTGAGAGTGAGTGGTGATGTCCCTTGAGCTGGCAGTGAGTGACATCCCTGTGGATGTATGACGGGCTTGTTAGTGCGTGGGTTGAGAGTGTGATGAGGTGGTTGACTTACCCTGGCAGAATGGGTGAGATCATTCTCCCTCTTCCTGCACTGGATGACTGGCTTCCCCTGGGCTGCGTTCACACTGAACACCACGGCCACCACCCCCCAAGCTGATCTTGTGCCGTCGGTGGACCTCCTGAGGTCAGAGCAGGGCCGGCTGGTATTGTGACAGGCCTCCACGACAGGCACTCCAGTGATCCATCTCCAAACCCGGGAGCTGCTGTCCTCGTCATGGCTTTTGGGGGGTGGGGCATCTCTGCATTGAGCAGCAGTCCTGGGGCATCCATTGGGAGAAATGTGCACCAGTGAAATATGGCACCTGGATTTAGGGATTGATGAGGTCAAGGCATGGCGGACGAATCTGAAGTGGCCCCTGGCGATCCGGCCTGTTTCCCGGACGAGCATATTTACTGACAGGTGACGAGACAATGCAGTGCAAAACCCCACCTTTCTAACCGGCGGGAAAATAGATGATCTGTTTTGCGCCATACATAAGGGGACTAAAACTGTATACAATATTCCAGGTGTGGTCTCACCAAGGCTCAACACAACTATGGCAACACGACTACGTCTTTATTTCTGTACTCAAATCTTCTTGCAATACCAACAAATACAAGACATTTACCTTATTCATTGCTTGTTGAACCTGTGCGTTAGCTTTCAGTCGCTCATGAACAAGGACACCCAGGTCCCTCTGGCCATCAACACTTTCCCGCTCTCTCACCATCTAAGAAATACTCTGGACGGAATTCTCTGCTTTTGGGACTATGTCCCGCCGCCATCGTGGAAACTGTGGTCTTTTGCGCCATGAAAACAGGCATCAAAAGGCCACAGATTCACAGCCTTGCCAGGGGGCTGGCAGGCAGCTGTCGTGGAGCTCGCTGCTCCAGCTGCCGATACGGCTCCCCGCACGTCCGGGTCAGAGGCCGCGCATGCGCACGGCGGCGACCTCCAGCGGGCTCGCCGTGCTCCACGTCAACCCGCGGGCGTGGACCCCAGAAATAGTGCCCCACATCGGCCGCTCGCCCGACCCGGGCTGCCCGCACACATAGCCCCCAGTCCCGAATGCTCACCCCCCCCACCCCACCCCCCCCCGCCCCCCTTGCTTTCCGATCAGCCCTCCCCCGACTGTGTCGGCCACAGACTGAGTTCGCAGCCGCCACGCGGGTATCATGGACTGTGGGACGATGAGTGGTCCACGCCGTCGGGAATTCGGCTGGTCGGCGTTGGAGAATAGCGGGGGGGCGGGCCTGGCCTGAGGCGGTGGATAATCGTCGCGTACGCCGCTTTTCGGTGGCCGGAGAATCGCTGAACCGGCGCCGGCCCCGATTTCGTGCAGGGAACTGGATTCTCTGCCCCGTCGCCAAACGCGATTTCGGCATCGGGGTGCAGAGAATCCAGCCCCCTGCATTTCTGTCTTTCCTTGCCAAGTGGAGGACTTCCCATTTTTGCACATTAAATTCCATCTGGTACCTCACTGTCCAAATCCTCGCCAAGCCTCTTTGCATCCTCCTCACAACTCACACACCCACCCAGCTTGGGTGTCATCAGCAAACTTGGAAACAAACGCATTTCTAATTCCAATCAGCTCAATGCTGTAAAGCGGACAGCAGCAGTTTATTCAGAAAAGGTGAACTGAGTTTATTTACAGGAGCAGAAGCTGTTTCTCAGTCGCAGCTCGCGACAAAGAATCTTTTAATGTGCCTGACAGAACTAAGGGGTTTCGGAGGGCAGCCTTGCTGTACAATAGGCCGAGAGTAGGATTGGTACATTGCAGCAAAGAGGAAACAAAGGGCTTTCAGTGGTGGGTTGGAGTAGTAGGAGGTAATGCCATTAACACGGTCTGACACCTCACCTTCATGCAACCATTAGCACTTTCTCCTGCCATAAGCACTTTCTCTGTCTCGTGACCTGCACACCTTTGTTGCAATCTCTCTCAGCTCTCACCAATCACTGGCTTTCTGCTCTGTTCCGCCTGCTCTACCCCCCTTTTAAACAGTATAAAATCCATCCCATTTCTCCCTCTAGTTCTGAAGAAGTGGCTCAAAACCGTAACTCTGTTTTTCTCTCCACAGACGCTGCCAGACCTGCTGAGTTTATCCAGCATTTTCTATTTTTAACAAAGAACAAAGAGCAAAACAGCACAGGAACAGGCCCCATCGGCCCTCCAAGTCTACCGGCTTTGTTCAAGATTCCAGCCTCCGCAGTATTTTGTTTTTACTATTTATTTTTAGAATCCTTACAGTGCATAAGGAGGCCATTCGGGCCCAGTGACCCTCCAAAGATAAGGACAAAATAAGAAACCACCAGGCACGATGTCATCTTATTAGGCTGGCTACGTGTCCATCAGTCTAGCAATCTTGCCTCTGAGTCAAAGGATTATGGACTTAAGCAGAACTCCAAAGGCTTTGGCTTTTGAAGCAGACCCAGGCAGGCCAGCAGCACGGTTCAATTCCCGTACCAGCCTCCCCGAACAGGCCCGGAATGTGGCGACTAGGGGCTTTTCACAGTAACTTCATTTGAAGCCTACTTGTGACAATAAGCGATTTTCATTTTCATTTTCACATAATACACGCATACACTTCAATGCAGTGTGAAAGAAGTACAACTATCAATTGAAAAGTTAAATCAAACTCTTCTTGGTTGAACAATATTAGTCGGACGATATAACAATTCTGAATAGCATTGTTCAAATTTAGAGAGCATTTTCCCAGTGACAGCGCCTATAGAGTCCTCAATCAACACCACCCGAAGCAGCATTGCCCTGGCTGGTTTTCAGCGAGCATTGGTAGATGAAGCAGTCAGAACATTATTATTGGTAAAAGGGCTGAATTATTGTGATGGTTGGGCCTCATTTACATTGATGTGGTGAGTTTGTCCAAAGTGCTGGTCAGCAACTCAACTCCATAGTATACAAAATGTTCCAGCCAACCCCAGTGACCGTGACATTGGAGCAGTTTTACTCTTTCTCCTCAATCTCTCTGCAACATTTAACATTATCGACTGTACCATTTCCCTCCAATATCTATATACCTGTGGTAGTATGCATTAGGGGTCATGTGGGACTGTGAAGCCGTGATGTCATTGGCTGACAGATCCCGGGTCCTGGTTGGCTGTTGATCTCTAGCTCCGCCCTGAAGGCGGAGTATAAGAACCAGGAGTTCTCCCCCGCAGGCCAGTCTGTTACTGAACTGCGGGGAACAAGTCATGCTTAATAAAGCCTCATCGACTTCATCTCTATTCGTCTCTCGTGAGTCTTTGTGCGCTACAATTTATTAAGCGTGCTTAAAGGACTATGGAGCTCAGGATCATCCTGGAATGCCTGAGGATCAGCCCCCACGCAGTGAACTCAGCAGCAGTTTTTAAACACTGGCAGACTTGTTTCGAAGCATACCTCCGAATGGCCCCCGGCCGGGTCACAGAAGACCAGAAACTACAGGTCCTGCACTCGAGGGTAAGCCCGGAAATTTTCCCTCTCATAGAAGACGCAGAGGATTTCCAGACGGCGTTCGCAGCACTAAAGAGCATCTATGTTCGCCCAGTGAACCAGATCTACGCACGCTACCAACCCGCAACGAGACGGCAAAGTCCCGGAGAATTGCTAGACGAATTCTACGCCACGCTGCTAATTTTGGGACGGGCCTGCAGCTGCCCGCCGGTAAACGCGATTGAACACACGGACATGTTAATTCGCGATGCGTTCGTGGCTGGTATGAACTCTCCCCAAATCCGCCAAAGACTTTTAGAAAAAGAGTCGCTAGGACTCTCAGAGGCACGGGCCCTTGCAGCCTCACTAGATGTGGCCGCGCGAAACGCCCGCGTGTACGGCCCCGACCGTGCGGCAGCCCCTTGGGCTCTGTGGACCCCCGTCACGACAAACCCCCCCCCACCCCACAGGCTTGCGCGGTTCAGACGCCAAGTCGTCCCGGGGGAGCCCGCTGCTATTTCTGCGGCCAGGCGAAACACCCCCGGCAGCGCTGCCCGGCCCGCGCAGCGATTTTCAAGAGCTGCGGGAAAAAGGGCCATTTCGCGGCTGTGTGCCGGTCCCGGGAGGTCGCGCTGTCCCCGGAGAAGAAGGAGTCCTGCGCGTTTCAAACGCTCCCCAACCCCCCCAGCGCCCCATGTGCGACCCGCAGGCGCAGCCATTTTGGGTCCCGGCCACCGCTGTCCCCGGAGAACAAGGAGTCCTGCGCGTTTCAAACGCTCCCCAACCCCCCCAGCGCCCCATGTGCGACCCGCAGGCGCCGCCATTTTGGGTCCCGGCCACCACGAGGGGAGGAGGGGCGCCGCCATCTTGGGACCCCCCAGCCCTGTGCGACGCATGGGGGTGGCCATTTTGTCCACCCCCGCTGCCATCCTGTGACCCCCCAGCCATGTGCGATGCATGGGGGTGGCCATTTTGTTCACCCCCGCCGCCATCTTGGACGGCAACAATGGTCCCCAGCATCGACGGCTCCACTGGGTTCGAGGAAGACGCTGAAGGACTACGACCACGTCTGGCCTCAATGACGCTGGACCAAGCACGGCCCCGGACGCTCCAGACGACGACAACAATGGTGCTGATCAACGGGCACGAGACACCATGCCTGGTCGACTCCGGGAGCATAGAAAGCTTCATCCACCCCGACACGGTAAGACGCTGTTTTTTGACCATCCGTCCCAGTGCGCAAAAGATTTCCCTAGCTGCAGGATCCCACTCCGTACAGATCAAGGGCTTCTGCATAGTGACCCTAACGGTGCAAGGGAGGGAGTTTAAAAACTACAGGCTCTACGTCCTTCCCCAACTCTGCGCCCCCACATTACTGGGATTAGACTTCCAGTGCAATCTGCAGAGCCTAACTTTCCAATTCGGCGGCCCAATACCCCCACTCACTATCTGCGGCCTCGCAACTCTCAAGGTTGAGCCCCCATCCTTGTTTGCAAACCTCACCCCGGATTGCAAACCCGTCGCCACTAGGAGCAGACGGTACAGCGTCCAGGACCGGACATTCATTCGGTCCGAAGTCCAGCGGCTACTGAAGGAAGGCATAATCCAGGCCAGCAATAGTCCCTGGAGAGCACAGGTGGTAGTAGTAAAGACAGGGGAGAAGCAAAGGATGGTCATAGACTATAGCCAGACCATCAACAGGTACACACAGCGAGATGCGTACCCTCTCCCCCGCATATCCGACATGGTAAATCGGATTGCCCAATATAAGGTCTTCTCCACCGTGGACCTCAAGTCCGCCTACCATCAGCTCCCCATCCGCCCAAGTGACCGCAAGTACACAGCCTTTGAGGCAGACGGGCAATTATACCACTTCCTAAGGGTCCCATTTGGCGTCACAAACGGGGTCTCGGTCTTCCAACGAGAGATGGACCGAATGGTTGATCAACACAGGTTGCAGGCCACGTTCCCGTACCTCGACAACGTAACCATCTGCGGCCACGATCAGCAGGACCACGACGCCAACCTCCAAAAATTCCTCCAGACCGCTAAAGCCTTGAACCTCACATACAACGAGGACAAGTGCGTTTTTAGCACAAACCGGCTAGCCATCTTGGGATATGTAGTGCGCAATGGGATAATAGGCCCCGACCCCGAACGTATGCGCCCCCTCATGGAATTTCCCCTCCCTCACTGCTCAAAAGCCCTAAAACGCTGCCTGGGGTTCTTTTCATATTACGCCCAGTGGGTCCCCCAGTACGCAGACAAGGCCCACCCCCTAATACAGACCACGACCTTCCCTCTGTCGACAGAGGCTTGCCAGGCCTTCAGCCGCATCAAAGCGGATATCGCAAAGGCCACGATGCGCGCCATCGACGAGTCCCTCCCCTTCCAGGTTGAGAGCGACGCCTCTGATGTAGCTCTAGTGGCCACCCTTAACCAAGCGGGCAGACCCGTGGCCTTTTTCTTCTGAACCCTCCACGCCTCAGAAATCCGCCACTCTTCAGTAGAAATGGAAGCCCAAGCCATAGTGGAAGCTGTGCGACATTGGAGGCATTACCTGGCCGGCAGGAGATTCACTCTCCTCACTGACCAACGGTCAGTAGCTTTCATGTTCGATAATGCACAGCGGGGCAAAATTAAAAATGACAAGATCTTAAGGTGGAGGATCGAGCTCTCCACCTTCAACTGTGAGATCTTGTACCATCCCGGAAAGCTGAACGAGCCGTCCGATGCCCTATCCCGCGGCACATGTGCCAACGCACAAATTAACTGCCTCCAAACCCTCCACGAGGACCTCTGCCACCCAGGGGTCACTGCCATTTTATAAAGTCCCGCAACCTCCCCTACTCCGTGGAGGAGGTCCGTACAGTCACAAGGAACTGCCACATCTGCGCAGAGTGCAAACCGCATTTTTTCAGGCCAGATAGTGCGCACCTGATCAAGGCCTCCCGTCCCTTTGAACGCCTCAGTCTGGATTTCAAAGGGCCCCTCCCCTCCACCGACCGCAACACATACTTCCTGAACGTGGTGGACGAGTACTCCCGTTTCCCCTTCGCCATCCCCTGCCCTGACATGACAGCGGCCACAGTCATTAAAGCCCTTAACACCATATTCACACTGTTCGGTTGCCCCGCATATGTCCATAGCGACAGGGGGTCCTCCTTCATGAGTGACGAGCTGCGCCAGTTCCTGCTCAGCAAGGGTATAGCCTCGAGCAGGACGACCAGCTACAACCCCCGGGGGAACGGGCAAGTAGAGAGGGAGAACGGCACGGTCTGGAAGACCGTCCTACTGGCCCTACGGTCCAGGGATCTCCCAGTTTCACGGTGGCAGGAGGTCCTCCCGGACGCCCTCCACTCCATCCGGTCGCTACTATGTACCACTACTAACCAAACGCCTCATGAGCGCCTCCTTGTCTTCCCCAGGGAGTCCTCCTCTGGAACGTCGCTGCTGACCTGGCTGGCGGCCCCAGGACCCATCTTGCTCCGGAAACATGTGCGGCCGCACAAGTTGGACCCGTTGGTCGAGAGGGTTCACCTCCTCCACGCGAACCCGCAGTACGCCTACGTGGAGTACCCCGACGGCCGACAGGACACGGTCTCCCTGCGAGATCTGGCGCCCGCCGGCAACACGCACACCCCCTCGACACCAATCACCCCCTCCCTGCCACCGGCGCACCCCGCGACAGCCCCCTTCCCTGGAGGATCGGTCCTCCTCCCAGGTCCGACCAGAAGTGAAGCTGAAGCAGAAACCGTAAAGCTCCCGGAGACGACAACACTGGAACAAACACCACCACCACCGGGGCTGAGGCGATCGACAAGGACGACCAGACCGCCCGACCGACTCGTGGCATCGGTGTAACACTAGAATGTTGTGGACTTTAACGAGAATTTTTCCCTTTTTCCCTCTTACGAATACTGTAAATAGTTCAAAACTAAAAAACCCTGTACATAGCCCAGTGTAGGGCACTGTGATGACATGCAAAAGTTTTTTTTTCCTCCCAGGACCAGCCTTGTAAACCCCTACCACCATGCGAAGCACCACCCCGCCGGGTTCATTTTTAACAAGGGGTGAACGTGGTAGTATGCATTAGGGGTCATGTGGGACTGTGAAGCCGTGATGTCATTGGCTGACAGATCTCGGGTCCTGGTTGGCTGTTGATCTCTAGCTCCGCCCTGAAGGCGGAGCATAAGAACCAGGAGTTCTCCCCCGCAGGCCAGTCTGTTACTGAACTGCGGGGAACAAGTCACGCTTAATAAAGCCTCATCGACTTTATCTCTATTCGTCTCTCGTGAGTCTTTGTGCGCTACAATACCATTGTTTAATTTGGTGAATTCCAGCCCTTACGTCTCCGACCATAACAACAACATCCCTGCCATTGTTTTCTCTTTCCCATCCTGCAACATCACCTTAAATAAAACAAATATCCACCCTCGCTCCTTTTCACATTTTCATCCACATCTTTCTCCTCAACGTCACCTTCTTTGGGCATGATTCTTTCTTTGTTTATTTCTTCTCACTCCTTTTCTTTTTCTCTCATTGCATATTCAAGCTGCTTTAATTCTTTTTCATGTTCAAGTTGCCTAATCTGCAACTGGACCTTTGTCATTTCTAATGAGTCAGACTGTATCTCAGGCAACTTTAAATGCTTAGCCACTGCCATAATTACCTCACCTTTTCGCATTTTGTCAGGTAATGTTAACTGCAATGTTTTTGCCAATTCTAACAGTCTGCTTTTAGTCTCTGTCCGTACGGTACTGCGTGTGACCGTCTCCACCCCAAAAAACTTCAGAGCCTCTGAAAGCGCCATTGTCCACAACACACTCCCCACTTAAACTAAAATACCACACCTGAAAAGCAACCACAATATGCTCACCCCTCACTGTCTTTACGTTCACGAAGCCAATCCAATAGAGAGACTTTTATCCCCCTTAAGCCCCCTATTGTTATGGGCCAGAGTTTAGAGAACACCAAAATGTATCATGGAGTTCACCTGACCCACAACGTTTACTTGTGGTATGGGGAGCACACGGCCCACTCTACTGGTGTGGAACAGTAGAAATGGAAAAGTATTTTTTAAAGCAAAACAATGTTTATTCTATGAACTCAATTTAACCTTTCTAAAACAAACAGTGAACATCTTAGCAACCAGTAAATCAAATACACCACCCAAAGAATACAACACTAAGTAATCTGTATGCTGTCCTTTTACACCCTGAAGACTTAACAAACCTTTAAACAGAAGCACATCAGAGTTTACATTCACTACTGAAACACTTATAATTCTTCTGAATTCACCAAATGATCAAGAGACAGTCCTTCATGGCAGAGAGAGATCAACAGTACAGCTGCTTTGCCTGACTTCAGCTGCAACACACTGCAAAACGAAACCAAAAAGACAGACACAACCAAGCTTTTCTCAAAGTGAAACTAAAAAGCAGAACCACAGCTCAGCTCCACCCACACTCTGACATCACTGCAGTAACATGAGCAGCCAAACATTTCTTAAAGCCACATTCTCATGACAGTAGTCCAATATTCTGTGGACAAAAAGCGCAAGATTGTAATTTCATAATAGATTTATCACAGCCAGGAATGCAAAACAACATTGCTGGAAAGGTTGCCAATGTAGAATTATGAGAAATATTAAAAGGTTCTGTAAATCTCGCGATGAGTGTGGTAAACCACTGTTGCACACCTGTATTAGGTGATGTAAGGTAGGACCTGTACTACAGGTTCACCGGTAGTCGCTGCCTGCTGGCTCCGCCCAGTAGGCGGAGTATAAATATGCGTGTCCTCCATTCAGCAGCCATTTCGCCAGCTGCTGTGGGAGGCCACACACCTTAGCGCAATAAAGCCTCAGTTGTATCCAACTCTAGTCTTTGTTCAACTGATCGTGCCTCAATTTATTGCTCTAAGATTTTCTAAAAGATGGACCTCCGAATCAAACCAGATTGCCTGCAGCTGGATCCGCAATCAAGCGATGCCAAAAAGGACTTTAATCACTGGCTAGCTTGCTTCGAGGCGTACATCAATTCAGCGACCACCCCTGTTCCGGAGCCCCAGAAGATACAGATCCTGTACTCAAGGTTGAGCTCCAACGTGTTTCCGCTGATCCAGGACGCCCCGAACTATGCTGACGTCATGGCGCTTCACAAAGACAACAACGCACAGAAAATGAACACGCTCTTCGCCAGGCACACACTCGCCACTCGCTCTCAACTCCCTGGTGAGTCCATAGAAGACTTCGAGTGGGCCCTAATCCCACTCGTCCAGGACTGTGACTCAGGCCCTTACGGCCACCGAACATTTCAACCTTCTTATGTGGGACGCGTTCGTAACGGGGATTGGGTCGGACCTCATACGTCAAAGACTGTTAGAAGGGGCCGTGCTCGATCTAGCTGAAACAAAGAAGCTAGCGCTCTCCATGACAGTTGCCTCACGTAACATTCAGGCTTACCCCACCAGCCTCGTGGCCCACCCCTCCTACCCCTCGTGGACCCCACAGACGGCCGCCCCAGTGGGGGCCTTACCCAGCCAGTACGCCTGCGCCACACTCCACCTCGCGCACCCCGTGGGTCCCCGATGTTATTTCTGCGGCCAGCAGAAGCACCCTCGCCAACACTGCCCGGCCCACGCTGCCCTTTGAAAGGCTTGCGGCAAAAAGGGGCACTTCGCCGCGGTGTGCCAGGCCCGCGCAGTCGCCGCTATCGGCCCCACCCCCTAGCCTACACACACTGGGTGCCACCATCTTCACCTCCCGGGGCCACATGCGGCCAGTGGGCACCACCATCTTCACCTCCCGGGGCCACGCGCGGCCAGTGGGCACCGCCATCTTCTCCCCCTCAGTTCACGTGCGGCCCATGGGCGCCGCCATCTTGTCCAACCCCCGCAACATGCGGCCTATGGGCGCCGCCATTTTATCCCCCGCAGGATCTTCAGGCGCCGCCATCTTGTCTCCCCCACGGGACATGTACACCGACAGCATTCCAGGACCTGGGACCCCCAAGCTCCCCATCATCCGACGTCAGCGACGACCGACCACGACTCGCCTCAGTGACGATGACCAGTCTCGTCCGCACAACCTGGCCACTGCATCGACCAGTGTGAAAATCAACGGCCATGTGACCTTTTGCCTGCTGGACTCCTGGAGCACCGAAAGCTTCATACACCGGATACGGTAAGGCGCTGCTCCCTCGCGGTACACCCCGCCAACCAGTGAATTTCCCTGGCCTCCGGATCCCATTCTGTCGTGATCCGGGTGTTCTGCACGGTCACACTCACGGTCCAGGGCGTAGTATTCAGCGGCTTCCGCCTCTACGTCCTCCCTAACCTCTGTGCTGCCCTACTATTGGCCTGGACTTCCAGTGTAACCTCCAGAGTCTAACCCTGAAATTCGGTGGACCCCTACCATCCCTCACTGTGTGCGGCCTCGCGGCCCTAAAGGTCGATCCTCCTTCCCTCTTCGCCAATCTAACCCCGGATTGCGAACCCATCGCCACCAGGAGCAGACGGTACAACACCCAGGACAGGACCTTCATCAGGTCCGAGGTCCAGCGGCTGCTTCGGGAAGGCATTATCGAGGCCAGCAACAGCCCCTAGAGAGCCCAAGTGGTAGTCGTTAAAACTGGGGAGAAACACAGAATGGTCGTGGACAACAGCCAGACCATCAATCGGTACATGCAGCTCGACGCATACCCCCTCCCACGCATATCTGATATGGTCTATCAGATTGCACAGTACCGGATCTTCTCAACGGTAGACCTCAAATCCGCTGACCACCAGCTCCCCATTCGTAAATCGGACCGTCCATACACTGCCTTCGAGGCAGACGGTCGTCTCTATCACTTCCTCAGGGTTCCCTTCGGCGTCACTAATGGGGTCTCAGTCTTCCAAAGGGAGATGGACCGAATGGTCGACCGGTACGGCTTGCGGGCCACCTTCCCGTACCTAGACAACGTCGCCAAAACCCAACGAGCCCCCAGACGCTCTACCCCGAGGTACATGTGCCAGTGCACAAGTAGACCGACTCCAGACCCTGCACGACAGCCTTTGTCACCCGGGAGTCACGCTGTTGTACCATTTCATAAAGGTCCGCAACCTGCCCTACTCCGTCGAGGAAGTACGGACAATTACCAGGGACTGCCAGGTCTGTGCGGAGTGCAAGCCACACTTCCACCAGCCGGACCGTGCATGCCTGGTGAAGGCCTCCCGCCCATTTGAATGCTTCAGTGTGGATTTCAAAGGGCCCCTCCCCTCCACCGACCGTAACACGTATATTCTCAGTGTGGTCGATGAGTACTCCAGGTTTCCCTTCACCATCCCATGCCCAGACATGACGTCTGCTACCGTCATCAAAGCCCTAAACACTATCTTTGCTCTGTTCAGTTTCCCCGCCTATATCCACAGTGACCGGGGATCCTCATTCATGAGCGATGAGCTGTGTCAGTTCCTGCTCAGCAGGGGTATCGCCTCCAGCAGGACGACCAGCTACAACCCCAGGGGAAAGGGGCAGGTAGAGAGGGAGAACGGGATGGTATGGAGGGCGGTCTAACTGGCCCTACGGTCCAGAAACCTCCCAGCCTCTCGCTGGCAGGAGGTCCTCCCTGATGCACTACACTCCATTCGGTCACTGCTGTGCACCGCTACTAACAACACACCCCATGAACGTCTCTTTGCCTTCCACAGGAAGTCCACATCCGGGGTGTCACTCCCGACTTGGCTCGCAGCTCCAGGACCAGCCCTGCTCCGTAGGCACGTCCGCCTCCACAAGGCGGACCCGTTGGTGGAAAGGGTGCAATTGCTCCATGCCAACCCCCAGTATGCCTACGTGGCATTCCCCGAAGGCCACCACTGTCTCCCTCAAGGACCTGGCACCAGCAGGTTCCACACACACACCTCTCAGGCCCGGCGCCACCCTCCCCTCCCCCGGCGCTCCCAGCATTAACCCCACCAGGACCATCCGTCCTTCCCCTGCCCACGCCCAAGGATGAAGAGGATTTTGGCACGCTCCCGGAGTCACCGAACATCAGGCCAGTATCGACATCGCCGTCACCGCTACGTCGCTCCCAGCGGAACATCAAGGCACCAGACCCGTTAAATCTCTAACTGGCACCGGACTTCAAAAGACATTTTTTTTCTGACCATATACTGTAAATATAAATTAATTGCTGTATATAGTTCTCCACCACCCCTGCCAGACTCAATTTTAACAGGGGGTGAATGTGGTAAACCACTGTTGCACCTGTATTAGGTGATGTAAGGTAGGACCTGTACTACAGGTTCGTCGGTAGTCCCTGCCTGCTAGCTCTGCCCAGTAGGCGGAGTATAAATATGTGTGTCCTCCATTCAGCAGCCATTTCGCCAGCTGTTGTGGGAGGCCACACTTCTTAGAGTAATAAAGCCTCAGTTTTATCCAACTCTCGTCTTTGTTCAATTGATCGTGCCTCAACGAGGAAATGACCTGACACATTGAGGTGTCTTTGCTGGTGGAGTATATGTGACGAATGTCATGATATCCACATCAGCATATCATGGTGCAATTACACACACACTGATGGACAGGCAGTTGGACCAACCAGCACACACATAACATCGCAGCCAATCACCAGTCAGAGCACACGCACTACAAAACAGGGAACACCACAGTTCCCGCTCATTCTACCAGGAGCTAGCTCAGAGCACAGAGCTCACAGCGCGCCACTCAGACATAGACCATGTGCTGAGTGCCTCACCAAGATAGTGATAGGACTGGGTCCACAGGTTCGCTGGTGAAGCATGTACCCAAGCCAGCAGTTAGTTGTAACCGTATGTTAAGACAATAAAACAGAGTTGTACCATCTACAGCCGTGTTGGATCATTTGTGCAGCGGAACACCCAACACGACAACGAACATCTTGACACTTCACAGTGTGTGCAGTGAGGAGGGTGCAGAGCGACATGGGCAGGCTGGCTGAGTGGGCAAATACTTGGCAAATGCAATCTAATGTGGGTCAATGTGAGGTTATCCACTTTGGTGGCAAAAACAGGAAGGCAGATAATTATCTGAAAGGTGGCAGTTTAGGAAAAGGGGAAGTGCAACGAGACCTGGGTGTTGTGGTGGAACAGTCGCTGAAGGCTGGCATGCAGGTACAGCAGGTGGTGAGGAACGCGAGTGGCCTACTCCACACAGACAGTCACCCTAGGCCGAAATTAACCCCGTGTCCCAGGCGCTGTGAGGCAGCAGCGCTGCCCGCTCTGTCGTCATGCCTCCCATTTCGTTGACACCTACAATCTTTTTTGAATCACAGGTGATCTCTGGGCCAAAAAATGCACATCTGTTCATAACAGTTGTGTGTAACTCTGCCATTGTGGGTTCACCCTGGGATTCCTTGGCTTCGTACTCCAGAAGACAACTTGCCGGAGGCGACTGTCTTTCGTTCAAAATATCCTTGATTACATCACTAAAATTGACAAGGAACATCAGGCCAGAGCTACAGCTCCTCTCTCAGGGGGCACCTCCCTCATCTTCTCTCAGTGAGAGACATGGCTAAAACGTAACTCCTTACACACATGCTCAGTAGCTGTAAACCTCAGCTGTAAAAGCGCCACGTGCACTCCAAATGCAGTCGGCCGATATTAAAATGATTCGTTCTTCGCCGATCATAGCTGTGACTCAGCTGTACCAAGCCAAAGGCTGGGAATTTTCAAGTCCTGCCGCGAGGATCAACCACTCCAGCCACGCATGAATGGACCTTTGATTGGATCCCATTAAGGCGGGGGCCACAAAATCCCAGCAAACGTGGATGGGTGGAAGACAATTACAGGAGTACCGGGTGTCCTCCAACAGTGATAAAACACAAAGTAGCAATGCACACAATCCACTTGTTTCCAGGGCACTGTATCAATAATCTTCTTCTGTTTTATAAATTTAGAGTATCCAATTCTTTTTTTTCCCCCCCGATTAAGGGGCAATTCAGCAAGGCCAATCCTGCACATCTTTCTGGGTTGTGGGTGGGGGAAACCCACGCAAACACGGGGAGAACATGCAAACTCCACACAGACAACGACCCGGCGCAAGGATCGAACCCGGGTCCTCGGCGCCGTGAGGCAGCAGTACTAACCACTACGTCACCGTACCGCCCAATCAACAATCCTCTTTTAAGAACAACCCCATAAGCAGCCAAAAGAAATAATCACAGCCCCGTCGCTTGAAATCGTCGCGACCCATCTTCACCTTTATTTCCATTCCGACATTTTCATGATCAGTGTTGCGACCTGAGCAGGTCACATGTCGTTTAGCACTACCCATATAGCTGTTGCCGGGAATTGTCTGTGATGCAGACACAACTGAAGCCGAATCTGAAGCAGAAGAGTGGGCCATTCATGCCTTTGGGACCATTGCTGATCTGTGTCTTAACTCCCGCTCCATGTTTGGGTTGCAATTGCCTTAATATCCTCACCGAGCAGAAATTCTTCAATCTCAGTTTTGACATTTCTAATTGATCCCCGGTGTATTTGGAATTGAGAGCTCCAGATTCCGCATCTCTTTGTGCGAAGATGTGCTTCATGACGTCACCAGTTTCCTGTTGTTGGTTATCTCAGACATCCAGTGCATCAACCTTGAAATTATGTAAAGGAGAAAAGGGTTGTCTCAGTAGAAATAGGTGTTATGCATAAACATTGGATTCATGCCACCAGTTTATGCATGAAATGATATGAGTGAATTTCAATCCATCACATCAGGGTGTGCTCATCAAATAGATAATCTCAAAACCATTCAGAGAGATACATAACCATTCAAGCTCAATATGATTGACTTAAGAGATTGCACACGAGTTCATGTTTTCAAATCCCAGTTTAGTTTCTTAAAATGATCTTTCTTGATTTATTCAGTTGTTCAGCGTTGTGGGCGCAACTGGTTAGGCCAGTATTTATTGTCCATCCCTAATTGCCCTTGGGAAGGTGGTGGTGAGCTGCCTTCTTGAACTGCTGCAGTCCATGTGGTGCTGTCAGGGAGGGAGCTCCTGGATTTTGACCCAGCGACAGTGAAGGAATGGCCGATATATTTCCAAGTCAGGATGGTGTGTGGCTTGGAGGTGAACATGCATCTGCTGCCCTGTCCTTCGAGGTGGGAGAGGTCATGCGTTTGGAAGGTGCTGTTTAAGGGGCTTTGGCGAGGTGCTGCAGGGCATCTTGTAGTGGCGGCATGCTGGCACAGTGGTTAGCACTGCTGCCTCACAGCGCCAAGGACCCAGGTTCAATTCCGGCCTTGGGTGACTGTCTGTGTGGAGTCTCCACGTTCTCCTCGTATCTGTGTGGGATTCCTCCGGGTGCTCCCACAGTCCAAAGAAGTGCAGGTTAGGTGGATTGGCCACGCTAAATTGCCCCTTAGTGACCAAAGGTAATGTCAGGTTGAGGGGATGGGGTGGGTGTTCTTTCAGAGCGTAGGTTCAGATTTAATGGGCTGAATGGCTTCCTTCTGCACTGTAGGGATTCTAAGATGATACTTTTTATCGTTCACATCTGTCTTCATCCAAGAGGATGAGGATGTAGATATGAAACTCGAGGAGGGAGACTTGAGGTAGGGAGTGACAAGGTATTGGAGGTATTGGCAGGCTTAAAAGTGGACAAATAACCAAGCCCAGGTGTCATTCCCCTGAGGAAGGTGCAGCGCTCCGAAAGCTAGTGACATCGAAACAAACCTGTTGGACTTTAACCTGGTGTTGTAAGACTTCGTACTGTGCTCACCCCAGTCCAATACCGGCATCTCCACATCACAGATAAATTATGACCCAGAATTCTGTGGGAGGTGAGGGAGGAGATCGCAGGTGCTCTGACCCAAGATTTTAATTCCTCTCTGGCCATGGTGGAGGTGCCAGAGGACTGGAGAACAGATAATGTGGTCCCGCTATTTAAGACAGGTTGTAGTGGCAAGACAGACCAGTGAGCCTCACGTCAGTGGTAGGGAAACTATTGGAGAAAATTCTGAAGGAGAGAATTTATCTCCACTTGGAGAGGTAAGGTTTGACCAGGAATAGTCAGCATGGCTTTGTCAGAGGGAGGTCATGCTGAACAAATTTGACTGAATTTTTTGAGGATGTGACCAGGTGGGGGGTAGTGCAGTTGATGTAGATGAGGGTAGTGCAGATGATGTAATTTACATGCATTTCAGCAAAGTTTTTGTCAAGATCTGACATGGGAGACTTATAAAGAAGGCAAATGCGCATGGGATACAGGGTAATTTAATATGGTGGATTCAAAATTGTCTTCGCTGTAGGAGACAGAGGGTGACGATAGCTGCTTTAGTGACAGTGTTCAGTGGCGTACCACAGGGATCTGTGCTGGGCCCCCTATTGTTTGTCATTTATATAAATGATCTAGATGACTATGTGGGGGGGTAGGGTCAGTAAGTTTGTGGATGACACAGAGATTGGCCGGGTGGTTAACAGTGAGGTTGAGTGTCTTGGGTTACAGGAAGATACAGACGGGATGGTCAAATGGGCAGAAAAGTGGCAGATGGAATTTGGGGGCAGCACGGTAGCACAGTGGTTGGCACTATGGCTTCACAGCGCCAGGGTCCCAGGTTCGATTCCCGCTCGGGTCACTGTCTGTGCAGAGTCTGCACGTTCTCCCCGTGTCTGCGTGGGTTTACTCCGGGTGCTCCAGTTTCCTCCCACAGTCCAAAGATGTGCAGGTTAGGTGGATTGGCCATGCTAAATTGCCCTTAGGTTGATGGGGTTGCTGGGTTACGGGGATAGGCTGGAGGTGTGGGCTTGAGTGGGGTGCTCTTTCCAAGAGCCAGTGCAGACTCGATGGGCTGAATGGCCTCCTTCTGCACTGTAAAATCTATGATTCTATCAACCCTGAAAAGCATTAGGTGATTCACTGTGGAAGGAGAAATTTGACAAGGAAATATTCAATGAATGGCCTGACACTGGTAAGTCCCGAGGAACAAAGGGACCTTGGCGGGTTTGTAAATAGATCTCTGAAGGCAGAAGGACAGGTTAATAGGGTGGTGAAAAAGGCACATGGGACACTTGCCTTTATCAATCATGGCATAGATTACAAAAGCAGGGAGGTCATGTTGGAGTTGGATAGAACTTTGGTGAGGTCACAGCTGGAGTACTGTGTGCGATTCTGGTCACCACATTATAGGAAGGATGTGATTGCACTGGAGGGGGTGCAGAGGCGATTCACCAGGATGTTGCCTGGGATGGAACATTTAAGTTATGAAGAGAGGTTGGATAGGCTTGGGTTGTTTTCGTTGGAGCAGAGAAGGCTGAGCGAGGTGTACAAGATTATGAGGGGCATGGTCAGGGTGGATAGGGAGCAGCTGTTCCCCTTAGTTGAAGGGTCAGTTATGAGGGGACACGAGTTCAAGGTGAGGGGCAGGAGGTTCAGGGGGGATTTGAGGAAAAACTGTTTTACCAGAGGGTAGTGACGGTCTGGAATGCACTGCCTGGGAGAGTGGTGGAGGCTGGTTGCCTCACACCCTTTAAAAAGTACCTGGATGAGTACGTCATAACATTCAAGGCTGTGGGCCAAATGCTGGCAAACGGTGTTAGGTAGGTAGCTCAGGTGTTTTCCATGTGTTGGTGCAGACTCGATGGGCTGAAGGGCCTCTTCTGCATTGCTTTATTCTGTGATTCTGCTGCACACTGTTGCCACTGTGTGGCAGTGGTGGAGAGAGTTTATATTCAACTTGTAATGAAGCTTTATCCTGGGCGATGTCGAGCTTCTTGAGTGTTTCATCTCACACCTTACTTCGCCCTTGTAGATTGTGGGCAGGTTCTAGGGAGTTAGGAGGTGAGTTATTTCCTGTCTCTGACCTGCTCTTGTCGCCGCAGTATTTATATGGCTCGTCCAGTTCAGTTTCTGCTCAGTGGTAACTCCCAGAATGTTGACAATGATGGCAATACTACTGATCAAGGGGAGATAATTGGGTTCTCTCTTGTTGGCGATGGTCTTTGCCTGGCGCTTGTGTGGCACGAATGGTACTTGCCACTTATTAGCCAAGCCTGAATATTGACTAGTTGCATATGGACGCAGACTGATTCAACATCCGAGGAGTTGCGAATGGTGCTCAACATCGAGCAATCAAGATATAAATCCTGGAACCCTATGATGTAATTTGGACGTTGTTGCTATTTTAATTCATGGATTGAGGGCCAGGAAATGCCCTGTCGGGTAATATTTTTAAATATTTATTCATGGGTTTCTTGAGGGTCAGGAGGAGCAGGAGAGATCGTCTGGTCCCCATGAAGATTCCCATATCGCAGACATTCCTCGTCTGCGTGGGACGGTTGCCTGAGCCATTCTCTCTGCCCTATCTTCTGCCATTACTCATGTGGGTCCAAGTCACAGCCTGGAGACTTGAGGACAAGACCTAGGTAGATTCGCCAAAGCAATACTGAGGGAGTGATGCATTGTCAGAGATGTAGACTGCTAGATGAGATATTAAACCAAGGTCCTGTCTGCCCTCTTACATTGATGTATAGAGTCTCGCAGCCATTATTTTGAATAAGTGCAGGACAGTATCCCAATCAATATTTATCTCACAATCAAGACAACTTCGGTTGTGTTAGCTCTTCTCAGTTGTTCTTTCCTCAGATGCTTGAGGTTCCAGGTTCAAGTCCTACTTTAGGGTTTGAGCACCAGGGTTAGGGTGCAGTACTCGGAGTGCTGCAGTGTCTGAAGTATTGTCTTCCAGTAGGGTGGCCATTGACAGTACTCAAGAATACCAGACCAGCTGAAAACAAGACTAAATCCAGATGAATAGCCAGGTTAAATCTAGTCCTCCCCCTGTCTCTGGTTTACCCCCTCACTCTCCCATTCTGTCTCTCCCCCATATCTGGTTTACCCCCTCACTCTCTCGTTCTGTATCTGGTTTACCTACTATAAAAATAGGTAAGCTTTAGCTCTTCTGCGTTTATTAAATTGAAACAAAGCTGGTTTAGCACAGGGCTAAATCGCTGGCTTTGAAAACAGTCCAAGGCAGGCCAGCAACACGGTTCAATTCCCGTACCAGCCTCCCCGAACAGGCGTCAGAATGTGGCGACTAGGGGCTTTTCACAGTAACTTCATTTGAAGCCTATTAGTGACAATAAGCAATTTTCATTTCATTTTCAAAGCTTGGCAGTTAGTTGTCAATTACCAGTTAACTGGTAAATTTTCCATGACAACACACGGACCGAAGTTCACTTGCCAGCTAATCTGCACTCTCTTCTCATGAAATATAAATTGTTGTTCCCTTTACATTGGTATTCCTGCAAATTGTCCTGATGTGCGAAAGTTGAAAGGTTTTGATTTGCCTTTCAAATCTCCAGGACCTCATAACCTTCATCCCAGAGCACTTAAGGAAGTGCCCTGGTAATGGTAGATCAATTGGCAGTTAGTTTCCAAAATTCCTTTGGCTCTGGAATGGTTCCTACAGATTGGAGGGTAGTGTGTGTAATCCCGCTATTTAAAAAGCGATGTCGAGAGAAAATAGTGAACTATAGGCCAGTGAGCCTAACGTCGGAGTGGGGAAATTGCTGGAGTCCATTATCAAGGATTTCATAGCATGGCGTTTGGAAAGCAGTGGTGTGATCAGACAAAGTCAGCATGGATTTACGAAAGGGAAGTCATGTTTGACAAATCTACTAGAATTCTATGAAGATGTACCTGGTAGAGTTGACCAGGGAGAACCGGTGGAAGTGGTTTATTTAGACTTTCAGAAGGCTTTCAGCAAGGTTTGACACAGCAAATTACTTCGAACATAGAAAAATACAGCACAGAACAGGCCCTTCGGCCCACGATGTTGTGCCGAACCTTTGTCCTAGATTAATCATAGATTATCATAGAATTTATCTGCACCGGCTTTTGGAAAGAGCACCCTACCCAAGGTCAACACCTCTACCCTATCCCCATAACCCAGTAACCCCACCCAACACTAAGGGCAATTTTGGACACTAAGGGCAATTTATCATGGCCAATCCACCTAACCTGCACAACTTTGGACTGTGGGAGGAAACCGGAGCACCCGGAGGAAACCCACGCACACACGGGGAGGATGTGCAGACTCCGCACAGACAGTGACCCAAGCCGGAATCGAACCTGGGACCCTGGAGCTGTGAAGCAATTGTGCTATCCACAATGCTACCGTGCTGTCCTTAAGAACAAATTAATCTACACTATATCATTCTACTGTAATCCATGTACTCATCCAATAATTGCTTGAAGGTCCCAAATGTTTCCGACTCAACTACTTCCACAGGCAGTGCATTCCATGCCCCCACTACTCTCTGGGTAAAGAACCTACCTCTGACATCCCCCCTATATCTTCCACCATTCACCTTAAATTTATGTCCCCTTGTAATGGTTTGTTCCACCCGGGGAAAACGTTTTTGACTGTCTACTCTGTCTATTCGCCTGATCATCTTATAAACCTCGATCAAGTCGCCCCTCATCCTTCTCCGTTCTAATGAGAAAAGGCCTAGCACCCTCAACCTTTCCTCGTAAGACCTACTCTCCATTCCAGACAACATTCTGGTAAATCTCCTTTGCACCTTTTCCAAAGCTTCCACATCCTTCCTAAAATGAGGCGACCAGAACAGTACACAGTACTCCAAATGTGGCCTTACCAAAGTTTTGTACAGCTGCATCATCACCTCACGGCTCTTAAATTCAATCCCTCTGTTAATGAACGCTAGCACACCATAGGCCTTCTTCACAGCTCTATCCACTTGAGTGGCAACTTTCAAAGATGTATGAACATAGACCCCAAGATCTCTCTGCTCCTCCACATTGCGAAGAACTCTACCGTTAACCCTGTATTCCGCCTTCATATTTGTCCTTCCAAAATTGACAACCTCACACTTTTCAGGGTTAAACTCCATCTGCCACTTCTCAGCCCAGCTCTGCATCCTACCTATGTCTCTTTGCAGCCGACAACAGCCCTCCTCACTATCCACAACTCCACCAATCCTCGTATTGTCTGCAAATTTACTGACCCACCCTTCAACTCCCTCATCCAAGTCATTAATGAAAATCACAAACAGCAGAGGTCCCAGAACTGATCCCTGCGGTACGCCACTGGTAACTGGGATCCAGGCAGAATATTTGCCATCCACCACCACTCTCTGACTTCTATCGGTTAGCCAGTTCGTTATCCAACTGGCCAAATTTCCCACTATCCCATGCCTCCTTACTTTCTGCATAAGCCTACCATGGGGAACCTTTTTCAAATGCCTTACTAAAATCCATGTACACTACATCCACTGCTTTACCTTCATCCACATGCTTGGTCACCTCTTCAAAGAATTCAATAAGACTTGCAAGACAAGACCTACCCCTCACAAATCCGTGCTGACTATCCCTAATCAAGCAGTGTCTTTCCAGATGCTCAGAAATCCTATCCTTCAGTACCCTTTCCATGACTTTGCCTACCACCGAAGTAAGACTAACTGGCCTGTAATTCCCAGGGTTATCCCTAGTTCCTTTTTTGAACAGGGGCACGACATTCGCCACTCTCCAATCCCCTGGTACCACCCCTGTTGACAGTGAGGACGAAAAGATCATTGCCAACGGCTCTCCAATTTCATCTCTTGCTTCCTATAGAATCCTTGGATATATCCCGTCAGGCCCGGAGGACTTGTCTATCCTCAAGTTTTTCAAAATGCTCAACACATCTTCCTTCCTAACAATTATTTCCTCGAGCTTACCAGTCTGTTTCACACTGTCCTCTCCAACAATATGGCCCCTCTCATTTGTAAATACAGAAGAAAAGTACTCGTTCAAGACCTCTCCTATCTCTTCAGACTCAATACACAATCTCCCGCTACTGTCCTTGATCGGACCGACCCTCGCTCTAGCCATTCTCATATTTCTCACATATGTGTAAAAGGCCTTGGGGTTTTCCTTGATCCTACCCGCCAAAGATTGTTCATGCCCTCTCTTAGCTCTCCTAATCCCTTTCTTCAGTTCCCTCCTGGCTATCTTGTATCCCTCCAGCGCCCTGTCTGAACCTTGTTTCCTCAGCCTTACATAAGTCTCCTTTTCCCTCTTAACAAGACATTCAACCTCTCTTGTCAACCATGGTTCCCTCACTCAACCATCTCTTCCCTGCCTGACAGGGACATACATATCAAGGACGCGTAGTACCTGTTCCTTGAACAAGTTCCACATTTCACTTGTGTCCTTCCCTGACAGCCTATGTTCCCAACTTATGCACTTCAATTCTTGTCTGACAACATCGTATTTACCCTTCCCCCAATTGTAAACCTTGCCCTTTTGCGCGCACCTATCCCTCTCCATTACTAAAGTGAAAGTCACAGAATTGTGGTCACTATCTCCAAAATGCTCCCCCACTAACAAATCTATCACTTGACAAGGTTCATTACCAAGTACCAAATCCAATATGGCCTCCCCTCTGGTCGGACAATCTACATACTGTGTTAGAAAAGTTTCCTGGACACACTGCACAAACACCACACCATCCAAACTATTTGATCTAAAGAGTTTCCACTCAATGTTTGGAAAGTTGAAGTCACCCATGACTACTACCCTGTGACTTCTACACCTTTCCAAAATCTGTTTCCCAATCTGTTCCTCCACATCTCTGCTGCTATTGGGGGGCCTATAGAAAACTCCTAACAAGGTGACTGCTCCTTTCCTATTTCTGACTTCAACCCACACTACCTCAGTCGGCAGGTACTCCTCGAACTGCCTTTCTGCAGCTGTTATACTGTCTCTAATTAACAATGCCACCCCCCCCCCACCTCTTTTAGCACCCTCCCTAATCTTATTGAAACATCTATAACCAGGGACCTCCAACAACCATTTCTGCCCCTCTTCTATCCAAGTTTCCGTGATGGCCACCACATCGTAGTCCCAAGTACCGATCCATGCCTTAAGTTCACCCACCTTATTCCTGATGCTTCTTGCGTTGAAGTATACACACTTCAACACATCTCCGTGCCTGCAAGTACTCTCCTTTGTCAGTGTTCCCTTCCCCACTGCCTCATTACATGCTTTGGCATCCTGAATATTGGCTACCTTAGTTGCTGGACTACAAATCCGGTTCCCATTCCCCTGCCAAATTAGTTTAAACCCTCCCGAAGAGTACTAGAAAACATCCCTCCCAGGATATTGGTGCCCCTCTGGTTCAGATGCAACCTGTCCTGCTTGTACAGGTCCCACCTTCCCCAGAATGCGCTCCAATTATCCAAATACCTGAAGCCCTCCCTCCTACACCATTCCTGCAGCCACGTGTTCAGCTGCACTCTCTCCCTATTCCTAGCCTCGCTATCACGTGGCACCGGCAACAAACCAGAGATGACAACTCTGTCTGTCCTGGCTTTTAACTTCCAGCCTAACTCCCAAAACTCGTTTATTACCTCCACACCCCTTTTCCTACCTACGTCGTTGGTACCAATGTGCACCACGACTTCTGGCTGCTCCCCCTCCCCCTTAAGGATCCTGAAGACACGACCCGAGACATCCCTGGCCCTGGCACCCGGGAGGCAACATACCTTCCGGGAGTCTCGCTCGCAACCACAGAATCTCCTATCTTTTCCCCTAACCATTGAATCTCCGACTACAATTGCTTTTCTATTCTCCCCCCTTCCCTTCTGAGCCCCAGAGACAGACTCAGTGCCAGAGACCTGGCCGCTAGGGCCTTCCCCCGGTAGGTCATCCCCCCCAACAGCATCCAAAACGGTATACTTGTTTTGAAGGGGAACGGCCACGAGGGATCCCTGCACTGTCTGCCTGTTTGTTTTCTTTCCCCTGACTGTACCCCAGCTACTCTTGTCCTGTACCTTGGGTGTGGTTACCTCCCTGTAACTCTTCTCTATCACCCCCTCTGCCTCCCGGATGATCCAAAGTTCATCCAGCTTCAGCTCCAGTTCCCTAACAAGACATTTGAGGAGCTGGAGTTGGGTGCACTTTCCACAGGTATAGTCAGCGGGGACACCGGTGGTATCCCTCACCACCCACATCCTACAGGAGGAGCATGCAACTGGCCTAGCCTCCATCCCCTCTTACCTTACTGAATATAGCTGCCCTGTGGACCAACTGGACCTCCGCCCTCCGACTCTGCTCCCAGTCAGCTGCATTCTCTGTAAACTCCTGGCTCCCTTCTCGCTCTTTGCGGAAATGTAGGGAACAAAATGAAAGGAGCAACTTACTCCCTCCTCACCTAACTCCCTCAGTCACCAAACTCTCACTCTAGCACTCAAATGCACCAAATTCAGCACTCAGTGCAAACCAAATTCTGCACTGTAGGTGGATCACTTTTGTACTGTGAATCAAGTTTGTAAAGTTAAAGCATACGGGATTGTGAGTCGTGTCTTGAGATGGATAGAAAGTTGGTTAGCAGTCAGGAAGCAAAAAGTTGGAATAATTGAGCTACCCTGACGAACTCTCTAAGAATAATGTATGTTTTAATGAGATGACTCCCGAGAATAAAGGCTGTCTATTTAAGATTTCCTCATGGGAAAATCCCTCCATCCCAGGGAATAACTTAGTGAACCTTTGTTGTATTCCCTCTCTGGTAAGTGTACCTTTACTTATGCAAGGAGAGCAAATAGGCACACAATACTCCAAGTGTGGTCCCACCAAGGCCCTGTAGAATTGCAGGAAGGCATCTTTACTCCTATACTCAGAACCTCTCATAATATGGGCATTATTCATTATGCACTTTCAAAAACTGGATATCATCGAACATTAGTTGGGGCGTGTGGGTGGGAGGGTTGGGGGGGAGGAGGGGGGGGGGTTTGTGTGTGTTAATGGCGACTATGGGTGATCCCTAATTCCTTTTTGTCATTTGTTTGCGTGAACATGCGGGCTAATGTTTGGGGTTTGGTGGGAGGATGGGATCGTTGTTATTGACATGGGGATTGACATATTTGTTACTGATTATTGTTTATTGTTGGTGGGTGTAAATTTGGGAGAAAATGTGAAAAAGGAGGAGAATAAAAAATATTTTTAAAAATAAAATAAATGCCAATATACCATTTCCCTTCTTAACTGCTTTCTGTACCTGCATGTTAGGTCCTCGTGCTTTATGAAGAAGGATACCCATTTACCTTTGAACATTAACACTTCCAGGCCTTTCAATATTTTTCTGTTTTTCCTGCCAACGTGGGCAACCTCTCATTTATCCACATTGTATTCCACCTGCCAAATGTTTGCCCATTACTCTCTTAACCTCTCCAAATTCCCCGAAGGTGTCTTTGCATCCTCTCTCATTCTACCTCTCCCATTGTTGCTGGTTTACTTCCTCACTGACCCTTTCTCCCTCTGACCCTGTAGCTGGTTTTCTTTCTCTCTCTGCCCCTTTAGCTCACTGGGCGAGAAGCTGGTTTGTGATGCAGAGCGAGGCCAGCAGCGCAGGGTTCAGTTCCCCGTACCGCAGAGGTTATTCGCAAAGACTCTGCCTTCTCAACCTTGACCCTCAGGTTAAATCGCCACCAGTCAACTCTCCCCCTCAAAGGGGAAAGCAGCCTATGTCTGGGACTGTGGTGAATTGACCCTTTTTTTTAAGACCATAACACATGGGACCAGAAGGAGGCCATTCGGCCCATTGAGTCTGCTCCGCCATTCAATGAGACCATGACTGATCTGATGTGATAAATTCTCAACTCAACTTTCCCGCCTTATCCCCATAACCCTCGATTCCCTCACTCATTAAAAATCTATCTCAGTCTTGAACGTACTTAACGAGCCAGCCGCTACAGCTCTCTGCGGTAAAGAGTTCCACAGATTTACTCCCCTCTGAGAGAAGGAATTCCGCCTTATTTCTGTCATCAATAGGCGACCCCTGACTCTGAGATCATTTGTCTGAATTGATAAGTTAAAATAAGGGCCAGAGGTTAAAATCGCCGGTTCCTTGATGGTGAGGATGTGCGGTCTTGTCATTCGCCCCATACACACCATGCCACACTCTCACGGCAAGCTTGTACCAGGGTGCAAATCATGAAACTTGAGACACTTTCCATTCATTGCACAAGAGGACATTTCCTGAAACCAGAGTGCAGGAGCGGACTATTTGTAAAAAGGTTGGGCGCTTTTCCCTCGAAAGGAGAAGGCCGAGAGGTGATCTTGAACAAAGAACAAAGAACAATACAGCACAGGAACTGGCCCTTCGGCACTCCAGGCCTGTGCCGACCACGGTAACTGCCTAAACTAAAACCGTATGCACTTACGGAGTCCGTATCCTTCCATTCCTGCCCGATTCATATATTTGTCTCACCTCCCCAGGCAGCGCGTTCCATATATTTACCGGCCGTAAAATCGTGCCTCGCACATCGATTCTAAACTTTTCCCCATGCACTTTAAACCTATGTCCCCTAGTACTTGACTCTCCTAATATACTAATAATAATAGGAAAGAGCATCTGATGATCCACTCTGTCCACGCCACTCATTATCTTGTAGACCTCTATCAGGTCACCTCTCAACCTCCGTCATTTCAGTGAGAACAGACCGTGTTTATCTAATCTCTCCTCCCAGCTAAGAGACCTAATAGAGGTTTTCAAGGTGTTTCCTCCTGCAGGAAAATCAGGTACTAAGGCCCCCCATTTCAAAATAAGAGGTCACCCATTCAGGACAGGGCTGAGGAGAAGTTTTTTCTCTCAGGAGTTTGAGAGTCTTTGGAATTCTATCCCTCAAACGCAGTGGAAGCAGAAGTCTTTGAATATTTTTAAGGTGGAGCTGGACAGATTCTTGATCAGGAAGTGGGTGAAAGGTTATCGTGGGTAGAGGGAAATGTAGAGGTGAGGTTACAATCAGAGCAGCCATCATCTTATTGAATGGCGGAGCGGCACGGTGGCATAGCGGTTAGCACTGCCGCCTCACTGTGCCAGGGTCCCAGGTTCGATTCCAACCTTGGGTGACTGCCTGTGTGCAGTTTGCACGTTCTCCCAGTTTCCTCCGGGTGCTCAGGTTTCCTCCCATAGTCCAAAAATGTATAGGTTAGGTGGATTGGCCATGCTATATTGCCCCTTTACGTCCAAAAGGTTAGGTGGTGTTACTGGATTATGGGACCCATGGGGACCAAATTCGCACCCCAATATGCCAACTTCTTCATGCACAAGTTTGAACAAGACCTCCTCACCGCACAGGACCTGCAACCGAAGTTATACACCAGATACATCGATGACATTTTTTTCCTTTGGACCCACGGCGAAGAATCACTGAAACAACTACACAATGACATCAATAAGTTCCACCCTGCCATCAGACTCACCATGGACTATTCTCCAGAATTGGTTGCATTCTTGGACACACTCGTCTCCATCAAGGACGGTCACCTCAGCACTTTGCTTTACCGCAAGCCCATGGATAACCTCATGATGCTCCACTTCTCCAGCTTCCACCCTAAACACATTAAAGAAGCCATCCCCTGTGGACAAGCCTTCCGTATACACAGGATCTGCTCAGACGAGGAGGAGCATAACAGACATCTACAGACGCTGAAAGATGCCCTCGTACGAACGGGATATGGCGCTCGACTCATCGATCAACAGTTCCAATGCGCCACAGCAAAAAACCGCACCGCCCTCCTCAGAAGACAAACACGGGACACAACCGACAGAGTACCCTTCGTTGTCCAGTACTTTCCCGGAGCGGAGAAACTACGACACCTTCTTCGCAGCCCTCACCACGTCATCGAAGAAGATGAACATCTTGCCAAGATCATCCCCACACCCCCACTACTTGCCTTCAAACAACTGCGCAACCTCAAACAAACCATTGTTTGCAGCAAACTACCCAGCCTTCAGAACAGCGACCATGACACCACACAACCCTGCCATGGCAATCTCTGCAAGACGTGCCAGATCACCATTACACGTGAGAACACCACCCACCACGTACGCGGTACATACTCGTGCGACTCGGCCAACGTTGTCTACCTCATACGCTGCAGGAAAGGATGTCCTGAAGTGTAGTACATTGGCGAGACCATGCAGACGCTGTGACAACGAATGAACGGACATCACGCGACAATCACCAGGCAGGAATGTTCCCTTCCAGTCGGGGAACACTTCAGCAGTCAAGGGCATTCAGCCGCTGATCTCCGGATAAGCATTCTCCAAGGCGGCCTTCAGGACGCGCGACAACGCAGAATCGCCGAGCAGAAACTTATAGCCAAGTTCCGCACACCTGAGTGCGGCCTCAACCGGGACCTGGGATTCATGTCGCATTACATTCATCCCCCACCATCTGGCCTGGGCTTGCAAAATCCTACCAACTGTCCTGGTTTGAGACAATTCACACCTCTTTAACCTGGGGTTACCCCTATCTCTGGATCTGTAAAGACTTAATTACCTGCAAATGCTCGCATTCTAAGCATTGGCTTGCATCTTTGAACTTGTCTGTATATATGTTTCTGGAACATACCTCTTCATTCACCTGAGGAAGGAGCAGTGCTCCGAAAGCTAGTGTTTGAAACAAACTTGTTGGACTTTAACCTGGTGTTGTAAGACTTATTACTGTGCTCACCCCAGTCCAACGCCGGCATCTCCACATCATGGATTATGGGGTGTGGGCCTAGATAGGATGCGCTTTTGGAGGATTGGTGTAGACTTGATGGGCCAAATGGCCTCCTTCTGTACTGTAGCGATTCTATGATATCAGCAGGGTCGAGTGGCCGATCTCTACTCCTAATTTGTATGTTTGCACGCATGCATGCATGTATTCTGAAAGGGATTTAATATGGTGGATTCAGAGAAAATGGTTCAATTTTTTTAGGGGAGTCCAAAACTGGGACCTCAAATATCAGACACCTCTATGACTACATAGTCTTGCTAGAGTCAGCGGCAGAGTGTGTCGAGGTGACCAAAGTGGACCTGGCAGGATGGAAGAGGTTTGATGCAAACCTGCCAGTCAAGCCTCTTCTAGCCTCCACCCAGTAAATGAGGTCATGACAGAAGTGGCCCTTCACTTCCTGGGGAAATCTGGCGGCATGACAGTTGGTAAAATACGGCTAGATCTGAGTCATTCCCCCAATCAGTGCCCCACGTTCCTCACTCCCCCTCCAGGAATGTGCAAACCTCAAACTCAAAACTTTATTGAAACTTTCAATGTCCAACGCAAAGACTCATGGAGGCCATTCAGTCCATCGAGTCTGCACCGACCTCTGCACACCTGGGCTAACCTATTAATGTCAGCTTCATGAAATGGTAGGTCAGTTTCCCGCATAAAATGCAAACCGTTCCATAATATGTTCTGTTTATAGCTTTCATTAAAAATTCATTTGGTAAAGATTTAATCTATTGATTTACAGCGGTATCAAAAGATTTGCTTAATGTTGCACTGTATTTGGTTTGGTTCCAATGCAGCCATTAGTCTAATTGCCTGAGTGCTAATTAGTCTATTGTGCAGGGATTTCGAAAGTTTATACGTTGCTCTCTTTTAATGGAACTTAGCTCCAGTAATCAGCATGCAATGGAGCCTGGTGTCATCTTCATCAAATATGAATGGTAATGGGACTCTCATGCAAAGGACAATTAGTTGTCGGAAGCAATCATGTTTCCCCCTGGCATTGCTTGTCATCTCAAGGTTATCTTTGAGATTTCGGGTTTAATGGCAATACCTTTGAGTTACATAAACGTTTCTCTCACCATAGAACCTGTGAAATAACCCACCACAGTTTGTCCACAGATTGAAATGAGATAATGCACGAGCAAAGACTCACAAAACACAGAAGGAGGCCATTCTCCCCATCATACCGGTACTGGCCCTCTAGAAAGAGTCATAGAATCTCGACAGCGCAGAAGGAGGCCATTCGGCCCATCGAGTCTGCACCGACCTCTGAAAGAACACCCTACCTAGGCCCAGTTCCCCAACTGATCCCCATAACCCCACCCAGCACGGGAGAACAATGGTTAGCATTGTTGCTTCACAGCTCCAGGGTTCCAAGTTCGATTCCCGGCTTGGGTCACTGTCTGTGCGGAGTCTGCACGCTCTCCCCGTGTCTGCGTGGGTCTCCTCCGGGTGCTCTGGTTTCCACCCACAAGTCCCGAAAGACACGCTGGAAGGTAATTTGGACATTTCGGAATTCTCTCTCAGTGTACCCGAACAGGCGCCGGAATGTGGCGGCTCAGGGCTTTTCACGGTAACTTCATTGCAGTGTTAATGTAAGCCTACTTAAGACAATGAAGATTATTATTATTATTTTAACCTGCACATTTATATAGCATCTTTCAGAACCTCCAGAAACCTCAAGTACTTTACAGCCAATTAAATACTTTTGAAGTTGTCATCTAGGAAATACGATAGCCACTTTGAACACAGCTTGCTCCCATGAACAGTAATTAAGTAAAGTCACCCTAGTCCCAGATGACCATAGGCTGCTTTCCCCTTTGAGGGAGAGAGCTGACTGGTGGTGATTTAACCTGAGGATCACCACACCTCAGGTGAGGGGCAAGGTTCAGAAGACAGGACCTTCATGAATAGCACAGTGGTTAGCGCTGTTGCTTCACAGCGTCACGGACCCGGGTTCGATTCCCAGCTTGGGTCACTGTCTGTGCGGAGTCTGCACGTTCTCCCCGTGTCTGCGTGGGTTTCCTCCGGGTGCTCCGGTTTCCTCCCACAAGTCCCGAAAGACGTGTTTGTTAGGTGCATTGGACATTCTAAATTCTTCCTCTGTGTACCCGGACAGGCGCCGGAATGTTAAAAAAAACAATTACTGCGGATGCTGGAATCTGAAACTAAAGAGAAAATGCTGGAAAATCTCGGCAGGTCTGGCAGCATCTGTAGGGAGAGAAAAGTGTTAATGTTTTGCGTCCAGATGACCCTTTGTCAAAGCTTTGACAAAGGGTCATCTGGACTCGAAACGTTAGCTCTTTTCTCTCCCTACTGTCATGATATTCATGTGAACATCACAGCACATACACACACACATAATGATGGACAGATCAACGGACCAATCAACACACACAACACGACAGCCAATCACGGACAAGAGCATACACAGTACAAAGCAGGGAACACGACACTTCCTGGGCACTCGAGCAGGAGAGAACTCAGGGCACAGACCTCATTGCCAGCCACTCAGAGGTTCACCATGTGCTGAATACCAGAGTTTACTATGTTTATAGTTCAATTAAATAAAACTGCGTTGTACCATACGCAACCGTGTTGGTTCGTCTGTGTGTCAGAGTACCCAACACTTCATGGTACCAGAAGTGAATTGACACCTACCCACAAATCTGCCATCCTGCGCCATGGACACCGTCAACACACCGCAGCCGCTGCAAGTCGCTGGGAACCTCGGCGTAAATTGGAAGCTGTTCAAGCAGCGCTTCCAGCTCTTTCTGGAAGCCAACGAAAGAGGGAGCGCCTCGGGCACCAGAAAGATCGCCATCCTCCTCACCACCGCAGGGCAGCACGCCATCCATATCTACAACTCCCTGGTGTTCGCGGAAGGCGAGGACAAATCCAAATACGAGACGGTCCTTCTCAAGCTCGACCAACACTTCAATGTCGAGGTCAACGAAAGCTTCCAGATATATGTCTTCCAGCAGCGCCTGCAAGGTAAGGATGAGCTCTTTCAGTCATTCCTCATCCATCTCCCCATCCTCACGCAGTCCTGCGGTTACGACACCACCTCAGACTCCATGATTCGGGACCAGATTGTTTTTGGGGTCGCCTCGGACACCCTACGCCAGCAGCTTTTAAAAATAAAAGGCCTCACCTTAGCCTCCGCAATCGAAGCCTGTGTCCTGCATGAAAACGCGACTAGCCGCTATGCACAATTTCAGGTGACCGAATCGGCGCGGCGGGGGTCCTACGTGGCCGGATCGGCGCGCCAGGTGCCCCACGAGGCCGTACGGGTCCAGGCAATCGAGTTCCTCCCGGCCCGCGGCCCGGACGACGTCGGCCATTTTGCACGCTTTTCGGGGCCTCCCGTGCCTGTGCGCACCAAAACCTACGGCGACACTGAGGGACGTGATGCGCAGGCGCACCCGACGCAAAATCGAACTGCGCATGCGCAGTGGCGCAACGAACGCCATGACGTCACGACGTGCGGCAACTGTGGAGCTGCACATTTAAAGCGGCAATGTCCCGCAAAAACCCGACAATGTCTATCTGTGGCAAGGTGGGCCACTATGCTGCTTACTGTCGAGCAGCTCAACCTGCCAATCTTTCACAACTCCGGCAACCTCGCAGGGACGTGCGGACCATTCAGCCTCCCCATTACGAATCTTGCCCAGGCGACATCCAGACCGGAGACACAGATGACCGAGACGCCTTCAGTGTTGCGGTCATTGATGGGAACCGAGTTAACACGATCAATCCAGGTGATGAATGGTGTGCCACCCTGACGGTCAACCGATCGCCGATAACTTTCCGCCTGGACACTGGCGCCTCCGCCAACCTCATAGCATGGTCAGCCTTCTACGCCGTGAAGGTCAGACCACCAATTCGGCCGTCCCGGTGCAGGATGGTCGACTACAACGGGAACGTTAGCCCGGCTATGGGATCCTGCCAGCTCCAGGTGACACACAACACACACACGGCCACACTCTCATTCGAGATAGTCGGCTCATCGAAGGACTCCCTGCTAGGCGCACAGGCATGCAAGGCTCTCCACCTCGTGCAACGAGTCCACTCTCTCTCTCCAGACGGAACGTCTGACTTCCCGGATGCAGAGTTTAATGCACAGCTCCAATCGCTCCTCACCCACAACCATGAGGCATTCGAGGGCATGGGAACATTGCCATACACCTACCGAATTCGCCTCAAACCAGACGCCATCCCGGTCATTCACGCACCTCGCAGGGTCCCTGCGCCACTCAAAGACCACCTCAAGCAGCAGCTGCAGGATCTCCAGGACCAAGAGGTCCTATCCAGGGTCACGGAGCCCACGCCGTGGGTCAGCTCCATGGTGTGTGTCAAGAAGCCCTCCGGCGAGCTCCGGATCTGTATTGACCCAAAAGACCTCAATAACAATATTATGAGGGAACATTATCCCATACCCAAACGGGAAGAGATCACGAGTGAAATGGCCCAGGCGAAAATATTTACCAAACTGGATGCCTCTAAAGGCTTTTGGCAGACCCAACTAGATCCGTCCAGCCGAAAGCTGTGCACTTTCAACACCCCTTTCGGCAGGTTCTGCTACAACCGAATGCCATTTGGCATCATCTCGGCATCCATAGGTCTTTCATAGGATCATGGAGCAGATGATGGAAGGCATCGAAGGGGTGCGCGTCTACGTGGACGACGTCATCATCTTTTACACTACACCACAGGAGTACATCTATCGTCTCCAACGTGTCTTTGCACGCATACGTGAAAACGGCCTGCGCTTCAACCGAGCCAAGTGTTCTTTCGGCCAAACCGAGCTGAAGTTCCTGGGGGACCACATTTCCCGGTCAGGGGTCCGTCCGGAAGCAGACAAGGTGAGCGCCATCACAGCCATGCCGCAGCCGGCAGACAAGAAAGCAGTACGACAATTCCTAAGCATGGTCAACTTCCTGGGGAAGTTCATTCCCAACCTTGCCTCCCACACGGCTGCTCTGCGCCACCTCGTCAAAAAGTCCACGGAGTTCCAGTGGCAGCACACACACCAGCAGGAATGGGAGGAGCTCAAACTCAAGCTCACCACTGCACCAGTACTGGCGTTTTTCGACACTAAAATCGTGCTACTAAAATCTCGACTGATGCCAGCCAGTCCGGCATTGGAGCAGTGCTCCTGCAGCGGGATGACACTGCGTCATGGGCCCCGGTCGCCTATGCCTCGCGGGCCATGACCCCCACAGAGCAGCGCTACGCGCAGATCGAAAAGGAGTGCCTGGGCTTGCTAACCGGTTTAGACAAGTTCCATGACTACCTGTATGATCTTCCCCGGTTCACTGTTGAAACTGACCACCGCCCCCTGGTCAGCATCATAAACAAGGACCTGAACGAGATGACCCCTCGCCTCCAGCGCATCCTACTTAAACTCAGGAGGTATGACTTCCAACTGGTCTACACCCCAGGGAAGGACCTCATCATTGCGGATGCCCTATCTAGAGCAGTGAGCACGCCGCCAGACTCGGAGTTTTGTATGTCAGGTCGAGGCGCAGGTGGCCTTCACATCGGCAAATCTGCCAGCTGACGACTCCAGTCTGGCCCGTATTCGCCGAGAGACTGCGGCCGACCCCCTTCTACAACGTGTGATGCGCCACATGATGGGAGGGTGGCTCAAAGGGCAGTGCCCGCAGTTCTACAATGTCCGAGACGACTTGGCCGTCATTGATGGTGTCCTTCTGAAGCTGGAAATTAAAATGAAAATTGCTTATTGTCACGAGTAGGCTTCAATGAAGTTACGTGAAAAGCCCCTAGTTACCACATTCCGGCACCTGTTAGGGGAGGCTGGTACGGGAATTGAACCGTGTTGCTGGCCTGTCTTGGTCTGCTTTAAAAGCCAGCGATTTAGCCCGGTGAGCTAAACCAGCCCCCAGTGGACCGGATTGTGATTCCACACAGCATGTACAAGCTGGTTCTCGACCAACTACACGAAGGCCACCTGGGGGTCGAGAAGTGCAGAAGGAGGGCCCGAGAGGCGGTATACTGGCCGGGCATCAGTTCCGATATTGCCAATGTGGTGCTCAACTGCCCAACCTGCCAAAGGTTTCAGCCGGCGCAACCTCCTGAAACGCTTCTGCTCCATGAGCTGGTGACGTCCCCATGGGCGAAGGTGGGTGTGGACCTCTTTCACGCGCTCGGCAGGGACTATGTCATCGTCATTGACTACTTCTCCAACTACCCAGAGGTCATACGCCTCCACGATTTGACGTCGTCCGCTGTCATAAGGGCCTGCAAAGACACCTTTGCTTGCCACGGCATTCCGATAACGGTCATGTCGGACAGTGGGCCCTGTTTCGCCAGCCAGGAATGGTCATCGTTTGCTGCCTCATATGGCTTCACACACATGACGTCTAGCCCTCTGCACCCCCAGTCCAACGGAAAGGCGGAGAAGGGCGTTCACATTGCCAAGCGGCTCCTCTGCAAGGCTGCTGCTGCCGGATCGGACTTCTGTCTCGCCCTGCTGGCCTATCGCTCGGCCCCACTAGCCACTGGTCTCTCACCAGCCCAGCTGCTGATGGGTCGCGCCCACAGGACTACTGTACCTTCCATCCTGGCACCCACGATCGACCATGCTCCAGTACTGCACAGGATGCAACTGCAGCGCGGTCGCCAGAAGAGGTCATATGATACACGGGCAACTGATCTTCCCGCCCTGGCCCCTGGAGAGGAAGTCCGCATCCACCTACCAGAAGGTGGCTGGTCAGCACCTGCTGAAGTTCCCCGATGCGTGGCTCCCCGCTCGTTCCTGGTTCGCATGCCTGATGGATCCGTTCGTCGGCGCAATCGCCGGGCTCTTCGCCTGCTTCCACGCTCGCTACGAGACCTTACACTGACACCGTGCCCTCCTGTTGTTCCTGATTTTGACTTCGTGGAGCTGCCTGCCACCTTGCCCCTTCTGTCATCGCCCGTGGCCAGGCCCGTTCCTCAGCTGGTGGTTCCAGACCCACCCTTGAGGCGGTCAACCCGAATTCGTCACCCACCTACTAGACTGGACTTATGAGACTGTTTATACATTGAACTCATGCAACCACTTTGTTAATATGTTTATGTTCTTATCGTTACAGGAATTTGCTTTATCGTTCAACGTTTCCCCGTTCTTTGTTCATGGTACAACCTCGTTGTTATGTCACACCCGACATCGCCCCTTGTATATAGTTAAACTCCATGTACATGCTGTAAGTATTGCATACACACACATTTTGCTACACTCAGTACACATCTCTATTTATAACCACGTAGGCACTTAATCCTGTAAAAAAGGGGGGATGTCATGATATTCAGGTGAACATCACAGCACATACACACACACAGAATGATGGACAGATCAACGGACTAATCAACACACACAACACGACAGCCAATCATGGACAAGAGCATACACAGTACAAAGCAGGGAACACGACACTTCCTGGGCACTCGAGCAGGAGAGAACTCAGGGCACAGACCTCATTGCCAGCCACTCAGAGGTTCACCATGTGCTGAATACCAGAGTTTACTATGTTTATAGTTCAATGAAATAAAACTGCGTTATACCATTCGCAACCGTGTTGGTTCGTCTGTGTGTCAGAGTACCCAACACTTCATCTACAGATGCTGCCAGTTCTGCTGAGATTTTCCAGCATTTTCTCTTTGGTTTCAGGCGCATAGTGTGGCGACTAAGGGATTTTCACAGTAACTTCATTGCAGTGCTAATGTAAGCCTACTTGTGACACTAATAAAGATTAGTATTATAACCTCAGCCGGTACGGGAATTGAACCCGTTCTGCTGGCCTCGCTCTGCAAGGTGATCCAGCTGTCTAGCCAACTGGGCAGCACGGTAGCATCGTGGTTAGCAGAATTGCTTCACAGCTCCAAGGTCCCAGGTTCGATTCCCAGCTTGGGTGACTATTTGTGCGGCCTCTGCACGTTCTCCCCGTGTGTGCGTGGGTTTCCTCCGGGTTCTCTGGTTTCCTCCCACAGTCCAAAGATGTGCAGGTTAGGTGGATTGGCCATGATAAATTGCCCTTAGTGTCCAAAATTGCGCTTAGTGTTGGGTGGGGTTACTGGGTTATGGGGTTGGGTGGAGGTGTGCGGTTGGGTGGGGTACTCTTTCCAAGAGCCGGTGCAGACTTGATGGGCCGAATGGCCTCCTTCTGCACTGTGAATTCTATGAACTGAACTGTTCCAGTGTACAAGAAGGCCATTCAGCCCATCTTTCCTGCACTGACCATTGTTTTTAGGTGTTGGCTGAGGGAGAAATATATATTTTTCTTAATTTAGTGCACCCAATTCATTCTTTTCAATTAAGGGGCAATTTAGCGTGGCCAATCCACCTAACCTGGGTTGTGGGGGCGAAACCCGCGCAAACATGAGGAGAATGTGCAAACTCCACTCGGATAGTGACCCCGAGCCGGGAGCGAACCTGGGACCTTGGCGCCGCGAGGCATCAATGCTAACCACTGTGTCACCGTGCTGCCCCTGTTGAGGGACAAATATTGACCAGGGCTATTATGATATTCATAAACCTCATTCATAAGTGAAGAAATACATGTATTGTATTTGCAAAAAAAACTAAGCTGAAATCCCGATGATGTAAGTCTGTAATAAAACATCGTTATCTGAACAGGCTCCATGTGGGTTGTTCACTGCAAGCTGTTGTCAGTGAATCCAACAAAAAACACATTCCAGGGCCTCCACTTTTAAGCAAGTGTGCAAAAATGAACTAATTATCTTCAAGGCTGACGTTCATCAAGCTCAATGTTCAATGATACCGCAGTGTGTTTGTATCTCCTGATGCTGCTGCTCGCAAATATTTCCCAACAGAGCATTGACACTTAGCTTGACAGGAAGAGAAAGTGTAAACAGTGGTTATGCAGCGTGTGGGAGTCTGGCAAGACAGAGAGCCGGAATTCTGCAAAGTCTTCAATGAAACGGGGAAGTCGCCAGAAAATGCGCGTCAGTCAGGATCGGAATGGCCACGCCTGATCCGAATTGAAACGTTGACTTGCTTTTCCTGTTTCAAACACGGATGGCTCCGTTTTATGTTTCCCACCTTGGCCATGTTTTCCATTCCGATTTCCAGCATTCGTGGGCTTTCATTTTCGCCCCTGCCGCGTGAGATCTCCGTCCTTCTGCCGAGATGGTCAAGCCTCGCAGATTTTATAGGCGCCTCCAGGAATTGAAGATTAATCTCCAGACCAGTGTTTCAAGAAAAACGGCAATTCTTTTTCCTCCCTCGTTGTTTTTGAATGCTTATATTTTTTAAAAATTGGCAATTAGGAAAGAAGGTGTGCTGACAGGGCAGGGTTCCTATTTGTTTTCTTTCATGGTTAGTTCGGGAGAGAGAGAGAGCCGGGACCTTAGAAACAGCGCGGGAGTTTGAAAAAGCGCGGGAGCTGCGAGGCAGAGGGGACCGTTTAAAAGTTCGCTGCCTGGGTGAGGTAAGTACTGATTAACAACTGACTTACCTTGCAGGCTCAGTCGATTTCAGCAGGAGCGGAGCAGGCTAGTCCATTTCAGCGGGGGCAGTGCGGAAGTGATTTCTGGGAGGTAAGTCTCTCCTTTAAAAACACTTACCTGGTCCCGTTTTCGGTCCCTCTTTGCTGTTTTAAAAAAAAAAAAATGTTTTAGTGTTTTAGGCGGGAACAGGAAGTCGACCCGCGGACCTCTGGGAAGACCCTCACCAATAAATTCTGGTGGAGAGGAAACCCGAGACACTACACGTGTAGTGTCTCCCACCCGCCCTCCTCCTCTAACCTAATAATAAAACCCATTGGTGTGAGGTAAGTGCCATATTATATTATTATTATTTTTTTTTATATAAATTTTTTTTAAATTTAGTTGTTAGCCAGATATTGGTAGAAAGTTAGAGGGATGGCAAGGAAGGGAGTGCAATGTTCATCCTGCAGGATGTTTGAGGTGAGGGATGCCGTTAGTGTCCCTGCTGATTTTACCTGCAGGAAGTGCTGCCATCTCCAGCTCCTCCAAGACCGAGTTAGGGAACTGGAGCTGGAGTTGGAAGAACTTCGGATCATTCGGGAGGCAGAGGGGGTCATAGATAGCAGCTTCAGGGAATTAGTTACACCAAAGATTGGAGATAGATGGGTAACTGTAAGAGGGACTGGGGAAAAAGCAGTCAGTGCAGGGATCCCCTGCGGTCGTTCCCCTGAGAAACAAGTATACCGCTTTGGATACTTGTGGGGGGGGGGGGGACTTACCAGGGGTAAGCCATGGGGTACGGGCCTCTGGCACGGAGTCTGTCCCTGTTGCTCAGAAGGGAAGGGGGGAGAGGAGCAGAACATGAGTAATTGGGGACTCGATAGTCAGGGTCACAGATAGGAGATTTTGTGGGAGCGTGAGAGACTCACGTTTGGTATGTTGCCTCCCAGTTGCAAGGGTACGTGATGTCTCGGATCGTGTTTTCCGGGTCCTTAGGGGGAGGGGGAGCAGCCCCAAGTCGTGGTCCACATTGGCACTAACGACATAGGTAGGAAAGGGGACAAGGATGTCAGGCAGGCTTTCAGGGAGCTAGGATGGAAGCTCAGAACTAGAACAAACAGAGTTGTTATCTCTGGGTTGTTGCCCGTGCCACGTGATAGTGAGATGAGGAATAGGGAGAGAGAGAATTTAAACACGTGGCTACAGGGATGGTGCAGGCGGGAGGGATTCAGATTTCTGGATAACTGGGGCTCTTTCTGGGGAAGGTGGGACCTCTACAGACAGGATGGTCTACATCTGAACCTGAGGGGCACAAATATCCTGGGGGGGAGATTTGTTAGTGCTCTTTGGGGGGTTTAAACTAATGCAGCAGGGGCATGGGAACCTGGATTGTAGTTTTAGGGTAAGGGAGAATGAGAGTATAGAGGTCAGGAGCTCAGATTTGACGTTGCATGAGGGGGCCAGTGTTCAGGTAGGTGGTTTGAAGTGTGTCTACTTCAATGCCAGGAGTATACGAAATAAGGTAGGGGAACTGGCAGCATGGGTTGGTACCTGGGACCATTTCGGAGACATGGATAGAGCAGGGACAGGAATGGATGTTGCAGGTTCCGGGGTTTAGGTGTTTTAGTAAGCTCAGAGAAGGAGGCAAAAGAGGGGGAGGTGTGGCACTGCTAGTCAAGAGCAGTATTACGGTGACTGAGAGGATGCTAGATGGGGACTCATCTTCCGAGGTAGTATGGGCTGAGGTTAGAAACATGAAAGGAGAGGTCACACTGTTGGGAGTCTTCTATAGGCCTCCTAATAGTTCTAGGGATGTAGAGGAAAGGATGGCGAGGATGATCCTGGATAAGAGTGAAAGTAACAGGGTAGTTATTATGGGAGACTTTAACTTTCCAAATATTGACTGGAAAAGATATAGTTCGAGTACATTAGATGGGTCGTTTTTTTGTACAGTGTCTGCAGGAGGGTTTCCTGACACAGTTTGTTGACAGGCCAACAAGAGGCGAGGCCACGTTGGATTTGGTTTTGGGTAATGAACCAGGCCAGGTGTTGGATTTGGAGGTAGGAGAGCACTTTGGGGACAGTGACCACAATTCGGTGACATTTACGTTAATGATGGAAAGGGATAAGTATACACCGCAGGGCAAGAGTTATAGCTGGGGGAAGGGCAATTATGATGCCATTAGACGTGACTTGGGGGGGGATAAGGTGGAGAAGTAGGCTGCAAGTGTTGGGCACACTGGATAAGTGGAGCTTGTTCAAGGATCAGCTACTGCGTGTTCTTGATAAGTATGTACCGGTCAGGCAGGGAGGAAGGCGCCGAGCGAGGGAACCGTGGTTTACCAAAGATGTGGAATCTCTTGTTAAGAGGAAGAAGGAGGCCTATGTGAAGATGAGGTGTGAAGTTTCAGTTGGGGCGATGGATAGTTACAAGGTAGCGAGGAAGGATCTAAAGAGAGAGCTAAGAAGAGCAAGGAGGGGACATGAGAAGTATTTGGCAGGAAGGATCAAGGAAAACCCAAAAGCTTTCTATAGGTATGTCAGGAATAAGCGAATGACTAGGGAAAGAGTAGGACAAGTCAAGGACAGGGATGGGAAGTTGTGTGTGGAGTCTGAAGAGATAGGCGAGATACTAAATGAATATTTTTCGTCAGTATTCACTCAGGAAAAAGATAATGTTGTGGAGGAGAATGCTGAGCCCCAGGCTAATATATTAGATGGCATTGATGTACGTAGGGAAGAGGTGTTGGCAATTCTGGACAGGGTGAAAATAGATAAGTCCCTGGGACCTGATGGGATTTATCCTAGGATTCTCTGGGAGGCCAGGGAAGAGATTGCTGGACCTTTGTCTTTGATTTTTATGTCATCATTGGCTACAGGAATAGTGCCAGAGGACTGGAGGATAGCAAATGTGGTCCCTTTGTTCAAAAAGGGGAGCAGAGACAACCCCGGCAACTATAGACCGGTGAGCCTCACGACTGTAGTGGGTAAAGTCTTGGAGGGGATTATAAGAGACAAGATTTATAATCATCTAGATAGGAATAATATGATCAGGGATAGTCAGCATGGCTTTGTGAAGGGTAGGTCATGCCTCACAAACCTTATCGAGTTCTTTGAGAAGGTGACTGAACAGGTAGACAAGGGTAGAGCAGTTGATGTGGTGTATATGGATTTCAGCAAAGCGTTTGATAAGGTTCCCCACGGTAGGCTATTGCAGAAAATACGGAGGCTGGGGATTGAGGGTGATTTAGAGATGTGGATCAGAAATTGGCTAGCTGAAAGAAGACAGAGGGTGGTGGTTGATGGGAAATGTTCAGAATGGAGTTCAGTCACAAGTGGAGTACTACCAGGATCTGTTCTGGGGCCGTTGCTGTTTGTCATTTTTATCAATGACCTAGAGGAAGGCGCAGAAGGGTGGGTGAGTAAATTTGCAGACGATACTAAAGTCGGTGGTGTTGTCGATAGTGTGGAAGGATGTAGCAGGTTACAGAGGGATATAGATAAGCTGCAGAGCTGGGCTGAGAGGTGGCAAATGGAGTTTAATGTAGAGAAGTGGGAGGTGATTCACGTTGGAAGGAATAACAGGAATGCGGAATATTTGGCTAATGGTAAAGTTCTTGAAAGTGTGGATGAGCAGAGGGATCTAGGTGTCCATGTACATAGATCCCTTGTTGCCACCCAGGTTGATAGGGTTGTGAAGAAGGCCTATGGAGTGTTGGCCTTTATTGGTAGAGGGATTGAGTTCCAGAGTCAGGAGGTCATGTTGTAGCTGTACAGAACTCTGGTACGGCCGCATTTGGAGTATTGCGTACAGTTCTGGTCACCGCATTATAGGAAGGACGTGGAGGCTTTTGAGCGGGTGCAGAGGAGATTTACCAGGATGTTGCCTGGTATGGAGGGAAAATCTTATGAGGAAAGGCTGATGGACTTGAGGTTGTTTTCGTTGGAGAGAAGAAGGTTAAGAGGAGACTTAATAGAGGCATACAAAATGATCAGGGGGTTGGATAGGGTGGACAGTGAGAGCCTTCTCCCGCGGATGGAAATGGCTGGCACGAGGGGACATAGCTTTAAACTGAGGGGTAATAGATATAGGACAGAGGTTAGAGGTAGGTTCTTTACGCAAAGAGTAGTGAGGCCGTGGAATGCCCTCCCTGCTACAGTCGTGAACTCGCCAACATTGAGGGCATTTAAAAGTTTATTGGATAAACATATGGATGATAACGGCATAGTGTAGGTTAGATAGCTTTTGTTTCGGTGCAACATCGTGGGCCGAAGGGCCTGTACTGCGCTGTATTGTTCTATGTTCTATGTTCTATGGAAGGTGGGCAAGGCTTGAAAAGTCAGTATTTGCTGCACATCCCTAAGTGCCCTTGAACTGACACTTCAGAGGCACGTTGCTGACTCTTCGGCCAGAGCAGGTAAGGGTGGCAGATTTCCTCCCCTCAAGACATTAGTGAACCAGATGGGTTTTTACAGCAATCAATAATAGTTTCGATATCACCATTACGAAGATTGGTTCCAGATTTATGAATTGAATTTAAATGTCACCAGCTGTCATGTTGGGATTGAACCCATGTCCCCAGAGGGTCTCTGAAATGAAATGAAAATGAAGTGAAATGAAAATCGCTTATTGTCACAAGTAGGCTTCAAATGAAGTTACTGTGAAAAGCCCCTAGTCCCCACATTCTGGCGCCTGTTCGGGGAGGCTGGAACGGGTCTCTGGATTATCATATGAGTGGCATTACCACAATGCCATCATCTAGAACATAGAACATACAGTGTAGAAGGAGGCCATTCGGCCCATCGAGTATGCACTAACATACTTAAGCCCTCACTTCCCCCCTATCCCCATAACCCAATAACCCCTCCTAACCTTTTTGGTCACTAAGGGCAATGTATCATGGCCAATCCACCTATCCTGCACGTCTTTGGACTGTGGGAGGAAACCAGAGCACCCGGAGGAAACCAACGCAGACACGGGGAGAACATGCAGACTCCTCACAGACAGTGACCCAGCGGGGAATCGAACCTGGGACCCTGGCGCTGTGAAGCGACAGTGCTAATCACTTGTGCTACCATGATGTCCACCTTCATCTCTGGAAAGCACGGTCGCCTTGTGGATAGCACAATTGCTTCACAGCTCCAGGGTCCCAGGTTCGATTCTGGCTTGGGTCACTGTCTGTGCGGAGTCTGCACATCCTCCCCGTGTGTGCGTGGGTTTCCTCCGGGTGCTCCGGTTTCCTCCCACAGTCCAAAGATGTGCGGGTTAGGTGGATTGGCCATGATAAATTGCCCTTCGTGTCCAAAATTGCCCTTAGTGTTGGGTGGGGTTACTGGGTTATGGGGATAGGGTGGCGGTGTTGACCTTGGTAGGGTGCTCTTTCCAAGAGCCGGTGCAGACTCGATGGGCCGAATGGCCTCCTTCTGCACTGTAAATTCTATGATAATCTATGAGTCAACAATGTCAGTTGTGCCAATTGCCTTAACTCGGTACCCATCACCTTGAAGATAACAATGCCACAGTCTCAGTGACCATAGGCTGCTTTCCCCTTTGAGGGGGAGAGCTGACTGGTGGTGATTTAACCTGAGGGCCACCACACCTCAGGCGAGGAGTGGGGTTAAGAAGGCGGGGCCTTCATGAATAACCTCAGCCGGTACGGGAATTGAACCCGCGTTGCGGGCCTCGCTCTGCACCCCGAACCAGCTGTCACCCGACCACTGGAATGAGTTATTCCTTTACAAAGTTAGTTTGCAAAATAAATTACAAAAGTAAACAAAAAGGTTGCAAAGAATCACAGAATTGGAGAATGGGGACAGGACAGAAGGAAGCCATTTTGGCTTCTCTGGAACCCAATCCGGCCGGTCCTATTTTCCCACCCTGCCCTTGTAGCCCAGGAATTCTTTCCCTCCATGCAATTATCAAATTCCCTTTGGAAAATCCCTGCCTCCTCCACCCTCTCAGGGCGTGCCATAAGACCAGAAGATATAGGAGCAGAATTAGGCCACTCGGCCCATCGAGTCTGCTCGGCCATTTAATCATGGCTGATATTTTTCTCATCCCTGTTCTCCTGCCTTCTCCCCATAACCCCTGATCCCCTTATTAATCAAGAACCTATCTATCTCTGTCTTAAAGACACTCGGTGATTTGGCCTCCACAGCCTTCTGCGGCAAAGAGTTCCACAGATTCACCACCCTCTGGCTGAAGAAATTCCTTCTCACCTCAGTTATAAATGATTGTCCCTTTAGTCTGAGATGGTGTCCTCTGGTTCTAATGTTTCCACTAGTGGAAACATCCTCTCAACGTCCACTCTATGCAGGCCTCACAGTACCCTGTAAGTTTCAATAAGATCCTCCTCGTCCTTCTAAACTCACCCATGCCATCCAGATCATAACGGTTGCCTTCTTCTGTCAATGTAAACTCAATAAATGGTGACGGCTCGTAGAACAATAATGTAGGTTCTTTATTTGAAGATTTTTTTAATAACCTTTATTGTCACAAGTAGGCTTACATTAACACTGCAAAGAAGTTACTGTGACAATCCCCTCATCGCCACATTCCGGCGCCTGTTCGGGTACACGGAGGGAGATTTCAGAATGTCCAAGTTACCTAACAGCACGTTTTTCGGGACTTGTGGGAGGAAACCGGAGCACCCGGAGGAAACCCACGCGAAGAGAGGGAGAACTTGCAGATTCCGCACAGACAGTGACGCAAGCCGGGAATTGAACCTGGGACCGTGATGCTGTGAAGCAACAGTGCTAACCACTGTGCTACCGTGATAAGGCTATACATAGATGATGGTAACTGGGAGGCTGTGTCGACTCGCCTACCTGTAGCACTGCTGCGCTGTTCTATTTACAGAGTCAAAGGGTTATAGAAACATCAAACCCTGTCTCGTGGAAGGTAGTGATGGACAGCAGTTTAAGATAAGTCCCTTAAGGTGCATCAGGACAATAATAACATGGACATAACATACAGTGCAGATGGAGGCCATTCGGCCCATCTGCACCGACCCACTTAAGCCCTTACTTCCCCCCTATCCCCGTAACCCAATAACACCTCCTAAACTTTTTGGTCACTAAGGGCAATTTATCATGGCCAATCCACCTAACCTGCACGTCTTTGGACTGTGGGAGGAAACCGGAGCACCCGGAGGAAACCCACGCACACACGGGGAGAACGTGCAGACTCCGCACAGACAGTGACCCAGCGGGGAATCGAACCTGGGACCCTGGCGCTGTGAAGCCACAGTGCTAGCCACTTGTGCTACCTTGCTGCCCAAATAACAACTCACTCTGTAAAAATAGAAATAGAATTCCCCCCCCCCGCCCACTGTTGCCTTTGGTACATTCGTCATTTACCTCAAATCTGTGCCCCTCCGGCTCTTAAGCTTTCCGACAATTAGGATTGCCAATTCTCCTCAGTCGGCCCGGATTCTCCCGGAATTGAAGATCAATCTCCGGAATGCTGCTGTGTGCAGCCCTGGAGAAAGATTATCGCGACACTGAAAAAGATTGATTCGTTTTATTTTTTTTGATCATTTCTCTTGACAAGATATCAAAGTATTAAAAATGGGGGCAAAGGGTTGTTTGGCCCACAGACGATTATTTTAAATCAGTGTCCCCTAGGTGCCAGCTCCCATCTCTGTGAAAACAGTGTTTCACCCTCTGTACCATCAAAGTATCCCGGGAAATTGAATCCTGGAAGGAGTGAAAGCAAATCTGCTCTCTTTGATTGTTTTCGTTGACAGTTTAAAGTGAACTTGGGCAGCTTCAAGCTATCAGCAGCAGCAGAATTGTACTCGGTCGCAATCTGTAGCCTCACGGTCCGGCAAATCCCCCACTCTACCATTACCATCAAGGCAGAGGATCAACCCCGGTTCAATGAAGAGTGAAGGAGAGCAAGCCAGGAGCAACACCAGGCATACCGAAAACTGAGGGACTGGATTTTCCGCTTCTCAGACTAAGTGTTGAAGCTGGCGCAGGATTCACGGAGTTCACCGACAGCAAAACCGGCGCAAAACCTGCACTGGTTTAGCTACTGTTAAGGGGTTAGCACAGGGGCCGGTTTCGCGATTGACACTCAGGAGGCTGGCAAGCTGCAGTCCCGTAGACACACTTCACTCCCCGCACACTCCATCCCAGCCAACAAGATGGCAGCGAGGAGAGCGGCACCCCGTTTCAGAGACGCCGGTCTGGAGACCCTCCTGGGCGCGGCGGAGGAGAGGCGGATGACCCCGTACCCCGGCCCGGGAAGGAGGCTTGCGAGCCGCCGCAATTCGCCGTGCCTGGGCACAAGTGGCAGAGGCGGCCAGCACCATGGGCAACACCCGTCTGGACCGGCCAGCAGTGCCGTAAAAAACTGCACAACCTCCTCAGGGCGGCCAGGGTGAGTAGGCAGCACCGTGCCCCTGGCACTAACCCCCGTCCCGCTAACACCCGTAACCTCACCCCCCCAACCCGGAGGGCGGCCGAACCCCCCCCCCCATGCATCACGTGCTGGCACCCATACCAGCTGTCACAGCTGGGGTACCCTGGCCACTGAGGCCACCAGCTACTCACCCCCTGGGCTGCATGCGTCGAACTGTCCAGCACTGTTGTTTTCTGTCCCCACCCCCCCACCCATTGGAGAAGGCTGCCAGAAAACTGGAGGGGGATGGCCGGACCTGCGGCCCCTCACTATGGAAGAGCAAAGGGCCCAGGACGTGATTGGCAGCCAGATGGAAAGGGAGGACGCCGGGATGGAGTTAGACCGCGGGCGAGGAATGGAGATCCCGCTGAATTGCGGTTCCCCGTGACACATGTGCCAACCACCCCAACATCACCCCCACATCACCCTCACCCTACACCACTCCCGCATTCCTGTCCTCACCCTAAACCACCCCCACCCTCACCACCTCCTTCCCCCACCGTCCCTACCAACCCCCCCCCCCCCGGGCCCGCGGTATAATCATGCCTCTTGTCTTGTGTCTTGCAGGACCTGCTGGAGATGGGGCGGGTCCATCTGGTGTCCCCCGCCCCCAGTTAGTGCCACAGCCGGAGCCCCCCCGTGAGCCGAGCACTGATGACGAGAGCAGCTCGGACGGCTGCCTCAACCCGAGAGGCAGGACACCCCGGAGCTCGAGTCCGGAGATGACACTGACGTCCCGGCATAGCTGTCTCCAGCACCGTCCACCATCCAGAGACACTCACCTCGGTTGGACACTTCAATGAAGAGGCTCCTGGGACACTATCTGGTGCGCACCACACAGCTGATCCAGTACAGCAGGGGGAGGTAGGAACTCCCGAGGGGGAGGACGGTCTGCGACTGCGCCACATCACCCATTGACTGTGCCACCACCTGCTGGGAGCATCTTGAGCATGTCAGCAATCGTCGAGTGTGCGAGGATGAAGGCGTCGTGCACACTGCCCGGGTATCGGGCGCAGACGTGCATGTTGCCCAGCTGATGGTCACAGATCAGCTGCACTTTCACCGAGTGGAACCCCTTTCGCTTTGTGTAGAGCGGCCTGAGAAAAATAAGAAATCCAGACTGGAATGGGCACCAAGCTGTAGATAGAGAAATTAGGAGGGTGACTGAAAGATTTGATGAAGAGCTGGCCTTGAAGAAGATTCTTACTGGTGGTGAGGGGTGAAGGCTCCGGAAAGTAAGACCCGGGAGGCTTAAAGCTCTGCTGAAAAACTGGGCGGCATGGACAAGCTGGGCCGAAGGGCCTGTGTCCATGCTGTAAATATCTATGACTCTATGACTCTATCTACAGGGGCTTGTAGGGGGACATGCATCCCGATCACCCCCCACACCCGGGCATTCCGAAAATGAAAAAATGAAAATCGCTTATTGTCACAAGTAGGCTTCAATGAGGTTACTGTGAAAAGCCCCTAGTCGCCACATTCCGGCGCCTGTTTGGGGAGGCCGGTACGGGAATTGAACCCGCGCTGCTGGCATTATTCTGCATTGCAAGGGAGCTGTTTAGCCCACTGTGCTAAACCAGCCCGCATCCTGGTGGGCTCGGTCCACATTGAAATGGGTGTATTGAGCTGCCTGGGCATATAGACGTTCCGTGATGGCACAAATGCGCCTGTGCACTGAGCCTGGACAGGTCCCCACTCAGCGCCTGGGAGGACCCCGTGGCGTAAAGATTCAGGACCACTGCCAGTTTGACGGTCACCAGGAGCAGCTGTCCTCCGCCCTACCCCCACGTGCCAGGTGCGCCATCATGTGGCAGATATATCGCACTGTCTCCCTGCTCAGCCGGAGTCTTCGATGGCATGCCCCGTCCGGCAGGTCCCCAAACAGCAGGCAGTGCCGGTACACACGGGGCCTCATGCGGCGCCTCCTTTGCACCTCCTTCTCCTCCTCACCTGCTGTGCGGCCGGCTCTCCATCCTGGGTGGCTGCCTCCTGTCCCTTTGGGGCGGGCTCCAATGCTGCAGCTGCCTCCTCCTCGAGCAGCTCCAGCTCGTACAGCCGCGGGGCAGCCCCCAGGGCTGCGGTGACCACCAGGAAGGCCACCAATGCTGGGAATATTCCAATATCCATTGTCGGCAGGGGGTGAAAGGCTGACATGTTAGTGTGGTGTGTACCCCCTGTGCCCAACCAGGACTACATGGTGACCCCAGTTGGTACCATGGGCCCCGCCCGTGCATCGCTGCATGCCTGGTCCCATCTGTGGGGGGCCACTGGTCCTGGTGCCCGTCCCTGCTGCCAACGGTACTGGCGTCCGATGCTGCCCTTACCAGGGGTAGGCTCCGTGGCCACTGCCTGGTGCCCCCATATGGGCTACAGTGGGCGTTGCCCTTGGGTGGGCCACGTGATTCCCCACCGGTGGGTAGCGGCCGCGTGGATGGTTGCTGGTATAGCGGAGGGTGCCGTAAGGGGAATGGGGTATGGGGTCACCCATACGGCTGGTGGCACTCTGCAGAACCAGGGGCCAAGGTGGGTGGTCAGTGGGGTGCGCAGCATGACGGCCGCGGTAATGGGGTTTCGCGTCTGGACACTGTCCCAGTCCCATTGGGGTCACCCAGGCCACACGGCCCATTCCCCCGTCATCCACGAATGACATGCAAATGGTGATTACTGTGTAAGCATTCCGGAGGTGACGGCCAATTGCAATTTGGCGTCAAATTGGCGCCGGCCGCGAATTTGCCGCCAGAACCTATTATCCGCCAATCGCGTTTTGCAAATTCATGACAGTCAATGGAGAATGCGCCCAAGGTGTCAGCCCGGTGAAGCTACAACGATTGAGTGCCAAACAGCATAAGCAGCAAGTGACAGGCAGAGCTCAGCAATCAGACAACCAATAGATCAAAGCTCTGTAGCCCTGCCACATCCAGTGCTGAATGAATGGTGCAGGTCTGAAAACAACTGAATAATTGAAGAAGGAGGCTCCACAAATATCCCCCCCTCAATGATGGAGGAGCCCGGCACATCTGTGCAAAAGGCGAGGCTGCGGCATTCGCAACAATCTTCAGCCAGAAGTGCCGAGTGGATGATCCATCTCGGTCTCCTCCGGACGTCCCCAGCATCACAGATGCCAGTCTTCAGCCAATGAGAAGCCAATTCCACATGACATAAAGAAATGGTTGAATGCACTGGACACTGCAATGGCTGGGGCCCTAACAATATCTTGCAGCAAACTGCAGGTCTGTGCTCCAGAATTACCTGCAGTACCGAGACAAGCTGTTTGTGGTAGTCGGTATTAGAGGTATTACGGTACCCTGTAATGCTGTAAGACCATTGCTGTAGGAGGTACTGTTTTCATTGGTTAAGCCTGTCTGCTGGTTCCGCCCAGTAAGGCGGTGTATAAGAGCCCGTGTCTCCCCAGCAGCTGCCTTCTGTACCTGCGCTGCTGGGGGAAACATCTAGTGTAATAAAGCCTTCAATTGTCTCCAATCTCGCTTCTGGTGTTATTGATCGAGCATCACTGTTCCAGTACAGCTTCAGCAATGACACCTACCTGGCAATGTGGACAATTCTGTCAACCGGAAAGCAGGACAAATCCAAGCCAACCAATTACAGCCCCATCAGTCTGCTCTTGATTATCAGCAAAGTGATTGAAGGGTCTTTGAAGGTGATATCAAGAGGCACTTACAGAGCAGTAATTTGCTCATGAATGCTCAGCTGGGGTTCCATCAGATCCATTTGTCTCCTGCCGGTATTACATTGTGCCTTGGCCCAAACGTGGAGAGGAAAGGTGACAGTGACTGCTCCTGACATCAAGGCAGCATTTGACTGAGTGTGACATCAAGGAATCCCAGCAAAAATGGAGTTAGTCATAGAATTTCCAGTGCAGAAGAAGGCCATTCAGCCCACCAAGTCTGCACCAGACCTTAGAAAGAGCACCCTGCCCACACCTCCACCCAACCCTTTTGGACACTAAAGGCAATTTAGCATGGCCAATCCACCTAACCTGCATATCTAACCCTGCCCAAGCCCACACCTCCACCCAACTCTTTTGGACACTGAAGGCAATTTAGCATGGCCAATCCACCTAACCTGCACATCTTTGGACTTGTGGGAGGAAACCGGAGCACCCGAAGGAAACCCACGCACACGCGGGGAGAACATGCAGACTCCGCACAGACAATGATCCAAGCCAGGAATCGAACCTGGGACCCTGGAGCTATGAAGCAACTGTGCTAACCACTGTGCTACCGTGCTGCCCTTAATGTAAATCAGGGGGTGGATTCTCCAGTGACTGGAGTCAATCCTATCACAAAAGAAGAGGGATTAAAGGTGTTGGAGCCCAATTATCTTAGCCCTCGGATATCACTGTTGAGTTCCTCGGGGTAGCGTTTTAGGCCTAACCATCTTCAGCTGTTTCATCAATGCCTGGAAATGTGTGGGGAGGGGGAGGGGGAGGGGGTGTGGTGTGGGTGGTAGGGCCGGTGCAAATGGCCTCCTTCTGCACTGCAGAAATTCGATGAAGTGGAAAGCAAAAAAGGCTCATTAACCAAATGGGAGTGGGTTTGACAAAAACAAGCCACAGACGAGGTGAGCTGTTTATTTTTTTAACCTGGGGTCAGGTGCTACAACCTGGGGTGAAGTGTCTGAATGTGAGCTCGTTGCAGATTCAATAATCATTTTCAAAATGTAATTGGGTAAATTCGTAAAAGATTCCAATTGCAGGGGAGTGAAAGCGGAGCTGCGTGAATGGTAACAATTGGATAACTCTTTCAAAGGGTCAGCACACACTTGTTTCACTTACACCAAGCGCTGACCCTTGTTCTGCTATTAATACATTCTGCTATCTTGTTTTCAGCCGATGCTGACCTTTCTGCTGCTGTTGACACCTCCTTTAGCCTTTGCTACTATCAATACCGCTCCCTTGTCTTGCGTCCATGACATCTTTCTCATTTAATCTATCCCGTCCTCCAAACTGTGCCTGATCTCCTATTTTGATGCACTCCCCCCGCCCCTGCTTTTTCAACAGTGTGAAATCCATCACATTTCTTCCCCTCTTTAGCTCTGAAGAAGAGTCGTATGGACTCTAAACGCTAACCCTGTTTTTCTCTCCACAGATGCTGACAGACCTGCTGAGGTTTTCCAGCATTTTCTGCTTTGATGCCAGCATAGAGTTGATGGGCTGAATGGTCTCCTTCTCCGCTGTATGGTCCAACGCTTGTTGGGGATTGTTCTGCAGGATTGTTCTATTCTCCATAGGTGTTAAATCTGATCGGGTTAAAAGGGGCGTGATTCTATAATAATGGGGCTATGTCCCCATGCCGGCGTGAAAAGTGGCGCCAACCACTCCGGCGTCAACGGTCCCCGATAAAGGGGAATGCTCCCCTTGCTAGGGAGCCAGGTCGGCGGCGGAGTGCTCTCCGCAGCTCCGGTCGGCGCGGGTTTGCGCATGCACGGAGCGGCTGGCATGATTCCGCTCATGCGCGGAATGGCCGGCGTATTTACGCGCATGTGCACTACAGCTGGAGTATTTCCGCACGTGCGCTGGGATTCCCTTCTCCGCACCGGCCCCCGGGCAATATGGCGGAGCCCTACAGGGGCCCAGCGCGGAGTAAAATAGGCCCCCACAGAACCAGCCCGCCCGCTGATTGGTAGACACCGATCGCGGGCCAGGCCACCGTGGGGGCCCCCCCCCCTGGGGTCGGATCCCCCCCACCCCCCACCCCGGGACGGCCCCCGCAGACTCACCTTCCTGTTCCCGCCGTGTGGGAGGTGAGTAACCCACGCCGGCGGGACTCGGCCCAGCTCGCCGGCCACTCGGCACATCGGGGCCCGGAGAATCCCCGGGGGGGGCGCTGTCAACGGCCCCCGACCGGCCCGGCGGGAATCCCGCGGGCGCCCGAGAATTGGCACCGGAGAATGGGGAAGCCGGCGTCGGGGCGCGATTCTTGCGTCCCCCCGGGGATTCTCCCACCCAGCGCCGGGTGGGAAAATCCCTGGCCAAGGTGTTTCACAGTGACTGGTGATGGTGGCAACGTGAGACTTACTCCACAACGAAAGGTGATTCCAAAACTACTTATTGGAGTCTTTAAGCCTTGAATTACTTCAATTGCTGTTTTTGTCCTGATACAATACCTCCTTTCGTTCCAGGTAATTGCTTCTCTTATTGTGGCTGTCTTTTAACCTCAAGATAAAGATTCCCTGTGAAATTCTGAAAGCAATTTTCTTAGTGACAGTGACTGCAGGATTCGAGTAAACCAGCCCAGTCACAAACAGAACAGGGGTTGAGGCACGGTTCCTGTGCTATCATCCAGGGAAGCCAGCTAAGTAGCTTCAACAGAAAGCTGCTCCTGCACCCAGGGCAGCACGGTAGCATTGTGGATAGCACAATTGCTTCACAGCTCCAGGGTCCCAGGTTCGATTCCGGCTTGGGTCACTGGCTGTGTGGAGTCTGCACGTCCTCCCTGTGTGTGCGTGGGTTTCCTCCGGGTGCTCCGGTTTCCTCCCACAGTCCAAAGATGTGCAGGTTAGGTGGATTGGCCATGATAAATTGCCCTTAGTGTCCAAAATTGCCCTTAGTGTTGGGTGGGGTTGCTGGGTTATGGGGATAGGGTGGAGGTGTTGACCTTGGGTAGGGTGCTCTTTCCAAGAGCCGGTGCAGACTCGATGGGCCGAATGACCTCCTTCTGCACTGTAAATTCTATGAAATCTATTAAATCACCCGTCGATACTTCTGGGCTCTGCAAACTGGACTTTAAACTGTTTGAACTGAGATTTCTGCCCACTCCACCTCTCAAACACTATTGATCGTGGGGATTTGAGCTAAACTAACTGCAGAATCGTTTTAGCTAAGATTTGTTTTTGCAGTCAAACCAGAAGTGACATTTGTTTGTTTTTTAAACTTCGATTGTCAGTCTTGCATTGGAGCTCGAAATATAACAACAGCAACTTGTGCTTATATCCCATCTTCAATTTGGCAACGTGTTGCAATTTGTGAACGAGAACCTATGCGGTTATAGCCACTCACTCGAGGGCCGATAATGCAGCTTGGATCAATGGAATGGGTCACGATTCAGTCAACTGCAGGTCATAAGTTGATGCTAGACACAAAATGAAAACAGGATAAAGGCTGGAAGCGTGTCAGCGGGTTGGTGTCGGTGAAGAATCTTACACAGGATTGACAATTTACAAACCACAGTCAAGGAAGAGGGGGATCAGGAAGATATAGGGGAAAGATGGAAGGCGAGGATGATCAAATTGCAAAAGTGATGACTATGGAAGGCAAAGTCTGAGTGGTAACAGGACAAGGGAAGTGTAGGGGCGGAGCTGGTTATGTTAAGAGTGGAAAATCCAGATGGCTGGTCTAACGATCGGGAAAGTAGCCATGGGGAGGTGGTGGGGTGGTGTGGTAATGTTGCCGGACCAGTACTCCCTCAGAGATCAGACAAATGCTCTTGGAAAACAGGTTCAAATCCCATCGTGCTAGCTGACGGCATTGAAATCTGATGAATAAATCTGGAATAGAATGCTAGCCTCAGTAATTTTGACCATGAAACTATTGTCGATTGTTGCAAACAAAAACATTTGGGGGAACAGCTACAAGCAGCAAGGAATTTTATGCTTCGATTTGAAAAGACCATGTTTTGTTATGCTCTTGATGTAGCATAAGCTGCTTCCTTGCTGTGCACTCTGACAAAGGAAGGTTCAGACTTGGAGATAGCTTTAACACATTTATTAAACTATTAACAATTCTCTTACTTGGATTCAACGCTACTGTTAATCCTTCTATAGCTACTCAGATTGACAAACCAGTCTGCTACAATCCACGTGGTGGGTGTGATGTTCAATCAACCCTGTGTCTGTACTCACTGAGTGTCTCCACCGGAAAGAGACTGAGCATGTGTGATGTGTTCTTTCATATGGGTTGGTGTAATGCCCTCCTGTGGTAGTGTCACCTCTATGTGTATCGTGAGTGCCCATTGGTCGTGTCCTATCCTACTGACCTATTGGTTGACTGTCTGTGTGTCATGTCTCTGGTGCTCCCTCTAGTGTCTAGCTAGGTGTAGTGTCTGTACATTAACCCTTTCTGTACTTACAGTGATGTTTCTCACCACATCCCCCCTTTTCTCGTGTTACATATTTTCTGTACAGTATTAAAGAAAATTGAACAAACTAGGTCGGTAAGTGATGCTATGTACAAGTTATGATAACTGTGATGACCATCCAATCTGATACAAGACCAAATCATAGTTGCGATGACTTTGAGGATAAGACAATACAAAATAAAAGTTATGAGTCCAAAGTTCATGAATTTTTATGGTCTGGTATAGAAGTGTCAATGGTGACGTTGTCATTCCCTTGTGAACACCGTCAGTGTCCTGGTGTTTGGTCATCAGGGGGTGTCCAAGTGTCCAAATCACCTCATTGACTCATTTGGAGTCTGTGTCTTTTTGTTTTTTCGATGCTTATGATAGCAATTCTTGAAGGCATCTGACCTGAAAGCCGGGTTGACTATTGGTAGTGCAGCAAACGTGAATTGGTGAGATGCATCGTCCTGCCATGGCATGTGATTGTACTGAGCTGAGCAGTAACAGTGTCCCTCATTTGCAGAGTTGTACCATGTTGTACAGGTCGTTGTTTCATTGTTGTCGTTTCTGTCTTGGTCGTTTTCGTTGTCGTTCTTATTGTTGTCGTTCTTGTTGTTGTTTTTGTCATGCTTGTTTCTGTTTTTGTTGTTTTCGCTGTTGTTCTTGTTGCGCTGCATGTTGTTTTCGTTGTTGCTGTTGCGCTCAATGAGTGTTCCGTTTGGATGATGTGAGTCATTGTCACAGTTATTGGTGTCAGCGTCCTTTGTGGCATCTGCTGTCTCCTTGAGCGTGCCGTCACTGAGGTCGCGGCGCACCCCGTCTGGAGTCATTTCATTCAGGACTGCATTTGCTTGTGGAGAGGCTCGAGCGGATGAGGTGTGAATTAACGTGGTGTCACCGGAGTCACCAGTAGTCTCACTGTGATTGTCTTCTTTAACCTGTTTTAGGAGCCGCTCCCTCTCCTCCTGTGGCGATCCCGTACTCTTATCCTCTGCAACCATCTGACTGCGGTGAGTTTCCAGCTCAGGCAGCATTTCATACAGCACCACAGCTTCTTGCTTCACCTGGGAATGTGCTATCTTAGCCCCCAAGGTTTCCTACTTCGTGTTTAATATATCCAGCTCTTGCTGTCGAGCATCCAACTCCTGCAACACATGTTCATTAATTGCTTTCATTGTCATGTATCTGGCTTGTTTGTCTTCTGCCATGTTTTTGATGATGGTATCTGTTACATTGAGTGTTTCTTCTTGAGAATTGTGAGAATGATCTGATGTTGCATTGATGTTGGTGACATCAGTCTTTTGTGGTTGATTCGATTCCTCTGCTTTGCTTCCTTGGTACTCCTCTTCTAGAGTCATTTCTGGCTCACTTGAATCAGCTGTGATCTCTTTGTGCTCCTCTTCTGGAGTTATTTCTGGTTCATTTGAATCACCTTTTGTTTCTTGGTGCTCCTCTTCTGGAGTCAAAATCTTCAAGATTTCAATTGACGTGGTCTCTCTGGACTCTTGGGTAGCCGCCCTCTGATTATTGAGTGCGCCTGTGCAGACAAGCTCAGATATGTCAGTCTCGCTGTGATCCTGCACATCCTGTATGGGAATTGTGATTTCTTCGCCACTTGTCTCACAGACAGTGGGTAGACATTCAGTGTCTTCTTGTTGGTTAAACCAACGCCAGTTTTCACCGAGATTGCCTTGGTAGCTGAGCTGCTGTGGAACCGGAATCCCGAACATCAACTTGCCTGGCTGTAGTTGCTGGTTGTCACTGTTCGCTGAGTTGAAACTGTATGGGTTTAACAGTCACTCCTGGTACCATGTTTTGTTATGCTCGTGACGTAGCATAAGCTGCTTCCTTGATGTGCACTCTGACAAAGGAAGGTTCAGACTTAGAGATAGCTTTAACACATTTATTAAACTATTACCAATTCTCCTACTTGGACTCAACGCTACTGTTAATCCTTCTATAGCTACTCAGACTGACGAACCAGTCTGCGACAATCCACGTGGTGGATGTGATTTTCAATCAACCCTGTGTCTGTACTCACTGAGAGTCTCCACTGGAAAGAGACTGAGCATGTGCGATGTGTCCTTTTATATGAGTTGGCGTAATGCCCTCCTGTGGTAGTATCACCTCTATGTGTATCGTGAATGCCCATTGGTCGTGTCCTATCGTACTGACCTATTGGTTGAATTTCTGTGTGTCATGTCTCTGGTGCTCCCTCTAGTGTCTAGCTAGGTATAGTGTATGTACATTAACCCTTTGTGTACTTACAGGGATGTATATCACCACAGACCAAGGCCGGGATTCTCCGGCCGTTATGATTCATTTTTCCCGCCGGCAGCGCACCCCCGTCCGCGGGTTTCCCCGTGGAATGGTGTGATTTCAATGGGAAATCCAATTGACAAGCGGCGGGAAGATAGAATGCCGCCGGCAGCGAATGGGGCGCTGCCAGAAAACAGACAGCTGGGGAAATCCGGAGAACCCATTCGCAAATCTGTGGTCAATTGGCAGGTCTTCGGAAGGTCGACATTCTGATGAAAGGAAGTACTGGTGGAGCGCACGGACCGAGGAATCCATTACTGAACAGTGAAGGCGTTTACAGCTCGGGTTACACCTGGCACAGTTGTTGAAACTGAAAGTGGTACAAGATCAAATGAGACATCACAGGGAGATCAGTTGACAATGACTGCCCCACCAACAATTACCAAGCTGTTGTCAGCTACATCCGTTGGTGCTGGTGTTCTGGGCCAGGTCACTACAGATATTTATATACACACCCATTTATAAACACCCATTGCTTAAAGGTACTCTCACATGACACTGGCGCTGATGTGGAAATGGTCAACAATCAGATTTTGCTTCCCATCATCACCTCTTTTGCCATATGATCTCCCTCGCGTTCCACCTTTCCCTTTTTATCTACCCGATCCCCGCACCCTTGACTCTGGTTTGTAAACTGCCAATTTAGTGTTTGTTTTTTCACCGATGCCAACTGGCTGACACGTTTCCATTCTTTATTCTGCTTTCATTTTGTGTCCAGCATCAACATGGAACCTGCAGTTGACTGGATCGAGACCCAAGCCCAACCTATACAGCACCAAAGGCATTGCCAGAGCTGAGCTTAATTCTGTGTTCAAATTAAAGTTTGTTTCAATATAAAAGCTGTCCACTGGTTTGCGTTATCGTTCCCATAACGCAGTAACATTTCCCCACAATTTCCCCAAATAGTTGGGTTCTAGTTGGGCAGCACAGTAGCACAAGTGGCTAGCACTGAGGCTTCACAGCGCCAGGGTCCCAGGTTCTATTCCCCGCTGGGTCACTGTCTGTGCGGAGTCTGCGCGTTCTCCCCGTTTCTGCGTGGGTTTCCTCCGGGTGCTCCGGTTTCTTCCCACAGTCCAAAGACGTGCAGGTTGGATGGATTGGTCATGCTAAATTGCCCGTAGTGTCCAAAAAGAAAGGGTTATTGTGTTACGGGGATGGGGTGGAAGTGAGGGCTTAAGTGGCCTGGTGTAGACTTGATGGGCCGAATGGCCTCCTTCTGCACTGTATGTTCTATGTTCTATGTATGTAATCCGGGATCTTAAACAAAATTTGGGTTCTGGTCCCAAACAATCTCCACTTATCCAGTGTGCCCAACACTTGCAGCATACTTCTCCACCTTATCCCCCCCAAGTCACGTCTAATGGCATCATAATTGCCCTTCCCCCAGCTATAACTCTTGCCCTGCGGTGTATACTTATCCCTTTCCATCATTAACGTAAACGTCACCGAATTGTGGTCACTGTCCCCAAAGTGCTCTCCTACCTCCAAATCCAACACCTGGCCTGGTTCATTACCCAAAACCAAATCCAACGTGGCCTCGCCTCTTGTTGGCCTGTCAACATATTGTGTCAGGAAACCCTCCTGCACATACTGTACAAAAAACGACCCATCTAATGTACTCGAACTATATCTTTTCCAGTCAATATTTGGAAAGTTAAAGTCTCCCATAATAACTACCCTGTTACTTTCGCTCTTATCCAGGATCATCCTTGCCATCCTTTCCTCTACATCCCTAGAACTATTTGGAGGCCTATAGAAGACTCCCAACAGTGTGACCTCTCCTTTCATGTTTCTAACCTCAGCCCATACTACCTCGGAAGATGAGTCCCCATCTAGCATCCTCTCCGCCACCGTAATACTGCTCTTGACTAGCAGCGCCACACCTCCCCCTCTTTTGCCTCCTTCTCTGAGCTTACTAAAACACCTAATCCCCGGAACCTGCAACATCCATTCCTGTCCCTGCTCTATCCATGTCTCCGAAATGGCCACAACATCGAAGTCCCAGGTACCAACCCATGCTGCCAGTTCCCCTACCTTATTTCATATACTCCTGGCATTGAAGTAGACACACTTCAAACCACCTACCTGAACACTGGCCCCCTCCTGCGACGTCAAATCTGTGCTCCTGACCTCTATACTCTCATTCTCCCTTACCCTAAAACTACAATCCAGGTTCCCATGCCCCTGCTGCATTAGTTTAAACCCCCCCAAAGAGCACTAACAAATCTCCCCCCCAGGATATTTGTGCCCCTCAGGTTCAGATGTAGACCATCCTGTCTGTAGAGGTCCCACCTTCCCCAGAAAGAGCCCCAGTTATCCAGAAATCTGAATCCCTCCCGCCTGCACCATCCCTGTAGCCACGTGTTTAATTGCTCTCTCTCCCTATTCCTCATCTCACTATCACGTGGCACGGGCAACAACCCAGAGATAACAACTCTGTTTGTTCTAGTTCTGAGCTTCCATCCTAGCTCCCTGAAAGCCTGCCTGACATCCTTGTCCCCTTTCCTACCTATGTCGTTAGTGCCAAAGTGGACCACGACTTGGGGCTGCTCCCCCCTAAGGACCCGGAAAACACGATCCGAGAACTCACGTACCCTTGCACTTGGGAGGCAACATACCAAACGTGAGTCTCTCACGCTCCCACAAAATCTCCTATCTGTGCCCCTATCGAGTCCCCAATTACTAATGCTCTGCTCCTCTCCCCCCTTCCCTTCTGAGCAACAGGGACAGACTCCGTGCCAGAGGCCCGTACCCCATGGCTTACCCCTGGTAAGTCCCCCCCCCCCACAAGTATCCAAAGCGGTATACTTGTTTCTCAGGGGAACGACCGCAGGGGATCCCTGCACTGACTGCTTCTTCCCAGTCCCTCTTACAGTTACCCATCTATCTCCAATCTTTGGTGTAACTAATTCCCTGAAGCTGCTATCTATGACCCCCTCTGCCTCCCGAATGATCCAAAGTTCTTCCAACTCCAGCTCCAGTTCCCTAACTCGGTCTTGGAGGAGCTGGAGATGGCAGCACTTCCTGCAGGTAAAATCAGCAGGGACACTAACGGCATCCCTCACCTCAAACATCCTGCAGGAGGAACATTGCACTCCCTTCCCTGCCATCCCTCTAACTTTCTACCAAGATCTGGCTAACAACTAAATTAAAGCTCCTTTACCAAAGAAGTGGAATCTCTTGTTAAGAGGAAGAAGGAGGCCTATGTGAAGATGAGGTGTGAAGTTTCAGTTGGGGCGATGGATAGTTTCAAGGTAGCGAGGAAGGATCTAAAGAGAGAGCTAAGACGAGCAAGGAGGGGACATGAGAAGTATTTGGCAGGTAGGATCAAGGAAAACCCAAAAGCTTTCTATAGGTATGTCAGGAAAGACTAGGGAAAGAGTAGGACCAGTCAAGGACAGGGATGGGAAGTTGTGTGTGGAGTCTGAAGAGATAGGCGAGATACTAAATGAATATTTTTCGTCAGTATTCACTCAGGAAAAAGATAATGTTGTGGAGGAGAATGCTGAGACCCAGGCTAATAGAATAGATGGCATTGAGGTACGTAGGGAAGAGGTGTTGGCATTTCTGGACAGGCTGAAAATAGATAGGTCCCCGGGTCCTGATGGGATTTATCCTAGGATTCTCTGGGAGGCCAGGGAAGAGATTGCTGGACCTTTGGCTTTGATTTTTATGTCATCATTGGCTACAGGAATAGTGCCAGAGGACTGGAGGATAGCAAATGTGGTCCCTTTGTTCAAAAAGGGGAGCAGAGACAACCCCAGCAACTATAGACCGGTGAGCCTCACGTCTGTAGTGGGTAAAGTCTTGGAGGGGATTATAAGAGACAAGATTTATAATCATCTAGATAGGAATAATATGATCAGGGATAGTCAGCATGGCTTTGTGAAGGGTAGGTCATGCCTCACAAACCTTATTGAGTTCTTTGAGAAGGTGACTGAACAGGTCGACGAGGGTAGAGCAGTTGATGTGGTGTATATGGATTTCAGCAAAGCGTTTGATAAGGTTCCCCACGGTAGGCTATTGCAGAAAATACAGAGGCTGGGGATTGAGGGTGATTTAGAGATGTGGATCAGAAATTGGCTAGCTGAAAGAAGACCAGAGGGTGGTGGTTGATGTGAAATGTTCAGAATGGAGTTCAGTTACAAGTGGAGTACCACAAGGATCTGTTCTGGGGCCGTTGCTGTTTGTCATTTTTATCAATGACCTAAAGGAAGGCGCAGAAGGGTGGGTGAGTAAATTTGCAGACGATACTAAAGTCGGTGGTGTTGTCGATAGTGTGGAAGGATGTAGCAGGTTACAGAGGGATATAGATAAGCTGCAGAGCTGGGCTGAGAGGTGGCAAATGGAGTTTAATGTAGAGAAGTGGGAGGTGATTCACGTTGGAAGGAATAACAGGAATGCGGAATATTTGGCTAATGGTAAAGTTCTTGAAAGTGTGGATGAGCAGAGGGATCTAGGTGTCCATGTACATAGATCCCTGAAAGTTGCCACCCAGGTTGATAGGGTTGTGAAGAAGGCCTATGGAGTGTTGGCCTTTATTGGTAGAGGGATTGAGTTCCGGAGTCAGGAGGTCATGTTGCAGCTGTACAGAACTCTGGTACGGCCGCATTTGGAGTATTGTGTACAGTTCTGGTCACCGCATTATAGGAAGGACGTGGAGGCTTTGGAGCGGGTGCAGAGGAGATTTACCAGGATGTTGCCTGGTATGGAGGGAAAATCTTATGAGGAAAGGCTGATGGACTTGAGGTTGTTTTCGTTGGAGAGAAGAAGGTTAAGAGGAGACTTAATAGAGGCATACAAAATGATCAGGGGGTTAGATAGGGTGGACAGTGAGAGCCTTCTCCCGCGGATGGAAATGGCTGGCACGAGGGGACATAGCTTTAAACTGAGGGGTAATAGATATAGGACAGAGGTCAGAGGTAGGTTCTTTACGCAAAGAGTAGTGAGGCCGTGGAATGCCCTACCTGCAACAGTAGTGAACTCGCCAACATTGAGGGCATTTAAAAGTTTATTGGATAAACATATGGATGATAATGGCATAGTGTAGGTTAGATGGCTTTTGTTTCGGTGCAACATCGTGGGCCGAAGGGCCTGTACTGCGCTGTATCGTTCTATGTTCTATGTTCTATGTTCTATGGTCCGTAACTACAACAATAAAACTGTTACGTTTTGGTACTGTGCCTTTAATTTAATGTAAAATGAAGGGGCCATATGACCTGTCCTGAAGTCTGCCTGTGAATGGGCTTGGGATCTTTGATTGTTAGAGTTTCAAGGGGACCCAGACTGCTTTACTGGAAAGCGTTGTAACATGTTAACAGAATTCAAATTCCACCTACTATGTGTCCTCCGAGCATTAGCTGAGTCGGTCTCTGGCATGGTAGCACACTGCTGCCTCTCTGTACCAGGCCCCCAGGTTAAATTCTGGCCTTAATTGGCTGCTTGTGTGGAATTTGCATGCCCCCCCCCCCCCAT